>NC_067249.2:215254694-215879694 GCF_019359855.2 Lolium perenne
GGAGCGTGTATCTCTCCCAATCAAGGATTGCTAGGATCCGATCTTATTCAAACACAAACAAAACGAAAATAAACACACAGACGCTCCAAGTAAAGCACATATGATGTGACTGAATAAAAATATAGTTTCATTTGAGGAACCTGATAAGTTGATGAAGAAGGGGATGCCTTGGGCATCCCCAAGCTTAGACGCTTGAGTCTTCTTGAAATATGCAGGGATGAACCACGGGGGCATCCCCAAGCTTAGACTTTTCACTCTTCTTGATCATATATCATCCTCCTCTCTTGACCCTTGAAAACTTCCTTCACAACAAACTTCTCATAAACTTCATTAGAGGGGTTAGTACTCAAAAAAATTGAATCCACCTTGGTCCTGTAGTGGCACATTGCAAGAACTCAATAAAACATTAGCTACAGCTCTCTACGTCTAGAAAACCTCGCTTAAAGTCCACAAGAGACAATGCAAAAAACAGAGACAGAATCTGCCAAAACAGAACAGCCAGTAAAGACGAATTTTAATAAAATACTTCCGTTGCTCAAATCAGAAAACTCAAAACTAATGAAAGTTGCGTACATATCTGAGGATCACTCACGTAAATTGGCATAATTTTCTGAGTTACCTACAGAGAATTTTGCCCAGATTCGTGACAGCAAAGAAATCTGTTTCTGCGCAGAAATCCAAATCTAGTATCGACCTTCGATTAGAGGCTTCACTTGGCACAACAAAACACAAAACTAAGATAAGGAGAGGTTGCTACAGTAGTAAACAACTTCCAAGACACAAATATAAAATAAAGTACTGTAGCAAAATAACACATGGGTTATCTCCCAAGAAGTTGCTTTCTTTATAGCCATTAAGATGGGCTCAGCAGTTTTAATGATGCACTCGCAAGAAATAGTATTTGAAGCAAAAGAGAGCATCAAGAAGCAATTTCAAAACACATTTAAGTCTAACATGCTTCCTATGAAAAGGAATCTTGTAAATAAACAAGTTCATGAAAAGCAAAGTGACAAGCATAGGAGGATAGAACAAGTGTAATTTCAACAATTTTAGCATATAGAGAGGTGTATTAGTACCATGAAAATTTCTACTACCATATTTTCCTCTCTCATAATAATTCTCAGTAGCTTCATGAATAAACTCAACAATATAACTATCACATGCAGCATACTTTCCATGATTTCCAAACACATAATTTTTATCAAGTTCAAGAATAGTGGAATTAAAACTTTCAAACTTACTTTTATTAATAATATAACAAGGTAGTTGATCAATCTCAAGAGATATGGGACTTATAGAATAAGTCAAGAACTCTCCAACCCCATTTTCATTAGTAGTACAATTAATAGTATCAAGTAACATAGGACCATCATCTAGAGCTTTATCATAAACATTTGCTAAGCAAAATTCTTTAGTACCATGCATTTCGACATCAGGCACAAACAAAGCATTATCATAAGATTTATCAAAGTAGCATGGATTATCATATATAACAGTAGCATAATTATTCTCACAAGTTTTACTCGTAGGTACTATTTCAAGAGAATCCACAGGAACATAACATTCAACCTCTTCCGGTAAGCATGGAGGACAATCAAATAGTGTAAGAGATGAAGAGTTACTCTCATTAGAAGGTTGGCATGGGTAGCTAATCCATTCTTCCCCCTTTTGTTCGTCGCTCTCCTCTTCTTTTTCATCCAATGAGCTTTCAAGTTCATCAATTTTCTCCTCTTTTTCATCCAATGCGCTTTCAGGTTCATCAGTTTCTTCTTCCACCGGTTCCTGCAAATTGTGAGTGCATTCTTGTGCATTAATGTGTCTCTCTTTATAATCAAGGATATAAGGATTCCTACTGTAGCATTCTATGCAAGAATTAAGGATAGTAGAGACATAATCTTTAAGGTCCTTACAAATAGCACAAGTTTCATAATTCTCAACCATGAAGGATTCTATCTCGGAGGCTCCCATAAATAAGACAAATTGTTCTACCTCTTCGAACCCATAATGAATATAGCAATTCCGATTATAGCTCTTAATAAAATATTCCTCACTAAAGCCACATTGAAATTTAAGATGTTTATCCTGTTGAGAGCAACAGTTTATATCATGGCGTCTAAGCAAGATTCTAGCAATTGTATTTAATTTTTCTATCATAGCACTCATTATTTTACCAGTTCTTGATTCTCTATAACAATTATAACATTCCATAAGCTCCAAGTAGGTTGTAGGTTCTCCCATAACAGCAGTTTTTAATTTTTTGGTTTTTCAAATTTTTATGGATTTTTGGGTATATGAGGCAAATAAAACAAGACAAAAATAAACTAAGCAAAAGTAAACTAAGCAAAATAATACTAGACAGAAATAAACTAAGCACAAGTAAACTAGGAAAAAGTAAACTAAGCAAAACGAAATAAAATAAAACAGAGAGAGAGGTAGAGTGTACTCCCCAGGTGAACTTATGAGTAGAGCTATGCCTCCCCGGCAACGGCGCCAGAAAATAGTCTTGATAACCCACAAGTATAGGGGATCGCAACAGTCTTCGAGGGTAGTATAACCCAAATTTATTGATTCGACACAAGGGGAGGTAAAGAATACTTATAAGCCTTAACAACTGAGTTGTCAATTCAAATTTGCACTGAAAAGCACTAGCAACAGGGGTGATGTGAAAGTAGCAGTAATATGAGAGCAATAGTAACAGTAACACGGCAGCGATATAGCAATATGAGAGCAATGGCACGAGAAGATAGTTGATACTACTTCCAATGACATGTAGAACAAGTATATTATGATGAGAGATGGACCGGGGTTCCCAGCGATCTACACTAGTGGTAACTCTCCAATAAGTGACAAGTGTTGGGTGAACAAATTACAGTTGGGCAATTGATAGGATTGATAAGGCATTAAGAAAGAACATCAATTCATTAATCATGTAGGCATGTTTTCCGTATATAGTCGTACGTGCTCACAATGAGAAACTTGCACAACATCTTTTGTCCTACCAGCCGGTGGCAGCCGGGCCTCAAGGGAAACTACTGGATATTAAGGTACTCCTTTTAATAGAGTACCGGAGCAAAGCATTAACACACCGTGAAAACATGTGATCCTCACATCACTACCATCCCCTCCGGTTGTCCCGATTTCTGTCACTTCGGGGCCATTGGTTCCGGACAGTGACATGTGCATACAACTTGTAGATACAATCTAAGCAATAAGTATAGAGCTCAAATCTAAGATCATGGCACTCGGGCCCTAGTGACAAGCATTAAGCGTAACAAGATTGCAGCAACAATAACTTCACAAACTTTATAGATAGACTAATCATAATGTATCATCCATCGGATCCCAACAAACACAACACCGATTACATCAGATGAATCTCAATCATGTAAGGCAGCTCATGAGATCATTGTATTGAAGTACATGGGGGAGAGTATACCGACATAGCTACTGCTAGAACCCGTAGTCCATGGGGGAACTACTCACGGAGCATGATGGAGGCGGTGGCGTTGATGGAGATGGCTTCCGGGGGCACTTCCCCGTCCCGGCAGGGTGCCGGGACAGAGTTCTGTCCCCCGAATTGGAGTTTCGCGATGGCGGCGGCGCCCCTGGAGTCTTTCTGGAGTTTCGTCAATTGGTGATGCGTTTTTAGGTCGAAAGGGATTATATAGGCGAAGAGGCGGCACAGGGGGGCACCTGGGGGCGCCACACCCTAGGCCGGCGCGGCCTAGGCCTGGCCCGCGCCGCCATGTGGTGTGGTGGCCCCCTGGCCCCTCTCCGACTCTTCTTCGGTGTTCTGGAGCCTTCCGGAGAAAATAGGAGGTTTGGCGTTGATTTCGTCCAATTCCGAGAATATTGCCCGAACAGCCTTTCTGGAACCAAAAACAGCAGAAAACAGGAACTGGCACTGTGGCATCTTGTTAATAGGTTAGTTCCGGAAAACGCATAAAAACATCATAAAGTGCAAGCAAAACATGTAAGTATTGTCATAAAACAAGCATGGAACAACAGAAATTATGGATACGTCGGAGGCGTATCATTGGGTAATCCCAAGAGGAAGGTGTGATGAGCACAGCAGCAAGTTTTTCCTCAGTACGAAACCAAGGTTTAATCGACTAGTAGGAGAAAGACGTGACTTCTGAAGGTGTTGCTGGCTGACTAGTGGCAGGGTGCACTACTAGCGTCAGCAACAACGTGGAACCTGCACACAACACAACCAAAGTACTTTGCCCCAACTTACAGTGAGGTTGTCAATCTCACCGGTTTGCTGAATACAAAGGATTAGAACGTATCGAATGGAAGGAGATGTTTGAAAAAAGTAAACAGAACATGATTGCAGTTGAATTTATCAGTAAAGGAAATAGGACCGAGGTCCACAGTTCCCTAGAGGTCTCTCTCCATAAAGAAATAGCATGTTGGGTAAACAAATTACAGCTGGGCAATTGACAGAATATCGACCATACATGACAAGATGATTACTAGGATAATTTGGTATTGAGCATTACAATATAATACATAGCCGTAATCCAACTGCGTCTATGACTAATAATGCACCTTCAGGTTAGCGTCCGAACCCCTTCCAGTATTAAGTTGTAAGCAACAGATTATCGCATTAAGCAATGTGTGTAAAGTAAACAATAAAATTACCCTTCGATAAAACATTGTTGTTTTCTCCCTAGTAGCAATAGCACATATGCAATCTTAGAAGTTATTGTCACTCTTCCAGAAAACTAGAGGCACGAACCTACTATCGAGCATAAATACCCCCTCTTGGAGTCACAAGCATCTACTTGGCTAGAGTATTTACTAGCAACAGAGAACATGCAAGATCACAAATAACATATGACAAGAATATATAATCGATCTCAACATAGTATTCAATATCCATCGGATCCCAGCAAACACAACATGTAGCATTACATAAGGGTGATCTTGATCATGTAGGGCAGCTCACAAGATCTAAACACGAGGCACAAATTGGAGAAGACAACCATCTAGCTACTGCTATGGACCCATAGTCCAGGGATGAACTACTCACGCATCACTTCGGAGGCAGGCATGGTGATGTAGATGCCTTCGGCGATGATTTCCCCCTCCGACAGGGTGCCGGGAAGAGCTTCAGAACCCTCCCGAGCTAGAATCTGCAATGGCGGCCGTGACAGAACTTTTCGTGAATGGAGGCTCGGGTATTCAGGGTTTTCCCGATGTCGTGAATAAATAGGCGGAGGGGCCATGTCGGTGGAGGCCAGGGGGCCCACACCACCCCTAGGCGCGGGCCAGGGCCAGGCCGCGCCTAGGGCTAGTCTGGCTGCCCTGTTGCCTTTCTTCGACTCCCCTCTGGACTTTGTCTTCATTACGGAAAAATATTGACTTCGGCTTTTGTTTCGTCCAATTCCGAGAATATTTCCTGTAGAACTTTTCCGAAATACAAAACAACAGAAACCAGGGAACTGGCACGATGGCATCTTGTTAATAGGTTAGTGCCGGAAAATGTATAAAAGTGCAACGAAGAATGAACAAAACATATACAAATTGGTGTAAAACAAGCATGGATCATCAAAAATTATAGATACGTTTGAGACGTATCAACGGTCGAAGCACCAGTTTGTCAAAGGAAGCGTCGGGTCCTTCTTTACCGAAGGGAAAAGAAATACCTTCGACAACTGCCTCTTCCCCTTCGGCTACTGAAGGGCATGTAAGTACCGCAACATTTCTCATACTTGATGATGATTCTTCCTCTTCCACCCCCGAGCCTATATTTGGCTGCTTGCAGTCGAATGTTGGCTCAAGGATAGTTTGATATATACATAACGACTTTTTCTTGTGTCACATCCTAGCCCATCCAGGCCGCCGTATCAACAATAAAGGACTTCGCCTCCCGATTCACTCACCTTGAAGCTGAGAACGTTCGACTTCAGCAAGCCGCTCAATCAAAGTCTGCCCAATTTGACCAGGCAGTCAAAATGGCAGCTACTGCTCCACAAGAGGCCGATACGCTGAAGAAAGAACAAGGCCAACGGAAGATGAAGTTTCAGGAGGGGGAGAAGGAGAAGGTGGAGGCCCCGATTCAGACGAAGGAGAAGGAGGACAATCTCCGCAACTATGTCAAGGCCCTTCTGGGTAATTTATTGTAACAACTTCAATTTTTCTTTCTTGTTTAGCTTTACTAATTTCTTGTTCTTGCCTCCACTTTTGTAGGAGCGTCTGATATTCCTGCAAATACTGTATGCAAGCCCCCGGTTGACTTTGCATCCAATGCTATTTCTTTTGCAGTCGACTCCAGCGAGCTTGTCCGGATTTTTCTCCAGAAGAATAAGGCAGCTTTGTCGAGGCTCTTTGTTCTGATCTTACCGAAGGCAGATCAGGACAAAACTCCGGGGCAGCTGGTGGATGCATTTTCTATCGACACCGAAGGAACCATCAAGGTATTCAAACGTACCTCGCGTACCTATGGAGCTCTTCTTGCATTCCAACTTCTGACGGGGTATTGCTTCAAAGCCGACAAGGAATCATTGACAATAGAGTTGCCGAAAGCAAGATGGCATGGTTACTGACCTTAGCCCTTTTAGTGTGCCAGCACGCAAGTGTGCGCGTCAACTTCTTGAAGTAGAAGCTAATAAGCAAGCTGTTGGCGGAGTCGCCCCAAGCATGTCAACTCAAACCCAAGCTCCGTGACGGAATTTTGTCAAGTTGTCACCGATACTTGTTTTTAACAATGGTTTTTCTAAAGCTTCATTTTGTAATGAATTTGAGCTGTCAATGTTGTCAGTTCTTTCCTTTATAACTACGACGTCTAGTTTTGATTGTGCGCTCCCAATGGGAGAAATTGGTGTTCTTGATATTGTATATTTTTTATCTAAATATGCGCACTTGATGCTGTATTGAAGGTGACACCAGTTGCGCCTTTTTTCAAAAGTGCTTCGGTTGCTGTCTCTGAATCCGGCCTTATGCAATAAATGAGGAGAGAATATCTCGGATGGAAAAGGACCTATTAGGTATCCATGCCATGGTGGCTGTGATAAAGAAGAAGGGTGAACTAGCCATGGAAGCAGAGTAGTACGCATTGAACGAACTGCAGAAGGCCACATAAAGTTTGAACCGTGAGTATTCGATAATCCTTCGTCTTCTTCACTTTTGAGAGTGCATCTTCTTGACAACTGAACTTTCCCTCATCATTTTTTATTAGTTATTGCTCTATACTTGTCTGAGGAGAACATGCGAGTTCATGAGAGAGTCGAAGTCTTGATTGATCTGTCGCAAGCACATGGCATTTTCTGGACCAATAAGTCAAAGGCTGCGATCATTGCAAAATTCCAGGATTGGGTGCAATAGGTGCACCGGTTCTTTGATAAGTGTCATGCAGTCTTGAGGATGATATAGAAGACGATATTTCCACTTAACCCAGCTCCTTAAACATTGCTTGCCTTGATGTTGAATTTTAGAAATGCTGCAAGGGTCCGTGCTTTGGTGCGTATTCAACTTCTTGCTGGGGCGGAAACAACTTTTGCCTTTGTGTTGGCTCAACATCCTTCTCTAGATTTGGAGGCGATTGCCAAGGCTGATGCCGATGTGAACCAGTACTTCCCTGTCGTCATACACCCCGCCTCCATTATAGTTGATAGATTGGAAGTGAGTTTCGAGGCGAACTATGGGGCTGAAATGCCAAATGAATTGTCTGATACTTTGCTCAACTATGTAGGCGATACAATTGTTGTAAATTACTTTGTCAATGATACTTCTCCTTATCCCGAATATTCGGGTACCTTGGGATGTAAGTTTATTCGTGTACACGATGTAACCTGTTTGCCCAATCTGTGATTTCTCTTCATATTGATTTTGATGCTCACGGAGATGAGCAAATATTTGAAGTCGATGACTTTTTCATCGTGATAAAGCATTGTCGCTTGTAGGAGTGCCTTTAGGTGCCGATGACAATTTCTGAGTATTTTTGATTGAGTTGCAGGCTTTGGCGTGCTAGCTCTTCGGCGGTGTTGTGATGCTTATAAATTGTAAAGTGTCAGCATCAATTTTTTGAGTGATCAGCTCATGTTGCAGGCCCAAGGGATCCGTAGTAATCGCAACTTTGCTAAAATCGTACTTGTATTTTTGAAATCATCAGCAACAGCCCCCGAGTCAATCGAGGGAACCATGTGCACTATAGGCTTCGTAGTTCAGGTACTTTAAGCTTGATGTACCGGCATGTGCCTTTTTGGTTTGCATTGTTTTCATCAATTGCAGCACTCGCATGTTCCATGAGGCTTTTGTGGAAACTTTTGTTTTTTTTATGCATCATAGATATTCATCAATTGCAGCACTCGAATGTTCCATTAGGCTTTGACGAAATCGTTTGTATTTTGTCGTATTTACGAAGGTCCTTTGATTATCATCGATTGCAGCACTCGAATGTTCCATGAGGCTTAGATGAAACCATTGGATAGAGGATAAGGTACACAAACCCCGAGTTTTTATCGGGTTCGCTTACTATATTGATAGTATTATGAATTTTCTATGGTCACGGTGCGTGACGTTATGTGAGGATCTTGAAGATTTGTCGGGGGTCTCGAATAAATTGAATAAACGAAGCTGGAACTTTATTAATAAGCTTGCAACAAAAAGTAAGCTAAACTGCAATGGATTAAAAAGCCTTATTGAAAATAAAACTGCTTTGAAAAGTAAAGATATATGCCACCTCTCGTCTTCTTAAGTAAGTGGAGGGTCTTCTTGGATTTGGCTGACGTCTGCTGACGTGCCGATAGCTTCCAGTGTGGTACCGATAGCTTCTGTTGAGGCATTGATAGCTGTTGCCGAAACATTAGTGGTTTCTGTGGAGGCACTAACAACTTCTACCAAAGTTTTGATGACTTGTACTAATGTAGCAGGATCATCGGGCTGTTTCTTTGACTTCTTGCCGCTATCTACCTCTTTGGGTTTAGATTCCCTGTCGTCAAGAGCTGATTTCTTAGGGACAATATCCAGAGTCTTGATTTCCTGCTTTATCCCAAACTTGATGGCAATCTTCTAAAATTCTCGGTCACAATTGTATGATCGAGAAAGGCTTCCATGAACCGTGATATTGGTTCCGTTGTTGCCTGGCATCTTGAGCTTTAGATATGCATAATGAGGTACGACCATGAATTTGGTATAAGCTGGTCTTCTGAGGATAGCATGGTGCTGTGATTCCCAGTTTATTACCTCGAACTCGAGCCTTTCCCTCCTGAAATTATCGGGTTTGCCGAAGACGACATTCAAAGAGATCTTGCCGAGAGGGTATGCTGGCAAGTTAAGGTCGGAACAATGCCATGAAAGCCCGTGTCAGATTCCTGCAACATATCGGTTGTAATGCCCATCGCTTTCACCGTGCTTGCGAATAAGAGATTTAATCCGCTTCCTCCATCCATAAATACTTTGCTCATGGTGAAACCGCCAATTTGTGCTTCAAGTACTAGAGCCGCGTGGCCTAGCCTTGGAATAGACATCGGGTGGTCAGCCCTGCTGAACATGATGCTTTGCGCAGACCAGTTGATGACTCAAGAACGTTCGCCATGGTGACTTTTGCAAGATTGATTTCTCGCGTAAGTTTCTTCAATTCCCTCTTGGAGACACCAGTTTTGTGGATCATGCTCATCTGTCCTCGAGATGGAGGAAACGCTTCATTGGGTGTGCGAGGCTGGACTTGCTAAACTTGATGCTGTGGTGCAGGCGGCGGGTTAGGGGGTTCCGTTCTAGGTACTGTCAGGTACGTTTGCCCTTTAGCTTATTCATAAAACTTCTAGAGATTGAGAAACTGTCAACAGTCCCTGAGCAGATGGCTCGACTTCTTGGTGTTGTCTTTCGGGTCGATGTATGCATGTATGTAACCGGGAGCGTTCAGCTGCTCAGCAAACGGCGTTTTCTTGCACCCGTGGTGGTCGATCCCTGTAGTTGCCTCGACTTCCTTCATACCCGCTGCGGTTGCTATCCCGATGATCAGAGTGTCGGTCGCTGCGCCAATCATCATACCGGTCACCGCCTCGATCAGTGTAGCCTCCTGGAACGATGTTGGTGTCGCCGAAGGTTTCATATCCACGGTCTCTCCTCTTTTTGCGACGGCCGCGTCGATGACCCGAACCGTTTCCGTGCTTCTGATCATCCTCTTCATCATCGTTGCGTGGGTGCGGCTTTCATACATGTTCTTCGCCATCAACCCAACTATTGGCAATTTCCATGAGTTTGGTGATAGTCTTGGGCTTCTTACGACCGAGTTCTTCGATGTAGGATTCCCGTCGGATGCCATCGCTGAAAGCATCGATTGACCTATCAACAGAGACATCTTCGACAGCGTCCAGAAGCTTGGTGAAGTGCCCGATGTAGGCACGCATCGACTCCTTTGGCTTTTGGTGGCATTGGCATAATTCTTCGATTCCAACGGGTATCTTGTACGTGGCTTGGAAGTTTTTGATGAAAGAATTGTCCAAGTCTTCCCAGGATATGATGGATCCTTTCGGCAGGCCTCTCAACCATGCTCGTGCCGAATCTTTGAGGTACAGATGCAGACATTGCATTGCCGCCACTTGGTTCCCCTTGTGCAAGATCATAGTCTGTAGATAGTTATCTATCCATGAGACCATGACCTCGGCTCATGCTGACCGTCGTATTTGGCGACATTGGTAGGTGTTAGCTTGGATCTCTTCGGTGGCATTGCCTCCCGAATTTTGTGACTCAGGCAATCAACACCACGGAGCTCACCGTCGTGCTCTTGAGTTTCTTCAGAATCGTCACTGTCGGAGCCAACACACGCAGCGCGTCGACGACAATTTTATTTTGCGTGATATCGTCACGGGCGTCCTTTGATGATGAGCGATGCCGAGAATCGCTGCTATGGTGTGTAGTCTTCTCATTCATAGGGGTGAGTGATGACCCACAAGTATAGGGGATCGCAACAGTCTTCGAGGGAAGTAAAACCCAATTTATTGATTCGACACAAGGGGAGACAAAGAACACTTGGAAGCCTTAACAGCGGAGTTGTCAATTCAGCTGCACCTGGAAACAGACTTGCTCGCAAGAGTTTATCAGTAGTAACAGTTTTATAGCAAAGATGTAGTGAAATAACAGCAGCAGAGTAACAAAGACAGCAGTAGTGATTTTAGTAAACAGCAGGATTAAAATACTGTAGGCACGGGGACGGATGACGGGCGTTGCATGGATGAGAGAAACTCATGTAACAATCATAGCAGGGCATTTGCAGATAATAATAAAACGGTGTCCAAGTACAAAACAATCAATAGGCATGTGTTCCATATATAGTCGTGCGTGCTCTCAATGAGAAACTTGCACAACATCTTTTGTCCTACCAGCCGGTGGCAGCCGGGCCTCAAGGGAAACTACTGGATATTAAGGTACTCCTTTTAATAGAGTACCGGAGCAAAGCATTAACACTCCGTGAACACATGTGATCCTCACATCGCTACCATTCCCTCCGGTTGTCCCGATTTCTGTCACTTCGGGGCCATCGGTTCCGGACAGCGACATGTGTATACAACTTATAGGTAAGACCATAAACAATGAATATCATGATGAAACAATAACATGTTCAGATCTGAGATCATGGCACTCGGGCCCTAGTGACAAGCATTAAGCATAACAAGTTGCAACAATATCATCAAAGTACCAATTACGGACACTAGGCACTATGCCCTAACAATCTTATGCTATTACATGACCAATCTCATCCAATCCCTACCATCCCCTTCGGCCTACAGCAGGGGAATTACTCACACATGGATGGGGGAAACATGGCTGGTTGATGTAGAGGCGTTGGCGGTGATGATGGCGATGATCTCCTCCAATTCCCCGTCCCGGCGGAGTGCCAGAACGGAGACTTCTGGCTCCCGCGATGGAGTTTCGCGATGTGGCAGCGTTCTGGAGGGTTTCTGGCGACTTCGACTTCTCCCCGTGCGTTTTTAGGTCGAGGCCGATAAATAGTCCGAAGGAGGGCGTCGGAGGCCGGCCGAGGGGGCCACACCATATGGCCGCGCGGGCCCCCCTGGGCCGCGCCGCCCTATGGTGTGGGGCCCTCGGGCCTCTACCTTAATTGTCCTTCTGGCTCCGTCAGTATTCTTGGAAAATAGGGCCTTCTGCATAAATTCCGAGGATTTTCCCGAAAGTTGGATTTCTGCACAAAAACGAGATACCAGAGCAGTTCTGCTGAAAACAGCGTTAGTCCGTGTTAGTTGCATCCAAAATACACAAATTAGAGGCAAAACAATAGCAAAAGTGTTCGGGAAAGTAGATACGTTTTGGACGTATCAGTGAGCTTGTCTCCGAGGATAGTGATAACCCACAAGTATAGGGGATCGCAACAGTCTTCGAGGGAAGTAAAACCCAAATTTATTGATTCGACACAAGGGGAGGTAAAGAATACTTATAAGCCTTAACAACTGAGTTGTCAATTCAAATTGCACACTGAAAAGCACTAGCAACGAGGGTGATGTGAAAGTAGCAGTAATATGAGAGCAATAGTAACAGTAACACAGCGATAATAGCAATATGAGAGCAATGGCACCGGAAAATAGTTGATACTACTTCCAATGACATGTAGAACAAGTATATTATGATGAGAGATGGACCGGGGTTCCCAGCGATCTACACTAGTGGTAACTCTCCAATAACAAGTGACAAGTGTTGGGTGAACAAATTACAGTTGGGCAATTGACAGGAATCAAAGCATTAAGATAGAACATCAGGCTTATTAATTATGTAGGCATGTTTTCCGTATATAGTCGTACGTGCTCGCAATGAGAAACTTGCACAACATCTTTTGTCCTACCAGCCGGTGGCAGCCGGGCCTCAAGGGAAACTACTGGATATTAAGGTACTCCTTTTAATAGAGTACCGGAGCAAAGCATTAACACACCGTGAAAACATGTGATCCTCACATCACCGCCATCCCCTCCGGTTGTCCCGATTCTTGTCACTTCGGGGCCATTGGTTCCGGACAGCGACATGTGCATACAACTTGTAGATACAATCTAAGCAATAAGTATAGAGCTCAAATCTAAGATCATGGCACTCGGGCCCTAGTGACAAGCATTAAGCATAACAAGATTGCAGCAACAATAACTTCACAAACTTTATAGATAGACTAATCATAATGTATCATCCATCGGATCCCAACAAACACAACACCGATTACATCAGATGAATCTCAATCATGTAAGGCAGCTCATGAGACCATTGTATTGAAGTACATGGGGGAGAGTATACCGACATAGCTACTGCTAGAACCCGTAGTCCATGGGGGAACTACTCACGGAGCATGGCGGAGGCGATGGCGTTGATGGAGATGGCTTCCGGGGGCACTTCCCCGTCCCGGCAGGGTGCCGGGACAGAGTTCTGTCCCCCGAATTGGAGTTTCGCGATGGCGGCGGCGCCACAGTAACTTTTCTGGAGTTTCGTCAATTGGTACGGTGTTTTTAGGTCGAAAGGGATTATATAGGCGAAGAGGCGGCGCAGGGGGGCACCTGGGGGCGCCACACCACAGGCCGGCGCGGGCCCAGGCCAGGCCGCGCCGCCCTATGGTGTGGTGGCCCTCTGGCCCCTCTCCGACTCTTCTTCGGTGTTCTGGACGCTTCCGGAAAAAATAGGAGGTTTGGTCTTCGTTTCGTCGAATTCCGAGAATATTGCCCGAACAGCCTTTCTGGAACCAAAAACAGAAGAAAACAGGAACTGGCACTGTGGCATCTTGTTAATAGGTTAGTTCCGGAAAATACATGAAATCATCATAAAGTGCAAGCAAAACATGTAAGTATTGTCATAAAACAAGCATGGAACGACAGAAATTATGGATACGTCGGGGACGTATCAGCATCCCCAAGCTTAGTTCCTGCTCGTCCAGAAGCGATAAACGATAAAAAGAATAATTTCTGTAGTGACATGCTACTTACATAACCTTGATCATACTATTACAAAGCATATGAAATAAATGAAGTGACTCAAGGCAATGATCTATAGTTGCTAACAAGTAGATAACATATAGCAAAACTTTTCATGAAGGGTACTTTCAAGACAAGCATCAAAATTCTTGCATAAGAGTTAACTCATAAGGCAATAAATTCAAAGTAAAGGCATCGAAGCAACACAAAGGAAGATATAAGTTTCAGCGGATGCTTTCAACTTTCAACATGCATATCTCATGGATATTGTCAACACAAAGTAATATGATGAATGCAAATATGCAAGTATGTAAGAATCAATGCACAGTTGATACAAGTGTTTGCTTCTAAGGTGGGAGGAATTTGGTAACTGACTCAACATAAAAGTAAAAGAATGGCCCTTCAGAGAGGAAAGCATCGATTGCTATATTTGTGCTAGAGCTTTGGTTTTGAAAACATAAAGAGAGCATAAAAAAGTAAAATTTTGAGAGGTGTTTGTTGTTGTCAACGAATGGTAATGGGTACACTAACTACCTCGCCAACCGGACTTTCAAGAGCGGCTCCCATGAATTTTTATTTTTGGGTGGCACTCCTTCCAACCTTTCTTTCACAAACCATGGCTAACCGAATCCTCGGGTGCCTGCCAACAATCTCATACCATGAAGGAGTGCCTTTTTATTTTAGTTTTATTATGATGATGACACTCCCCCCAACCTTTGCTTACACAAGCCATGGCTAACCGAATCCTTCGGGTGCCTTCCAACAATCACATACCATGGAGGAGTGTCTATTTGAGTTAATTAATTCGGGACTGGGAATCCCATTGCCAGCTCTTTTTGCAAAATTATTGGATAAGCGGATGTGCCACTAGTCCATATGAGAGTCCGTCAAAAGTAAATGACAAGGTTGAAAGCTAAACACCACATACTTCCTCATGAGCTATAAAACATTAACACAAATTGAGAAGCATTTTGAATTATTTAAAGGTAGCACTCAAGCAATTTACTTTGGAATGGCAGGAAATACCACATAGTAGGTAGGTATGGTGGACACAATTGGCATAGTGGTTGGCTCAACGATTTTGGATGCATGAGAAGTACTCCCTCTCGATACAAGGCTTAGGCTAGCAAGGTTGTTTGAAGCAAACACAAGTATGAACCGGTACAGCAAAACTTACATAAGAACATATCGCAAGCATTATAATACTCTACACTGTCTTCCTTGTTGCTCAAACACTTTTACCAGAAAATATCTAGACCTTAAGAGAGATCAATTATGCAAACCAATTTTAACAAGCTCTACGGTAGTTCTCCACTAATAGGTTTAAACTACATGAAAAAACTTAATCATGATCTACTTGAGAGCTCAAAACAATTGCCAAGTGTCAAATTATCCAAGACATTATGAGGCATTTTCTGTTTCCAACCAAATAAAAATAAGTATTGTAGCTTCCAACTTTTATCATTGAACATTAAAAGTAAAACGAAGAACAAGTGTTCATATGAAAAAGCGGAGCGTGTATCTCTCCCAATCAAGGATTTCTAGGATCCGATCTTATTCAAACACAAACAAAACGAAAATAAACACACAGACGCTCCAAGTAAAGCACATATGATGTGACTGAATAAAAATATAGTTTCAGGGGAGGAACCTGATAAGTTGATGAAGAAGGGGATGCCTTGGGCATCCCCAAGCTTAGACGCTTGAGTCTTCTTGAAATATGCAGGGATGAACCATCGGGGCATCCCCAAGCTTAGACTTTTCACTCTTCTTGATCATATATCATCCTCCTCTCTTGACCCTTGAAAACTTCCTTCACAACAAACTTCTCATAAACTTCATTAGAGGGGTTAGTACTCAAAAAAATTGAATCCACCTTGGTCCTGTAGTGGCACATTGCAAGAACTCAATAAAACATTAGCTACAGCTCTCTACGTCTAAAAAACCTCGCTTAAAGTCCACAAGAGACAATGCAAAAAACAGAGACAGAATCTGCCAAAACAGAACAGCCAGTAAAGACGAATTTTAATAAAATACTTCCGTTGCTCAAATCAGAAAACTCAAAACTAATGAAAGTTGCGTACATATCTGAGGATCACTCACGTAAATTGGCATAATTTTCTGAGTTACCTACAGAGAATTTTGCCCAGATTCGTGACAGCAAAGAAATCTGTTTCTGCGCAGAAATCCAAATCTAGTATCGACCTTCGATTAGAGGCTTCACTTGGCACAACAAAACACAAAAGTAAGATAAGGAGAGGTTGCTACAGTAGTAAACAACTTCCAAGACACAAATATAAAATAAAATACTGTAGCAAAATAACACATGGGTTATCTCCCAAGAAGTTGCTTTCTTTATAGCCATTAAGATGGGCTCAGCAGTTTTAATGATGCACTCGCAAGAAATAGTATTTGAAGCAAAAGAGAGCATCAAGAAGCAATTTCAAAACACATTTAAGTCTAACATGCTTCCTATGAAAAGGAATCTTGTAAATAAACAAGTTCATGAAAAGCAAAGTGACAAGCATAGGAGGATAGAACAAGTGTAATTTCAACAATTTTAGCATATAGAGAGGTGTATTAGTACCATGAAAATTTCTACTACCATATTTTCCTCTCTCATAATAATTTTCAGTAGCTTCATGAACAAACTCAACAATATAACTATCACATGCAGCATACTTTTCATGATTTCCAAACACATAATTTTTATCAAGTTCAAGAATAGTGGAATTAAAACTTTCAAACTTACTTTTATTAATAATATAACAAGGTAGTTGATCAATCTCAAGAGATATGGGACTTATAGAATAAGTCAAGAACTCTCCAATCCCATTTTCATTAGTAGTACAATTAATAGTATCAAGTAACATAGGACCATCATCTAGAGCTTTATCATAAACATTTGCTAAGCAAAATTCTTTAGTACCATGCATTTCGACATCAGGCACAAACAAAGCATTATCATAAGATTTATCAAAGTAGCATGGATTATCATAAATAACAGTAGTATAATTATTCTCACAAGTATTACTCATAGGTACTATTTCAAGAGAATCCACAGGAACATAACATTCAACCTCTTTCGGTAAGCATGGAGGACAATCAAATAGTGTAAGAGATAAAGAGTTACTCTCATTAGAAGGTTGGCATGGGTAGCTAATCCATTCTTCCCCCTTTTGTTCGTCGCTCTCCTCTTCTTTTTCATCCAATGAGCTTCCAAGTTCATCAATTTCCTCCTCTTTTTCATCCAATGCGCTTTCAGGTTCATCAGTTTCTTCTTCCACCGGTTCCTGCAAATTGTGAGTGCATTCTTGTGCATTAATGTGTCTCTCTTTATAATCAAGGATATAAGGATTCCTACTGTAGCATTCTATGCAAGAATTAAGGATAGTAGAGACATAATCTTTAAGGTCCTTACAAATAGCACAAGTTTCATAATTCTCAACCATGAAGGATTCTATCTCGGAGGCTCCCATAAATAAGACAAATTGTTCTACCTCTTCGAACCCATAATGAATATAGCAATTCCGATTATAGCTCTTAATAAAATATTCCTCACTAAAGCCACATTGAAATTTAAGATGTTTATCCTGTTGAGAGCAACAGTTTATATCATGGCGTCTAAGCAAGATTCTAGCAATTGTATTTAATTTTTCTATCATAGCACTCATTATTTTACCAGTTCTTGATTCTCTATAACAATTATAACATTCCATAAGCTCCAAGTAGGTTGTTGGTTCTCCCATAACAGCAGTTTTTAATTTTTCGGTTTTTCAAATTTTTATGGATTTTTGGGTATATGAGGAAAATAAAACAAAACTGAAATAAACTAGACAAAAGTAAACTAAGCAAAGTAATACTAGACAGAAATAAACTAAGCACAAATAAACTAGACAAAAGTAAACTAAGCAAAACAAAATAAAGCAAAATAAAAACAGAGAGAGAGGTAGAGTGTACT
Source organism: Lolium perenne (assembly GCF_019359855.2). Classification (NCBI taxonomy): domain Eukaryota; kingdom Viridiplantae; phylum Streptophyta; class Magnoliopsida; order Poales; family Poaceae; genus Lolium; species Lolium perenne. Next base: position 215,272,563 of record NC_067249.2, read on the forward strand.
CCACAGGTGAACTTATCAGTAGAGCTATGCCTCCCCGGCAACGGCGCCAGAAAATAGTCTTGATAACCCACAAGTATAGGGGATCGCAACAGTCTTCGAGGGAAGTAAAACCCAAATTTATTGATTCGACACAAGGGGAGGTAAAGAATACTTATAAGCCTTAACAACTGAGTTGTCAATTCAGCTGCACCTGGAAAAGCACTAGCAACAGGGGTGATGTGAAAGTAGCAGTAATATGAGAGCAATAGTAACAAGAATACGGCAGTAATAGCAATATGAGAGCAATGGCACCGGAAAATAGTTGATACTACTTCCAATGACATGTAGAACAAGTATATTATGATGAGAGATGGACCGGGGTTCCCAGCGATCTACACTAGTGGTAACTCTCCAATAACAAGTGACAAGTGTTGGGTGAACAAATTACAGTTGGGCAATTGACAGGAATCAAAGCATTAAGATAGAACATCAGGCTTATTAATTATGTAGGCATGTTTTCCGTATATAGTCGTACGTGCTCGCAATGAGAAACTTGCACAACATCTTTTGTCCTACCAGCCGGTGGCAGCCGGGCCTCAAGGGAAACTACTGGATATTAAGGTACTCCTTTTAATAGAGTACCGGAGCAAAGCATTAACACACCGTGAAAACATGTGATCCTCACATCACCGCCATCCCCTCCGGTTGTCCCGATTCTTGTCACTTCGGGGCCATTGGTTCCGGACAACGACATGTGCATACAACTTGTAGATACAATCTAAGCAATAAGTATAGAGCTCAAATCTAAGATCATGGCACTCGGGCCCTAGTGACAAGCATTAAGCATAACAAGATTGCAGCAACAATAACTTCACAAACTTTATAGATAGACTAATCATAATGTATCATCCATCGGATCCCAACAAACACAACACCGATTACATCAGATGAATCTCAATCATGTAAGGCAGCTCATGAGACCATTGTATTGAAGTACATGGGGGAGAGTATACCGACATAGCTACTGCTAGAACCCGTAGTCCATGGGGGAACTACTCACGGAGCATGGCGGAGGCGATGGCGTTGATGGAGATGGCTTCCGGGGGCACTTCCCCGTCCCCAAGAGGTGCCGGGACAGAGTTCTGTCCCCCGAATTGGAGTTTCGCGATGGCGGCGGCGCCACAGTAACTTTTCTGGAGTTTCGTCAATTGGTACGGTGTTTTTAGGTCGAAAGGGATTATATAGGCGAAGAGGCGGCGCAGGGGGGGCACCTGGGGGCGCCACACCACAGGCCGGCGCGGGCCCAGGCTAGGCCGCGCCGCCCTATAGTGTGGTGGCCCTCTGGCCCCTCTCCGACTCTTCTTCGGTGTTCTGGACGCTTCCGGGAAAAATAGGAGGTTTGGTCTTCGTTTCGTCGAATTCCGAGAATATTGCCCGAACAGCCTTTCTGGAACCAAAAACAGCAGAAAACAGGAACTGGCACTGTGGCATCTTGTTAATAGGTTAGTTCCGGAAAATACATGAAATCATCATAAAGTGCAAGCAAAACATGTAAGTATTGTCATAAAACAAGCATGGAACGACAGAAATTATGGATACGTCGGGGACGTATCAGATAGCAGGACTTTCCAAGGCGCCCCGATGAGCTGCTGCCATTGGATTGTCGGATGTCAGCTGATTATTGATCAAATAGGTGGCAAGGTTTGATGTCGCTCCTTCGACAGTTTTGGGCCTAAGAAGGCCTGTTGTATCCATTTTCATGAAGGAATTGGAGAGGTTTGATGTAATTTCCCTTGCGTCTGCCTCCCAGAGGCGGGGGATACGCGGACGATACCTCCTAGATCCTTGATTGCTTCTAGAGGCACTCCCAAGAGAGGATAGCCCCCTTCGTCGCTCGCTTGATAGATCGGCTACCTACCGGCGTCGATCAAGGTCAACTTGCTCGTTAGCTAACCGAATTCGGTTCTTCTCCAGAATGACTTGATATGTGCTAAGGGTGCCTGCTGATACTCCAATGGGGAGCCGTGTGTTGTTGACTATGGCCTTGCGAGCAACTTCCCACTCTTTCCTGGAGACAGTGTATGTGCTGTCGGCATTGCTGCCGCTGGCTTCGGCATCTCGTCGCCTCTTGCGATTGACGCGCGGGGTGTGCTCACCTTCGGAGATATCGACTCCCGTCTGAGGGTTGATGACAACGCAGATTTGGTGATGAGCCGTCACACGTTCGTTGGGCAACCCCAAGAGGAAGGTATGATGCGCACAGTAGCAAGTTTTCCCTCAGAAAGAAACCAAGGTTTATCGAACCAGGAGGAGCCAAGAAGCACGTTGAAGGTTGATGGCGGCGAGATGTAGTGCGGCGCAACACCAGGGATTCCGGCGCCAACGTGGAACCTGCACAACACAACCAAACTACTTTGCCCCAACGAAACAGTGAGGTTGTCAATCTCACCGGCTTGCTGTAACAAAGGATTAACCGTATTGTGTGGAAGATGATTGTTTGCGAGAAAACGATAAAACAAGTATTGCGATGGGATTGTATTTCAAGAAAGAGAATTGGACCGGGGTCCACAGTTCACTAGAGGTGTCTCTCCCATAAGACAAGCAGCATGTTGGGTGAACAAATTACAGTTGGGCAATTGACAAATAAAGAGAGCATGACCATGCACATACATATCATGATGAGTATAGTGAGATTTAATTGGGCATTACGACAAAGTACATAGACCGCCATCCAACTGCATCTATGCCTAAAAAGTCCACCTTCAGGTTATCATCCGAACCCCTTCCAGTATTAAGTTGCAAAGCAACAGACAATTGCATTAAGTATGGTGCGTAATGTAATCAACAACTACATCCTTAGACATAGCATCAATGTTTTATCCCTAGTGGCAACAGCACAACACAACCTTAGAACTTTCTCACACTGTCCTGTGTGTCAATGCGGGCATGAACCCACTATCGAGCATAAGTACTCCCTCTTGGAGTTACAAGCATCTACTTGGCAAGCATCTACTAGTAACGGAAAGCATGCAAGATCATAAACAACACATAAGTATAACTTTGATAATCAACATAACAAGTATTCTCTATTCATCGGATCCCAACAAACGCAACATATAGAATTACAGATAGATGATCTTGATCATGTTAGGCAGCTCACAAGATCCGACAATGATAACACAATGGGGAGAAGACAACCATCTAGCTACGCTATGGACCCATAGTCCAGGGGGTAGACTACTCACACATCACACCGGAGGCGACCATGGCAGCGTAGAGTCCTCCGGGAGATGATTCCCCTCTCCGGCAGGGTGCCGGAGGCGATCTCCTGGATCCCCCGAGATGGGATCGGCGGTGGCGGCGTCTCAGTAAGGTTTTCCGTATCGTGGCTCTCGGTACTGGAAGTTTCGCAACGAAGGCTTTAAGTAGGCGGAGGAATTAGGTCAAGTGGGCGCCCGAGGGGCCCACACCACCTGGCGGCGCGGCCAAGGCCTGGGCCGCGCCGCCCTGTGGTTTGGCCACCTCGTGGCCCCACTTCCTTCCCCCTCAGGTGTTCTGGAAGCTTCGTGGAAAAATAGGGACCTGGGCGTTGATTTCGTCCAATTCCGAGAATATTTCGTTACTAGGATTTCTGAAACCAAAAACAGCAAAACAAAGAATCGGCACTTCGGCATCTTGTTAATAGGTTAGTTCCAGAAAATGCACGAATATGACATAAAGTGTGCATAAAACATGTAGATAACATCAATAATGTGGCATGGAACATAAGAAATTATCGATACGTCGGAGACGTATCAGCATCCCCAAGCTTAGTTCTGCTCGTCCCGAGCAGGTAAAACGATAACACAGATAATTTCTGGAGTGACATGCCATCATAATCTTGATCATACTATTTGTAAAGCATATGTAGTGAATGCAGCGATCAAAACAATGTATATGACATGAGTAAACAAGTGAATCATAAAGCAAAGACTTTTCATGAATAGCACTTCAAGACAAGCATCAATAAGTCTTGCATAAGAGTTAACTCATAAAGCAATAATTCAAAGTAAAGGCATTGAAACAACACAAAAGAAGATTAAGTTTCAGCGGTTGCTTTCAACTTGTAACATGTATATCACATGGATATTGTCAACATAGAGTAATATAATAAGTGCAATATGCAAGTATGTAGGAATCAATGCACAGTTCACACAAGTGTTTGCTTCTTGAGGTGGAGAGAGATAGGTGAACTGACTCAACATTGAAAGTAAAAGAATGGTCCTTCAAAGAGGAAAAGCATCGATTGCTATATTTGTGCTAGAGCTTTGATTTTGAAAACATGAAACAATTTTGTCAACGGTAGTAATAAAGCATATGCATCATGTAAATTATATCTTATAAGTTGCAAGCCTCATGCATAGTGTACTAATAGTGCCCGCACCTTGTCCTAATTAGCTTGGACTACCTGGATTATCACCGCAATACATATGCTTTAACCAAGTATCACAGAGGGGTACCTCTATGCCGCCTGTACAAAGGTCTAAGGAGAAAGCTCGCATTTGGATTTCTCGCTTTTGATTATTCTCAACTTAGACATCCATACCGGGACAACATAGACAACAGATAATGGACTCCTCTTTTAATGCTTTAAGCATTCAACAACAATTAATTCTTTTCTCATTAGAGATTTGAGGATGTTTGTCCAAAACTGAAACTTCCACCATGGAACATGGCTTCGGTTAGCGGCCCAATGTTCTTCTCTCACAATATGCATGCTCAAACCATTCAACTCAGTGTAGATCGCCCTTACTTCAGACAAGACGAACATGCATAGCAACTCACATGAAATTCAACAATGAGTTGATGGCGTTCCCCAGTAAACATGGTTATCGCACAACAAGCAACTTAATAAGAGATAAAGTGCATAATTACATATTCAATACCACAATAGTTTTTAAGCTATTTGTCCCATGAGCTATATATTGCATAGGTGAATGATGGAATTTTAAAGGTAGCACTCAAGCAATTTACTTTGGAATGGTGGAGAAATACCATGTAGTAGGTAGGTATGGTGGACACAAATGGCATAGTGGTTGGCTCAAGTATTTTGGATGCATGAGAAGTATTCCCTCTCGATACAAGGTTTAGGCTAGCAAGGCTTATTTGAAACAAACACAAGGATGAACCGGTGCAGCAAAACTCACATAAAAGTCATATTGAAAACATTATAAGACTCTACACCGTCTTCCTTGTTGTTCAAACTCAATACTAGAAATTATCTAGACCTTAGAGAAACCAAATATGCAAACCAAATTTTAGCATGCTCTATGTATTTCTTCATTAATGGGTGCAAAGCATATGATGCAAGAGCTTAATCATGAGCACAACAATTGCCAAGTATCACATTACCCAAGACATTTATAGCAATTACTACATGTATCATTTTCCAATTCCAACCATATAACAATTTAACGAAGGAGAAACTTCGCCATGAATACTATGAGTAGAAACCAAGGACATACTTGTCCATATGCTACAGCGGAGCGTGTCTCTCTCTCATAAAGTGAATGCTAGGATCCATTTTATTCAAACAAAACAAAAAACAAAAACAAACCGACGCTCCAAGAAAAAGCACATAAGATGTGATGGAATAAAAATATAGTTTCAGGGGAGGAACCTGATAATGTTGTCGATGAAGAAGGGGATGCCTTGGGCATCCCCAAGCTTAGACACTTGAGTCTTCTTGATATATGCAGGGGTGAACCTCCGGGTGCATCCCCAAGCTTAGAGCTTTCACTCTCCTTGATCATGTTGCATCATACTCCTCTCTTGATCCTTGAAAACTTCCTCCACACCAAACTCGAAACAACTCATTAGAGGGTTAGTGCACAATATAAATTGACATATTCAGAGGTGACACAATCATTCTTAACACTTCTGGACATTGCATAATGCTACTGGATATTAGTGGATCAAAGAAATTCATCCAACATAGCGAAAGAGGCAATGCGAAATAAAAGGCAGAATCTGTCAAAACAGAACAGTTCGTATTGACGAATTTTAAAATGGCACCAGACTTGCTCAAATGAAAATGCTCAAATTGAATGAAAGTTGCGTACATATCTGAGGATCATGCACGTAAATTGGCTTAATTTTCTGAGCTTCCTGCAGGGCAGTGGGCTCAGATTCGTGACAGCAAAGAAATCTGGAACTGCGCAGTAATCCAAATCTAGTACTTACTTTTCTATCAACGGCTTAACTTGGCACAACAAAACACAAAACTAAGATAAGGAGAGGTTGGTACAGTAGTAAACAACTTCCAAGACACAAAATAAAAACAAAGTACTGTAGGTAAAAACATGGGTTGTCTCCCATAAGCGCTTTTCTTTAACGCCTTTCAGCTAGGCGCAGAAAGTGTGTATCAAGTATTATCGAAGGGTGGTGCATTCTCAGCGGGGTGCGGAGTTTTCTCAACTAGGCATAGTATATTGGATACATAAGTTTCAGCATCTCCCTTTTCATTAGTCTTGGGCTTGCTACTCTCATCAAACAAATCTTCAGGAACAATCCAATCAAAATTCTTTTCTAGTGCCTCACACATTCCCAAGAGCTTGCAAGGTATTGATGTTTTAATATCTCCCTCATAATTAACTTTATTAGTGTACTTTTGTCTATCCTTTTCCATCTTCTCAAGGGTACTGGCAAAGTTGGTATAAGAACCTAGCATATTATATTTAGTGAAAACTTTTCTAGCTTCTCTCGCTAGACCACCAAATTCTCTAAGAAGGGTTTCTAATACAAAATCTTTCTTTTCCCCTTCTTCCATATCACCAAGTGTAAAAAACATGTGTTGGATTATAGGATTAAGATTAACAAATTTAGTTTCCAACAAGCGAACTAAATGCGCAGCAGCAATTTCATAAGTAGGCGCAAGGTCTACCAAGTGTCTATCTTCAAAATTTTCAATGGTACTAACATGGTTGAAGAATTCTTCTATATTATTTCTCCCAACTATAGACCCACGTCCTACCGGTATGTCTTTTGTGGTAAAATTAAAAGGAAACATGATGAAATAAGTAAAGTAAATGCAAGTAACTAATTTTTTTGTGTTTTCGATATAGCAAACAAGATAACAAGTAAAGTAAAACTAGCAACTAATTTTTTTGTATTTTGATTTAGTGCAGCAAACAAAGTAGTAAATAAAACAAAGCAAGACAAAAACAAAGTAAAGAGATTGAGAAGTGGAGACTCCCCTTGCAGCGTGTCTTGATCTCCCCGGCAACGGCGCCAGAAAAAGAGCTTGATGGCGTGTATTTCACACGTTCGTTGGGCAACCCCAAGAGGAAGGTATGATGCGCACAGCAGCAAGTTTTCCCTCAGAAAGAAACCAAGGTTTATCGAACCAGGAGGAGCCAAGAAGCACGTTGAAGGTTGATGGCGGCGAGATGTAGTGCGGCGCAACACCAGGGATTCCGGCGCCAACGTGGAACCTGCACAACACAACCAAACTACTTTGCCCCAACGAAACAGTGAGGTTGTCAATCTCACCGGCTTGCTGTAACAAAGGATTAACCGTATTGTGTGAAAGATGATTGTTTGCGAGAAAACAAGAAACAAGTATTGCAGGAGATTGTATTTCAGTAAAGAGAATTGGACCGGGGTCCACAGTTCACTAGAGGTGTCTCTCCCATAAGACAAGCAGCATGTTGGGTGAACAAATTACAGTTGGGCAATTGACAAATAAAGAGAGCATGACCATGCACATACATATCATGATGAGTATAGTGAGATTTAATTGGGCATTACGACAAATTACATAGACCGCCATCCAACTGCATATATGCCTAAAAAGTCCACCTTCATGTTATCATCCGAACCCCTTCCAGTATTAAGTTGCAAAGCAACAGACAATTGCATTAAGTATGGTGCGTAAAGTAATCAACAACTACATCCTTAGACATAGCATCAATGTTTTATCCCTAGTGGCAACAAAGACAACACAACCTTAGAACTTTCTCACATCGTCCTGTGTGTCAATGCAGGCATGAACCCACTATCGAGCATAAGTACTCCCTCTTGGAGTTACAAGCATCTACTTGGCCAGAGCATCTACTAGTAACGGAAAGCATGCAAGATCATAAACAACACATAAGTATAACTTTGATAATCAACATAACAAGTATTCTCTATTCATCGGATCCCAACAAACGCAACATATAGAATTACAGATAGATGATCTTGATCATGTTAGGCAGCTCACAAGATCCGACAATGATAGCACAATGGGGAGAAGACAACCATCTAGCTACTGCTATGGACCCATAGTCCAGGGGTAGACTACTCACACATCACACCGGAGGCGACCATGGCGGCGTAGAGTCCTCCGGGAGATGATTCCCCTCTCCGGCAGGGTGCCGGAGGCGATCTCCTGGATCCCCCGAGATGGGATCGGCGGTGGCGGCGTCTCAGTAAGGTTTTCCGTATCGTGGCTCTCGGTACTGGAAGTTTCGCAACGAAGGCTTTAAGTAGGCGGAGGAATTAGGTCAAGTGGGCGCCCGAGGGGCCCACACCACCTGGCGGCGCGGCCAAGGCCTGGGCCGCGCCGCCCTGTGGTTTGGCCACCTCGTGGCCCCACTTCCTTCCCCCTCAGGTGTTCTGGAAGCTTCGTGGAAAAATAGGGACCTGGGCGTTGATTTCGTCCAATTCCGAGAATATTTCGTTACTAGGATTTCTGAAACCAAAAGCAATGAAGAAAAGAATCGGCACTTCGGCATCTTGTTAATAGGTTAGTTCCAGAAAATGCACGAATATGACATAAAGTGTGCATAAAACATGTAGATAACATCAATAATGTGGCATGGAACATAAGAAATTATCGATACGTCGGAGACGTATCAAGCCGCTCGCATCGTGTCTATATGGGCGATGTTGTCGATACTTTCTTCGTCGGAGGAGTACTTGGCGCTGCATATGAACGGTGAGGCGTACGAGCCAAGTCTGTGCGTGGTGTCGCAGTTGAGGCAGTAATACGATGTCAGATCTGCTGATTCGGAGTCATCAGACCCGACAGACATGGTGGACATGGTATGGTGTGACGACGATGATGATGGAGATGCTTGAGTCGACACCGATGACGCAGCCAATAGACCGACCACGGTTGGTGATGAAGCAGTAGACGTAGTTGTCGATGAAGTCGTGGTTTTCGCCGTGCCAGAAGCGATCGGGCCTGGGAGCCGAAGAAGGCCACCAGAGTCAATGCGGAAGTGGACGCTCCCGAACATCATGTCCATCCCGCCGTGCAGGCCTGAGAAGGCCGAACGCGACGCGTCGGTGTGCGGAGTGAACTCGAAGGTCCCGAAAGGAATCGAGTTCCCCGAGTTCGGCGATGATGGAGCCGATGGTGGTGGTGATGCCGGTGAAGTAGCCGATATGATCGGAACAACCGATGAAGTGCCTTGTACCAGTAGGTTCCCCACAGACGGCGCCAATCCTTCCCTATCCTTCTTCCTTTCCCCACAGATAGCACCAATTGACGAGGGACCTCCTCGGCAATGCCCACCATGAGGGGCTTAGGGTTGACGAAATCCTGCAGGCTAACACGAGACATATGATACCAAACGAATAGGGAGAGATATTTACCCAGGTTCGGGTCCCTCGATGAGGTAAAACCCCTTACTTCCTGCTTGTCTGATCTTGATTTATCGAGTAAAATCAGTTACAATGGGGTAGCCGATAGACTACTATGGTGGACTCGCCGGGAGGCAAGGGTTTTAGGATTTGTGTATGCTAAGTTGCGAGGGTTTCGTGTGTGGTTCTTCTGTTGTTCGGCAGGCCCTCCCCTGTCCTTTATATAGGAGGCCAGGTCCCGAGAGTCCTGTCCGAACTCGACTAGGTTACATTGAAATCTAATCTAATATTTCCTTTATTGACACCTTCCTGCATTGTTCGACAAGAATCCATCTTCTGGTAGGTTTCCTCCATTGCAACCGACGTACGGGGCCACCTTGGTCTAGGACGATCTTCATGGGCTCCTAGTTGGGCCAAGGGAGGTAGACTAATGTCGGGTACCCGAAGGGTAATGCCCACATCAAATGGCTTCTGTAGCGTGTGCACGAGTTGCTCACTACTAGTCCGCTAGACCGGATGAGCACTCCAGTTTCACCTGGGGGTGTTTCGGAGTAAGCGATTTTCGCGCGTGGTGGCTTTGGGTCTTTTGATGTATGATCTTTGTTAGAACTTTGTTGAATAAATCAATTTAAAAGGTCGTATGCATCTTTTGGTAGAGAGGCCGCGGGTCCATCCTCCATTTGGAAAAAAATATATTTCCCCTACTCTTCCCCCGCTCGACTTCGAGGGGAGAAAATTCTATGGGACTGGGCCACATAGTATCTCCCCGTGAGGCCCTTCTTCAATTTTTTGCCACGTAACCAACGGTACCAATATCAATGCATCTCCTTAATCCACTGATTAACTCAATCAGTATGTTCCCGTACCTGTACATACTATGTACTCATACCCCTTCGTGGTGTATCACGGCAGAACACCTGGCAAGGGCATCATTGTCGAACCCACTGTCGAGGCGACCTCCCTCTCCTCCGGTGACATCGAATAAAGAATGGAGAACTCGTAGTAGATCACTCGGAAGCAGCGACGAGCTACGTCGGTGGGTCATTACTTCCTCCAGTCAATCGAGGACATAGGGAGACATCGTGGTTTGTTGGCCTCAAGTTTGTAGATGTCCAATTGTAGTGTTACTTTGAGGAAGGATCTTGGGACAACGTTGTCTCTCACAACGAACACAGCTGAGGTCGACACATGTATCATCGTCGGGAGTCGGGACAAGGTCATGAAGGGCGTGTCCCAAGGTTTCCCCTTTGAATAGTTTTGTCGCAACATATTCTCCTGCTCGACTGCTCGTCACGAGGAGAAGGTTAATTGTGAGGGCTGCGGCGGTGACGAAAATCGACGGCTTGCCTACGACGTCATATCCACAATATTTGGGTTAACCATTACAACTCAGCTTTGTTCACTATTTTGGTGCACATGGAATTCACGGGATACTACAATAGAAAGGCGTACATGGTTCTGGTGGTGGGTATGAAGTAGAGTAGAAGGCAACTGCTTCGAAATGCGTACTCTAGGCTACGTGGCAAGATCTGAAGAGGGGCCTCACCACAGACACCATGCGGCCCAGCCCCATAGAATTTTTCTCCACTTGGAGGGGCTCAAACTTGCTAAGCATTTGGCATTTCTGTCCTCTTGGAGATCCCTCATGCTCCAGCCCCACCCCTTGATGAACTTGCTGAGTTTGAAATGTGCACTATTTACATCATACCACGAGAGGAGGGTGAAATGGTTTACTACCTCCATTTCAATGAATAAGACGAACTTTGACTAGAACAATTGAGCAACAAAGTTTTAATTATTGTATGTAATTTCTAATGATGCTAATTTTAAACTAACAATATTTATATATTTGGATTAAGTTGTGGTCAAAGGAAAATACGGAAATTGATAACGCTTTTTTCATCGAAATGGAGGTAGCGGTAATTTTGAACGCGTGGCAACACGAGCAGTCGAGAAGTACTCCGTAGTAGAGTTCGACTGTCTCATCAAAAACCAGCAAACGTTGTCCGACCAGTGAACTGCCGACTGTCTGGGGCGATTTGCACAAAAATAACCCAAAACTGAAAGAAAAGCACAGACTAACCCTCCGGCGAAACTATTTCACCAATCTAACCCTTTTGTGTGGCGCCCCTCCCACGGGCGCCACACATGCCCATGTGGCTCCCCTCCTGCCGGCGCCACTGACCCAGCCGACGTGGCCCCCTCGCCGCTGAGCTGGTGCGCCCATCCGACGTGGCAGCATGTGTGGCGCCCCTCCCAACGGCGCCACACATGCACTTGGAATTGCCCAAACATACTGTGAGACAAATCCTCTGGGACTTAGCCGTTTTGCGAGGCTCGATGTGTGGCGCCGACCCCACGGGCGCCACACTAGCCTGTGTGGCGCCGATGCCACGGGCGCCACACATAGAGGCTCGCGAGAACGGCTAAGGACTTATCGTCCGGAGCCCCTGGATGTTTTCGACCCAATGTTTGATATAAGTTGGCATGTGTGGCGCCGATGCCACGGGCGCCACACAAGCACTTGTGGCGCCAGTTGGAAGGGCGCCACACATTGACTTGTGTTAAAAACATGAAAAATCCTACCAAAATCCAACAGTTACGAGTACAACATTGGACACAACAAGTAGCAAATTCATGACATACACATATAACACTTCATAGGTCACATTGTAGCACGTAGATTCAAACAACAAGTAGCATTACAGACCATGGTTCGAAATGACATAGGGTTCACAAATCGATACTTATGAATATAGAGTTCACAACAACACGTGGGCACATCCTAGTAGCGTCCTCGACGTGCCGTCCTCGCGGGCTGCTTCCGGACGGCCATCCTCTTCGTCCGCTGCCGTGGCTGCTCCTGCTGCTCACGATGGCAATGGAGCGGGTTTGGACGGATATTGCAATACCAAATCCATGCCCAAATCCATCAGTCTCGCTCTGCCCCGCCCATGAAAGTATCCATGGGCATGGATGTCGCTCCAAATCCAAATCCGCTGGATACCCGGATATCCATGGATATCCATGCCCATAAAATTTCAGTAGCATTTCATCAATATTTTACTTGCGTTTCAGCAATAATAAGCTAACATAAATATCTTAGCAGCATTTCAACATTATTTTAGTAGCATTTCAGCAATAATTATTCAAAAATTCATAGTAATATCAAAGCAACAATATATCAATCACATAGTTATAATATGTCAAATGCCACACAATCACACCATACAATAGTTGTCTCATTTCAATCTCACGTCCGCCAAGGTTGAGGGGATCCGTCGATCTGGAGAGGTGGCAGGGACGACGCTGGCGGACCGCTGGCCGGCGGCTGCACCTTCCCTCACCGCGTGTTGACGGAGCCGACGGACGGATCAATACTTGGAGACGGATGTTCGTGCGGGACGGGAGCCATAACTATTTAGCGATAGGAGACGGATGGACAAATTGCTCGATTTTGGCTAAGTCCTTAATTATGGCAAGCAATTACCAAGGAGGCGGAGCAATCAGCCTAAAGCCAGAGTCAATACGTATGAAGCCCAACCAACACATCCGTGAATGGCTCTTCCGTGAGTATTTAGTGTATAAAATCATTAAAACTTAAATTAAGGATTTGGTGATTTGCGCCTAAGAACTGGCAGCTAAGCCTAGGTAAAATTAAATGTGTCACTGACATGTGGGTCCCACATGTCTGATGGATATCCATCGAATATCCATGGGGCAAAAGCTCTGCCCGTGCCCGCTCCATGAATTATTGGATATCCGCCCCATGAAATCCGTGGACACAATTAGCCCTCCAAACCCGTGCCCGGCGGGTCGAATATCCGTGGATACCCGGATCCGTGGATAAAATTGCCATCCTTACCTGCTGCTGCTCCTGCTGCTGCTCCTGCTGCTCCTACTCCTGCTCCTCCTCCTCCTCCTCATCCTCCTCCTCCTCCTCTGAAGAGAACGGCTCGTCGTTCCTCATCCTCGACATATCTGATCTCCGCCGCGGCCCCTCATCCTCCTCAGTGACAACCTTCTTTCCTCGGCTGACATAATCTTCCGGAGTGTACCGGTTTGGACCCTTGCCCCTTGGCTTCAACTGGTAAGCTGACCGTGCGGCTTGCTTGGAGGTACGCTTTGGAAGTATGGCTTGACTCAGAACTAGCTCGTCCTCAGGAATCTTCACAGACACGAACACATGAGATTACAAAGTTGAAATTAGTAAGAACATGTTTGACAGCAACAAAATAGTCCATACCTCCCGCTCTTCTGAAGAGGAAGATGTAGCGATTTCGGCTTCCCGGCAACCTAGCAAGCTGGCTAACCGCCGCATCTTTCGTGCAGTGTTCTGCGTCATCCCGTTCATGGTTACAAATCCAGCACATCATAGTATCGTACATTCAAAGTTGGTGATCATACCTTAATGAAATACCGCAACGGTCGGACAGGCTTGTCATCTCTCCCGCTCTGCTCCCACATAACCTCGCACTCCTCAGCTGTTTTTTCGATCTCCTTCCGCTGTGACAAATATAGCATACACAATTGAAGCGTTCACATGGCAATGTAGATGATGTACTAGTTACTGAGAGAATAGAATACCACGAAGTTCAGCTCGGAAGCAATAGAAGTCGATCTCCCTCTGCGAGCAAATCTGTCGTGCTGGCTTTGCCCAACCTCATCGAACTGGATGGGGTCGTCCAAGATCTCCTCAGGATACGCGTGCTTAACTAACTCGATACGCGTGTTCTCATGGAACCACTCGAGGTAGTTGTTGAAAGCGGCGAAGTCGTGAGGCACAATCTGCTCAGGGCCAGCATTCCGTGCCGCTGCCAAACACTGTTGGAACGCTGCGATGTGGCCGCTATGATGGACTGGCCAATTTGTGATCTTCCTCTGCCGCTGCCTATCAAGCCTGCAAGAATCAACAAGTTAGTTTGTACCTCTTCTATCAAGAATCTTCCATCGCATGATTCCAGAAGTTTACCTATGAAGCGCCTTGTCCGTGTCTTGCCACACTCGGTGGGCACTCGATACAGCCCAAACTGTCTCATCACTCTTTGCGGCTGGTGGTGTTCAACAAGCCACATGCATATGAGTGGGCAGCGCATACGCCAGAACCGCGCCTCCTCCGTGCACTTGTGGTTGAGGTCAGTCATCGACGCGCCAATACGGTAGTAGCTACCATATGGCTCCCATTCCACCCGCAGATACAAACATCTCGTAATTTAGAACATGCCGGTAGAATCAATGAAAACTAGGATTGCAAAAGAGTGATCGGTTACCTGCTCAGCGGTAAGAGTGTCCACCTCCGCAGTGTCGTGCGTGTACATGATCTTTGGATCGCCCGACATCTCCGAGACATTGTCCCAAAGGTATGCCCAAGTGGGCTCCCGATCAGGAGAGTGAGGGTAATGAGGCCATGGCCTCTCGTTGAGTACCCTAGGCCGCCCAACTGATAGGCGGTCCCAGCTCCATACGGAAAGTAGGAGCATGCATCCACCAATACCGCCGCTCCCGATCCTGCTCCCGCTTCTGCGACAAGCTTCGTCCAACTGCGCACGTAAGACATTTGGTTAGTACTCTGTCTAGCACACTACTATAGGAAAATAGTACATAGAGCAAATCATCACCTGCCGGTAGAGGTAGGCAAGTGCCGCTGTTCCCCAACTCCAACGGCCATCCAACACCGTTAGCGCCTTCAGCCAACACCAATGGGCCAGCTTCCCCCCACTGTCAGGAAAGAGAGTCCTCGAAATCATGTACCATAAGTACACGCGGGCGTACGTCCTCCGAGTGTCCTCGTCGGCCTCTTCCGGCATTCTCCAAAGTTAGTCCCGATCCATTCGAAAGACGCGCGGCGGGAGCTCTCTTCTTTGGATCTGGCGGCGGAGGAGCCCCGCCAATAAGCACCTCCATCTGCTGGCGCCACCCATCGAAGCTGTGTTCATACACAGTGGCTCGCCCGAATAGGTAGTCCAAGGATCATGGAAACATCCTGGAGAGTAGGGGCCATCTCGCCGGCCCTCAAGTGGAAGGTGTGAGTCTCCGGCCTCCACCGGTCGACAAGGGCGGTGAGTGCCGAGGGGTTCATGAGTGGCCCCCCACGGCTTACAAGGGATATGAACGGGAGAAGACCGGTAGGCCGGATGAACTCCGTGTACCTCTCGTCATACGGTATATCCGATGTGCCATGGTAACGAATCTTCAAAGGTTGAAGATCCGTTCCCTTCTCCGTCATATGAACAGCCCGGTGCAACCTGTCGTACTCTTCATCCAGAAGCCACACCATCCTACATGTATGAGCAACACATACATGAGAATATATCCAAATAAGCCATCACACATACATTCCTAACAAATATGAGTTATTCCATCAAGAATACATGAGAATATATCTAACTTTCGAATCACCTATACATCACACATACATGAGAGTTCATATCCAAATACATGCTCCAATTTTGCCTTTCACCACATACATACATAAGGTTCCATACATACACACATACAAATATTTGGATCAAGAATACATGAGTTATTCCATCACAAATAATAGGCATATGTAACAAATTTGAATGCATTTGCTAGGCAAATATTAGACATTTCAACACATGCATACATAGGATTTCAACACATACATGTAAAATTTCATTCAACACATCTAGGGTTCCTACATATCTAGGGTTCCTACACATACACATTCAACACATACATAGCCATTTCAAATCTAGTTTCCATGTCTAGGGTTCATGTGCAAATCTAGCAAGATCTATGAAATTAGTGGATGAATGTGAGGGATTCGAAGGGGATTACCTTGAGGAATGGATGGGGAAGAGATTGGCCGGTCAGATCTGACGAATTTGTGGCCGATTTGTTGGGGGAGAGAGGGAGGAGGAGGAACCGCCGGCCGCCTTGGGGGAGAGAGGGAGGTCGTCCAAGAAACAGAGAAGAAGATGGTCGGGCTGGGCGCGGGCGCGGGCGCCACACTTAAGTGGATGTGTGGCGCCCGTGGCATCGGCGCCACACATGCTAGTGTGGCGCCCGTGGCATCGGCGCGACACATCGAGCCTCGCAAAACGGCTAAGTCCCAGACGTTCCGGAGCCCCTGGATGTTTTGGACCGAAAACATGATATAAGTTGGCACGTGTGGCGCCGTTGGGAGGGGCGCCACACATGCTGCCACGTCGGATGGGCGCGCCCGGCTCGGCGGCGAGGGGGCCACGTCAGGGTGGTCGATCGCGGGCGCCGGCAGGAGGGGAGCCACATGGGCATGTGTGGCGCCCGTGGGAGGGGCGCCACACAAAAGGGTTAGATTGGTGAAATAGTTTCGCCGGAGGGTTAGTCTGTGCTTTTCTTTCAGTTTTGGGTTATTTTTGTGCAAATCGCCCTGTCTGGCAGCCGGCCAACCGGGACTGCCCGAACGAACGGTACAGACTAGAGAGCATGGGCGTCGCGTCGGCAGTGGCGCACCATACAAAATCACCACCCACCCACGCGCGCTTCCTCGAGGTCAAAACGCTGGCCCACCCGCAGCGACCGCGAGCGAGCCGCACCTCGCAGCTGGCCGCACGGGAAGAAAGTCACCCTGCGGGCAGAGCCGAGCTTGAACTGCCGGAACTACCCCTGCTTTCCTCACCTCCCACCACCACCGCACCGCAATCCCCACTCTCGACCTCGCGCGCCGTCCGTCTCTGCCCTGCCCTGCCCTGCCGCGATCTCTCCCTCGCTCGCCCCCAAATCGCCAATTCCTCCATCCTCGGATCGCGCCCAAACCCCTCGCCCGCCCCGCGCCGCCGGCCCCACCCCCAAACCCCCCGAATTCCCCGCCGTCTCCACCCCCAATTTCCCCCCGAATCCGACCTCCCCGGCCGGCCGTCTTCCGGCGCGCGGGCGTTCTCCCCACATCAAGCGGGACCGGACGCGAATTCGGGCCGCCAGGAGCTACCCCCGCGCGCGGATCTAGGGTTTCGTCGTCGGACCTAGGGTTTGCCGCCGCTGGCGATCTGGTGGTGATGGTGCGGCGCGGCGATGCGGGGCCATGCGCGGTGAGGGCCGGCTCCTCGTTCGGCACATGTGGCCCGCGACTCGGGTAGACGCAGCAGCAGCAGCTCCACCACCATCGCCGCGCGGACCAGCTACCGTGCCTCGTCCTCCTTCCCGGTCGTGTGCCCTCCCCGCGCTGACAGCCCCGGCGCCGACGACCCCCCCATCCCCAGCGGCGCCGCAGGAGCAGCAGCAGCTCGTCCGGTCTCCGCGGCCCGTGTCCGCCGCCGACTCCTTCGTAAAGGTGCCTCGTCTGACCGGATTCACTTTGGAATTTGCTAGCGCCGTAATCCCTTTTCTGCTTCTGCTTAGAAATTTTCATCTGTATACTAATTGCTTTGTCAGCTTGCGAGATTAGAGGTAGTGGTCTCAGACATGTTAGGAAATTGTGTGTTGAGTATAAACTTGAGTTGTATCTATCTATTGGATTATCAATTAACCCAGAGTCTCAAGCACAGAAGGGAAGTGTGTCAATATATTTCAACACTACTCCTCAGGATTGGGATCATCCAGACCTTAGCATATATCCCCAAAAAAGCGCAAGCTAGGTGCTCAATGTATTTCAACACTACTCCTCAGGATTGGGATCTTTCATATACCTTAGAGCAACCCTAGCATATCACCATAATATCACAAGCTCATAAGGAGATGTGCTCAATGTATTTCAACACTACTCCTCAGGATTAGGATCATCAAGACCTCACAGCAGCTCTAGCTTATCCCCAAACATTGTTTAACTCCCACAAAACGTCCACTATTTGGGAGCTAGAGCACTCTAGCAGATCCCCTATAAAAGCTTTACTCCCAAAACACCCCTCCCCACTCCCTAAAGGTAGTCAAGTTTTGCCCACTAGCAGTTTTTTCGGAGCACAAAGTTTCACCGCAGCCTTCTTCCACGCAGCTGGCGCCCTTCCAGCCACCATGCCCCCAGTGGCAAGCTGCACCACCACCGCTGCGCCCAAAACTCCCGTCTCGGCACCGCCTCATCCGTAGGCCTTAACTGATTTATTAACTTTGCGTTTGCCATTTCTTGAACTTGAGACCTTTCATCTTCGGTAGCATGTTAGATTGAATGCACCAACCAATTTATCCAAAAATTCAAGATGAAGAGAAAGATGGTCAATATATTTCAACAGCGTCTTAGGCCTAGATGCTAACATGCTGAGAAGTGGGTTGGCGTGCATACTAAAACTTAATTTGAGCTTATAATTTTCCTTAGAGGAGTAATACTCACACATCTCTGTTTAAGGTGTTTTACATTGATATATGCTGTCAAGCAGTATTGAGTGAATATATGACTCTGTTGTGTAATAAATAACATTACATTGGGATTGGGTATTGATCTGGACATACACATCTCAAGCCTTGCTCTTACTGGAGTTTGCTACAGTGATGTGTTTTACCAGTTCTTCAATTGTTTGTTTTGCTGGTACACTACATACTAGGAAATTCCTGAATAGCTAATGATTATTGAACTTGTATTCCACTATAGGAAAATAGGAGGAAAAGGTGAAACCATACTTAAATGTGGGCATGTTCATATCTAGTTCTGCGGTTTAGTCTGGCTGGTGTGCGCCGTGATGCATGTTTCCTTCTTTCTGGGAAGAAAGTACTACTACACACTTTCAACTGTGTGTATGGGCCAACAACTTAGTGTTCACTGGATTTATCTGAATTATGTAAATTGTCATTATTCATTACATGTCACTTATAAGGAATATAATTATTTAGACAATAGTCTTGTTTTGGCCTATTGTGAAATAATATTTAGTGATTGTAATGAAGGTCGTAATGTTGTGATTAGACCCTGAACACGGTGCTTGTACAATAATTGGTAAGTGTATGGATCAGACCTATCTGCATGAACTCCTTGGCTGTTCTAAAAATTTACACCAAGAAGATAACTTAATAAATTTTTCAGTTTAGCTGTTCGGCTATGACAAGGAAACTGCTGTTTCTTTAAATAATGAATCTCAATTATGCTTCTTCACTCCATGATTTCTGAAGTATTAGACTATGCTCATGTGCCTTCTGTTCTCTTGATAACATGAAGATAATTTTGTTCCTCAAACAAATAATAATCGTTTATTTATTTTCAGGACGGACGGGAGATTCGAGTTGGCGACTGTGCTCTTTTTCGGGCTGTTGATGTTCCACCTTTCATTGGATTGATACGTTGGATCGAGAAACATAAAGATAACCATCCCAGGTTACGTGTAAGTTGGCTTTACAGACCTGTTGACGTTAAGCTCAACAAGGGCATACAACTGAGCGCTGCTCCAAACGAGGTCTTCTACTCTTTCCACCAGGACGAGACATCTGCTGTATCACTGCTCCATCCTTGTAAAGTTGCCTTTTTACGTAAAGGTGCTGAGCTATCGTCTGGAATTTCTTCACTTGTTTGTCGCCGTGTGTATGATATTGACAATAAGTGTTTATGGTGGCTTACCGACAGGGACTATACTAATGTAAGTTCTACAGTTACCTTTTTTTTTCTGTCTAATGTATTTGTCGGTTTTTGCTGTATTGTATTTGATATGTGCAACTTATGGCCAGGAACGGCAGGAAGAAGTAAATCGTCTCCTAGACAGAACGAGGCTAGAAATGAATGGTGTAGTGCAGTCAGGTGGGCATTCACCAAAACGGCCAAATGTTCCGTCAGCTTCTCAGCAATTGAAAGCTGGTTCAGATGGCACTCAAAATTGTGGTCCATCTAAAGGGAAGAAGAGGGACAGAGGTGAGCAAGGAATTGATCCAGCTAAGCGAGACCGTGATTGCCCTCTTAAGGTCGATGACAGTGAACCTGGAAATATTAAGAGGGACAACATAAAGTCTGAAATCGCAGAGATAACAGAAAAGGATGGGCTTCCTCACGCTGAAGCAGTTGAGAAACTAGTTAATTTCATGCAACTTGATCAAATTGAACGGAAAATGGACTGTGCTAGTCGAGTAAGGCTTGCTGATATAATCGCAGCTACAGAAAGTCCTGATTGTCTTAGCAGATTTATGCAGCTAAGGGGCCTTCCGGTCTTGAATGATTGGCTTCAAGAGACTCACAAAGGAAGGTCTGGTGAAGGGGGCAGCCCTAAAGAAACTGATAAGCCCATTGAAGAACTTATCCTAGCCCTGCTTCGTGCACTAGCGAAATTGCCTATCAGTCTGGCTGCCTTACAAAGCTGCAGCATTGGGAAATCTGTCAATCATCTGCGTGGGTATAAAAATCCGGAGATACAGAGGAAGGCTAAGTGTCTTGTTGATAGCTGGAAGAAGCGTGTTGACGCTGAAATGAAGTCGGCTGATGCAAAACCTGTATTATCAGGTCAAGCTGTTTCCTGGTCAGGGAAAGTGGGGTTTCCAGAAATTTCCAGTGCCGGAAACGGACGAAGTGATTCTAGTGAGCCCAGCCCCAAAAATGCAGTGTTTTATCTATCTTCACCAAAGGCTTTGAGTGCTACACCTGGTGCTGCTGATGTTGCAAAGTCGAATCCTTTCACGTCTGGCTCTTCAAAATTGCAACACGCGCAACCTGGAAATGCTGCAACCACCTTGAAGGATTCACCCTGTAAATCAGCTGCTGGGACTTGTGGCCCCGACTTTCCTACCGTGAAAGAGGAGAAAAGTTGCAGTTCAAGCCAATCACTGAATAACAGCCAGTCATGCTCTAGTGATCCTGGAAAAACAGTTGGTTATTCCAAGGAAGATGCACGAAGCTCAACTGCTGCTTCAGCGAATGCAAGTAAAAATTCTGGGCGTGGCCATCGAAGGGGAAAAAAAGGGCTTCATGGTTCCGGTTTCCAGAAGGAAGCTGTTTTGGGAAAGTCCAGCCCTGTTGATCGTTCTTCATTTCAGGAAAGACCATCACAATCTGGCTTGCCATGTGAGAAAGGAGTTGACACAGCTCACACCAATAATAAATTGATAGTTAGGTTTCCAAATCCAGGTCGTAGCCCTGGTAGGAGCACAAGTGGGGGCTCTTGTGAGGAGCCATCAGTTCCTGGGAATAGAGCTTCATCTCCCATTCGTGCAGATAGGCATGAACAGAATGATCGTAGGGTGAAAATGAAGGTTGAACATCCTCAAGCTCATTTAGGATCTGATACTAATGCTAAACCTGGGCAAATCAGTAGTATTAACGGAACTGCAGGTTCCGGGGAAGGTGACAAATCACCTTGTGGTATGTTGGATGGTGACTGTAGCAGGACTGCCGACGATGCTGGTGAGGATGATGCATCACGAGTTACATGCTCATCATATATGGACGAAAAGGACATCTGCTTAGGTGAAACCAAGGTGCAGAACTCGTTCAGCCCTTTGAATGCTTTGATTGAAATCAAGTACTCTGAATCTAGTCAGTCCATGCAAGCTGCAGATGATACAGCAATGAATCTTCTTGCTAGTGTTGCTGGAGAAGTATCCAAATCTGAAGTGATTATGTCTTCTGCTTCACTGAGGAATTCATCTGCAAATAAACCGGGCTCTGAAGGTGAGAAAATCGGGAAGCTAAAGGTAGAGTGTGATGCAGGCGCGTCACAGAGCCCATGGCCATCAGACGTTGAGAAAGTCGTCTCTGATAAGGAAGGCAAACATGATGCTTCTTTGGCTGCAAAGGAGGAACACCACCAGAGGAACTCTGGAACTAATTTACCATCTCATGACAAGGGTACAGCGTCTACTAGGCCATCTTCTCAGCCTGGAATAGATTCTAAAGGTTTTGAATCTTCTGCTAACACTAAAGGCAATGAAGTTGAGTCAAATGTCAGACAGCCAGCCACTATTAGGATTGATACAAAGTTCAGTATGAAATCATCAGCAGGGATTGCAGGTACTGTCCGTGAGAAAGTTGAAGATGGTTGTACAACCAGTTCTGATGTCAACACTTCATTAGGTGATAAATTAAGTCCACCAGATCATGTGGAAACCATCAGATCTACTGACAAGTGTACTGCTGGTAAATTGGATTCGAAGCCTTCATTCGCATCTTCGGCTCTGGCCGAAAAAGACGCTGATGGTCTACTGGTTTCTAATAAAGTACTGAAAGCGCATGAGAAAAAAGAACAGTCTTCTTCCACTTCCGCTGGTGTTACCAAATTACAGGTGTCAGTAGTGTTGCCACTTGCTGCAGAAAATGGGATTGGTGTGATTAAAGAATCAAAAGACAGTTCCAGTGAATCAAGCAGTCAAGCAAAATCTAGCGCTATCGTATCCCAGGATACTGAGCATAGTGCACGACACAGTTCAAAGAAACTGAGCGATCATTCAAGTGGAAAAGAGGGCATTGTCTCGTCAGACGAGGGCTCTTCTATAGCTGCCAAAGCCAAGTCAAATGGTGCAGCTAAGCTTGACTTTGATTTAAACGAACTTGGGGATGAGGGGAATCACTCTGAGCCAGCTGCCTCTCCTGTTATATGTTCTTCTGCATTTCATTTACCTGGTCTTTCTCCATTCGTGTCACCTATTTTAAGTGGTCCACCTGCCCAAATAACAGTAGCTGCTCCAGCTAAAGGACCTTTTGTCCCTCCTGAGAACCTACTAAGAGTGAAGCCGGAGGCTGGGTGGAAAGGCTCGGCAGCTACAAGTGCATTTCGTCCTGCGGAACCACGGAAGACTTTAGGGATGTTTCTTACTGGACCTGACATTGCAGTATCTGATGCTGCAGGGAAGCAGTCTCGCCAAGGATTTGATATTGATCTAAATATAGCAGACGACCAAGTTCCAGAAGTAGATATCTCACAGAGTTCTGCTCAGACAACCGGTTCTGAATCTGGCAACCCTAGGAGTCGCAGTGGTCCTGGACGAAGTGCTGGCATTGAACTTGACTTAAATATGGCAGATGGAGTTGCGGAGAATAGCCAATTTATCTCAAATGCATCGCACAGAGTTGAAGTTGGATTGTTGCCAGGAGGTTTACTGAATACTGATAGAAACAGCTCGAGGAACTTCTTCGATCTCAATAACGGACCAAGCCTTGATGAAGCTAGCACAGAACCTGCACAGAGGAGTCTATCATCTAAAGGTGCTAGCAGCATACCATTCCCACCTCAAGTTGCTGGCCTTAGAATGAACAGCTCTGAATTTGGTAATATGTCACCATGGTATGCTTCCGCCAACCAAGGTGGTCCTGTAGCTATGCAGTCGTTTTTGCCTGCTAGAGGAGAACATCCTTACCCAATTGAAACAGCACCTGGAACCCAGAGGATTATCACGGCTGCGCCAGGCGGTGGCCATTTCGGAAGTGATTCCTCCAGGCCTCCAGTTATTTCCACAGCACCAGCCATGGTCTTTCACTCTCCTGCATATCAATATGCAGGATTTCCTTTCGCTTCCCACCTTCAAACAGCAGGGTTTCCAATTGGATCAACACCATATGCCAGTTCTGCACCTGCAGGAGTTCCATATTTCCCAATGATGGCTCCGGCATTTGCTGGGTCAGCAGGGGCATTACCTGCCCAGCATGCAAGGCAGTATACAATTAGCCTTCCTGAAGGTAGCAGTAGCGATGGTCATGACAGTAATTGGAAATGGAGAAGACAGGGGCTTGATCTTAATTCTGGCCCTGGAAGTATAGACGCAGAAGTGAAGGATGAACGATTACCTATATCGGTTAGACAAAATTTGATCACACCGCCACAAGGCTTTGTGGAGGAGCAAACAAGAATGTACCAAATGCCAGGTGTAGGAATAAAGAGGAAGGAACCTGAAGGCAGTTGGGATGCTGAAAGATCGTCATACAAACAATTATCATGGCAATAAGAACTTTAAGGAGATCTCCTTGCAGCGACTTCAGTGTCTGGTGAGCTTGTATGTACCACTGTTCTGACTTTTTAAGGGTCCATATCAGGTCTCTCTCGCAGCTTCTTTTTTTGTGATGTTCACTCATCGATGGAGCTTTTATTTGCAGAGGCAACTGCATGTGGAAGCCAGGCTTGTATTGCACCCCTGTGGCCGTGCTGGGATATACAACTCACATAGATTCATCTCCCTGATGATGTGAACTGTGAGAGGAACAAACTTGATGTAATTGCTGTAAATGTAAATCATATCCATAGTTTCCGGAAAATGTTTTCCTCAGCTTCAGCAGTTGCTTTGCTAGAGTTATGTATGCCAGCCTTGCTTCTATTTTGATCCACAAGGGCATGGCTTTGGAGATGGAATGTTAATGCCCCCCCGGCATCTTCAAACATCTGGAACAGTTGTAATTAGTTTCGATCGGTTTGTTTTAAGTTTTTGGTGAACAGTTTTCAGCCTGTTGAGGACATCTGCTGCTTAACATATGATTTAGATGTAACATGTATCCTGCTGGGAAGTATTACATCAGTAGACCAGTAAGAAATAATCTGTGCTGATCAACATATTGTGTTGCCTCAAACTTGTCTGTTGGTTACCATGTGCCTTCTGCCATCCTAATTTTGGCTGTTTTCGTGTTAACGTGGGGGAAGTGAATTAAGACTATCTTTTTCCGTGTTAACATTGTTTGGTAGGGCAAAGCTGATGCTAAAACCAAAATTACCTTTTCAATTCTTGTGGGCTTGAATTTGAGTTCTTGTTTATTATACTATTCCTTTTGTCTCACGAAGATTGCCTTAAATTTGTTAAAATTTAGATGTATCTATGCACTAAATGGCATATACATACATGGAACGGAGGAAGAGTAGTATATTTTTTATACTACTTCCGTTTCAAAATAAGTGTTGCAACTTTATCTAGATATTTATGTATCAATGATCTAGAAAAAAAGTTGGGACACTTATTTTGAAATGGAGGTAGTACTTGCCAAAAAATATCATCTTAGCATCGAAAATACTAAACGGAATCTGGATGCGCGCGTACATAATTATGAAAAATTCAAAATAATGTTATTTTAAAATTTTACTCCTTCCGATCCATATTAATTAACTCCAATATGGATGTATCTAGAACTAAAATATGTATAGATACATCCATATTAGAGTCAATTAATATGAACCGGAGGGAGTAGAAAAATTTGAAAAAATACACATGCATATATTATGTTGATACTTACTTGTGTAAGTTTTCACGAAAAAATATGATTATGTGACCTATAAAAAATGTGAAAATGGAAGTTCCTATTCATGTTAATAGTACAACTTCAAACATTATAGTGTTCATTTGGACACTTTGTTATTTTCATGTAGTCCACATATAATTGTATTTTTCGTGAAATTTACATGAGTAAGTATGTGATGCAGCCCGACCTTCGGTCTTCACCGCATCATATGCTTCATCGCCAAGATGACACACAAAGGTGAATCTTCTCCTTTATACGTGCCTACAATCGCCTATGTGGAACGATATACTACTTCATAATCCGTCATACCTTGATGATAGGAACTCGACGACAAGTACGGAGGGAAGAGAGGATGCCATGGAGACCCGAGGACGCAAGGCCGATGTCACGGAAGCATGGAAGAGAAGGAGAAAGAGAAGCTGAAACGCTCCAGGCCGGAACTTCCGCCCGCAACAGCCGGAACTTCCGCCCAGATACTGTCAAAACCGAAGATGCTCGCACAGCAGAGCTGTGACCGGAACTTCTGCCCAGGACCAGAACTTCTGCTCAGGACGGCCGGAACTTCCGCCCCATCGAACCTCAGCCAGATCTCAGCCCACTTTGGCTTGTAACTTACACCTTAGGCCCCCTACCTATAAATAGGAACCTACCCCCACCTTCATGAGGAAGAGATGATGTTTAGATGAATTGACTTATGCCTCTATTATCCATTTGTGGATTTGGGAAACCCCCACCTTAGATGATCCATCTATTGTATCCCTCCATATCCGGATCTTTTCCATTCTAGTAATTCTATCAATTGAGAATCTCTTGCTTTGCAACTCTATTCTTAGTTGGTCTTTTACTCTTTGGACTTCTATTTGGATTTGTCGATCTTTTGCAAGAGATTCTACCTTTGGTCTTTCTCTCGCGATTCTATCGGTTGGTGGTTCAGGCCAACGAGGATAACCGATTTGTGTGTGTGCGTGTGTTTGTATCGAGTTCTTCACGTTCATCCATTTCCTCGCGAATCCTCCTCTGCAATCACACTCACCCGGGTCAAACCGTGAAGATTGGGCACACCCTCGGACTTAGCCCGCATCAGTATGTACATGCAAAAATTATACTTTTGAAACTTTTAAATAACATTTTTTTTTTGAAAAACTAGGTGCAGGCTCCTCTAGGTTTCAAAAGTGCCTGTCCATCTTGGCATGCATTACAAAAGTTGGGAAACTGTTGCCTGCCATAAGTTTTCAGCTTTCTTTTCCACTTGTCACGATTCTAATTCCGATTAGAGCATCTCCAGTCGCGTCCCTTAAACCGCCCCCCAAAGGGATTTGAGGCGCGCCGGACAAAAAAAAAAAACGGTCCTAGCCGCGTCCCCAAAGCCGCTTTTTGTCCGGCGCGCCCCGATGCGGTGTCCGGCGCCGCAAGCTCGTCCCCGTCCCACAGGAGAGACACCGAGGACACCGAACATGTATTAGTTTGTGAAAAATCATGTGCCAAATTATATCTTCGTGTAAACCACGTTCCAATTATATATTAGTTTGTAAAATATTTCTTCTTTTTATTGAAATAAAAATGAAAAAAATATATAGTATTTTAATGTTTGGGAGCGGCGACGCGGCTCGGGAGCGACATCCTCTAAACGCGGCACGAACGAAACACGCCTCCCAAACGTTCAATCCGGTGCCGTTTAGGGGACGCGAGTGGAGATGCATCTACGTGCATGTCAAATGACCTCACCCCACCAAAATATTCGGTAGCCAAACTTGGGACGGCCCATATTTGGTCAATGCTGACCATAGAAAAGAACTAGAGTTGGCAAAATATTGGTCATACTGTACAAAACAATTATCAGGACCAAAATTTTGGTATGGTCGATCTCAGACACAAGCCAAACATCCGTTCTCAGACAAATTGGCACATAATAAGATTTCAACGTTCGCTCTCAATGTTACCACAAAATAACGTAATGGACTAACTGACAATACAAAAGGTTGCGATTTGCCACGACAGAGCAAAATCTCGTTTTGTTTCTTTGGCCTCTACAGAACTTCCTAACACGACGAAAGCTAACAACCCAGGCTTTCTGCAGCACATAAGAAAGCTAGTTCTTACCATCTACCTCTAGTCATTAATTACCAACGATGCAAATATACACACCAACTGCGCAATAAGTACATCCAGATCTCAAGCTTTGGCAGTTTAAGGTTGTGCCCGTGGCATTGCTTCAAGCAAGAGACATGATCTTCAGGATTTGAAGCATAGCATCTTCCTTCCGCCGAAGACGTTCCTGCAATCATAGCATGAGAAGTTAAATATATAATGCTGTCACCCCAATCAGTGATCTTGCACAATTGTTTTACATATTTGCATTCTTCAAAAGTATACCAAAATTTCTCAATGCATGGTTTGACAAAATAATGCAGTAAAGCAACGATGGTGTTCCCTGGTCAGGATTTGGGGGAGAAATGTGCCTAGATCCAAAACACCAAATAGGGTGGATCTTTTACACAAACTCACATTCTAGTCCAATTTGGTAATTGTGCATTGTGATTCAGGAGATCATGTCAAAAATCTAACAATGATCAGAAAATAGCTGTAACAATAGTTACTCCCTGCAGCTCCCTAGAATTGTATTTGGGACACAAAGTCTAAACTTCAGAAATTTTGACTACCAACATCTTCAAAAGCATTTGGATACAATACTTGAAAATTATGTACATAAATTTATCTTGATAAGTACTTTTATGAGATATAACTTAACTGGGTTATAAACATATTTGCATTTTGAAGACCGCGACAATGTGCATAACGACAACTATACCACACTTGAGGAGAGTATATGAAAAATAAAAATTGCAAGGAAAAAAAACCTTAAGTGTCATATTTTCTTACATCATAGAACATCCCCGTCGTTGTTTCTTTTTCTTCTTTTCTCTTTGCTTACTTGGGGGCTGGATTACCACCTTGATAGCAGCATCAAAGACAGCTTTGACATTCTACATGTTGCACAAGAGTAAGAACATTCAGCTGATAGATTTAACCCTTTACAGAAAACCACCAGAAACTTCACCTGCTGTGTCTTTGAGCTGCACTCTATGTAATATAATGCACCAACTTGTTTCCGAAGCTCCTCTCCCTGTGGAAATGGCGGACGGGATTAAGTTTTCAGAAGCCAGAATGCATTGATCGTTTCATCTCTTAGGCCTCAAGGTAAATGATATCCAAAGTTCTAGTGGCAGAGTTGGTCGTGATAGAGATGCACCTGTGCTGTGGTAACGGGTATCATGCCAGGATGGTCCATCAAGTAGTGCTTGTCTTCACGAAGATCTGGAAGCAACATTATGATTTATCAATACCAATCCATGTTTTAACTAAGGAACGGTTTGTTGTATATGACCATATATGGTAAGATTATATTAAATCGGTTGTTCTTCATGGTGCATCAGGGTTCCTAGTCTCAGCCAAAAATGAATGGTTCTGACAGTTATAATAATCTTGTTTACAAATATATTATTAATTTTACAGAAATTAGATAGTTATTAAGTTCTCAGAATTATAATTTTCCACTGTCATTCATCCATGGTTTGTAATAAATTATCGCCAAACTTGTCATTATTGCGTTTAAACATGATAGTTCATGTAGTCCAATCCGTAAATAACCTTAAAACTTACCATATTTACTAAGCTTCACTAGACCGAGTATTTGGTTGTCATCCATTTGTACGATAACTTCTATAGACTACAAACTATTTGGTCCCCAACCACATGGATGATATCATGATAACCTGTCTACACTACGAAGATCACCATCAGCTGATTAACTGATTAACAACCTAACCAAATTCCAACAATGCTGAGACAAAGAGATGCTACCAGTTACAACGAAACGGAATAAAATACAGAGTCATACTACCAACCCCACCCACCCACCACCTATACACAGTTAAGAAAAAACAAGCTTTCATTGTCAACACAACTCACCTAGTTTTGTGCCTACCAACACAACTGGCACGCCAGGCGCGTAATGCTGAAGCTCCGGTATCCACTGAAGGGGAAATAACAAATCACAAAACATTCAAATCTCTTGGCATTTCCTAATAAACAGAGTCACATGTCTGAGATATGATGATAGAGCATTTCAGCACCTTCTTCATAATATTCTCATAGCTAGCCCGGCTCACAAGCGAGAAGGCAAGCACGAAAACATCAGCTCCACGGTAGCTTAGAGGCCTCAGCCGGTTGTAATCCTCCTGCCCTGAAAAAGATATCATCATGTGAGCTCGGAACTCCCCCAGTTACGCAGTGAGTCGTCAAAAACATAGCATTTACAGCCGTGATGTGCAATTTGAGACGAAGCAAAACCTAGACGGAAACTACAGGTGCATTAGGACCAAGAAAGTAGTCAAATCAAGAGGCAGAAGTTACCTGCAGTGTCCCAAAGGCCCAAATTCACCGTGGTGCCGTCCACAACTACGTTTGCGCTGAAATTGTCGAACACGGTAGGTATGTAGTCCTGCCAAGACAAATGCCCATCACAAAATTGAGAAAATTGTGTAGTGTAAACTCCTAGAAAACAACAACAACAACGCTAATCCACTACAAAAAAAGAGTACCCTGGAAAGTAAATTGGGAAAGATCTTTTGCACAGCAGTCTCCAATAATACAAAATGACCACTAGTAGTACTGAAAACAGCTATGCCCCGAAATGAAACGTCTGCCGCTACAAGAAAAAGGTCGCTCCTTTGGCGCAAGAATCGGTAACAGCAACAGGAGAGGAGAGAAGGGTGTGCTCACGGTGGGGAACTTGTTGCTGGTGTAGCAGATGAGCATGCAGGTCTTGCCGACGGCGCCGTCGCCGACCGTGACGCACTTGATGAACCGCGAAGCGCTGGACGCCATGGCCGCAGCAGGCCTCGCCGGTTGCCCGGAGCTCGAGGAGGGTCAGGGCGGGACGGGAAGATGGTGCGAGGAGGGAGGGGAGGGGAGGGGAGCGGCGGAGTTCTTGCTGCGGTGGGGATGCTGTGTTTGGTGCGTGACTTCTTTGCGAAGTGAAGAGGGTCACATGCTTCGCACCTCAGTAGTACTGTCTGTCTTGAGAGCAGAGAGAAGTAGAGGACCAACCCCCCGCTCCTGCTTGTCGTGCCGGTGTGTTTTGGTGGGAGTAAATTGCAGCTCTAGGACCTGTGAATTTATTTATCGTGGTATTTCAGGAGGCAACATGAGTAGTTGCGGTAGGAATTTATGCCTCACCATATGGATGTGCCGGTGGCTTCTAGTGTGAAAATGGGATATTTTGACAATTGTAGTATACAAATTTCCGGAAAGTATCATTTGCTCCTGAGCACCAGTGCTCTCGTCGTTCAAATAAAATTAAAATCATGGTTTACAAGTTTCAAAAAAATTTGAAAATAATTCTGCACATAGTTAGTGTTGTATCCCACAAGCATGTAAAATCGTAACTTGAAATTCTTTGTATTGTGAGCTACACAAAAATGACAAATCTGATAAAATTTGGGGATTTCAAGCATACTTCTACAGATCTACATTTTTGTTATTTTTTTACAGCTCAGAATACAAAGTATTTGGAATTGATATTTTACACGTTTGTGGGATAATTCATGAACTACATCCTAATATTTTTTTTTTCAATTTTTATAAGACTCATAGATATGGTTTTGAATTTTTTGAACTAACCAGGAGCACTGGAGCTCAGGAGCACGAAATCTGCGTTCACAAATTTCAGTGAGCGGAATCCTATGGAGAAATATCGCGTCAAGGGTCTATTGGAACGAAAGAATGTATCCTACAAAGTTATGTATACTATGAAGCATCAATATGAGTTTTTTTAAAATAAAAGAAAATCGTTGAATCTCTTCTCCTATGACTCACATTGTTAGTCCTTTGCACATGTAGGTTTTCCTAATTTCTCGTTTAACAACTTGATAGAAATGTTTGGAAAAAAAGACGTATAAACTATAAGTAGAACAATAAAGGTCATCATGATAAGCTAAGCATCCCTAAGCTAAACTTACTGATATTGGGTGATATCTAAAAATATTGAAAGTTGCCTCAGTATTGCGCTTAGTCTAGGGTTTTCAAATAACATAATAAATGGATGCATAGTTCATGATTTTTTCCAAGGCACGGTAATGTAAGCAATTTAGTTGTCGCTCAAAGTAGACTTGACAACTTTAAATTAAAATTAAAATGGTAAATTTGTATGCGACCCTTGGTCAATGGTGAAACTGGTAATTTTTCCATGGAAACTTCTTCTCAAATGTGTGAAACCCTACAACATACTCTTCACTAATACGCATATCATGTCATATCTATGTTATAAATAGAATTTATGTTGTGCGTACTTATCACATAGATTGACCTACAAAGTAAATCATTCGATATTCCCACGTTTTACAAATGTAAGTATTTTACTTTTGTTTCTTGTAGACATGACGGAAATACAATGATTATATTAAGTTTGAGCAATCTACATATATTGCAATAATTAAATCGTGCATGATACAAAATTAGAGACAAATCCAATGAAATTGTTTTTTCACCATAGCATATCTATGCGATTTACACATATGATCCCATGCCAATCCATAGCAGTAACAGAGAGATACTACAAGTCTACATACAACGAGGAAAATCTCCATGATTCCAACTAGTACCAAAAATGCTGAAAAACTGTGACAATCTATATTCACAAACTGAAGCGCACGTGCCTTATTGTAGATACAGTGAGTGAAGGGGGCAAATCTAAAATTATCATTTTAAAAAAAGGATACTTTCAACTTTGCAGAACCGGTATGTTCAGATGCAAAAATTCTACCTAATCCGCTGGTAGAAGTCTTCGGCAGAAAGCGATGGGTTTCTACATCGTTTGCTGATGCTAGATGGCATTTTTTTTTTGGTATTTACTGGAGTCCACTGGGCTGGGCACAGAAAGTGATATATATCATCAGATACCATGTTTTGCAGTCCAAGCAAAGAAAATAAATTCTTCCACTTGAACAACACATAGAGAAAAGGAAAGGGGGCGAAACTACTTCTCCACCGAAACTGTCTACGTAGTCTTGCTTCACCAACGCAATTAAGCATCTCGAGTGTCACTGTCACTATATTGTCGAATAAGGAATTGGAATTTCGCAAGGGAAATTACTTAAGTATCTTGCCAATTTGATGTTCAGATATTTGGCGTAAATTGCACAAGTAGATTTGCGGCGGTGCGTAGATATTAATTTTCCGTGCATCTAATTATCAGGTCCATCGATTCTAAGCAATCTATAGCTAGCTAGAAGGAAGAATAAAACGGTTGCGGGTCACCCATTAATTTGCTAGCTGTCTTTTCTTAACATTGTGTGGTTTCAGCCGTCTCCTCTCTTTTTCGCCTCTCCTCTTGGAAGTTTGTTCACACCTTCACTGTGCACAGCATGTTACGATCTCCAACTGTTCACCTAATCATTTGTAAATGAAACTCACATTATTGCAAAGCTTAGCAGCGCTGCAGAAAGGCCGTCGGCGACGAATCATGGTGTCTTTGCCTCTCTGCTTCCTTTTCCATCTCATCTATGAAAAGAACGAAAGAGGAACGGCCGGAGCAAGTCTTTTCTCGTCATAAACCACCACCATTTTACAAAGTCAAATCACTGACCAAAGCACAAAATCGAATCACGGAGAGAGGCACCCATCAATTTGCTAGGGTCAAATCATCATGGCAAAAGCATTTCAGTTACCGTCTTGGCAATTGCATGGCACCTTTGCTTGCCCCATACGATGAGTAGAGATGGATTCACATCGATGCGAATCGTAAGGTAGGGACATGTACGTCCACATCAGGACATTGATCTAGTACTACCACTACGCTTTGTATGTACTCCTATAATAGATACTACACTGATCACTCGGCATCACGAGAAAGCTCCAAACGAGCTTGTGATCCGGTGTCGTCGTTGCGCGGAGACAGAGAAGAGAGCGTGGTGGACGTGGAACAGGAGTGTTTGGCGTGACGGGAAAGTGGGCGCCTTGTTTCCTGTCGCAAACGCCCGCACGCTTTTTCGTTCTCTGACCACGCCTCGATTAATCAGGACGAACGATCGGACGAAAAGGCTCGGCTTTACTTGATCTGCGTGGCAGACCCTGTCCCCAAAACGCCATGATCGCTAATCAAATCCTGCATGCCCATTTCTTAGTTAAATGTTGATGCCACTAGTCGAGTACTCGATGCACTGGCGCGCGTGTGCCGAGATTTCACGATTTGTTTACCTCGATGAGAACGAGAGCAGAAAGAGCTGGTCTTTGTGCCGAAAGCAAAGCGGCTCTTTGCAACGCAAGGTATGCGGCACTTGCTCATCGATCCCCTCTCGTTCTACTCGTGGTACTCGATTCGATCTTCATAGGAAGTAGGAACGGCTAAGAATATCTTCACTCGTAACCCCCATACGAGTTCCGGCATTTGCTCGTATGAGGGGATGCCGGCTGTTTTTTTAAATATAGAGGGGAGTATGTACCCAGTCATAGCTCCTATTTTGGCTTTTTGGTGATTTAGTAGGACGAGGGGCTACTCTTATTTGACGTGGTGTTAGCCGGCGCCCCGGATTGCCTCCCTATAGGCTAGGGTTGGCCCGGGGCGCCGGATTACTAATTGATTTACGTCGCCACCAAAACAAAATTGGGGGAGCCGGCTGGGCGCGATTTTAGGCGCTGCACTCCCCATATCATTTTACGGAGGGCCGAGTGGAGATGCTCGAAGATCTCAATTCAACATCATGTCTCGTGTTGTTCCATATTCAACTAACCTCGTTGAGACTTCCGACGGCATTATGCCAGTATGTGGAGTACTATTTTCTCTTTTTCAGCATACAACACATGTTTCTTTGTTTCAGTATACAACACATTTTTTTTCCAGTATACAACGCGTGTTTTAAGATCATCATTTTAACTTACGAAATATGAGATGTACACAATGTTATTCAACCCACCCAATTGGCTTCTGTGCTTGGACGACATCCTTCTTGAAATGATCCAAGAATTTCATTGCAAAAGTAGAGGTGTGATTTTCAACATAAAGTATGAAAAGACCTATGACAAGGTCAAAGAGTCGTTTTTCCAGCTAAACATGCACATGAAAGGCTTTGCACCACAATGTTGCGATTTTGATTACGAAGGTTTTTTTTCTAAAAAAATAAATAAAGACAGAGCTAAGATGTTTGTGGGTGGATGTGTGTGTGTGTGGGGGGGGGGGGGGGGGGGGTATGTTGATGTTGCAAGCTGGGTTTTAAAGAAATACTGAAGGAATGATTTTACAAGGTTCAGAATAGAACAAATTGAGCCCCCCCCCCCAACAAAGATCCACTAGCTTTGTTCTCATTGAAATCAATATCCATGCGGCCGGGGCCGGACCCATCATCGTCTTCATGCCAACCCTGGATTGAGGTGCCGCATGAACATGAAGTAGCCGGCAGTGGGGCGGATGGGTTGGTCAGGCTATGGAGATCCTTTCAGCTCTAAATACCAAGTTATCCTAGAATTGGACTTGAACTGAATGATATTAACCATTGGATCCACTTAATGCTACACATAATACCGTGTAGTATGATGCCCCATAAAAACAACCCTAAAATTTAAATTTAGTTGTAGCTCATTTATCTTAAGTTAGTTAGGTGAGGCAACATCCCCTGTGCCCGGTACACCAGTAGAAGGAACTTCAAAAGCTTTAAAGAAAAGTATGATCTCGTTGTCGCTTTCTCTTTGCTCTAAGTTTACTTACCCGAGGATGTTTGTTCATCTTCGCCAGAACGTGTTTCTATGGCCAGGTAATCTAAAGGTAGAGACCCAGAGATTGCTTCTGTTGGCTCGGTCAAGGAAGTGAAACAAGCATTCCAAGGTTCAGCAAGTTCCGCCCTACCCTGCGGGAAGTCTAACAATTTTTTCCTTTTCTGTTCTAAACCTTGTAAAAAATTCATTGTTAAATTTTAAAAATCCAGGGTGGTGGGGGGGGGGGGGGGGGGGGGGCGGTGGCCCCCATGACATGTACATACCTCTACCTATAACCACGTCCATTGTCGAGCTGACAGCAGCGATGCCGATGTCACCTCCTCCTTGTTGATGTCCTCATTCAAAACCTTAATGTTTTCGAACAACGCGCCTACCTTGCTTCGTTCGGCGCGCCAAACGCCATGGCTGCATGGTCCTTCGGTGATGACACTGATACGTCGATGTCTCCTTAAGAATTGTTTTCCCACATCCTCTGCTCCACCTCAACTATTGTTGTTGGCTCTTCTCGTCCTCTTCGGTCGAGAGCCTCTCAATTTGGGCCCGACGGTGCGCAAAGGCCGCTCGGCTCTCTAGCGAGAGAGAGGGGTGGGGGGGGGGGGGGGGGTGGGCGGGGGAGGTAGATATGAGAATATATAGCACACCTAACGGAAGAAAGGACCAGGAACTTGGTAAGGGGAATCCCCATTGCACACACGCACGTCGTGTTTTTTCTTATGACCTACTTGGTGGAAGAGCCCAAGAGAGGTTGACATGTTGCAGTCACGGATCGTGTGTTTAGCTCGCCACATGAAAACTCCCACAAGACTTGGGTTAGCAAAAAGTAGGTGCGTGTAGGACTCGGGTAAACAAAAAAGCTCCGCATGGTCCTTGATTTTTTGCCCGTAGATAGATCGAAATGTGTTGCATGCGAAATTGATGATCTCAAAATACGCTTTCTCTGTCTTCCAGAATTAGACGTTGCGGATTATTTTCTTAAGATTTAGATGTACCTGTACTCCGAGAAACATGTCTTGATACCTTTATGCTTATGTGGTTAAATCCGTGGCAAGTAATTCGGTACGGAGCGAGTACATGCAGAAATTGAAAGTACGAAGTACAGTGTTATACTGTTACGAGCACACCCACGAGATGTAGCGAGGCTCGGGTAGATGTGGCAGGAGAGAGAGAGAGACCGGTGAACGCGCGAGGCTTTCAGGGCAAGCATCGGCAGGCAGGCAGGCACCGTTAAACTAGGCAGGCAGGCACTCTCGTGTAGCGGGACCGAACGGACCCGCCGTGCTCCCGAAGCCATGGGCTGCCGTGGAGGTGAAGACGACGCCATGCGCTGCCATTCACTGCACGACCGAAATAGCAGAGGAGGCCGCACGTGGCCGGCCGCGCCCGCCCGGTGGATCCGCCGCCCCATCGCGCTGCTACGTAGTACGTTAAAAATCAAGCGCGCGCGGCGGCACGCCACGCCACGCGCGCGCGCGTGTCCAGATCGATTGCCCATGTCTGGCCAGCAGCCAACCAACCCAGACGGCACTGCACTGCCCGTCACCTCGAGGGAATGTGGCCGGCCGGGTTTCCGTTCTCGACGGGGTCGATCGGCGTCGGCTCGTGAAGGTTGTGGAGCCGGAGTACTACGTGCTTTGCCTCCTTCCTTCCGCGTGCGTTTTGTTCCCTTCCTCCCGTTACGTGCTCTTCCCCCAGATCTCGTGTTGGTGCAGCCTGTGGCATGCGGTGTCCGTGTCACGTCACTGCTCATTCGTGGCTGGGGCGGCGCTACACTGTTGGGATTAGCTAGCCGCGCGCCTGTGCCACGACGTATACCATTCAGGGGGTGTTTGGTGTGGCTTTTTTTTGGCTTTTGGCTTTGGCAAAAGCCACCA
This sequence comes from Lolium perenne, assembly GCF_019359855.2. Taxonomy (NCBI): domain Eukaryota; kingdom Viridiplantae; phylum Streptophyta; class Magnoliopsida; order Poales; family Poaceae; genus Lolium; species Lolium perenne. The sequence continues at coordinate 215,309,847 of NC_067249.2, forward strand.
AAAGCACCTAAATAGGTGTTTTTTTTGGCTTTTGGATTTTGGAAGCCAAAAGAATAGGATCTTTGTTTTTGGCTTCCAAAATCCAAAAGCCAAAAAAAGCACCTATTTAGGTGCTTTTGGTGGCTTTTGCCAAAGCCAAAAGCCAAAAAAAGCCACACCAAACACCCCCTCAATCACACGAATGCTCTTCAATTGCACCTAACCCACTCCGTATGCTTGTCTCAGCTCTGCCCGCCCTCCGGCCACTGTGGGACATGAGTTTAGAGCATCTCCACTCCTTCATTTCAAGAAGGTTAAAAAAGTTAAAATAGAGGAACCGGTGAGGCATCTAGCCGGTCCTTTAGAGCATTTCCATCGACGTCCTCTAAATAGTCGCCGGCAGAGACGTCGACATTTCCATATGGGAAACACCAACAATATTATTATCCTCTAGTTGGGGGAGCTGTTCCCACACCATCGCCCCCAAATCGGCGGTCCGATAGATGTTTTAAATTAAAATCATAAATAAAAGCATAGATAATCGAACAAAGAGAAGAAACATTCCACAAACTAATACATAATTGAGAACATGGTTTACACGAAGATATAATTTGGAACATGATTTTCCACAAACTAATACATAGTTTGAACCATGGTTGATACAAATATAAAACATTGAAAAATAACGAAACCTAACTAGTGTTGACATCATAGGTTTCGTCTGTTCGCTGCCAAGAAAGAACACTCTCAGACACTCCCAGTTACTCAAACTGGAAAATCCAGCTGGTGACGGTGCCCCTGTTGGTTTTTTCGAGGAAGAACATCCAAAAACATGTGAGCATATTTTCGTTGCGAAGAAACAACACTCAGTCGTCCTCCTCCTCCTCGGTGCTGTTGCCGTGGTAGTGCCGGCGGCAGCGCGTCTCGTCGAACACCTTGACGGTCATGTACCCCTCGCCAAGGTAGGAGAACATGAGAACGAAGCCGGCTTCGAGGTGGTGGTAGCGCGAGAACTTCTCCCAGCCGATATGGAGGCACATCTTGCCGCGCCCGTCGTAGATCACGTCCACAATCCACCGGCAGCAGCCGTAGGCACCCTCTCGCAGATGCAGCGAGCCCGTCTGGTCGCCGACGACAAAGTCGGCGAACGTGTCCGGCTGCTTTTGGACGCCGTGTGGGTCGCCCTTCAGGACGACGATGAACTCGAACACCACTTGCCGCTCCTCCTCCTGCAGATCCGACGATGAAGACGACGACATCGCAAGCGACATCGAGCGTGCAACTCTGCTGCGGCCACGACTACGACCACAACCGCGACCTCGACCTCGAGCAGACATGGCGTCGTCTCTTCAGATGGTGACGGATAGGGTGGGGAGAGAGGCGCTAGGGTTTGTTTGGGAGGGACGATGCAAGAGCGCCCCTTTTATAGGCCGGGGGGAGGCGGGGGAGCGGTGGCGCTCATTAAAGCTGGCACAATGAGCTAGGCGCGACGTGATGGTTCGTTGCGCGTCTGCGGAAACTGCACCGCCGCTGCACGCCAATAACTCTCGTCGCGAGGTAGGCGATAGTTAGGTTAAAATTTAATGTGCCGCTGACGCGTCGGCCCCGCCACTCCCCGCTGGCGTCGACTATTGGGATGTGTGGCTGATAGGCCGCTCCCACGCCAAAAATGTTCAGCCTCGCGAGACGCCGAAGCGCTCGATTTGCGCCCTTGGCAAAGGGGCCGTCACGGGGTTGCCTACGCTTTTATTGGGCTCGAAAAATCACCGGCGCCGTTTTGAGCGCGTCGGTGTGAGGCCATTTTTGCTCCCGTCTCCAAATTGCTATCGGGACGCTATGGAGGCACCGATGGAGATGCTCTTATAACCTCCTAAATAACAATTTTAATCCAGCATTCTCGATCAAAATTAATCTTATAGGGTGGCTGTTCGGGACGCCGGCGGGCGTATTGCTGGCCTACCTGCACCCTCACATGCATGAAGCTTTTCTCTGCTCTCACATGCACATGCAAGCATATGGAGGGAGGCTAGGACTGGATGGTGGCATCAACTTTTAGGCCCCTTCTCCCAAGATTAAATAGCCCCCCAAAGGCCATTGGCTGGTTGTGAATTGAGGGGATTTCGAGTGGAGATGCTCTTACAGTCAAATCTCTAGCAAATACTGCATATCCGCGAAATCCGCAACATGACACTCGGTTGTAGTTTTGATTGAAAAACAAGAGACCTGATCGGACAAAGAAAATTCGCGTGAACTGCAAAAAAATTGCCAAGGGCCAAGAAGAGCAGGGCGGCGCAGGCAAGAGCCGGACATGGGCACACAGCCAAGGGCGCAGGAGGCGCGCTAGGCGAAGGCTCGTCAGGTAGGCGACTGACGGTAGACAGGTGGGGCGGCGCCTGCGCGCGGTGTCATGTGGGGGGAGAGGGTGTTTGTGGAGAAGAGGAAGGTTGTGAAAAGTAAAATGATAAAAAGATAGAAAAAAACGCTAACAGGAGGGCCAATATTCGAGAATATGCTGTTTTGTAGTCTCTTTTTATGATATCTGATCTGTGTGACACCTTTTAGGTTTGGAATGCACTTCAAACATAATTTTGCAATTTTTTAAATGTAGTGTCTCCTAGAAATGCTCTTACCGTCGATACACTTTTCGTCAAAAGGATCGCCGAGAATCCCTATATGTTAATTCCACGAATTCTTCGCTGCCTTCTAAGGTGCAGGAACCAGTGTACATTAGTTCTTCTTTTGGACCGTTTGAATCAGTTTTTAAATTACGTTGGATATATGAACTAGTTTTAAAATTTTGGAGCAATTTTTTAACAATTTACTGCGCTATATCAATTCTGCCGCAACGATTTTAGAACCGCAAAGTGGTGATGTCGTATACCGCATACACGTTTTGCGGTTCAACCGTTTACCGTATCCGCTAGGCTTCATTGTAGGCAACTTTAAGCTTGGGACGACGGCTTGATATGGCTGTCGTGTTTAACGTGGAAGGGTAGGTCTGCGACATACATTCCCCGCCTTCAAGTTGGATGGAAGGGCCATCGAGGTACGTGATTAGATTAGAGTCCTGCAGCTAGTTTGGGGGCGATGTTCATAAACACGGTTTAAGAATGTTGTCCACCAGGGCCTACTCAATCAGCACACGGTTCCAAAGTTTGGCACAACCACTAGCAGCTCCCTACCTTCCATTCTCGATCCAGGCTACTAAGAGCATCTCCAGTATTTCTCAAAAAAGTCTGACATGATACGCATTTAAGGGCAGTGTCGGACAAAAAAAAATCAAAAATCTGTAAAAAAAGAGGCTCTTCCGAGCCGTGTCCCCTCAAACAGCGTCCGGATGCATGCATTTTAACAGAGAGGATCATCTCATGTGGGAAAAGAGAATGACATGTGGATACTAAGGGCTGCATGTATGCATCCGGACGCTGTTTTTGACACCGAACACAAAATGAGGCCCTATTTTACTTTAGAGGACGCGATTGGAAAACTTTTTTCTCTATTTCTTGTGCGTGGACCGGAGATGCTCTAAAATCCGAGAAAATTGCACCACGTTGTTTGTTTTTTGCACCATAATTCAGGCTAGGTGATCAGTGCGGACCGGAGATGCTCTAAAATCCGAGGAACACAACTAGCCGATCAGTGCTTCCTACAAAACTGTTACCGTAAACGCGGTGCACTTTGCAAAAAACAGACAACATGGTGATTTTTTGAAACCCTAGCCTAAATTGCGGTGGTTATTTGTAATTTTCTCCTAAAATCCAGATATAAAGAAGTGGCCGCTGTATAAGGCCGTCGAGTCGTCATGGGACCCATCATCCGCCGGCCGGCCGGCTATATATCCACATCCCGTTTCCCAGCGTCGGTCAGCAAACATTTCCATTGTATCTGTGCAGCTGTACGTGAGGCAGTGGCATGTCGCCGTACCGACCATCGCAATCTTGAGATTTGTTCTCTTAGGGCATCTCCAGCGGCGCGACATAACCGGTCGCTGAGCGACCGTTTTCGTCCACCGTGACCGGAAATACGTCTGGGGGCTGCTCCGGCGGGGCAAGTGACCGGGCTATTCGCAGAGACGGAAACCTGACCCATATACGCCAGGTTTGCGTCTCCGCGGACGCTCGGCGATCGCGGAATCTGTCCGCGTTGGGTACATCCGGGCCCGGTCGGCAGTGACTAGGTAAGCAAAAGATTTTTTCATTACTATTGATTGGCCAAAAGGACCATCTTTACAGAGATGGTTAGTTGAGTTAACATAAAACTACAACGGCCCTACCTACTCGCCGTCGCGCGGCCTACACCGGCCTCGGTTACTCGCAGTCGCGCGCCCTACTACTGGCCGCCGGAAGGGCCGGCGGCGTCGTTGAAGCGGGAGCGCTTCGCGCACTCCGCGCGCCGCGCACGCCAGCGACTGGACATCTCGTCATGCCGCCTGCAGCGTTCGAGGGCCTCGGCCAGGGAGCTGTCCCACAGGGCCGTCGCACCGGCAATGGCCACCTTGGTAGCCGCCGCCTCCGCCGCCGCCCGGGCCTCCTCCTCCTCCACCGCCGCCGGCCTCCTCCTCCTCCGCTGGACCGCCGCCTCCGCCGCCCGGGCATCCTCCTCCTCCGCCGCCGCCGCGTCCTCGTTCGCCTGGACCGCCGCCTGGATCGCCGCCATGTCGGCGACGAAGCGGGCCCTGTCCCTAGCCGCCGCCACCGCTTCGTCCCTGACGGCGATGGCGGCCTCTAGCTCGCGGTTCTCCTGCTCGTCCCGCGCGGGAGAAGGGCCCCTACGCTGGAGCGAGTCTAGGTCGGAGCACATTAACCCCCGAGCCATGGCCATCGCATAGATGTGGGCTTCCTCCTCCGCCACCCAAGCCTGACGGCGCTGGGCGTCCCCAGCCAGGGACTCGAAGGACGCGAGCAGAATCCGCTGGTCGCCAGCGCAGTCAAAGCGCATGGGCACGGGGACGTCGTCGTCCGCGATGTTGTGGATGACGGCGTCGGCCGGAGGGGCCGCGATGGCCGCCCGCGCCTCCGCGAGGTCGGCCCTGGCGTCGGCGAGCTCGGCCATGGCGTTGGTGATCTCCGCCCTGGTCGCCGCGAGGCGCCCTTCCGCGCGCTCTACCGCCTCCGCGACCTCCGCCTCCGCTGCCGCCACCTCCAGGTCCAGCTGCTGGGCCTCAACGCCGGCGGCGGCTACCTCCTCCTCCTCCGGGTGGAGCTGGCGGCACATGTGAACAACGTGCTCCCAATTCATGTGGTCGGCCATGGATGGATGGTAGCTTGAGGTGTGCCCGTTGCCCCCGCCGGTGTCCACCATATATAGCTACGGCGGGGCGGGAAACGGCGTTGGCGCGCAGGGCGTTTCCCGCGCGCACGAAATGCCAGCGAAACTTGCAATGTATTGGCAAGCGCGGGAACGATCGTCGTCGCGCGGGAACAGTTAATCGCCGGCGGTAGTCCTCGACGGGACGTAAAACGCCATTAGCGAGCTTGATGCTGTCCCCGGTCAAAAAATGCGCCGGCACAGCTGGAGGTACCCAAGACGCAAACGGTCGCCCTGGACCACATCGCGTCCGCGGGCCGACGCAAACGGACATTTCGGACGTCCGAAATGCGTCGGCCCGCTGGAGATGCCCTTAGCAAAAGAAGATGGCATGTGCTCATAGCCTGAATATGTAGGATAACGTTGCATAGAAAACAAAAAAATTCCTACTGCGAACACGCAATCCAAGCCAAGATGCAATCTAGAAGACGGTAGCAACGAGGGGGTATCGAGTCTCACCCTTGAAGAGATTCCAAAGCCTACAAGAGGAGGCTCTTGTTGCTGCGGTAGACGTTCACTTGCCGCTTGCAAAAGTGCGTAGAAGATCTTGATCACGATCGGTTCCGGCGCCACGAACGGGCAGCACCTCCGTACTCGGTCACACGTTCGGTTGTTGATGAAGACGACGTCCACCTCCCGTTCCAGCGGGCAGCGGAAGTAGTAGCTCCTCTTGAATCCGACAGCACGATGGCGTGGTGTCGGTGGCGGTGGAGAACTCCGGCGGAGCTTCGCTAAAGCTACGCGGGAGATATGGAGGAGAGGGGGGAGGCTAGGGTTTGGGAGGGGGTGGCCGGCCTCAAGGGGGTGCGGCCAACTTGTGGCTTTGGTGTAGGCCGGCCCCCTCCCCTATGCCCCTCATTATATAGGTGGAACCCCAAGTGTTGGTATCCAAGTCTTCGAATAATACCCGAACCAAAAACCTTCCATATGGAGGGGAAACCTAGCCAAGCTAGGACTCCCACTAGAGGTGGGAGTTCCACCTCCCATATGGGGGGGTGGCCGGCCCCCTAAGGGGGAGTCCACTTGGGACTCCTCCCCCACTAGGGTTGGCCGGCCATGGAGGTGGAGTCCCATGTGGACTCCACCTTCCTTGGTGGTTTCTTCCGGACTTTTCTAGAACCTTCTAGAACCTTCCATAGAACCTTTCGCGACATTTTAATTCACATAAAATGACATCCTATATATGAATCTTATTCTCCGGACCATTCCGGAACTCCTCGTGATGTCCGGGATCTCATCCGGGACTCCGAACAAATATTCGAACTCCATTCCATATTCAAGTACTACCATTTCAACATCCAACTTTAAGTGTGTCACCCTACGGTTCGTGAACTATGCGGACATGGTTGAGTACTCACTCTGACCAATAACCAATAGCGGGATCTGGAGATCCATAATGGCTCCCACATATTCAACGATGACTTTAGTGATCGAATGAACCATTCACATACAATACCAATTCCCTTTGTCACGCGATATTTTACTTGTCCGAGGTTTGATCTTCGGTATCACTCTATACCTTGTTCAACCTCGTCTCCTGACAAGTACTCTTTACTCGTACCGTGGTATGTGGTCTCTTATGAACTCATTCATATGCTTGCAAGACATTAGACGACATTCCACCGAGAGGGCCCAGAGTATATCTATCCGTCATCGGGATGGACAAATCCCACTGTTGATCCATATGCCTCAACTCATACTTTCCGGATACTTAATCCCACCTTTATAGCCACCCATTTACGCAGTGGTGTTTGGTGTAATCAAAGTACCTTTCTGGTATAAGTGATTTACATGATCTCATGGTCATAAGGACTAGGTAACTATGTATCGAAAGCTTATAGCAAATAACTTAATGACGAGATCTTATGCTACGCTTAATTGGGTGTGTCCATTACATCATTCATATAATGATATAACCTTGTTATTAATAACATCCAATGTTCATGATTATGAAACTAATCATCCATTAATCAACAAGCTAGTTTAAGAGGCATACTAGGGACTTCTTGTTGTCTACATATCACACATGTACTAATGTTTCGGTTAATACAATTATAGCATGATATATAAACATTTATCATAAACACAAAGATATAAATAATAACCATTTTATTATTGCCTCTAGGGCATATCTCCTTCAGTCTCCCACTTGCACTAGAGTCAATAATCTAGATTACATTGTAATATACCTAACACCCATGTCATTCCTGGTGTTGGTCATGCTTTGCCCTAGGGAGAGCTTTAGTCAACGGATCTGCTACATTCAGATCAGTGTGTACTTTGCAAATATTTACTTCTCCATCTTCGATGTACTCGCGAATCGAGTGGTAACGCAGTTTGATATGCTTCAGCCTCTTGTGTGACCTTGGCTCTTGTGCATTGGCGATGGCACCCATGTTATCACAGTAAATGATTAATGGGTCCAATGCACTAGGAACCACACCGAGCTCTACAATGAACCTCTTCATCCATACCGCTTCTGATGAAGCCTCTGAAGCCGCTATGTACTCTGATTCTGTTGAAGACTTCGCCACCGTGCACTGCTTCGAGCTTTCCCAGCTTACTGCAGCACCATTCAATATAAACACGTACCCAGATTGTGACTTAGAGTCATCAGGATCAGTGTTCCAACTTGCATCGGTGTAACCACTTACAACGAGCTCTTGGTCACCTCCATAACAAAGAAACATATCCTTAGTTCTTTTCAAGTACTTCAGGATATTCTTGACCGCTGTCCAGTGTTCCATTCCTGGATCACTTTGATATCTGCTAGTCAAACTAACAGCATGTGCTATATCCGGTCTAGTACATAGCATGGCATACATGATAGATCCTACTGCCGAGGCATAGGGGATTTTACTCATCCTTTCTCTTTCTTCTGCCGTAGCCGGTCCTTGAGTCTTACTCAAGACTTTGCCTGGTAACATAGGTAAGAACCCTTTCTTACTTTCGTCCATTCTAAACTTCTTTAGAATCTTGTCCAGATATGTACTCTGTGATAGCCCTATTAGGCGTCTTGATCTATCTCTATAAATCTTGATGCCTAATATATACGATGCTTCACCAAGGTCTTTCATTGAAAAACTATTATTCAAATAACCTTTAACACTGCTTAATAGTTCTATATCATTCCCGATCAATAATATGTCATCTACATATAATATTAGGAATGCTACAGAGCTCCCACTCACTTTCTTGTAAATACAGGCCTCTCCATGACACTGTATAAACCCGAAGTCTTTGATCACCTTATCAAAGCGTCGGTTCCAACTTCTTGATGCTTGCTTCAGTCCATAGATTGAACGCTGAAGTTTGCATACTTTGTCAGCATTTTTAGGATCGACAAAACCTTTGGGTTGTACCATATACAACTCTTCCTCAATGTCTCCATTAAGGAACGCCGTTTTGACATCCATCTGCCAAATCTCATAATCGAAAAATGCAGCTATTGCTAACAAAATCCTCACAGATTTTAGCTTCGCTACAGGTGAGAAAGTCTCATCATAGTCAACTCCTTGAATTTGTCGGAAACCCTTTGCGACAAGTCGAGCTTTATAGACAGTAATATTACCATCTGCATCTGTTTTTCTCTTGAAGATCCATTTATTCTCGACAGCCTTTCGGCTATCAGGTAAGTCTACCAAAATCCATACTTTGTTATCATACATGGATCCCATTTCGGATTTCATGGCTTCTTGCCATTTGTTGGAATCTGGGCTCATCATCGCTTCTTCATACGTCGCAGGGTCCTCATCATTGTTATCCACAATCATGACATTTAGACAAGGATCATACCAATCAGGAGTGGTACTGTGGGGACCCCGGACTAACGGTCCGAAATTCCCTGTTATGTATACAGTTCACGATCCCATGATCAGTGCGTCGTGAACACATAACCGAACTGATATCAAATTACACCATCCATTACAAAGCAGAGAAAGAAAATTACAACATGGTCACATGACCCATACTTACATAATAGCCTCGAAGGGCCTAACTAAACATTAGAGTAGCATCATCACTTCAGCAGCGCAGTACCCAAGTCATTTGCCATAACCCTACAGGCAACTGACTGGGAAGACGTTCCTAGCTCGCATAGACGTCGTCAACTCCTTCTTCATCTGTCGAACTCCTTCAAGTCTGGCCAAGTAAATAGCCAGGGACAAAGCCGTGAGTACATTTGAATTGTACTCGCAAACCACCAAGAGGGTGATAACAATTCTAACTAAAGAAGACAAGAGAGGAAGAGTAGTTTCTCTTGTGGATATAGCATGTGGAAGAGAAGAGATGTTTTTGGTGGAGATAGCATCCCAACTTCTCAATCGAAGGGGACACTCCAAGAATTTATCTAAGACATCTCTATATCTCTATTGAAGAAGAGTTCCTCTACATGAAAACACTAGGAAGGGTCACCCAATTTTGTTTCACTTTCCTCAACCATCTCCACATGGTCGGCACAACATCTTTCCCGTACCCTTCCGGTACTTCCAACACACGCATTTCCTTTGGAAATCATTTTCAAAACCAAAACTCGACACAGCTCGGTAACGGCCATCCCAACCGTCCATGACCGCGGACGCGGCTATTCGAATAGTTTTAACTCTGCAGAGTGTGCGCACTTTCCCCACAAGATCTGATAAATCCGCCGGGATCATCCCTGGTTCGTCATACGAAAGTATGCGAGTCTCGGATAATCAGTCGAAGCCTTTCGCCCATTCAACTTAACACGAGGTCCTACCCTATGGAGTATGTACCTCCCCGGCACCGTGGCAGCTCACCTCCTCTTGAGCGTGGCTCCACCGCCAAGCCAGGAGACCCATAGTGTCTTCCGGACGGGTCAGCCCCGAAGGCCTCCCGTTATACTATTGTCCCAACAATGACAACCCGGACTCGGGGGTAACCGTACCCTTGTATAGTTGTGCGGTGCCTCATGCTAAGAAGAACAAACGTCAAGCTAAGCCCCATGCCCACGTTGGAGTAATGTGGTTGCGCTGTGTAATTGTTCCGGGCGAATACAAAGAACCATGTGTCGTTTTTCTCAAAAACCCAAGTCACACCCACACTTTCCTCTTTCCAACCATCTTTCTCAAGATCCTTTTCTTTCATAAACCATACGCTTGGGTAAGGTTGCCTCACCCAAGGTTTTCATAAATATTTACAACAAGGTAAACCTTGAGGGGTTCCCAACCTATAGTTTCATGAGTTGAACTAGTATTGCACTACGGCCGAGATGAGAGTCATCCCGCCATAGATGAGGTATAAAGGGGTAGTGGAGTGGATCATACTTGCTTAAGTTAAGCATGTATTATGACAACACAAGGAGGAATATACTCTCAGATTTGTGGTGCTAACTACACAACTTAGATAGTGGAGTGTCACTATCCAACATATTCTCCAAGATGGTACACGGCATACTCCTCTCAAGTTGAGAATACCCCAAGGTCATGACAATGATACCTCTATACTACAAATGGGGTGGGTGTGGTGTAAGTTACTATCTTGAGATGGAACATGCTCAAGTTGAGCATACAAGATAACCAAGTGGGATAGCACGGCCATGCTACCATGCATCCCATAACACAAGGGCAAATAGTGGAGCATCACCACTAGGGAGTACCCCACTTTCAAACACACATAGATGACATAAATAGAGATAATAACACACATAGAATGAAGGTGCTTTGAACATCAACAAATGACATCCAACTAGACACCGGATCAGAGATCAAAAGATGGCTTGCCTTGGCTTATTTGTCCCTGTACTTCTTCAACTCCATCAATATAAGAATCCCAACAACATAAATAAAATCCTTGTCCGATCCACTTCTTCATCTTCTCCGGAATCGTTCGCATCTATCGCCGAAAAATATAAAGGAACACAATCAATCATATTGCACCAACAAAACAAACATACAACAACCATAATTTAACCATTCCAAAAAGAGCTACCATACAAAGGACTTATAGATACCACAAACAACTTAAAGAGAACCCATTTTATTTACCTAGTAAAGGTATGAGAGTATCACAACTTAGCAATTGCCTCTCTCGGTATCACCATGGCACAAGCTAAGTACCCCTGGTAGATAATATCATAAAGAGGACAAGAGCATTAGTTTGACATCAAATACTTTCACAAAACATTTTCAACACTTTTGGAAAAGTAGAAAACAGTTTTCCTAATTTAATTTGCTCACTTAATCACTATACAAAAATAGGAAGCAAACCATATATCACATCATTTGAAAACTTAAACAAAACAAAAGAGATAATGTTAGGTTGCAGAGGTTTTGTTTTGCAAGCATAAAACAAAGGTTGCCCATCTCTACTAAGAAGAGTTGGTCAAGGGTTTTAAATAAACCGAAAAGTTTTGCTACAACAATGCATGTCACACATAAATATTACTAACAGCAACAAATATGTATGAACAGAGACTAATAATATTTTTCCTAGATAGCTAGTACTAATACAAGACTAACCCAATTGGAATCACCCAATGACATGGGCATACCCTTCGGGTACCCATTATTAGTATACCCGGCTCGGCCCAAGATGGAGAAGACCAAATATGGAGAAGGCCCAACAAGGCAACCCGAAGAAGTAGTCGACTAGGACTCTTGTAAAACCCTAGGCTGGTTGCATATATAAAGCTAGCCAGGGCACCCGAAATAAGGAGGACAATATATAGACATAGAGATAGACAACATAGCTCCGCCTATGGCGGCACCCTGTAAACACATCTATGATTATATACTGGATTGCTAGCAGCACGTAGGGATCCTCCACCGAGGGGACCCGAAGCTGGGTACGTCGTGTGCCTAATCTCGCTCCCGGAATCTCCATCGTCGCTCTCCCGAAACCCTAGTCTACAATACGTAGGCATTGCCGAGGTATTCCCTCGTCAATTGGCGCCGTCTGTGGGAAATAGCGACGACTGGATTTTGTGATCCGGGCGAGATCCGTCGAGACCATCATCAAAGATATCGGAAGATCGGAAAATTTCGAGTTCATCAGCAAGCAGCGACTTCGTCGTCATCTTCGCAAACAAACGGTAAATTATTCAAGAGAGTACAGCAGATCAAGTCGCCACGCATGTTCGCTTCGGCTGCCGGCGTGCGTGCGTGTGTACGTTTGCAACAAGGCTCCAGGGAAAAAGAAGTGCACATTACACAAGTTTCAAGATTCAGAGTTTGTTTCCGTGTGGGATTTGGACTCTCCAATAAACAAAATCAGATCAGCGAAAGGGGTTGCCAGCCGGATCAAGGTCCAAGAAGAAACAGACAAAGTACAAACACAGCCAATGTGACTTCGTTAAAAAAAAAAAACAGTAAAACAAAAGGAAGCGAGCTGCCGTACAGGTTTTTTGTACGGGCCTCAACATGAAGCCATCGGGAAATCAAGCTTCAAAGAAAATCATCGAGTGGAGAAGCAAATCGGTTCATATCAGTTCGGGCAACTTTTTCGCTGTTAAGTCCAAACGAACTTATATCGCCATCGACTTCGGAGGAGCCAACATCATTACCGAATACGTCCACCTCATCGACTGCTGCTCCCCTACACGGATCAAGCCAACCAAGTTCGTCAGCGACGAACATCCGACACAAAAATATCAGGTGCTATATTTCCAAATTAATTACTATTCGCAAATTTATTTGGCCAAATATTTTTCGGATCGTACTGTTATTTGCGCACAGAATTTTTTTCTTTTTCGCTTCAATACAACTACAGATCGGAATAAGTTTCGACTGTTTCCTCGCGCACAGTCGCCACATTGGGGGGCTCGCTTGTTGCATCGCGGACTCGATATATTCGGGGGCTCACCTGTCGTGAATCCACTTCATCGACTACGATCTGTCAGGTCAACAACTTTCGGCTAAAACGCGGGACGTCTCCGCTTCATCGGTTGCACCCTCTTCATCGACTACGTCGGCCACATCTACTACTTCTGGCCAGGCGTCGCGTGACTATAGACTCCATCTTCCGGACGACCTACTTCCACCTCGACCTCGCCGCATCCAACAATAAAGCTAAGTGTTCATCTTCCGAGAGTCAATTATTTGTTTACTTTTGCTATACCCGATTATTCGGAGATTGTGCCATTACAATATTACAGCAAATACACTCAACACTGGGAGCTCTGCCATTACTTCATTACCACAAATATATTCGATTACTTTTCGAATTTCTTTTCTTCGGCTCTGGATATATCTCCTTCGGCTCAGTGGATTTATTTTCGGCTTAGTGAAATTACCTTCTTCGGCTCAGTGGATTTATTTTCGGCTTACTAGATTGATTTTCTTCGGGTTATCGTTGGTTTCCTCTAATATAATACTACCGGGCGGACTTCTGGGTCAGTGGATTTATAGTCGATAATTATTATTGGATTTATTTCTTCGGCGGATTTATCTTCTATGGTTATTACTGGATTCTTCGGATCAATGGATTCATCCTCTATAATATCAACGGATTCATCTTCTATGGTTATTACTGGATTCTTCGGATCAATGGATTCATCCTCTATAATATCAACGGATTCATCTTCTATGGTTATTACTGGATTCTTCGGATCAATGGATTCATCCTCTATAATATCAACGGATTCATCTTCTATGGTTATTACTGGATTCTTCGGATCAATGGATTCATCCTCTATAATATCAACGGATTCATCTTCTATGGTTATTACTGGATTCTTCGGGTCAATGAATATATCCTCTATGATATCGGCGGATTCATCTTCAATATATGATTCATATTTAATGATAATACTCGGGGGCTCAACAATAATTTCGCCTCGGATCACAATTGCGACACGGTGTCTAAGCAACAATCATGATATCACCCCAGCAGCGCTCGGGGGCTCGGCTATTTCTTCATCAATAATTTGGCGGCATATATTTTCACTATTTGGTGGTTTCTACTTCGGCTCAACGATTTCGCTGCACTCGAAGACTTTCATCGCGCATCAACTCCGTTGTGCCCAATAAGCTAAGTGTTCCTTTATTTCACACAAAGTTGATTATCATTTACTTTCGTCGCACCTGACACTTGGGGGCTGCGCGGCATATATTCACTTTACATATCATCGAATTCGAGCATCTGACACCGCATGCGAAAAAGAGAGTCAAGGAAAAGATAGAAAAAGTTTATTTATTTGTGCAGGACAAAGCAAATTTCAAAGTATATAAGAGAGAACCCGACGAAATTGTTTTCAAGAGAGAACAGGACCCGACAAAATCTTCTTCAGGGAGGAACCCGACGAAATCAAAATAGCACCCGACAAAATCTTCTTCAGGGAGGAACCCGACAAAATCAAAATAGCACCCGACAAAATCTTCTTCAGGGAGGAACCCGACGAAATCAAAATAGCACCCGACAAAATCTTGTTCAGGGAGGAACCCGATAAAATCGTGAGAGAACCCGACAAAATTTTCTTCAAAAGAGAACCCGACGAAATTTTATGCAAGGAGGACCCGAAGAATTATCTTCAAGGAGGTGCCAAAGAATTATCTTCAGGGAGGTCCCGAAGAATTATCCTCAAAGAGGACCCAAAGAATTGTCCTCAAGGAGGACCCGAAGAAATTTTTCCTGAGAGAGGAACTCGACGAAATTATCATCAAGGAGAAACCCAAAAAAAAAAAAAAAAAAAAAAAATGATAAGAGGAGTAAAAAAAAGGGGAGGAAAAAAAAGAGGATGGACAAATCTTCGGGTCCATTGACTCGTCATTTGTTCTGAGCAAGAGCATCGGCGATGTGCCTGACAACAATATAGAAGAACCCAATATATTCGGCTGTCTCATCACGCCCGAGAAAAATATAGAAGAACCCGAAAAATGGGTCATTGCATCAGACAAACAAAGCACTCGACAATATATTCTCAGAACGCCAAAGTTGCGATCAATTTCTGAATGCCGCAAATTTGCGAAGGTAAGACCCCAGATCCGTTCTGCTGGGCGTGGCATCGCCGAAGACTGCGCTCTGCTACTTTTATCCGTATCAACAGATACGAAGAAAATCCTAACGGACGCATTAGGTACCCGATAAACATGACTGGGACTCGACAGAATGGTAAGACCTTAAGCGGCACCTGTCGAAGTTTACACCAGTATCCCGAGATCATGTCCAGGGACGTGATCTTGAAGTAGGTTTTTGCGGATTGCCACTAGAGCAGTTAACTAGTACCTGATCCGTCAGATGAACTAGCCCCAATTACCATTATCCCTGTACAATATAGATATGGATGTCAAATAAAAATAGCAACGGCCTGGAGTCGATAAAAAGAGGGGCTGCGCCAAGTTGTTTATCGAGTAGTACAACTTGAGCCTATGCCTAGGTGCAAGCACCTGCTCATAGGCTCGGGGGCTACTCTTATCGAGAGTAGTGTTCACCCTCTCGACAAGAAAAAGGAAAAATTGTGGAGTCAATTACAAGCAAGTTGAGCCTACACCCAAGTGCAAACACTTGGCTGTAGCCTCGGGGGCTACTCCCATCGGGAGCGCTGGTCACGCACCCGATAGAAAAATAACTTCGACATCATCTATGACAATCAAGGTTTGTAGACTCAACTCGATTCTACGACTCGAGTGGAGCCTACTCCCATCGGGAGCACATGGATTTCATCAAGTCTTCCAGAAATATAGTTAAGTTCTTCATCGAGTAGTACAACTTGAGTCTATGCCCAAGTGCAAGCACTTGTCCATAGACTCGGGGGCTACTCCCATCGGGAGCGCTGCCGCGCACCCGATAATTTCAAGAATCATCGACATCATCTACGCTACACATGATCTACGACATGGACCTCGCCTTGTATTTCTTCGACATCGGAGATGATTATGCTTGGAGTTTCTACGCAAGTCTTCGACTTCCCTATAAACTCGGGGGCTACTGACATGGGCATACCCTTCGGGTACCCATTATTAGTATACCCGGCTCGGCCCAAGATGGAGAAGACCAAATATGGAGAAGGCCCAACAAGGCAACCCGAAGAAGTAGTCGACTAGGACTCTTGTAAAACCCTAGGCTGGTTGCATATATAAAGCTAGCCAGGGCACCCGAAATAAGGAGGACAATATATAGACATAGAGATAGACAACATAGCTCCGCCTATGGCGGCACCCTGTAAACACATCTATGATTATATACTGGATTGCTAGCAGCACGTAGGGATCCTCCACCGAGGGGACCCGAAGCTGGGTACGTCGTGTGCCTAATCTCGCTCCCGGAATCTCCATCGTCGCTCTCCCGAAACCCTAGTCTACAATACGTAGGCATTGCCGAGGTATTCCCTCGTCACCCAAAAATATTAAACCTACAATTTTAGGAATTTCTTTGAATCTGACTGTACAGAAAACAAGATCTGTAAGCCATAAATCGTAGAAAAATCCTAAAAATATGTGGCCACTGGCATTTGAAAGGTAATTAAACAGAGAAGCATACACAATTGGATTTGGGTTCAAATTGTTTCTGAAACTCTCACAAATGGATTGGCAAGTTTACTGCATGTTTTCACCATTTGCTTTAACTTTGGAGTTGCAGAACAGATAAAGGTTTGGAACTTGTTTGAGATGATTAAGAAAACATTCAGCAATCCTACAGAAGTGGAATCACTCAATTAGGTTCAAAAATGGATTTTTGATGAATTAAAAGCTAACAGCCATGTCTGCAGAACACACAGAATAAGTTTAATTCACCACAAATCGTACACAACTCATAAAAATATGAGGTCCGCTGCATCTGAAAGGTATTGAAAAGCTGGTTCTTACCCAATTGGTTCCATTCAAAAATTCGTTCCCAAGCTCCTGGTTTAATTCGACAAAGTCAGATCTGACCAGATCTTGACCTGTGAACCATTTCAGTTTCAGGAGGTCAATCAAAGTGAAACCACCGTCAAAATGAAGGTATTGAAGAGGGCCTTCACCTACAGTTGAGTTTGCTCAAAAAGGTTTCGTAAAACGGGAGAAATCTAACAAACAGTGATTCTGCATGTTTGCAGAACTTTATTTACCATGCAAAATCCGTAACGAATTTGAGGATGAGACCAACGCCAAGTTGTAGATCTTTCCAGTACCTATCTGTGGAACTTTGAATCACTCGATTTGGATCTGCACACAAGATTTGGCGGATTTTACAAGTTCGTACCAGAATCTGAAACAGCAAGATACAGAAATTACTGCAAGGTTTTGGACGAACTTTGCTCAAGAACTTCAGATCTGAGGATAGCTCAACCTTCTCCATGCTTGGACCAACATGCACCTGCATCAAGATCCAATCTAGTGAGAGGAGAAAGGAGAAAGTGAGCTGGACTCATCAAAGATTAGGGGAGAAGAGAGGGAGAGAGATGCTCTCATGGTGAGGGGAAGCTTGAGGGAGGAGGGGAGCTCCATCTTGGTGGCTTTCCATGGCCATGGCCGGCCATGGAGCTAAGGAGGAGGAGCAGCTCGTGGGGAGGAAGGGGGAGGAAGGTATGAGGGAGTGGAGTGTGAAAGAAATGAGCCAAGGGGAGTGGAGGTGGCAAGCCAAGCTCTTATATAGAGGGAGGATGGTGGCTGCCTCCATTTTGATTGGCTAAGGTGGGTGGCTGCCCATTTATTTGTTGGGGTAGTTGGGAGGCAAGGCTTGCAAGAGAAGGAAATGAAGAGGAGGGGCTGGCCGAATTTCAAGTCATGGCCGGCTCCTTTCTTGTCATGAGCCAGAGAGAAATGTGAGAGAGATGCACAACATTCATGTGAATAGTTCAAGGCATGATGTTGAGAAGATAATGTCAATGAGTGACTTTGATAATGATAAAAAAAATAGGAGTAGATACATATAGATAAAAAAGGAGTATGAAGGTGACATGTGCCATGAGAATAATCTCCACCACTTTGGTTGAGACCAACTTATGATGAAGATGGTTCCCAAGGTATAGTTGATGAATAAAAGTTTTTAATAGAATTCAAAATTGAAGGATTGGGGCTGGCCGCATGCAACAATGCATGAGCATGCCAAGGTAGATGGGATGGTGATGGTGGTTTAGTCAATGATAGAGCAAGGTTAATAGAGAGGGTGAGTGAAGTATCCATATACTCACAAGGATGAATATATTGACATAACTCATCAATTTATGAGATCAAGGTGATGATGGAAGAGAATATAAAGTATTTGAAACACCTCAATTGTCTAGGGACAATTGGGAATGAACTCAAGTGGAATGGAATTTGAAAATGTTGAGAGAACTAGTTGGAACATAGGAGTTCAAAATGTTCTACTTACTTTCCCAAGTGAAGTAGAGTTTTCTCAAATTTAAAGCAAACAAGAAATGGTATAGGTACCATAAACAAGCCTTTTGTTAAAAAGAAGGCAAGATAGAAAATAATTGTTTTAGAAATCAGTACTAGGTAGAAATGGGATGAGAAAACAAAACCCATTTCAGCTCCTTGTTTTCCTTGAAGACTTATCTTGAAAAGATTTAATAAAACTAGAAGTAGTTTTGTGATCAAAACTAGAGAAGGAAAAACAATAGGATTTTTGAGGAGGGAAACTAATTTAGGGAGGAGTGTTCTCAAGGGTAGATGGTGGCTACAAAATGTATCCATCATTCCCACTCTTGGTTTTGTGAAGATTAAACTTGAATAAAAACAAGAGGTAAAAGTGAAGGAGGTGATCTAGAGTTGAATCATTGGATAGGGTATAAGATCAAGTTGAATATATGTGATGCAAGGGTAGAATGAGACATGCAGGATGTGGAAATTGTAGAGGGAGATGCACAGATGAGATCCATGCATTGAGATCACCAAGTTGTG
This sequence comes from Lolium perenne, assembly GCF_019359855.2. Lineage (NCBI taxonomy): Eukaryota > Viridiplantae > Streptophyta > Magnoliopsida > Poales > Poaceae > Lolium > Lolium perenne. The sequence goes on from NC_067249.2 coordinate 215,328,914, forward strand.
AATTAAGGATGATTGAGCTATCTTGTACCACAAAGAGAAAAATCAAGATGGCACACCCATGTTGTCATCAGGAGAGAGGTTTGATGTAGTAAGAAGGAAAACAATTCTTCCTAAGCCACACATGTGTTTTATTTGGTGAGTTGCTTGTTTAACCACTAGGGGTGTCGTTCTATGAGGTAGCTCAAGACAAAAATTCAACAAGCAAATCAAGACAATTCATCTACCAACAGATCAAGGCAATTCATCATAGCAAATAGATCAAGGCAATTCACCTTAATTAGTCTATAGAAAAAGTTTTTGTTCCCCCTAATTTTTGCAATAAGGACAACTAAACAAGTTTGCAAAAGTTGGGGTGTTACAGGTACGTTCCCTTGTCGATCTGCGAGGTTCAGTAGTTTCCTCGTTCGAAGTTTCATGATCATTATCATTAGCTTCCTCTGTTGCCGGTGTAGGCGGTACTGGTACAACTTCCGGTACTGCGCTACTCTGATCAACGAGTATAGATTCATCAATCTCATCGAGTTCTACTTTTCTTCCAGTCACTTCTTTAGTGAGAAATTCTTTCTCAAGAAAGGTTCCGTTCTTAGCAACACAGATTTTTCCTTCGGATTTGTGATAGAAAGTATACCCTATAGTTTCCTTAGGGTATCCTATGAAGACGCATTTCTCCGCTTTGGGTTCTAGCTTGTCCGGTTGTAACTTCTTTACATAGGCTTCGCAACCCCAAACTTTCAGGAACGACAGCTTAGGTTTCTTATTAAACCATAATTCATACGGTGTCGTTTCTACGGATTTTGATGGTGCTCTATTTAAAGTGAATGCGGCTGTCTCTAATGCATAACTCCAAAATGATAACGGCAAATCAGTAAGAGACATCATAGAACGAACCATATCTAAGAGAGTTCGATTACGACGTTCGGACACACCGTTTCGTTGAGGTGTTCCCGGCGGTGTCAATTGTGAAAGTATTCCGCATTTCTTTAAATGCATGCCAAACTCATAACTCAGATATTCACCTCCACGATCAAATCGTAGAAATTTGATCTTCTTGTTACGTTGATTTTCTACTTCACTTTGGAATTCCTTAAACTTCTCAAAAGTTTCAGATTTATGTTTCATGAAATAGATATACCCATATCTACTCAGATCATCTGTGAAGGTTAGAACATAACGATAACCACCGCGCGATGCTACGCTCATTGGTCCACACACATCGGTATGTATGATTTCCAATAAGTCAGTAGTTCGCTCCATCATACCAGAAAATGGAGTCTTTGTCATTTTTCCCATTAGACATGCTTCACATCTATCAAGTGACTCAAAGTCAAGTGATTCAAGTAATCCATCAGTATGGAGTTTCTTCATGCGTTTCACTCCAATATGACCAAGGCAGCGATTGCCACATATAAGTAGAATTATCATTCAATTTAATTCGCTTAGCATCAATGTTATGTATATGCGTATCACTACTATCGAGATCTAACAGAAATAAGCCATTCTTTTGTGGTGCTCGACCATAAAAGATATTATTCATAAAAATAGAACAACCATTATTCTCAGACTTGAATGAATAACCGTCTTGCATTAAACAAGATCCAGATATAATGTTCATGCTCAACGCGGGTACAAAATAACAATTATTTAGGCTTAAAACTAATTCCGAAGGTAGATGTAGAGGAAGTGTGCCTACAGCGATCACATCGACTTTGGATCCATTTCCAACGCGCATCGTCACTTCATCTTTCAGTAGTCTTCGTTTATTCTTTAGTTCCTGTTTCGAGTTACAGATATGAGCAACCGAACCAGTATCAAATACCCAGGTACTAGAACGAGAACCAGTGAGATAAACATCTATAACATGTATATCAGATATACCTTCTTTCTTCTTCTTGACAAGGCCGCTCTTCAGATCAGCCAGATACTTGGAGCAATTACGCTTCCAGTGTCCCTTCTCCTTGCAGTAATAGCACTCAGCATCAGGCTTAGGGCCGTTCTTAGGTTTCATAGGAGGCGTGGCAGCTTTCTTGCCACCCTTCTTGAATTTTCCCTTAGACTTGCCCTGTTTCTTGAAACTGGTGGTCTTGTTTACCATCAACACTTGGTGCTCTTTCTTGATCTCAATCTCAGCAGCTTTTAGCATGCCAAAGAGTTCAGGTAACTCCTTGTTCATGTTCTGCATATTGTAGTTCATCACAAAGTTCTTGTAACTTGGTGGCAGTGATTGAAGGACACGATTAATCCCCAGTCTGTTAGGAATCACTATTCCCAAGTCACTGAGTTTCTTCGCATGCTCGGTCATGGCGAGGATGTGCTCACTAACGGAGCTGCCTTCTTCCATCATGCAGCTGAAGAATTGTTTCGATGCTTCATAGCATTCCACGGCCGCATGAGTCTCAAAAATAGCTTTCAGTTCTTTCATCAACTCATGAGGATCGTGGTGCTCAAAACGTTTTTGAAGATCGGATTCCAGATCGCACAGATGGCACACCGAACTTGAGAGTACCGAATTTTCCGAGTCTCGTAAACAGCTTTTACTTCATCGGTTTCAGTTTCTGCAGGAGGGTCACCTAGCGGTGCATCAAGCACATATTGCAGATTTCCGCCAGAGAGGAAGATCCTCACATGACGGAACCAGTCGGTGAAGTTGCTACCGTTGCTCTTAAGTTTCTCTTTCTCTAGGAACTGATTAAAATTGATTGGGGACGCCATCTCTACAACATATATTTGCAAAAGTTTAGACTAAGTTTATGACAAATTGAGTTCAAATTTTAATTCAACATAATTAAAAATCTAGGTGAACTCCCACTCAAAACAATATCCCTCGCATTGTCTTAGTGATCACACGAACCAAATCCACCGCACCTATGTCCGATCATCACGAGACAAGGTGTGATTTCAATGGCGAACACTCAAAGTGTTCATCATATCAACCATATGATTCATGCTCTACCTTTCGGTATCACGTGTTCCGAGACCATGTCTCAGACATGCTAGGCTCATCAAGGCCACCTTAGTATCCGCATGTGCAAAACTGTCTTGCACCCGTTGTATGCACTTGTTGATTCTATCACACCCGATCATCACGAGATGCTTCGAAACGACAAGTCTTGGCAACGGTGCTACTAAGGATGAACACTTTATTATCTTGAGATTTTAGTGAGGGATCATCTTATAATGCTACCGTCGCGATCTAAGCAAAATAAGATGCATAAAAGGATTAACATCACATGCAGTTCATATGTGATATGATATGGCCCTTTATGTCTTTGCGCCTTTGATCTTCATCTCCAAAGCACGGACATGATCTCCATCATCTTCGGGCATGATCTCCATCATCGTCGGCGTAGCGTCAAGGTCAATGGCGCCGTCTTCATGATTGTCCTCCATGTAGCAACTATTACAACTACTTTGAAATACTACTCAACATGAAATTTAAAGACAACCATAAGGCTCCTGCCGGTTGCCACAATACAATAATGATCATCTCATACATATTCATCATCACATTATGGCCATATCACATCACCAAACCCTGCAAAAACAAGTTAGACGTCTCTAATTTGGTTTGCATATTTTACGTGGTTTAGGGTTTTCGAGAGAGATCTAATCTACCTACGAACATGAACCACAACGTTGATACTAATGTTTTCAATAGAAGAGTAAATTGAATCTTCACTATAGTAGGAGAGACAGACACCCGCAAAGCCTCTTATGCAATACAAGTTGCATGTCGAACGAGGAACAAGTCTCATGAACGCGGTCATGTAAAGTTAGTCCGAGCCGCTTCATCCCACTATGCCACAAAGATGCAAAGTACTCAAACTAAAGATAACAAGAGCATCAACGCCCACAAAACCATTGTGTTCTACTCGTGCAACCATCTATGCATAGACACGGCTCTGATACCACTGTAGGATAACGTTGCATAGAAAACAAAAATTTTCCTACCGCGAACACGCAATCCAAGCCAAGATGCAATCTAGAAGACGGTAGCAACGAGGGGGTATCGAGTCTCACCCTTGAAGAGATTCCAAAGCCTACAAGAGGAGGCTCTTGTTGCTGCGGTAGACGTTCACTTGCCGCTTGCAAAAGCGCGTAGAAGATCTTGATCACGATCGGTTCCGGCGCCACGAACGGGCAGCACCTCCGTACTCGGTCACACGTTCGGTTGTTGATGAAGACGACGTCCACCTCCCGTTCCAGCGGGCAGCGGAAGTAGTAGCTCCTCTTGAATCCGACAGCACGACGGCGTGGTGTCGGTGGCGGTGGAGAACTCCGGCGGAGCTTCGCTAAAGCTACGCGGGAGATATGGAGGAGAGGGGGGCGGCTAGGGTTTGGGAGGGGGTGGCCGACCTCAAGGGGGTGCGGCCAACTTGTGGCTTTGGTGTAGGCCGGCCCCCTCCCCTATGCCCCTCATTATATAGGTGGAACCCCAAGTGTTGGTATCCAAGTCTTCGAATAAGACCCGAACCAAAAACCTTCCATATGGAGGGGAAACCTAGCCAAGCTAGGACTCCCACTAGAGGTGGGAGTTCCACCTCCCATATGGGGGGGGGGGGTGGCCGGCCCCCTAAGGGGGAGTCCACTTGGGACTCCTCCCCCACTAGGGTTGGCCGGCCATGGAGGTGGAGTCCCATGTGGACTCCACCTTCCTTGGTGGTTTCTTCCGGATTTTTCTAGAACCTTCTAGAACCTTCCATAGAACCTTCCGCGACATTTTAATTCACATAAAATGACATCCTATATATGAATCTTATTCTCCGGACCATTCCGGAACTCCTCGTGATGTCCGGGATCTCATCCGGGACTCCGAACAAATATTCGAACTCCATTCCATATTCAAGTACTACCATTTCAACATCCAACTTTAAGTGTGTCACCCTACGGTTCGTGAACTATGCGGACATGGTTGAGTACTCACTCTGACCAATAACCAATAGCGGGATCTGGAGATCCATAATGGCTCCCACATATTCAACGATGACTTTAGTGATCGAATGAACCATTCACATACAATACCAATTCCCTTTGTCACGCGATATTTTACTTGTCCGAGGTTTGATCTTCGGTATCACTCTATACCTTGTTCAACCTCGTCTCCTGACAAGTACTCTTTACTCGTACCGTGGTATGTCGTCTCTTTTTTTTTTTGAACAGGGAAATTTACTGCGGTGAGGGTACAGATTACAACAGGGATCCCAACAAACAAGAAAATTACAGAGCAATCCCTAGTTTTTGCAGAAAACACCCTAAACATAAACTGAGAAAAGCAATCGGGTGCTCCAACACCACCGGAGTTTAGAGGACCGCCGTCGTGGCCTTCTTCGCTGGTTCCGGGGACAGAACCACTTGGAACCGGGAAGAAGAGAAGCGCCACCATCAGTCCTTCGAGAGGCCTCCTCTTGGAGGTTGAGTAAACGCCGGTAGACATCGCCGGCATCACAGCAAGCCACCTACTGGCCATTAGAGTCGGCAGCCGAACTTGGGCCACCGAGAGATTTCTTCTTGAAATAGCAGCATCAGCGATTCCCCGCTGCCGTCCAGCTCGTCCCCAAGCTCCAGCTTGACCTCGACCCCCATCAGCACCATGCTGAGATTGGGAGAAGAACAACCACGAGCTGCAAAGAAGAGCCAGAAGACAGCCCACACCACGGACCTTATTTGAGGAGATGCCGGCGATGCCAACCTTCCCCGCCTCCGGCTCCGGCCGATGGAGCTCGACGGGATGAGGAAGAACCGCTGGAACGCACAAGATCTGGTCCAGAAAATCAAGTGCTCTACTCCTAAACACAGGCATAAAGCCAAACTCCACTAGGGAAAACTCAACACTAAACAATCTAAATCTACTGTACAGAGCAACCTGGCCGCCTCTCCCAAGCTCGCTCGCGACGGCAGAGCCGCCGGAGGAGGAGGGCAGAGGAGCCGGGCAGGTAGACTCCTGTACGACTCTCAAGGGGGGCCGGACGAAACGGGATGGGCTGGTGGATGATATTCGTATGTGGTCTCTTATGAACTCATTCATATGCTTGCAAGACATTAGACGACATTCCACCGAGAGGGCCCAGAGTATATCTATCCATCATCGGGATGGACAAATCCCACTGTTGATCCATATGCCTCAACTCATACTTTCCGGATACTTAATCCCACCTTTATAGCCACCCATTTACGCAGTGGTGTTTGGTGTAATCAAAGTACCTTTCTGGTATAAGTGATTTACATGATCTCATGGTCATAAGGACTAGGTAACTATGTATCGAAAGCTTATAGCAAATAACTTAATGACGAGATCTTATGCTACGCTTAATTGGGTGTGTCCATTACATCATTCATATAATGATATAACCTTGTTATTAATAACATCCAATGTTCATGATTATGAAACTAATCATCCATTAATCAACAAGCTAGTTTAAGAGGCATACTAGGGACTTCTTGTTGTCTACATATCACACATGTACTAATGTTTCGGTTAATACAATTATAGCATGATATATAAACATTTATCATAAACACAAAGATATAAATAATAACCATTTTATTATTGCCTCTAGGGCATATCTCCTTCAGAATATCCACAAGGGTTGGGGTTATCTGACTGCCAAGCCAACATCGGTACATGTCTGTAGCTGCTTCTCAAACAAAGGCTCGGGAGTTGGACGAGGCACCAGTGACCAGGCAGCAAACATCACCTTGAACATGACATAGAGGGAAGCAAAGCATGACTCTTTTATGAGAGGGCATACACCAGTTTATTCATATGAAAGCACAAGCTCCCTATACATGGCTGAGGTGATATATTACATTAGCTCAAATACTTTCCATGTCAGAAAGACATAGCGGTAGCTACCCTCTCGTTTAGGGTTTTGTGCTCCGGCGGCGATCTGATCGCCCCGTGAGATCTCTCGTTTTTCCGCCGGTGTTCGCCAACTCCCACCCGTGATCTTGTGCCCTCTGTTGCCCCTAGTCTTACCTTCCCCTAGGGTTCTTGGCGACCCTTTGATGGCTTCGGAGAAGGAAGGAAGCCTCTCTGGCCCTACGGCTGGAGAGGATGGGAATCTGGACGATCTGCTTAAGCACTTGGATCTACGCGACGACGAGCTCGATGACGTTGTTCTGGAGGCGAAGACAGTTGAGGAATACCGCAATGATGCAAGATGGCTGGCAATTGGGAAGGTCCTGACGTCTAGATCTTTCCGTGCGGAGGCCTTATTCGAGAAGATGAAGGCGATCTGGAATCTCTTGCGTGAACCTGGATGCCGGGAGGCAGGTGAGAACTTGTTCATCTTTCAGACGCACTGCCTTGGGGACTGGAAGAAGGTAGTTCATCAGGGTCCATGGACCTTCCGTGGATGGGGCGTGAAGATTGAAGATTATGATGGTCTTCTGGACCCTGAGGAAGTAAAATTCAGAGGGATGTACATCTGGGCGCAAATACATGGAATACCTGAGTTGTATAGAAAGATTGCTGTTGTTGATGATCTAGCGAGGCGTGTGGGCAAAGCCAATGAGGTCCAATTGTCCCCAAAGCTGTACTATGAAGGCAACTATGTTCGGATCCGAGTTCTACTAGATGTTTCAAAGCCTCTACTGCGATTTGTTTCTCTCTCGGTGCCTGATGAAGGGCGAAAGAGGCTGATGGTGAAGTATGAGAAGATTCCTTATTTCTGCAAACGATGTGGTCTTCTCGGCCACGATCATGAAGAATGTGGCGATGGGGTTTGGAGTGAGAAGGACTTACAATATGGTTCTTGGATGCTGGCGAAACGTAGGGCAAACCAACCTGCATCGGAAAAGAGGGGTTTTAACCGGGTCCCTTTTCGTGGCAGTGGGCGACATGGCACGGGTGGTTCTGATGCTTTCTCCCGGAAGAGATCGTCTGCTGAAGCTGCCCTTGATGGACACGACGATATGAAGGATACTGCATGTAGCCCCATGAAAACCAACAGCGAGGACGACGAGGAGAAGGCTGAAAGTTCTGTAGGTGCTAGAAGAATGCTCGTCCTTAAGGATGGAGAGGAGGGGACTGAAAACACTCCCAACCCATTGGAGGAAGACCTGGAGGAGACTCCTCCGCCACCGCCCCCATATACTGATCCAAGAGACAGAAACAAACACCGCAAGGTTAACCCAGAAAATAATTTGGCACTGTCGGCGGCCTCCCTCGAGGAGGACCGCTGGGCCCAATGAGTATCGCCGGCTGGAACTGTCGCGAGACGGGGCCTCCAGCGACAGTTCAAGAGATTGTCTGCCTAGTGCAGACATACAGGCCTAGCCTATTGTTTCTATGAGAAACCAGGCAGAGTGAAGAGCGCGTCAGAAATCTTCGTTACCGTATCGGAATGAAGAAATGTTTTCAGGTGAAAGGAGATGGAAAGGGTGGAGGTCTTGCTCTTTTCTATGATGATGATATTTCTGTTGAGCTACTCTCCTTTAGAAAACGTCATATCGACGTCCATGTTAGTGGTGGCCCGTTCAATCACAAGTGGAGGGGCACCTTTGTGTATGGTGAGCAAAAAGCCAGTGAGAGGCATCATATGTGGACTTTATTAAGGAGAATCAATTTGAAATCGACGGAACCGTGGTTGATGATGGGGGGCTTCAATGAGGCTATGTGGCAAGAGATGCATTTTTCTCGTTCTAAGCGGTCCGAGAGGCTAATGATGGACTTCCGAGAGGTTTTATCGCATTGTGATCTGTACAACATTGGTTTCGTTGGCACTCCGTGGACTTGGGATAATAAACAAAAGGGACAACGAAATGTAAAAGTCCGGCTTGATCGAGATGTTGCTATCCCCTCCTGGTCAACTTGATTTCCAGATTACATATTGCATCATCTTGCCTCTTCGCGGTCTGATCACTGCCCTCTAATGCTCTCTGTTGATCAACCCACTGATGCCAGACCAGAGAGACCCCAATGCCGATATGAGGTGGTCTGGGAGAGGGAGCCATCCCTGCCACCTGCGGTTGAAGAGGCTTGGTCTCGGCGTGTGCCCATCCAAAATCTGGGAGATGTTAATGAAGCCCTTAGGGGTGTTATGTCAGGTCTATACGGCTGGAAGGGAAATCATTTTAAATCAGTTCCAAAAGAGATTGAGCGCATGAGGACTCGACTTGACTCCCTGCAACAATGTGCGGATGAGGTGAGCAAGATGGAAAAGGACCGCTTATTGAAGGAGATGGATGAACTACTCTATAGGGAGGAAATTCATTGGATGCAGCGATCACGCATTGCATGGCTTCGCGAGGGAGACCGAAATACTAAATATTTGCATCGTAAAGCTTCTACTAGACACAAAAAGAATAGAGTTCGGAAATTGAAGAGAGGAGATGGCTCCTGGACGTCGGATACTCGTGAGATGGAAGGAAGGGCTAGGGATTTCTTCCAAAACCTCTTCACCCGTGAAGAAGACACTAATCCTGAGATCGTAACAAATCTCATGCAGGAATGCGTACATGACCATATGAATGAAACCTTGTGTGGACCTTTTTCTGAGAAGGAGATCAGTGATGCCTTATTTCAGATCGGGCCCCTTAAAGCCCCAGGACCGGATGGCTTTCCTGCTCGGTTCCTACAACGTAATTGGGACCTCTTGCGTCATGATGTTGTTGTTGCAGTCCAGCGATTTTTTGCTGAAGGAATTATGCCTGAAGAGGTTAATGATACAACAATTGTCCTAATACCGAAAAAGAATGATCCTCTAGAGCTTAAAGATTATAGGCCAATAAGCCTCTGCAATGTCATCTTCAAAGTGGTCTCGAAGTGTCTGGTTAACTGATACGTCTCCGACGTATCGATAATTTCTTATGTTCCATGCCACATTATTGATGATATCTACATGTTTTATGCACACTTTATGTCATATTCATGCATTTTCTGGAACTAACCTATTAACAAGATGCCGAAGTGCCGATTCTTTGTTTTTCTGCTGTTTTTGGTTTCAGAAATCCTAGTAACGAAATATTCTCGGAATCGGACGAAATCAACGCCCAGGTTCCTATTTTGCCCGGAAGCATCCAGAACACACGAGAACCGCCAGAGAGGGGGCACTGGGCCCCCAGACCATAGGCCGGCTGTTATCACCAGAATTTGACCAAGTCAGAGGTGGGCCGCGATCAAGATGGGCTTAAAGAATATACATGGAAGAAATACGTGAATCGGCCTTTTATGCAAAGTTTGGGCTAGATTGCCCGTGTATCTGTAATATAGTAGATCGCATCTTAGATTGAAAGATAGAGTTTAACCCGTGCACGGTTAGGTGCACGCCTAAATTAGAAAGTCCCCTGGACTATAAATATGTATCTAGGGTTTATGAAATAAACAACAATCATCGTTCACCACAAATCAATCTAGGCGCATCGCCAACTCCTTCGTCTCGAGGGTTTCTTCCGGGTAAGCATCATGCTGCCTAGATCGCATCTTGCGATCTAGGCAGTACAAGTTTATTCGTTGCCATGCGTTGCTCGTGATCGAAGCCTTTTTGATGGCGAGCAACGTAGTTATCTTAGATGTGTTAGGGTTAGCATTGTTCTTCGTATCATATGCTGTCGTAGTGCAACCCTTAGACATCTAGCCGCCCTTACACCTATTTTAGGTGTAGGGGCGGCACCCCGCTTGAGCATTATTTAGTAGATCCGATCCGTTACGGTTGCTCCTTGTTCTTCAAGGATTAGTTTAATATCTGCAATAGTTAGGCCTTACAAAGGGTTGGAGGATCCAGCGACGCGTAGGGTGTAGTTTGCTAGCCCTAGACAGGATGTTCCGGGGATCAACCTCGTGTTGGTTTTTAGGCCTTGTCTAGGATCGGCTTACGATCACCGTACGTGACCGCGAGGCCCAATCGTGAGTAGGATGATCCGATTATGCGGTGAAAACCCTAAATCGTCGTAGATCGTTTTAGCTTTATCTTGATCAAGCAGGACCACCATATATTCGTACACCTCGTGCAAATCATGGGTGGATCGGCTCCTTGAGCCGATTCACAGGATAACCTGAGAGCCGATCGAGGCTCGTATTTAATGTTTACGTGTATGCCATGCAGGAAACTAAGCGAGGCATCTCCATCAGGTCAGGTGGCACGCCCTTGCACCAGCATCGGACGTGCGTGCCAGAGGCTTTGCGGGCCGTCGCTCGGAGGGACCAGGGCCAGCCGCAGCCCTAAGTTGTTCCCGGCTCTACTGTGTTGCCCGTCGTTGCTCGCCGGTGGGTTTCTGACCGCAACACATTCTGGCACGCCCAGTGGGACAATCTTCTACATCAACCACATCGCCATCTACATCTGAGATGGCGGACGGCACTCCAGTCACGTACGAGGATCTGACCGACGAGCTCAAGAAGAAGTATGACGAGGTCAAAGCGATCCTCGAAGCCGACCTCATCGGCTCTTTTCACAGAACCCGTTCACATGGCATCAGGTGGAAAGGGTTCTCGCCTGATGGTGCGCTCGATGGAATAGACCTGTCCGCCCCGTCAGAGGAACGCACCAGGTCCCTGCGTCAGGAGATTAACTACATGGTGGCTCACTCGCTGCACCGCCACTCTGAGAACCTGGTGAACACTTTGGAGCGTGTCGCTCTTCGGGTGATCCAGGAGATCATGAAGCACCAGTACTCTCCGTCAGGACCAGCTCTCGGGACATACCAAGGAGAGATGCCACTCCAGTCCCGTCCACCGCTGCCATTTGCGTTGGCAGCACCAGAAGTGCCGAATTCACCGGCATTCGTCGTCTACAAGATCGGTGGTGACCCTAGTGACTGCCAGTTCTTGCATGAGGCGCCTAAGGAGATCCCTCACGAGTACATGTGCACATATGTGCCAGACTGCGGTAACTGGGCGCTCACAAACCAGGCCGCGATAGCAGGGACTTCTGGAAAAGCGGGAGGAACGTCAGCGACAGATCTTGAGAAGCAGACGTGGCTAGCTAAGTATGCCACTTCGACGAACCTCCAGAGCTCAGCTCCTGCAGTTGGCTCAGAGCTGGAAAAGCAAACATGGCTGGCTAAGTACGCCACCCCGGCGAATCTTCAGAGTTCGACTCCTGCAGCCAGCACCGTGGATCAAATCAGTACTATACTGAGAGATCAGTTCGGCATGGTGCCGAAAAGGAGGACAATCGGTTATTCCAAGCCGTACCCTGATGAGTACGAATTGGTCCCGCTACCACCCAAATATCGGCTCCCTGATTTCTCCAAATTCGATGGATCGGATGGTTCCAGCTCCATCGAGCATGTGAGCCGATATTTGGCACAGCTAGGAACGGCCTCAGCGTCGGATCCACTACGCGTGAGGTTCTTCGCACAGTCCCTCACGGGATCGGCTTTCGGGTGGTACACTTCGTTGCCACCAGACTCGATTCGGACTTGGAAGCAGTTGGAAGAACAGTTCCACATGCAGTACCACTCAGAAGATTCCGAGTCTAGCCTTGCCGATCTGGCGCAGATACGTCAGAAGCGTGGGGAAACTGTGGCAGAATACGTCCAGCGCTTCAGAAATCTGAGGAACCGATGTTATTCGGCTCGTGTGACTGAAAAAGAAGCGATCGAGTTGGCGGTGGTGGGCCTTGCATCACAAATCAAGGATATGGCCTCCCAAGCGAGACTACCCTTCATCGGCGCACATGGTTCGAAAGCTGTCGATATGAACAGCGCCATCCGGACTTGTACCAGGACAAATTCAAGCGGGCGGTAGTCCTGGTTGAGGCAGATGAAGACGAAGGCTCTGCGGGAGATCAAGAGGTAGCAGTGGCTGAATGGACTCGGGGGGCAACCCCCGTGTCCTGCAAATGGGTTAAGCCACCAGGTCCGCCCAGAGGGTTCGATTTTGACGTGACCAAAACTGAGCAAATCTTCGACCTCTTACTCAAGGAGAAGCAGTTGAAGATACCCGAAGGCCTCAAAATCCCCACGGTACAGTAGCTGAACGGAAAGCCATACTGCAAATGGCATAACTCGGTCTCCCATGCCACCAACGACTGTAGGGTGTGGCGTCAGCAGATCCAAATGGCGATAGAACAAGGACGCCTGATTTTCAACCAGTACGCCATGAAGGTCGACACCCACCCCTTTCCCGCCGTTAACATGGTGGAGTGCACTTACCCTGAAGGTTGCCAGCCAGGATCCTCGTTCAGCATCAACATGGTGGGACCTGGGCACCACTCTGGCAAGGATGGAGACGAGGGCAGCTGCTCTCGTAGCAAGGACACGGAGGAGGCCGCTCCACGCGATCGGCTCCGTCACGATGGCAAGCGTTACGTCACAGAGGGAGAAGTGAAGAACATAAGATATCAGCGACCTCTCTCTGATCACCTCCTCAATAAGTATGTGAGTCAATATAGCCAACGCCGACGATCCAGCGACGATGATGATAGAGACCGTCTGGCTAGGGACGCCAGGAGACATCGTTGGCATGATCGCGATGAGGAGGAGTACGAGCGCCGTGCCAAGGAAGAATCGAGGGAGCAAGACGACGAAGATAGGCACTGGGACTGTCCCTTCTTCAGACACTGCTGGGATTCAGGAATGAGCCGATTGCCTACAATCGGCAACTGCCCAGAATGTAGACAGAAGAGGAAGGACGCAGCTAACGTGTCCGTGTTCAAACGTCTAGGGCCTCTCCCACCTCGAAGCAAACACGCTGAGTCCCCTCGGATGGAAGATCTCGAGGATTTGGAAGACGAGGGAGAAGAAGACAGGTACCACCAACCAAGGTGGTGCCCTGATGGACTCAGCCGTTCCCAAAAGCGTAGGGTTCAGCGATTGCGCGGCTTGGAGGAAGCCGAAAGGTTATACCTGCACACGCTAAGGAAGGCACGGCCTGATCTGGCCGCGAAAATTTAGCGAACCCTGGATGAAGAGGGTCGACCACGAAAAATGGAGTGGCGCCCCAAGCAAAGGAAAGCCGATGATGAAACATCGGCTGGCACAAACATGGTGTTCATCCTTCCTTCGGAGTTCAGCGCCCCGGGGTTAGACGAGGCACCTGTGGCACAACTTGACTGCGGCCCCCGGCCGGTTATCTTTGAGAAGCCACGAGGACATCTGAAGGCCCTGTACTTGCGAGGTTATATCGATGGGAGGCCTGTCAATAAGATGTTGGTGGACACCGGAGCGGCAGTCAACATTATGCCATACTCGATGCTACGTTGGTTGGGACGCTCTAGCTCAGATCTGATCAAGACCAACGTGACATTGAGCGATTTCAACGGCCAAGCGTCTGACGCACAAGGTGTTCTGAACGTGGATCTGACCGTAGGAAGGAAAACTATCCCTACGACGTTCTTCATCGTCGATAGCAAGAGCACCTATGCTGTTCTGCTAGGAAGAGATTGGATCCACGCCAACTGTTGCATTCCCTCCACGATGCACCAATGCGTAATACAGTGGGATGGAGATGAGGTAGAGGTCGTCCAGGCCGATGACTCGGCTGAGGTTTCAACGGCTGGCATGAATGCTTGGGAAACAGCAGGCCAAGAGCCACTCTCAGGTATCAATTTGGACGATCGCGCCGCATCGACGTGACGGAGGGCAGGGTTAGGCTAGTCTTATCCACTGGCCTGACCGTGTAGCAAGAGCAAACCAATGAGCAAACGTGGCGAGGCCGATCCTTGGGATCGGCCCCAAAGATCTATGAAGGAACATTACAAAACCTTCATTTGAGCGATTCAATATGGAGGCCGATTCCAGCAATCGGCCAAAATTATCCTCACCACATGTTCTGCTTGGAATCTACTGGGCAGCGGTTTTACGTCGGCTGATGAGTTAGGAAAAATCAACATTGGGCCTACCGGAGTCGACGTGCAAATACGATGCCTTGGCTAAATTACAGAGCCGATATCTGCAGTTCCCTGACAGATTCGGCTCGGGGGGCACCTAATCAGGTGAACATGTGAGGCGAACATGTGCAGATGAACATGTGTGCAGTGAAATGTTGGGGGCCGATAGAAAAATCGGCCAGTAAAATTTTTTTTTTTTTGATATACAGCCGATGCAAGGACATCGACTTTAGAACTAAGAAACGAAGCCGATGCACAGCCATCGACTCTAGTACAATTACACAAGACCTACCGGCTATGTGCTCAAGGCTCAGATTTTCGCCAAGATGGTTTTCAGTTCGGCTTCAAGAGCTTCTGTTTCCTTGAAGGGAATGTACAATGAGAGCAGCCTCGGCTGCAATGAGCCGACAACCCTTTGCGCCAGTTCAGCAGTAACATCAGTTTGGCTGACTCTTCATGGTGGCTATCTCGGAGTACCAGATTACCTGAGGTCAAAGCCTTTTTGTTTGACCTGTGCATCCTCGCCGGTATTCTCGCCTTGATTAAGGCTCGGGGGGCAACTAACTTGGTAGATGCTCTGTTTTTGGGAGCCGATTGGAGTTGCATCGGCTGACCCTGCATCATAACCTTCTCCGAAAGCGGTGAGTTGTTGCAGAAGAAGACTGCTAAAACTACGGAGAGGAGCCAAAAGGGGAGCCGTCGTCTTTTACAGGGTTTGGACCGACCTGTTGCTGCAAGAAAAGGAAGGAGACTGGATTCTCAAAATAGCCGATGAACAGTCATCGGCTATAGGATTGCGAAATATTATGGTCAGGTACCAAATCACAGCCTGATTTTGAGAAGTGCTTGACTGACGGTCTGATCGATATCTGAGTCCGGCTTCATGGGCGTCTAAAGGAAAAAATCCGATACGTTGCTATCGGTCTTGGTGTGGCGAGCGGAAGGATTGAAATTGGATTAATTGAAAGATAAATTAGAAGAACAATTCTTATTAGTTCAAAGGAGCGGCTTTACAGGAAAGAGCCGATGGCTCTCAAAAGGGGGATGTGGTGCCTAGTGCACTGCTACTACTAGTCCTACTCTACTAGTCGTCGCTGTCCTCATCGTCGCCGTTGTCGATGCCGTCGGCGCTGCTCCCAGGAAGTTCCTCGTCGCTGCTGCCCCAGCCCTCGGCCGGAGCTTCTTCTTCCTCGTCATCATCATCATCCTCGCTGTCCGCCCAAGAGCGGAAGCGCTTTGTCGGCGGGTATCCGATGGAGGAGGAGGATTCATCCTCCTCCTCTTCCTCCTCGTCATCATCATCGTCTTCGCTGTTCGCCCAAGCGCGGAATCGCTTTGCCGGCGGATGCTTAGCGGGGGAGGAGGAATCGTCCTCCTCCTTTTCCTCTTCTTCCTCTACTTCTTCTTCTTCCTCCTTCCCGTTGGAGGAGGTGGGTTTCACCCAGGGATGGAGGTCGTCTTCGCTTTCGCTTATCAGCTCCCCTTCGATGAGGAACTTGAGGTCGTCTTCCCCATCGTCAGAGGCAGGTCGCCATCTGACCCGACGAATGCTTCGGGTGGACCGTCTGGCACATGGTCGAAGCTCCACTCCGGCTCGCTCGAGGAGAAAGACTGGAGGGAGAGGCCGGAGGAGACGGAGGAAGAGGAAGACATTGCTACAGGGAAAGAGGGTTTTTTGGTGCCGATAGCTAGAACAGAGGAAGGGGATGAAGAGGGCTAATCAATCGGCACGGTTAAATAATGAGGAGCCTAGTGGAGATTTAATGCCATTGCAGTTTCCGAGGAAGTGATGCTGAAACTATCAAATTTTGCAGAGAAGTTGAGAAGACAAGGCATCATGATGAAGGATACTGCAACGGTTCTGCTCTGCCACGACATGACCCGACGAAGAAAAAGCAGAGTGATTTTGGAATTATCAATTCCAAAACCAGGGGGGCATGTGTTATCACCAGAATTTGACCAAGTCAGAGGTGGGCCGCGATCAAGATGGGCTTAAAGAATATACATGGAAGAAATACGTGAATCGGCCTTTTATGCAAAGTTTGGGCTAGATTGCCCGTGTATCTGTAATATAGTAGATCGCATCTTAGATTGAAAGATAGAGTTTAACCCGTGCACGGTTAGGTGCACGCCTAAATTAGAAAGTCCCCTGGACTATAAATATGTATCTAGGGTTTATGAAATAAACAACAATCATCGTTCACCACAAATCAATCTAGGCGCATCGCCAACTCCTTCGTCTCGAGGGTTTCTTCCGGGTAAGCATCATGCTGCCTAGATCGCATCTTGCGATCTAGGCAGTACAAGTTTATTCGTTGCCATGCGTTGCTCGTACTGAAGCCTTTTTGATGGCGAGCAACGTAGTTATCTTAGATGTGTTAGGGTTAGCATTGTTCTTCGTATCATATGCTGTCGTAGTGCAACCCTTAGACATCTAGCCGCCCTTACACCTATTTTAGGTGTAGGGCAGCACCCCGCTTGAGCATTATTTAGTAGATCCGATCCGTTACGGTTGCTCCTTGTTCTTCAAGGATTAGTTTAATATTTGCAATAGTTAGGCCTTACAAAGGGTTGGAGGATCCAGCGACGCGTAGGGTGTAGTTTGCTAGCCCTAGACAGGATGTTCCGGGGATCAACCTCGTGTTGGTTTTTAGGCCTTGTCTAGGATCGGCTTACGATCACCGTACGTGACCGCGAGGCCCAATCGTGAGTAGGATGATCCGATTATGCGGTGAAAACCCTAAATCGTCGTAGATCGTTTTAGCTTTATCTTGATCAAGCAGGACCACCATATATTCGTACACCTCGTGCGAATCATGGGTGGATCGGCTCCTTGAGCCGATTCACAGGATAACCTGAGAGCCGATCGAGGCTCGTATTTAATGTTTACGTGTATGCCATGCAGGAAACTAAGCGAGGCATCTCCATCACCTTCCTGACCAGGTATAGGTCAGGTGGCACGCCCTTGCACCAGCATCGGACGTGCGTGCCGGAGGCTTTGCGGGCCGTCGCTCGGAGGGACCAGGGCCAGCCGCAGCCCTAAGTTGTTCCCGACTCTATTGTGTTGCCCGTCGTTGCTCGCCGGTGGGTTTCTGACCGCAACACCGGCGCGGCCCAGGCCCTGGCCGCGCCGCCCTATAGTGTCGGCGCCCCTTCGACCTTCTGACGCCGCCTCTTCGCCTATTTAAGGGTCCTCGACCTAAAACCACGATACGGAAAAGCCACGGTACGAGAAACCTTCCAGAGCCGCCGCCATCGCGAAGCCAAGATCTGGGGGACAGGAGTCTCTGTTCCGGCACGCCACCGGGACGGGGAAGTGCCCCCGGAAGGCTCCTCCATCGACACCACCGCCATCTCCATCAACGCTGCTGTCTCCCATGAGGAGGGAGTAGTTCTCGATCGAGGCTCGGGGCTGTACCGGTAGCTATGTGGTTCATCTCTCTCCTATGTACTTCAATACCATAATCTCATGAGCTGCCTTACATGATTGAGATTCATATGATGATGCTTGTAATCTAGATGTCGTTATGCTAGTCAAGTGAATTTTACTTATGTGATCTCCGGAGACTCCTTGTCCCACGTGTGTAAAGGTGACAGTGTGTGCACCGTGTGGGTCTCTTAGGCTATATTTCACAGAATACTTATTCACTGTTATGAATGGCATAGTGAAGTGCTTATTTATATCTCTTTATGATTGCAATGTGTTTTGTATCACAATTTATCTATGTGCTACTCTAGTGATGTTATTAAAGTAGTTTTATTCCTCCTGCACGGTGTAATGGTGACAGTGTGTGCATCCGTGTTAGTACTTGACGTATGCTATGATTATGATCTCTTGTAGATTATGAAGTTAACTATTGCTATGATGGTATTGATGTGATCTATTCCTCCTACATAGCGTGAAGGTGACAGTGTGCATGCTATGTTAGTACTTGGTTTAGTCGTATTGATCTTTCATGCACTCTAAGGTTATTTAAATATGAACATTGAATTGTGGAGCTTGTTAACTCCGGCATTGAGGGTTCGTGTAATCCTACGCAATGTGTTCATCATCCAACAAGAGTGTAGAGTATGCATTTATCTATTCTGTTATGTGATCAAAGTTGAGAGTGTCCACTAGTGAAAGTGTAATCCCTAGGCCTTGTTCCTAAATACTGCTATCGCTGCTTGTTTACTGTTTTACTGCGTTACTACTGCTGCGTTACTACTGCTTGTTTACTGTCCTGGGCAAAGCACTTTTCTGGTGCCGTTGCTACTGCTTATATATATATTCATACCACCTGTATTTCACTATCTCTTCGCCGAACTAGTGCACCTATTAGGTGTGTTGGGGACACAAGAGACTTCTTGCTTTGTGGTTGCAGGGTTGCATGAGAGGGATATCTTTGACCTCTTCCTCCCTGAGTTCGATAAACCTTGGGTGATCCACTTAAGGGAAAACTTGCTGCTGTTCTACAAACCTCTGCTCTTGGAGGCCCAACACTGTCTACAGGAAAAGGAGGGGGCGTAGACATCAAGCTATTTTCTGGCGCCGTTGCCGGGGAGGAAAGGTAAAAGGTACCCACACTACGGATCTCGGCTACTAAGCTATTTTCTGGCGCCGTAAGTACTCAAAGCTATTTCCTTTAGATCCTGCAATTGCATCTTTTTGTTTCTTGTTTACACTAGTAAGGCATAATGGACAACAATGAGCTTTTTACTCTATTTCCTGATTTAAGACATGGATGGTTTGATCCGAAAATTAAAAAACCCATGGAACATATTAGTATGAACACTTTGAATACCATTGTTGCTAATGATATGGAAAATTCTAAGCTTGGGGAAGCTGGTTTTGATGAGCATGATATTTTTAGTCCCCCAAGCATTGAGGAGAAAATTTTCTTTGATGATACTTTACCTCCTATTTATGATGATTATAATGATAGTAGTCTATTGTTGCCGCCTGTTATGGAGGATGAATTTGATTATGATTACAATATGCCTCCTATATATGATGATAGCTACTTTGTTGAATTTGCTCCCACTATTACTAATAAAATTGATTATGCTTATGTGGAGAGTAATAATTTTATGCATGAGACTCATGATAAGAATGCTTTATGTGATAGTTATATTGTTGAGTTTGCTCATGTTGCTACTGAAAGTTATTATGAGAGAGGAAAATATGGTTGTAGAAATTTTCATGTTACTAAAACACCTCTCTATGTGCTGAAATTTTTGAAGCTACACTTGTTTTATCTTTCTATGCTTGTTACTTTGCTCTTCATGAACTTGTTTATTTACAAGATTCCTATGCATAGGAAGCATGTTAGACTTAAATGTGTTTTGAATTTGCCTTTTGATGCTCTCTTTTGCTTCAACTACTATTTCTTGCGAGTGCATCATTAAAACTGCTGAGCCCATCTTAATGGCTATAAAGAAAGAACTTCTTGGGAGATAACCCATGTGTTATTTTGCTACAGTACTTTGTTTTATATTTGTGTCTTGGAAGTTGTTTACTACTGTAGCAACCTCTCCTTATCTTAGTTTTGTGTTTTGTTGTGCCAAGTGAAGGCTCTAATCGAAGGTTGATACTAGATTTGGATTTCTGCGCAGAAACAGATTTCTATCTGTCACGAATCTGGGCTGTTTTCTCTGTAGGTAACTCAGAAAAATATGCCAATTTACGTGCGTGTTCCTCAGATATGTACACAACTTTCATTAGTTTTGAGTTTTCTGATCTGAACAACGGAAGTATTTATTAAAAATTCGTATTTACGGACTGTTCTGTTTTGACAGATTCTGCCTTTTATTTCGCATTGCTTCTTTCGCTGTGTTGGGTGGATTTCTTTGTTCCATTACCTTCCAGTAGCTTTGAGCAATGTCCAGAAGTGTTAAGAATGATTGTGTCACCTCTGAACATGTGAGTTTTTGATTATGTACTAACCCCTCTAATTAAGTTTATGAGAAGTTTGGTGTGAAGGAAGTTTTCAAGGGTCAAGAGAGGAGGATGATATACTATGATCAAGAAGAGTGAAAGCTCTAAGCTTGGGGATGCCCCGGTGGTTCACCCCTGCATATATCAAGAAGACTCAAGCGTCTAAGCTTGGGGATGCCCAAGGCATCCCCTTCTTCATCGACAAATTATCAGGTTCCTTCTCTTGAAACTATATTTTTATTCGGTCACATCATATGTGCCTTACTTGGAGCGTCTGTGTGTTTTTGTTTTTGTTTTTGTTTGAATAAATGCTTGTGTGGGAGAGAGACACGCTCCGCTGGTTCATATGAACACATGTGTTCTTAGCTTTTAATTTTCATGGCGAAGGTTGAAACTGCTTCGTTAAATTGTTATATGGTTGGAATTGGAAAATGATACATGTAGTAAATTGCTATAATGTCTTGGATAATGTGATACTTGGCAATTGTTGTGCTCATGTTTAAGCTCTTGCATCATATGCTTTGCACCCATTAATGAAGAAATACATAGAGCATGCTAAAATTTGGTTTGCATATTTGGTCTCTCTAAGGTCTAGATAATTTCTAGTATTGAGTTTGAACAACAAGGAAGACGGTGTAGAGTCTTATAATGTTTTTAATATGTCTTTTATGTAAGTTTTGCTGCACCGCTTCATCCTTGTGTTTGTTTCAAATAGCCTTGCTAGCCTAAACCTTGTATCGAGGGGGATTACCTCTCATGCATCCAAAATACTTGAGCCAACCACTATGCCATTTGTGTCCACCATACCTACCTACTACATGGTATTTCTCCGCCATTCCAAAGTAAATTGCTTGAGTGCTACCTTTAAATTTCCATTCTTCACCTTTACAATATATAGCTCATGGGACAAATAGCTTAAAAACTATTGTGGTATTGAATATGTACTTATGCACTTTATCTCTTATTAAGTTGCTCGTTGTGCGATAACCATGTTCACTGGGGACGCCATCAACTACCTTTTGTTGAATTTCATGTGAGTTGCTATGCATGTTCGTCTTGTCTGAAGTAAGAGCGATCTACCACCTTATGGTTAGAGCATGCATATTGTTAGAGAAGAACATTGGGCCGCTAACTAAAGCCATGATCCATGGTGGAAGTTTCAGTTTTGGACATATATCCTCAATCTCAAATGAGAAAATTAATTGTTGTTACATGCTTATGCATAAAAGAGGAGTCCATTATCTGTTGTCTATGTTGTCCCGGTATGGATGTCTAAGTTGAGAATAATCAATAGCGAGAAATCCGATGCGAGCTTTCTCCTTAGACCTTTGTACAAAGTGCATAGAGGTACCCCTTTGTGACACTTGGTTAAAACATGTGCATTGCGATGATCCCGGTAGTCCAAGCTAATTAGGACAAGGTGCGGGCACTATTAGTATACTATGCATGAGGCTTGCAACTTGTAGGATATAATTTACATGATACATATGCTTTATTACTACCGTTGACAAAATTGTTTCTTGTTTTCAAAATCAAAGCTCTAGCACAAATATAGCAATCGATGCTTTCCTCTTTGAAGGACCATTCTTTTACTTTTATGTTGAGTCAGTTCACCTATCTCTCTCCACCTCCAGAAGCAAACACTTGTGTGAACTGTGCATTGATTCCTACATACTTGCATATTGCACTTGTTATATTACTCTATGTTGACAATATCCATGAGATATACATGTTATAAGTTGAAAGCAACCGCTGAAACTTCATCTTCCTTTGTGTTGCTTCAATACCTTTACTTTGAATTATTGCTTTATGAGTTAACTCTTATGCAAGACTTATTGATGCTTGTCTTGAAAGTACTATTCATGAAAAGTCTTTGCTATATGATTCATTTGTTTACTCATGTCATTTACATTGTTTTGATCGCTGCATTCATTACATATGCTTACAATAGTATGATCAAGGTTATGATGGCATGTCACTCCAGAAATTATCTTTGTTTATCGTTTACCTGCTCGGGACGAGCAGAAACTAAGCTTGGGGATGCTGATACGTCTCCGACGTATCGATAATTTCTTATGTTCCATGCGACATTATTGATGATATCTACATGTTTTATGCACACTTTATGTCATATTCGTGCATTTTCTGGAACTAACCTATTAACAAGATGCCGAAGTGCCAGTTGCTGTTTTCTGCTGTTTTTGGTTTCAGAAATCCTAGTAACGAAATATTCTCGGAATCGGACGAAATCAACGCCCAGGTTCCTATTTTGCCCGGAAGCATCCAGAACACACGAGAACCGCCAGAGAGGGGGCACTGGGCCCCCAGACCATAGGCCGGCGCGGCCCAGGCCCTGGCCGCGCCGCCCTATAGTGTCGGCGCCCCTTCGACCTTCTGACGCCGCCTCTTCGCCTATTTAAGGGTCCTCGACCTAAAACCACGATACGAAAAAGCCACGGTACGAGAAACCTTCCAGAGCCGCCGCCATCGCGAAGCCAAGATCTGGAGGACAGGAGTCTCTGTTCCGGCACGCCGCCGGGACGGGGAAGTGCCCCCGGAAGGCTCCTCCATCGACACCACCGCCATCTCCATCAACGCTGCTGTCTCCCATGAGGAGGGAGTAGTTCTCCATCGAGGCTCGGGGCTGTACCGGTAGCTATGTGGTTCATCTCTCTCCTATGTACTTCAATACCATAATCTCATGAGCTGCCTTACATGATTGAGATTCATATGATGATGCTTGTAATCTAGATGTCGTTATGCTAGTCAAGTGAATTTTACTTATGTGATCTCCGGAGACTCCTTGTCCCACGTGTGTAAAGGTGACAGTGTGTGCACCGTGTGGGTCTCTTAGGCTATATTTCACAGAATACTTATTCACTGTTATGAATGGCATAGTGAAGTGCTTATTTATATCTCTTTATGATTGCAATGTGTTTTGTATCACAATTTATCTATGTGCTACTCTAGTGATGTTATTAAAGTAGTTTTATTCCTCCTGCACGGTGTAATGGTGACAGTGTGTGCATCCGTGTTAGTACTTGGCGTATGCTATGATTATGATCTCTTGTAGATTATGAAGTTAACTATTGCTATGATGGTATTGATGTGATCTATTCCTCCTACATAGCGTGAAGGTGACAGTGTGCATGCTATGTTAGTACTTGGTTTAGTCGTATTGATCTTTCATGCCCTCTAAGGTTATTTAAATATGAACATTGAATTGTGGAGCTTGTTAACTCCGGCATTGAGGGTTCGTGTAATCCTACGCAATGTGTTCATCATCCAACAAGAGTGTAGAGTATGCATTTATCTATTCTGTTATGTGATCAAAGTTGAGAGTGTCCACTAGTGAAAGTGTAATCCCTAGGCCTTGTTCCTAAATATCGCTATCGCTGCTTGTTTCTTGTTTCTTTGCGTTACTACTGCTGCGTTACTACCGCTTGTTTACTGTCTCCGGGCAAAGCACTTTTACGGTGCCGTTGCTCTTTGCTTATATATATTCATACCACCTGTATTTCACTATCTCTTCGCCGAACTAGTGCACCTATTAGGTGTGTTGGGGACACAAGAGACTTCTTGCTTTGTGGTTGCAGGGTTGCATGAGAGGGATATCTTTGACCTCTTCCTCCCTGAGTTCGATAAACCTTGGGTGATCCACTTAAGAGAAAACTTGCTGTTGTTCTACAAACCTCTGCTCTTGGAGGCCCAACACTGTCTACAGGAAAAGGAGGGGGCGTAGACATCATTAACCGCCTGCGACCTCTTCTTCAGGACATCATCTCTCCTATGCAGAGTGCCTTTATTCCTGGCAGGCTTATCACTGACAACGCCCTTGTAGCGTTTGAGTGTATCCATGCTATTCAGACTGGTCAGTAGCAAGATCGAAATTTTGTGTTTACAAGCTAGATATGGCAAAAGCGTATGATCGGGTTGATTGGAGATTTTTGGAGAGGGTTTTAGCGAAACTGGGCTTTCATAGTCAATGGATACGGTGGGTTATGGCATGTGTTACCACCGTACGCTACACCATTCGCTTTAACGTACATCTGTTGGACCCCTTCTCTCCTACCCGAGGGCTGCACCAAGGTGACCCCCTGTCGCCGTACCTTTTCTTGTTTGTAGCAGATGGTCTTTCTTGCTTGATCTGGAAGGAGATTGAGGATGGGGCGCTCCATGAGTTACATATTTGCCTACGTGCACCTGGGATATCTCATTTTCTCTTCGCAGACGATAGCCTTCTTTTCTTTGAGGGGTCGGTAAATCAGGCGTTAGTGATCAAGTCTATCTTGGATCGCTATGAGCGCAACACGGGTCAATTGGTAAGTCTTGGAAAATTCTCCATCATGTATGGTGACCATTGTCCCCCTGAGGTGCAAACTGATATAAAGGACATCCTGAAGTATGAAACAGAGAGTTTTGAAGAGAAATATTTGGGCTTGCCGGTTCCTGAAGGTAGAATGAAAAAGGGGAAGCTAAAGAATACAAAAGAGAAGTTTGTTAAACATGCTGATAGTTGGGCGGAGAGGTATATGTCTAGTGGCGCAAAGGAAATCTTGATCAAATCCGTACTGCAATCTTTGCCAACATATGTGATGTCTACGCACGCTTCTATTCCTGTAGACAGTGTTGGGCCTCCAAGAGCAGAGGTTTGTAGAACAGCAGCAAGTTTCCCTTAAGTGAATCATCCAAGGTTTATCGAACTCAGGGAGGTAGAGGTCAAAGATATCCCTCTCAAGCAACCCTGCAATTAAGATACAATAAGTCTCTTATGTCCCCAACACACCTAATACACTTGTCAGATGTATAGGTGTACTAGTTTGGCGAAGAGATAGTGAAATACAAGTAATATGGATGATTGTAAGTAGTAATTGCAATCTGAAATAAAGATGGCAGCAAGCAAACATGTAGCAGAACTTGTTGGAAACGATGTTTCAATGCTTAGAAACAAGGCCTAGGGATCATACTTTCACTAGTGGACACTCTCAACAATGATCACATAATTAAATAAAGCTACTCATAAACACTCTCTTGTTGAATAACAAACACCATTCATTGTGTAGGGCTATAAAAGCACACCTCAAGCCGGAGTAAACAAGCTCCACAACATCCGGAGTTCATATTAAAGTAACCTCTAGAGTGCATAATAGACCGTTGCAATTTAGACAGAGTACTAACATAGCATACACACTGTCAACAATAGCTATAAAAGGGGGAATAGATTGCATCAATACTATCATAGTAATAGTTAACTTCATAATCTACAAGAGATTACAATCATAACCTATGCCAAGTACTACATGATGCACACACTGTCAACATTACATCATGGAGGAGGAATAGACTACTTTAATAACATCACTAGAGTAGCACATAGATTAATAGTGATACAAAGCTCATGATCACATAAAGATCACACCATGGGAGAGAGAGATGAACCACATAGCTACCGGTAGAGCCCTCAGCCTCGGGGGAGAACTACTCCCTCCTCATCATGGGAGACAGCAACGGCGATGAAGATGGCGGTGGTGTCGATGGAGATGACTCCGGGGGCAATTCCCTGTCCCGGTGGCATGTCGGAACAGAGACTTCTGTCCCCCGAAACTTGTCTTCGCGATGGCGGCGGCTACGGAACTCTTCGTGGAATATCGTCGGTCGTCGTAGGGTTTTCACGTCTGGGAGCTTATATAGGCGAAAGGGCGGCGTCGGAGGGGCCAGGGGGTGGCCTCCCCATAGGCTGGCGCGCCTGGGGGCCTGGCCGCGCCGCCCTGTGGTCTGGGCCCCCTGCTGGCCGCCTCCGACTCTCCTTCGGTGTTCTGGAACCCTCCGTGAAATATAAGATCGTGGGCTTTTGTTTCATCCAATTCCGAGAATATTTCCTGTGTAAGATTTCTGAAACCAAAAACAGCAGAAAACAGGAACTGACGCTTCGGCATCTTGTTAATAGGTTAGTTCCGGAAAATACATAAAATCATTATAAAGTGTATATAAAACATGTGAGTATTGTCATAAAACTAGCATGGAACATAAGAAATTATAGATACGTTTGAGACATATCAATATGCTATGGGGGTTTTTCAGTTCCCTATTGGTCTTATTGATGAATTATCAAAAATTATCCGAGATTTCTGGTGGGGGGACGAAGAAAATAAGAAGAAAATGCATTGGATGGCCTGGGACAAACTTGCCCGGCCTAAATATCAGGGTGGAGTTGGCTTCCGTGATCTAAAAAATTTAAACCAAGCTTTACTGGCCAGACAAGCTTGGTGTCTAGTGCAATTTCCGAACAGCATGTGTTCTAGATTGCTTAAAGCAAAATACTTCTCGGCAGTTAACCTCCTAGATACTGCGTTTGTTCAAAATACATCGCCTACCTGGAAAGGGATCATGCATGGCCTTGAACTGTTAAAGAAGGGAGCCATATAGAGAATTGGGTCTAGAACCAGCGTGAAGATATTCCGTGATAGTTGGCTTCCCCGACCTGGTGCTCTTAAGCTTCAAGGTAGGAACAGACATGCACGCTGCCGCTGGGTTTCTGACCTTATTGACCCATTATTGCATGTGTGGGACGAAGCGCTGGTCCGACAATGTTGTTTGCCAGATGATGCTGAGGCCATCCTCGCACTAAAGCTCCCTGCTCGACCGTGCGACGATTTCATCGCATGGTCGCAAGAGGCAAATGGCATGTTCTCTGTGCGGTCGGCGTACAGACTTGGAATTGAGCTAATATTATCTGCCCTGAGTACAGGTCAATCTAGTAGTGCTCCAAATGGAGATCGCCAAGTTTGGAACATCATTTGGAAGGCAAATGTGCCACAAAAGCTAAGGATATTTGCTTGGAAAGCAACGACCAATTCCCTTGCTGTAAGAACCAATCTGAATCGTCGTATTACTTATGTGGATCCAGTCTGTGCCATCTGCGGCTGTGGTAAGGAGGATATCCATCATGCCCTCGTCAGTTGTACCTTGGCTGTGGCGTTACGTCATGGAATGAGAGATTGGTGGAATTTACCGGCAGAATCAGCCTTCCGTGATACTGGGGATGAGTGGTTTCTGAACCTTCTCATCAATGTGGCCGCTGTTGATAGATCCCGCATCATCTTTCTTCTATGGAGGGTTTGGCACCATCGCAACAATATAGTACACGGTGATGAGAAGGCGTCTGTTGATGCTTCTGTTCCCTACCTGAAGAACTACTTTGAAACCTTTGTCTCATGCACAAGGCCGGTCCTGGACGCTAAAGGCAAATCAGCATTTTTGCAAGTACCACAACCTGATCCTGAGGGCTCTCTTATCTCTAAGTGGGCAGCACCACCAGAACATTCAGTTAAAGCCAATGTCGACGCAGGATGGGACGCTAAAACAGGGAGAGGCGGTCTGGGGGTTGTCATCAGAGACCACCATGGTCGTGTTATGCTGTCAGAATGGAAGCACATCCCATATTGCTCAAGTGCTAAAGAGGCTGAAATTTTAGCATGCCTGGAGGAGATGAAACATTTGTCCAACGTTCCATGTGATAAAGGCATCGTCGAGTCTGACTGTCTACGGGTGGTACATGTGTTAAATGATGTATGTCAGTACAAGTCTCCTTGCTGGTGTCTCTACAAAGAAGGACATGAATTACTGCGTATTTTCAGGCATATCTGCATCTCAAAAGTGGACCGTGTGAGTAATAGGGTAGCTCACGGTTTGGCACACTTAGGCAAAGAGGGCGAAGTAGGTTTATTGCATGGCTCATTCCCTACTTCCCTGGAGGATTTAGTCTTGGAGGATTGTAATCCTGTGAGGTCGAGGTGTCCTCTAGTTTCCTATGTTCTCTCGCCTCCTGATGTAACCATTTCTATGTCTCTTGGTGCAGTAAGTTTTTCACGCACTCTTTTCCTTACCAGGGTACCGAAGGGGACTGAAAGATTTTTAATGAGACGGCTTGTTTGCGTTTATATATAATGGTTTCATCTTTAAAAAAAAGCATGACTCTTTTTCCAATTGGCACAGAGCCGGCCACACCAAATGCAGCATTGAGAGTGTACCTATGGCATGACCAGACGTACCAAAGAAAACTAGAAGATTGGGAACCAAAAGCTGGGATACCAGTTCCAAGAGGTGGGCAACCATTCATTCCGCTTCAAAACCGATAGCAAATTCCATTTTTACGGACAGAGATTTGGTGCACATGAGCACCAGTGATCTCACTTCAAAAAATAAATTAAAAATCATATTTTTAAGCTTCACAAAAATCTGAAAATAAATTATGATGTAGCCGGTATTGTATCCCATAATCGTGTAAATTTTCAACTGAAAATAATGTGTATTTTAGGCTGCACAAAAATAACAAATGCATAGATCTGAGTGTAATGATTCAAATCTACAAAAAGAAAACAGATTTTGTCATTTTTGTATAGGTAAAAAAAACAAAACATTTGAAATAGAGATTTTGTAGGTTAGTGGGGTACATCATTAGGTACTTTTAGAAATTTTTTACATAATTATTTTAAACATATAAATATAATTTTCGAATTTTTTAATACGGTGAGAGCACTGGTGCCCATGATCCAATATGACTTTTCGCATTACCTCTTATTTTACCATTTATGATAATAATTACCTCACTTAGCGAAACTCGTGCCAATTCTTACCTATTTAAATGTTTACACCATTCACTGATATTCAATCATCATAGCAAATATACCTTCCCACATCTCACGTGTTATTTATTCCTAACATATTTTTATCCCCAGCGATTTCCCCTCGCCTGCACAATGACCTCACGACATGGCTTTGTACCTGTCTCCTGGCGCTAGCTGGCGATTCAATAGTTGGCTCAAACCGATAAGAACATATTTGGTTCAGATGGGATCCAAGTGGATTAAAAGGTATTGAGGGATATTTAATACCCTGTAAGTAAAAAAAACCTAACCGAACCCAATCCCGGTTGATTAAGCAAATAACCAATGGTTTCCCATCCTTGCTTTAGCTAGCAACTATGAGCACAAAATAGAATGACATCACAGTAGGATGACTGGGCTGGATGGATAATATTCGGGTGGGAGGGAGTAGGGTTTGGGACTTGGGGGCTGTGGATGCTGGGGACGGGAGGGAAAATATGAGGACCGTAGGATTAGGCCTTTCTGTTATCTAAGCATACATCTCTAGTATCCTGGTCCCACATATAATGTGTCTAACAAGGATTTCATGATTATGTGTAGATAGTGCTAACCTAGACCCAACCCCGCCTTAACCGATGGGGATGGTTTTGCCTCAAATAAAAAACCTACGTAGATCCAATACTAACCAAAATCATGCCCTAATAGGTGAATTTACCACCGGGGATTGAGGCCTCGTTAGGCCTCGTTCGTTTATTACACTCAGGGATTGATGAAACCGAACAAGGCCTTACCAAATTGACTTCCAGCTCACTCGCCTCCCTCTCTCTCTCTCTCTCTCTCTCTCTCTCTATCTCTCTCTCTCTCTCTCACCTCCCTCCCTTCTCTCCCTCTCCCCATATCTCTTTCCCGCAGGACGACATGAACCGCCTCGCTCTGGCCGGCTCATGGCCATGCATTCCTCACGTTGTACTTCGGCCGCTCACGTCCTCGCCCTGGCTTGCCATGGATGCAAGCTCCGCGCCTCCGCCGTGCTCCCGCAGGCTTTTGGGACAACGGTCCATGCATGAAATCAAGTTTTTTTGAGCTTAATGCACGAAATCAAGTGTGTCGTGCTTTTCCCATTTCCAGGCAGGTAGGCCATAGGCCTAACTGGCCCAGCATGAAAGTGATTCAGGCTGCGTTAGGCCGGCCCATCCCGAGGCCAGCATTACTCTAGAAGGGAAGAGAACCCAAGTCCGAGCAGTAGCCGACTCCTCCTCCGCCTTAAAACCAGAAGGCGGCGGACAGGGGCAAGCGAGCAAGCGAGCTCTTCAAACCCAGACTGGGGCGCCTGCGATTTGCGAGGAGTTAAATTCATGGGTAGTCATGGAATTTGTCCGGTAAAATCAATTTGGTCACTGTACAACCAAAATACGAATTTACGTTCACTGGATACGGGTCCGAGATTCACACGCGGTCACAGCTCGCGGCCTAGCGTCGTATTTGCTGATGTGGCGCTAACTGGGTCCTATTGCCAGCTAACTTATCAGGGAGGAGGGCGTTTTTGCAAAACTGTCATCCCCTTCCTGGCTCTCTCCAGCGATTCCCTCTTCGCGATGCGCCCGAGCCGCCGACTGCTGCCGCCCCTGCCGTTGCCGGCCGTCCCCGCCGCCGCTCTCCGGCGAGGCTCCGCCTCAATATCCTCCTCCGGTTCCCCTTCTTCTCGACGCTGCCCTGCACCTGCTTGAGCCCCCACGGCTAACCCCGGCCGGAAGCGCGATTCGTTTTGCTGTTCAGATCCGCGTTGATTTGCTGTCCCCGACTTGTCCCGAGTCCTAACCCTAACCACAGCCTAGGGTAGCAAGCCTCAGGCCGTGTTCCGTTTGATGGCAAATTAGTTTGTTCCTGTCAATTTCCTTAGATATTCTGGTTCTTGCTCATTTGTCTAATTAATGTCTTCCCTGAATCAATGAATAAATAATTCCAGCTGGCAGGACAAGCTGATACAGGCATGAATCTCGCTGAGGCGCTGCAAGGTGCTCTGTCTCAGGATGTTGACGAACGGTCAGAAGCAGAAGGCGACCTCGAGCTGCTACGGGAGCACGATCTTCCCAACTTCCTCCTGTCCTTATCGTCCGTGCTCTCGAGCGATGCACATCCACCGGCGTGTAGAAAACTTGCTGGCATTGTTCTCAAGAATTCGTTCGAGGCAAAGGATTCCTCAGATAAGAAGCTACTGTCTAACAAATGGATCAACCTAGACCCATCCATCAAATCGAAGGTCAAGGAGTTGTTGCTGGCGTCTCTAGGATCTCCGGCTGATGCATGCCACATCTCACCAGAAATCATTGCAGTGGTTGCAGCCATTGAGATGCCCCGGGGGGAATGGCGAGACCTCGTTGCCAAACTGCTAGGCAACATGACGCAGCAGGGCGCGTCTCCTCAACTGAAGCGAAGAACTCTTGTGGCGTTGGGGCTTGTCTGTGAGGCGATTGAGGTTTTGGGGCCGGAAGAAGTGGATGGTGTTGTGAATGCTGCCGTCCAGGGGATGATGGAGCCAAATTCTGATGTCCGTTTCGAGGCATTTAAAGCTCTGTATGGTGTTCTTGGTTTTGCTGAGGTCAAGTTTACAAATATGGATGACATGGATCGTATAATGAGCGCAGTTTGTGAATCTGCTAAATCCAAAGATCCGGGCATCCAGCATGCAGCTATCGATTGCCTGGTTGAAATTGCATGCACACATTTTCTGCTGTTACAACCTTACATGGCAACCATTCTCAGTCTGACAACTGAGTGTATGAAAGGAGATGAGAAAGCCGCACACCCGTGTATTATGGTGTTCTGGAGCGCTATCTGTCAAGAAGTGATTATACACAGGGGCTCTGCTGATGCTGAACCTACTGCAGATTGTCGCTTTATTGAGGAGGCCCTCTCTTCACTTGTTCCAATGCTGCTAGAATATCTTGTGACCCATGAAGATCTAGAGGTAGATCTAGAGGGAGATGATTATGATCTGAGATTTACACTAGGTTATGATCTAAGATTTGCCTTAGGTTATGATCTGAGATGCCAACATGACCGGAGAGCTACCACACGGTGCCTAGCTCTCATCGCTAGAACTATTGGGGATGCAATTGTCCCCCTTGTGATGGGCTCTGTTCAGGCTAACACCAAAGCGTCAGATTGGCGTAGGCGCAAGGCAGCTATTTCTGAAATACGTTTTATCCTTGAAGGTCCTTCTGTTGAGAAACTTTCTCCCTTGGTTGATTTATTGCTCGGCATGATGGGAGATCCAAACAGCGAGGTAAAAGTAACCACTGCACGTACTCTTGGGCGGATGTTCGAGCTTCTGCATTCTCCAGCAAGTGGAAATGGAATCATAACAAATGCAAACCTTCCTCGCATCATCGATGTGTTAGTAGAAAGGAGTGAAGATACTCAAAATGTGTCCGAAAAAGTATGTGGAGCTATATATTTTCTTGCCCGAGGTTATGAAGATTCAGAGTCAATGTCGTCTGAGCTTCCACCTTTCCTTGATCGTGTTGTTGAAGCTCTTATTTCTGCTTCAGAACCTGCCGATGGGACCCCTTTCAGGCTTCCAGCATCTGCCTATGAAGCATTGAGTGAGATTGTGAATGTCAGCCACATACGTGAACCTGGAGTTACATATGTTGTAGAAGGTTTAATGCGTCGTATCATGAAAAGATTGTGCATGACGCTTGATCGCCGAGCTTTTGCTTTAGATGACAAGGAGAAGAAAAACAATCTTCTGGTTAGGCTGTGTGCTCTACTGCAGGTCATCATCCAGAAACTGAGAAGCTCAGGAATGGCAGGGATAGTTACCGATGCTGCTCATGTTTTGTTGTTTCTTTTTTGCCGAGTGTTTGCGAGCGATAATTCTGCTGTACGTGATAAAGCAATGCTTGCCATTGGCGCTCTTGCTAACGCCAGTGGTCCAGATTTCGGGGAACACATGCCAATATTCATACAGTTCTATGATGTGCACCTACTCTCCCCCATCTCCTTAGAAGTGATTGGTGATATCTTTCATGTCTTGGAAGGTAAAATGTTGCCATACTGTGATCAAATTATGGAAGTTCTTCACAAAGGTCTCTCAGAATCGACGCTTAAACCCCTAATTTTCTCATGCTTTGGAGACATTGCTCTTGCTATTGGCAAGGATTTCGAGAAGTACCTGAAGGATGTTCTGAAAAGGCTTAAACATGATGCTAATCTAAAAAACTGTGCCGATGTTGAGGTTGATTATGTTAACCAGCTTAGACATGGAATGCTAAAGGCTTACTCTGGCATACTACGGGGTATAAAGGACCCTGAAATTGGGTTGAAAGTATCAGTGCCTCTATTTAAATTCATTCAAGCTGTCTGCAGAGACCAGAGCAGGTAACATCATTTTCATTGCCTTCTTGTATTTTGTTATATGGATGTATGATGTGCATGCAGAATTATGTCTTTACTTTACGCCTTTTAGCTTTAGCAGGTCTATTCAATATATCATAAGCAACTCTTGCAATCAGTTGCTGCTGGATAGAAAATTATATACTCCCTCTGATTCATATTAATTGACTCTAATATGGATGTATCTAGAACTAAAATGTGTCTAGATACATCCATATTAGAGTCAATTAATATGAACCGGAGGGAGTAATTAAATTCACCGTAAGACAGTCATGTTCTAGAACTGTTTTTATACTTTTGGCATGTCTTTTTTGTTGTTCTTTCAGTAAGCATTTTTCTTATTATATCCTTGTTGCGGAATCCACTTTACGATCTTGTTATATCCTTATTTTGCTGATTCTTTGTATTCAGTCCTGATTTTTTTAATCATGTATATAATTCGAATCTTTTAGATATCAAATTTTTGTATGATAAATTACTGATCCAGTGAGAATTCCATCCCCTATATGAACATGATAGAACAATAGAATGACAAGTTCCATCACTTCAGCTCACTGTGTAAGCCTGATATATAAGGATGCGTTTGAGTCATCTGTCACAAACTCTTGTTCTGGCTCCGCCCTACTTCTCGATCAATTTTAATCCTTATTTACTATAGCTTTGTAAACTAATTCCTTCCTTTAAATTTTTATTTTAGAGCAGGTGACATCATTTTCATTGCCTTGTATTTTAGTTCTATGGATGTATGATGTGCATGCAGAATTATGTGTTTATTTTACTCCTTTTAGCTTTAGCAGGTCTATTCAGTCTATCATAAGTAACTCTTGTAATCAAGTGCTGCTGGATAGAAAATTATATAATTAAATTCACAGTAAGACAATCATGTTCTAGACCTGTTTTTGTACTTTTGGCATGCCCTTTTTTGCTGTTCTTTCAGTAAGCATTTTTCTTATTATATCCCTGTTGCCGAATCTATTAATATTGTTATTCTGCTGATTCTTTGTATTGAGTCCTGATTTTTTTATCATGTATATAATTCGAATCTTTTAGATATCAAATTGTTGTACGAGAAATTACTGATCTGGTGAGAATGCCATGCTCTGTATGAACAACTTGATAGAACAATAGAATGATGAGGTCCATGAAATTCAGCTCACCATAAGCCTGTTATTGGAGGATGTGTTTGAGTCATCTGCCACAAACTCAATTTCTTGTTCTGGCTCTGCCCTACTTGTCGATCGATTTTGATCCTTATTTGCTATAGCCTTGTAAATTAATTCCTCCCTTTCTATTCTGCGATGCATATGCTTTATGGGTTGTTGATTTTGAGAATCTGTTCTTGCTGCACATCTGCACATCAGTAGCTTGTTAAAGTTTACATGTTTATATTTTTCTCTGCAGCTATCTCCCTACGGATGACTGTCCCTGTTCAATACCACCATGATGTGTTTTTTCTTCCATCATTTTCATTGCCTTGCTCTTTCCTGTTGGTATATGTGCGACTATTCTTGTTCATTACCGTTGCGTGCATCTACTTTCAGGGACCAAAGTGTGAGCCTCGCTGTAGCTGATGTCTTGGCGCAGTTTCATCTTATGGCTGGGTCATGGGCAGAGGAAATGACTGAGAAAGCAATGATTAACTACCATGAGGGTGTAGGTTTCTTCTGAGTCCATTTGGTGTGGATGAATGAAAGGATCAACGTAGATGTAGCCTCAGTAGTAGGATCCTTCTCATCTGTGCACTATTTTGGTGGGTTCTGGCATCGGATTAACTTAAAATTCTGTCATTGGGCAGGCTAAACTTGTTTAACTTTTGACGAATCTGGCCCTAGCTTCCGAGGGACTTTCACCCACTCTGGATGTCTTTTAGCATAGCATCTCGTTGCACAAGCATCTCATCCACACTGTACAGGCATCTCTGAGAACAAAGTGTAGCCAGCCATGTGCTGCTATTGCTGTTAATTATGTTGCTTGAACCGTATTGAAGCATGAAGAATGCATTTGATTAGCATTACCTATTC
The DNA here is from genome assembly GCF_019359855.2 of Lolium perenne. Classification (NCBI taxonomy): domain Eukaryota; kingdom Viridiplantae; phylum Streptophyta; class Magnoliopsida; order Poales; family Poaceae; genus Lolium; species Lolium perenne. Next base: position 215,364,627 of record NC_067249.2, read on the forward strand.
AATGCTTTGAAGTAGTCCACGAGCCTCTGAAATAGTTCTTGTCAATAATCTAATTTTTAATGGTGATCCACCGGCAGCTGGAGCGTGAGCCCGTGCGGAACCGGCTCTTTTGTCCGGTCGCCGTGCGCCGTGCAGTGAATAGCCGCTTGCAGGATGGTAGGCATGGTACTATATACGATTGGTTCTCCTTAATTTAGTACTAAGTAACATGATGCCATATATAATTTTCTTATTCCAATTATCTAGAAGAGTTTTGTAAAGATTAGATTATTTTCGATGAAGATTCTTTTAACAAGATGGTGGTAAGAAAAGGAAATATTAACAAGCTAAGTGGAGCGTAGTTTACCGTCCAAAAGATCAGGGGAACTTCGTATTCACAACCAGACTTCAAGAACCGAGACCTACTACAGAAATGGCTTTTCAAGCTTTTTATTGAAGATGGGATTTGTAAACTATTCTAAAGAGAAAGTACATGGGCTTAAGGGCTTTGTCCCAAATTTATTGAAAACCTAGGAACTCGCACTTCTGGGATAGCCTTATGGTGATAAAGAAATTCTTATTTTCATATGGTTCTTTTTCCATTAAGGATGGATCTAAGATGAAGTTTTAGCAAGATAAGTGGGTAGGTAATGCCACACTTCGAAAACAATATCCTACCCGTTATAACATTGTACATCACAAATCTGATACATTACCGAAGGTGTTCGAAACTTCACCTCCAAATGTGACGTTCATAAGATATCTTGTTAGTCCGAGGATTGCATTCAGGAATATTTTGCTACAACGTCTGGCATTGGTTCAGTTGACGCAAGGAACCGACGAGTATTGATGGAATCTACATGAGAATGGTAAATTCTTTGTAGACTCCATGTAGAGAGTTTTAATCCAGCCCAATGTGTCAATCGATAATTTTTTTGGAAAATGAAGATATTACTAAAGACTAAGGATTTTGTGTGGTATCTTCGTAGATGAGTATTTCTCACTAAGAACAACCTCGCTAAACAAAATTGTATGTAAGTAAAAAAATATATCTTATGTTATCCGGACGAGACTATCAAAACTTATTCTTCCATTACCAATTTGCTAAATCTATATGGTCAATCATCTAAATAGGTTCTACCTTATACCTAAAGTTCTTGATTTTTTTTTTGAAAAGTAAGACGTGCAGGCTCAGTAAATTCAAGATCCAAAAGGACAGTAAATGAAGAAGTGTGTGCTGCACTTGCACGGTGAATGAATGAACTCGAAATCAATGTGAGATCAAGAATTGATCATTGTTCCTTGTTGCGAGAGCTCTCCTTCCTGTCCTTGAAGTAGGCGAACCACAGGTTGCCCACCCACAGCACGCTCAGCACTATCCCGGAACCGATCACCACCGTCCACGACACCCAAGCCCACGCCGGCACGGCACCTTCGCCAGCCCCGGTGACGTAGAATCTCACCATCCTCACGAACCACACCGGCCCGAGTACCGCCCTCATGGCCGTGTACGCCACGTAGAACGGGAGCGACAGCGCCGCGTGCGCCCTGGCGGCCGTGGGCGAGCCGGCGCGGCGCATGTCGGCCAGCGTCCACAGATTCTGCACGAGGCTGGTGGCCTCGGCGAGCACCTCCAGGGCGAGCAGAGCGTAGGCGCCGCGTCGGACGGCGGCGCGGCAGGTGGCGAGGACGTAGAGCGTGGCGAGGTGGTGCGCGACGAAGAGGGCCTCGTGGGGCAGGAAGACGAGGTAGTGGAGGAGGTCGACGGCGAAGTAGGCTGTGCTGAAGTCGAGGGCGAGGTCGTCGGCGTGCGTGTTGGGCGCCGCGAGCGCGAGGTCGCCGGCGGCGGCCGGGTTGGACAGCACGGCGCGCAGGGCAAGCAGCAACGCCGGCGTGCCGTGGAAGAGCGAGGTGAAGCAGCTGGACGCGTCCGGGCGGTGCTGCCGGCTCCAGCGGCGGAACACGACCAAGTAGCCGAGGAGGTAGATGGCCGCGAACATTACCAGGAAAGGCAGGAACATGGAGCCCGTCGCGCTCGTGGTGGATGATGCGTACTCCATTGATTGATCGAGCTCAGCTTCCTCGCGATGTATGAGTGCCTCTTCTTGCTTTGATCGGCAATGGGTACAATAGTGTGATGTGGTTGGCTTGGCTGAGAGGTGATGAGCGGTCGCTCTCTGGAGAAATGAGATAGTTCCGTGCATGGAAGAGCCATCAGGTTCGAGATTCGGATCCGGGTTCCTTATATTCTCGGGTATTCTTATTCTATGTCATGTTGTATGCACTGCTTCGCACTGACAGCTTTCTGCCAGAGCTGTCGAGAACTATCCCCATTCCCGCGACCTCTCCTCTCATCTTTTGAACAAAGGCATCCCGTTATCTAGTTTCACCATAAACCTAGCCTTGTTTACTTCTCTCGTAATTTTCTTCCCAATGGATATGGGGATGGGAGAGGATTTAGTGTTCACCCAATCCTCTCAAATACTCTTCCCAAAAAAATACACTAGTATGATGAAGAGTTTTTGATTTAGGCAAAAAATATGGGGATAGGAGGGATATCTCGGGATTATGTCGTTCAAAACCGGAGAGTAAACGGACTGGTGAAATTTTTTCAGGATACGAAATAATCCCCTCCCATCCCCATAAATACCTTAGAAGTAAACAAGGCCTAGATGAACCCCTCGTAGCACTATCGTTATCAAGGCAACGACAATACCTCTAAATGCAGCCGACCAGGATGCTGGTCAAATATTTTCAGGAAGGGGAAAATGAAACAAAATATTTTTAGTTTATTGCGAAAGGAAAACATACAAAGAAGATATTTCAGTTAGAATAAGAAGAGTGAACCACTGTGGGAGAAGAAAACTGGAAGGTCTATTTGACAAAACATTACAATGAACTCTTTGGACTGGTCTCAAATAATTTCTCAATCATGTGCGATTATATCCATGATATACCTCAATTGTCTCCTGAAGAAAATGCAATTCTTACAGCTGACTTCACTTAGAAGAAATTGTATGAAGCAATTTTCAGACGGGGCACAATAAAGCTCCTACACTAGATGGGTTTTTAGCAGATTTTTTCAACAAAAAAAAGAAAGAAAGAGGATGTCATCAAGATGGACTTGCAATGTTTTTCAGTTGTAAATTGGGAACTCTCCCTTGTTCAAACTGAATTTCAATGTTATCACACTACCCAAACACAGTGGTGTATGTCTTCTATATAAGCTCAAAAAATTTCACTAAAGTGGGTGCTGATCGCATTACATGGATTGTCGATAAGGTGATTAGACCCATTGATGTAACATTCATGCCGGGAAGACATATCTTAGAAGGGGTTGTCCTTTATGAAGGGATTCACACAACTTGATAAGTAAGACATATTGACCAGACCATTTTTTTAGACTACAAAAAGATTGAGACATGTCCATCCGTTGCCCCCAATGCTTATGAATATAGTAGCAGATACATTGAAAATTCTCATTGCAAGAGAAAGAGGGCAGCCTAAGTTGGAGGACTTACATATCCCAGATCTAGTTGACATAGGAGTATGAACACCAATAATCACCCTGAAGAGAAGCAAGAGACGGAAAGGCACAACATTTGCCGATTGGCACAGGGCCGACCAGAACAAATGCAGGCTTGAGCTGGAAGCCAGCAACCCATGCATGACCAGACAAGACACACAAAGCAATTAAGCAAAACAAGGAGTTTTAGAATGAAAAGCTGAAATATCAGTCATTCAGTTGCCACAGGCGTCAACCACTTTATACGCACCCACTGATCCCAACTGATAAATATGAAAAACGAGGGAACAAGGAGAAACAGATGCAAATATGTCACTATATAAATTGGACACTGGCTGTATGCAAGGATAACTGGTGTTACAGACTATCAAGTATGATTTATATCCTCTTCGCTGATATAATGTAATAATCAAACTCGCGTTTATTAATCACTATTGCTTTCAAAATGACCCTCTACTGGACACCAACTCCAGATTATGCTGATGTGTCACTCGCTCACTCTGAGACCTCTTTAATGAATCTATGCATCAGCTGCTGTTTGACATCCAGGACCCCTGAAGGGCTGTGGACTCGTAGATGAAGCTACTGGCAGGCTCGAAACTTTACCTGGTTACCAATCATTTCAGCCAAAAAAATGTGACCCCGATCAGGGCCACCAGACTGCCAAAGGCGACATCTTGCTCCCATTAGGCCTTAAGGTCATCAGACATCGCCGATGGTATACAGTGTGTTGTTAGAATGTCCTTAGTAGCAGCCTTCGCAGTTTTTCTCTCAAGGACAACAATCTGTCAAATCATACATTAGTTACTCAGTTAACATCAGCAAACAAAGCAACTGCATTAAACAGGGACCTTGTCAAACCATTCGCTAATTATTGTTTTATTCTACTTTATGATAATACCACCCAACCGCCAATTAGAAGAGACCAAGGGGAATTTAGCGCAGTAAACCAGCCAGAGATATATTTTTGAAGGGAGAAATAAAATCAGTAAAGTTGCAGACACTCTAGAAATCAACAGCCAATATAAGGGCCACTTGTCAAATGTCAACACTATTTTCCAGCTTGCATGAAATAAAATCAGTAAAGTTTCAGAGATTCTAGAAATCAACAGCCAATATAAGGGCCACTTGCCAACTTGCATGATCTTAGTAGCATTACTAAGAATGCAGTCATGACGAATTACTGGTACTCCCTCCGTTCCATATTAGTTATCACAGATTCAGATGTATCTATACACATTTTAACAACCAAATCAGCGACAGCTAACCAAGGTCATATCTGTGCCTTCGTAGGGACTTCAAGGCGTCAAAAAAAGGTTGGCATGAGAGATGTTTACAACATAAATAGTCAAATAAAGAAGGAACCTGGGTCTACCTGGTCATACTCCAAATCAAACTTCAAGAATTCGTCCTTGCAATTTTCTACCGTTGTTACCAAGTCTCTCAAATTTTTCACAGGATGACCATTGACAGCAAGGACCTGTCAACAGAGCAGTCATAATGACAATGTCAATTATTAGGTTCAGAATCAACTGTCTAGAAACAAAGAGGTGCTGGGATGCTAAAATAGCACTGAGAATGCCTATCTGACAATTATATTAGACTGCAAATGCCTCACCACAAAAATATATAGAGTATTAAAAAGTAACAACACCGTGTCAATAAATGCATTGGTAAAGAATAGGAGGCTTGAATTCCAGAGTGTGGGTACATATTCTAACAGCAAAATATCTGGAGGGAACTGCTAGAATCAACCGGAGTAACTCATGCTAGAAGTTTCTTACCTGAGTGTTGACAATATCTTCATAACCGATATTGATATCTGCCACAAGCACCTGCAAGTGTTTGATGCATGCAATCACGTTAGGAGATTAAAAGAAATTTTAGTTCATTATAGAGCTGCAAGAATACTTCAGTCATATCCGAAGAGAGTTGCCATGAACAACTAACAGGGGAAGAACTTATAACCTGTGATACCACAACCAGCTGTTCATCAGGTGATTGCGCCATTGAATGCAAATGCTTCACCAGCAGCTTGACAGGTGCATCATATTCATAGTCTTTCCCATACTGATAAATAAGTAGATCCAGTAAGCTTAGGAAGTATTTCTTTTTGACAAATTAACATCCTCTTAAACATAATTAAGTTTTATGTGTTCACTGTTTTCTAGGGAGATTGTCCAAGGAGAGAAGTTACCAGAAAGGCGATAAACCCTAAAATGTTCAACTTCTTTGCCATGGTAACTATCACAAATTAGAACTAAACAATGGTAGCTGAAATACAGATATAATTTGTTGTAGGTATAATTTTAATTTCTTAATTACATCTAAGAAACTAAATTAGCTCATAAATCCTCCCTTGCTATTGATCTACATCTCTATGCATGTGAATTTTCACTACCACCGAGGTTATCATTAGCAAGTGGCTACCGCATCACTATGAGCACTGAAACATTGAAGTGAACATTTTTTTTATTGAAAACTGATTACTAGTAGTGTAGATGACCTCATTTCGTTACTGACTCCCTTTAAGATCAAGAAGATCAGGATCCAACCAAATTATACTGAAATTGAAGGCATTGACAGCCTAGTTTGTTGATTATTCAATGCACTGAAACAGGATGCAAAAAGAAGATAGATAGAAACCTCCGAACGAAGATACGGAACGGAGACAGCTGCAAAAACAAAGCCTGCAACAATGTAATATGATGGTGGCCTGCCCTTTACATGAGCTGCAATCAGCCGCTTGTGGGTCGCTAGCTTTATTTTAAATTCGTGAACTTTTGAGTTGCGCAGGACTTTAATGACGGCTTTGTCGCCAGTATATTTCTGAGAAACAAGATAACTAAAGCCAATGCGCTCGCCATGCCTGAAAGGAACTAATACCCGAAAGAAATGGGGTGAGTAAATAACATTCGATAAAAAGGAATATTTACTGTTCTAAGTGAGGAGGTTTGAATTTGTCAGGAATTAAGCATAATTAAGATGCTAGAAAGCTAAAAACAGAAAGAAAAGTTTGCCAAAATAACAACATCACACTTAAGGAAATTGACAAGATTCATGTATCTACGAGATTCAAATGAAAACGAAAATCAGCAGTGTTGGCCGCCTGCAAACATTTTACATTTACAAAATCATAATTTAAGTGCTACAAGCTATCTGAATAATGTGTTCAGTTAGAACTTCCATTAGACTCCAGAGAGAAAGGATAGTTATATTAACAAAGCTTTGAGTGATACTTTCATATAGAAATACAAACATGGCACATAAAAGATAAAAGATAAAAGTGGTATCTAGAGCAGGAGAAGTCAAATAAAGAACGTGTTTAGACTTATTTACAGCACAATATAGGGCATTAAATGAACATGTTCCAATCCACAAAAGAGTGAAAATGTAAGAAGATAGGACATACCTGTACCATCATTGGCAATGTCAATACCATCAAAGCTAAGAATAATATCTGATGGTTGCAGACATCCAGACTCAGGAGCAGTAGGTTCCACCCTCCTAACACGAACACCCTTTTGATCCGGTTTCATTCCCATTGCTTTCCGGAGATCAGGATTTTCCATTTTCTGCCATTCTATCCCAATTATAGGGAAGCCTGAAATAATATCGCGAAAGATAATAATCAAATCACATCTCACATGCAGACACCAAAGAGATAGATGTGGGACAACATAATATTGAACATTAGACCAGGGGTTGACATGAAGGAAAAAAATGGAAAATACTAAACAAACTCTTTCTTAATACTCCCTCCTAGCCATAATATAGTGGGCATTGGTTTTCATGAAAGTCAAACTCCACTAAGTTTGACTAAGTTTATTGAGAAAATTATCGATATTTACAATACCGAATGTATACCATAATAAACTATACTTTACAATGAATCAAATGATATTAATTTGATATTCTAAATGTTATTATTATCACACGGTTTGACTGACAAAATCTTATACGCACTATATTTTGGCATAGAGGGAGTACAACAGTATTTTGTCCGTTGTATGGTCCATTAAAAGATCAATACAGAAAAGAGACGCATCAATCAAATTCAAAACAATGTATCTGCACACTGGAAAGTGCATTGAACAAACTGAAAGAGAAGGACTAAGCAAATAATTGATCATTACAGGATCTAATAATAATAGGAGGAAAAATCCTAAACAGAACTCTACGACAATATATTGGCTTTACTTTATTAATGTCATGATAACCAACCCAAACGATCAAGATTGCACAAGCAATACCAATCATCAGACTGCATGTCAGGAAAACACAGAACAGAGGAACACTCTATGAGACCCAACGCTAGTAACAATTAATAAATATTTGCAAAGTCATAAGGAACAGTCAGATCAATAACCTGGTATAGATTATGCCTATAATATCGTTCATAAGTTCTAATAAACGAGTTAAATCGTCCAAAATATGTCAAACAGTGTTCAGTGTGCCCAAGACAAGCAGTAAAATGAATGAAATCATTTATCATAACAAGATAAGAAAACGTATCCTCATACAATATTTGAATAGGACAATTTACCTGTATATGCCCCAGATTTTTCATAGTCCTGAATAAAGTGTTTGATAACTGGGGTGGGTATCACATAACCTATATTCTCTGCATCTTCGTGTTTGAGAGACTGAAAGGCTATACCAACACATATGCCCCTGTCATTAAAAGCTGGGCCACCTGAATTTCCTGAATTGATAGCTGCATCTATCTGTCCACGGGAGAAGGTCCAAAATTAAAAGTTATTAATAAGTAGATAAATATATATGATTCCTCGAAAGATTAACTTGACATCTAGTATTATTCTATCATGGAAGTTATATGAAGGGATGAGAAAACATTGGGAAGAACAATACCTGCAGCCCTAAAAGTTCGGTAGAACCATGAACATATGAAAGTACTTCTATCCTAGAAACCACACCACTTGTCACTGATATTGTATCTCCTCCAATTGGATAACCAACAACAGTGACTGCATCCTGAAGTGCTGGTAACGACCCAAATTCAACTGGTGAAACTCCTTCCCAGAATTCATCATCACTGACAGTTAGCAGCGCTGATATGCATAGAACAATTCCAGTTAGGCCGTTTAAAATACAGACAAGACACTCAACAAATAAAACTATCAGGCGCAATTACTGAGCAAGAATGCCAAAACAAGAGAATACAGCAATTTCTGCCGCAATGACATTTTCAAGTTCAACATTTAAGACTGCAGTTTTCTCATGAGCTGACTTTAGACAAAAAACCTTAACATACTAAATTGTTTTAACAGAACAAATTGCCAGAGTAATAAGGTCAGTACATGCTTCGCATTTTCAAATCCATATGTTCAACTTCCTTTAGAATAACCAGAAACAAGCTGTCATGTCGCTGAGTCAAGTTGAAACGACATGGGGCCCACCATGGAGACAACAAGGCTGGGCAAAAATAATAATAAATAATATATGGTAATAAATATGAAACTTTATTATCTCACAACTATATATGGCAACACAAAACCCTAGCAGTTCTCGATCGCTCTAAGCCTCTCCCTCCAACCCAGCTCTCTCCAACCTTGCCGCCCCTACTTTGATACTTTCCCAACCCGCAACCCCAAGCCTACAGCTGCTCCGAAGCCATGTGGCTGGGAGCCATGACGAGCAGCTCCAGCAGCACCGTGGATGGGAGCCATGGCGAGCGTCAGCAGCCCCGTGGCTTGCAAGCCACGGCGAGAACTAGGAGTTCCCCAGGTTCGTGTCTCCTCCACGAACAAATCAGCCACACCGGCGATAGCGCCCCTATCCAGGTAGATCTGAAGTTTCCGCCCATCTATGCCAAAACTCAAGCTTATCGTGCCGATTTCCACTGGTCGAGCGACACAGTTAGCTGCAGCGACATGATGCCATTATTTTCTGGGCACCACCTAACTGAGAAATCCCAGGGGTCCACCTCAGAGCACCCGGACAAAATGGCGGCGATTAGGTGACGACTTACAAACCTTAGCCAGAAAGGCTGCACGTGCACTAATTTTGCAACTAGCTCATGGTGAGTTTTTTCACTGTTATATGTTAGGTTACAAACCTTAGCGGTGGAAGTGAAAGGGATAGAGCGCACGCACCAATGTCGCACTCGGTGCCAATGGCGAGGACGGTGGCGAGGTACTTGGTGTCGGAGCCGCGCTTCTTGAGCTTGACCTGGGTGAAGTGCTCGACGGAGTGCGCGTTGGTGAGGACGCGGCGGCCGCCGATGACGAAGCCGCTGCTGCTGGAGCTGTACTGGCGCTTGCGCTGCCACGGCAGCGAGAAGTTGGGCTCGGTGTGCACGCAGAAGACCTTGACGACCGCGTCCATGGACGGCACCGCCCTGCCGGCCTCCTCCCAGCCCGCGGGGCCCAGCTCCGCGTCCACCCCGTTCGCCACGGGCTTCGCGGGCGGGCGCGAGGCGTCCGCGTCGGCTGCGGCCTCGAGGCGCCGCGACTTGCGCCCGCGGCGGCCGGCGGCGGCCGGGGCGGGGCTGTCGGAGACCGCCGCGGCGGGGGCGGCGGCGGGGGCATCGGGTGACGGTGAGCGGTGGTCCTCTGCCGCCTTGCTCTTCCGGCCGCGCTTGCGCTTGCCCTTGGAGGTGGAGCCGTCCATGGTGGTGGCCGGCTAGGGTTTCGCGGCGCGAGCTAGGAGGAAGACGAGGTGGAGAAGCCTGGCTCGGTCGGAGTATTATGAAGAGCCGTCCGGTTGGACCACGGCTAGGCACTGACGGATATGGAGAGTACGTCTTCCCTCAAGGGTTACATATTTGTGAAGCTCTGTTCTGCATTATGCAAAGCACAGCTCAAAAAGAGACGAAGCATACTTGTTTCTCAAGAAGAAGAAGAGAGACAGAAAGAAACCCTACACTTTTTTTTTATGGAAGAGTAACCCTACTTACCGCAGCTAACTTCAGTCATCGTCATGATGCCTTCCCAGATTGCTCTTTCCATCGGTTTCTTTCACCCTTTCGGCGCTCTTCCTTTCTACTCCCTCCGTCCAAATTTTATTAAAATTTGGATGTATCTACCTACTAGATATAGATACATTTAAATTTTGAAGAAGTTGAGAATTTTTTGGTGGGATGGAGGGAGTATGTTTCTGTCTAGAAATTAAGACGTTTTAGCTTTTTTTTTTAGATTCACTCACTTTTGTTTGTATCTATTCTACTTTTGGTGTGTAGGTGCACTTCTTTTAGTTTGTATCTAGTCTATTTTAAAAATATCTAAAACATCTTACATTAGTGCACGGAGGGAGTAGCTACCATTTCGTGGTTGTCATTGCTTTCATGATCTGCGTCGCCCCACACCGAGAGCAAACAATGAGCCAGGAAGATGATCCCAATCAACAACATGCAATTTTTTGCTTCGTTGTTGCATCTGTTTTTCTTGGGAAATACTTGTATTGTATCCATACCGTAGTAAAGAAGATACATTGCCTTGTTGCAGTCATTCATTTGATTTCCTTGGAATTTCAGTATGACGGCTGCTATTACATTTCTGCACTTCTCTTCTGTCCTATTTAATCTAATGTACCTGTCAGTCCTGCTCAGTTCACCATGCCTGTCAGCGTTTGCCATCCAAATCAAAATCTGGCCACCTTTGCTCGCTGCACCAGCTGGTGGTAGCAACGTTTCTCAGTGCACTTCGGATTTTATAATGTTGTCTGATAGATAGATTAGTGCTGATATCTATGATCAAAAAAAAAAACTGCAAGTGGTGTGGAATAGTGGAAGTTCAGTGCAGTATCATATTATGATATCTAGAACAGTTTAGTTAGACAGCAATGAAGAGGCCACACCCCTCACATTCCCCCGCACTGTTCTTTTTTCCTCGTGACAAATGTATGTTTTTTTCTTCAACTTCTAGAAAACAGCTTAGCCTCAGCATGAATAAATAATTGAATTAAATCTGTAATGTTTTCTGAAAATAACTTATGAATAACCTGTGTGTGAGAATGAGGAAACATGTGCACTTGTCATGGGTATCCAAAGATGGATGAATATAGCATCAGGTTCTCTTCTTCTCCCAAGAATAGCAGGTTTGCATTAAGAGGAACACCAAAACAGAAATAGAAAAACATCATGCATAAACATAACAGTGGAAATATCAGTTGGGACATTCTTAGAACAGCATGTTTTAACCATGACCAAGATAGCACACTTCCTAATTTGACATCCACCACATCATAAACTAAGCCATGCCGGCAAGGGAGAAGCCAAAAGGTGAAACCATCAACTGGATAGATTTGGTCCAATCATATGACAAATTGCTAACAGTTTCAGATAGTCATTCCTCACTCTCATGCCAAGCTAGCCTCAAAGCCACTTGTCACATCACTCGTTCTTGTCTGCAGCAGCATTGGCCGTCCCCGCTGCTGCCACTAGCTCCTTGACTTTCAACTCCAGGATCATCACCTTCACTTCCAGGGTCACGACCTTCATCTGGGACCGAGTTAGCTCCCACAAAGCCTTGCTTGCTGCCATCTCAGCTTGGTGGACACGATTGCAGAGCTCATTTTCACGCTTGTGGCGCTCCATTTCATGATTGTGGCGCTCGGTGGCCTCCTCGCGATCCCGCCTCCTGTTTTTCTCCTTTGCGGCAACATTGGGGTTGGACACGCACAGTCCCATTGCGGCGCCACCAAGGAAACATAGGGAGGTTTTCCTGCAAACAGGGAGGAAGGAACATTTCACTCATCAAGCATGAATGCCTAGAAAATGGAAATGCCAGTTTACACCCAATGCAGTGTATTTCCAAATAGACAAACCAATTACCAAGATTCAGCTAATTTCAATAATTTTAAGCAGACAATACATTACAAAGGTTTTCAAGTTCAAGTGAGCTTGGCTTATCTTTCGAAACAAAATCTGATCAAATCCACATTTTCTCCCATTCAAAATTCATTAGTGTTTCCAAAACTCTAATTCAAAATGGGGCGGCTTCGCTACAAACGATGCGGAACATTTCTCACCTGTCAATCTTGCCAAAGACTGAAAAATGTGAGTTTTCCCCCATGCACTGGATTTTGAAGAGACAAACGCATCACAAAGATAAAGATTTAGCTAATTTTAACAAATTTAGGAAGATAAAACATTGAAGGTTTTCAGGTGAGCTTCGGTGATCTCTGCAAACAAAATCAGATCAAGTCCACAATTTCCCTCATTCAAAATTCAGCAGTGTTTCCAGAACTCCAATTCAGAGTGCTACACCAACACTCAATCAAAAGCATGCAGAAAAAATTCAGATTTATTTTTATACCAGATCTTATCATGCATATCATATACTAGATTCTATCATGCTAAAAGCAGAAAACTTGTCGTGCATATCAATATATACTAGATATTATTCACCAAGACTCAGCTAATTTAACAAATTTTTAGCAGATAACACATTATGAAGGTTTCCAAGTGAGTTTGGCCTATCTTTGGAAACAAAACCAGATGAAATCCACATTTCCCCCAATTCAAAATGCAGTAGTGTTTCCAAAACTCTGATTCAAAATGGGGTGTTTTCCTGCAAACAACGCGGAACATTTCTCAGATGTCAAGCTTTCCAAAGAATGAAAATGTGAGTTTGCCCCCATGCACTGCATTTTCAAGAGAGACACATCACAAAGATAAAGATGTAGCTAATTTTAACAAATTTAAGCAGATAAAACATATTGAAGGTTTTCAGATGAGCTTCGATGATCTCTGGATACAAAATCAGATCAAGTACACAACTTCCCTCATTCGAAATTCAGTAGTGTTTCCAAAACTCCAATTAGAGTGCCTAAACAAACACTCAATCACATGCATGCAGCAACAGTTCACGTTTATTCTTATACCTGATCTTATCATGCATACAATGTACCAGATCCTATCATGCCAAAAGCACAAAACTTGTCGTGCATATCAGTATATACCAGATATTATTCAGCGAAAAGATTCGGTAATCGCCGGTCGCCTCCTTCCCCTGAGACACGACACAACCAGCCTCCTTCCCCTGAGAAACGACGCGGCCACCCCCAGAGCACATGGGGCGCTGCAAAATTTAAAGGAGTTGAACAACGTCGCTCAGTTGAAGACTTATTACAGACGTAAACATGACTAAAGATGAGATCATATGTTTCTTACCTTCGGTATGAGCCGAGCGCTGCAGCTTGAGCGGAGAGCCGGCGTCAGAACCATCCTCAGGCGCTCCATCTGTGGCACCGCTCCTCCGGGACTGGGCAGCAGGGTGCTGTTCCAAGCAAATAAGACGCAGGAAGATGAAATCATTTTGCAAAGCACAAGGATTTATGTGTGGGGAAGGGGAAAACAAAGATTTGCTGAGAGATAAGAATGCAGAGGAAATGGGGTCGTAAGCTCCAACAAGGAAACCAACCAAACAAACAAAAAGTGGATTTTTTTTGTTGGAGTCGCCATCGGACATAGTACAAAATCTCCACCAGAAACGAAGCTTTCGATTCCGAAGTAGCATTGGCAATTCGGGGATTCGACGAACCGAACCCTGTTCAACCAACACACCAAAGGCGTAGCAGAGACGCACGGACACGAACCTCCCCAAAAGGCCAAAACCCCAGAAGAACCTCGCGCGCCCCCGTCGACAAGAACAAAGAAACGACTACAAAAAGGGCAGATTCCAGCGAGAAGAGGTGGAGGAGGAGTAGATGAACGGGAATGCTACTAGGGTTCCTCATGCAGCGCCACAGATGGATGTGCGAACGCCGGCGGAAAGAACCAACCAAGCAACCAAGAAAAAAACCAAGAAAGGTGGGAACAATCGAAATCACAAGTCTAGATCTGAGCAGCGATGGAGCGATTGGTATGCGTTACATGCCAGATTGAGAGGAGGAGGAGGAAGGTTAGTACCGAGGGGTGGAGGATGAGGAGGCGGCGAGCTCTCCGGAGCGAAGTGGCACAGGGAAAGCAGGGTGGCAGGGGCGAGAGAGCTCGTCCTTCCTTCCTTCAGAAGCCTCGCCCTCGAACCTTGCTCTAGTAAAGGGATGTGTGGGCCGGCATCGTGCTGGAGCTGGGAACAATGGGCTCAGAACAGTGTGGGCCGACGAGGTAGCGTAGGAGCCCATATGGGACGAATGCTCTGTATCGCCTCATGTTTTTTTTTATATCTCCACACTCCATTAGACTATTAGAGATTGCAATTTCTCAAAACAAAATCCCAGTCCAGCTAGCTGGTCCAATCTTTTTTTCTCGGGTAAATAGAAACTTCATCAGGCATGAAGGGTTACAAGACGATCATTTTCTAGTGGCTGAAGAACAACATTAGGGCCAGAGCCTAACCACATGTCCAATCAACCGTAAATATTTGGAAATGTTGCATCGTTTGTTTCTTCCTTGTTCACTACATGCCTTTGGAATTTTGTGACTCCGTTTAGTTGTACTTCCCCCATCCGAAAATAAGAGATCTGGATTTTTCTAGATTTGAATATATCTACATGTGTTTTAGTGTGTAGATACATGCGAATTTAGATAAATCCGAGTCACTTTTTTCGGGACAGAGAGAGTGGAATTTGAAGAACCCGAGCATGCGCAAATCTAGCACGTAATAGTCGGGTTCAACTAAGTTCATTGAGTTTGTGCTAATCTAACATTAAATAAGCTTAATATCAGCGGGGTGCTCTTGGGCAATAACTATATTGTGGTCGGGAATATTGTTTAATTTGTTTTTCAGTCATTGTTTAATTTGGTTTAATATTTTTTGGATGTTTCTGTGTGGGCAATGTGCTTGCGTGTCGTTTGGCCTTGTCACAATGAAAACACTTGTCGCTCTCCGCATTTTTCTCCATATGGAAAGAAAGCAACAAAAAATAGCATAACAATAATAATATATGAGAGTGCAAAAAACTATGCAAGACAAAAAAAAATCACTGGTTGAATGTAATCAATTTCGAAGTGATCCACTTGTATCATGAAGCACATATCGCCCTCATATGAATTTGAACCAATCAAACATCACAAAAGGAAATGGAAGGATATAGAATAATTGGATCTTGGAACTGATCAAGGCGAAGAGGAATTTGGCAAAAAAAATAATGCTACGCCATTCTTGAGAACAGAGCGAACATCATAGCTTGTGCGTGCCAAATTGCCTCAACTCGGCTATACACCTAGACCAGAAGTAACGCATTGGCATTATTTAGTTGCTACCTCCATTATGAAATATAGTATGTTTTGAACAGCTAAATTAACTTTCCAAAACAAGCTACACCACCTTGCCTCTATAGAGATATGGCAAACATTCAATCCAGATCGAGAAATGCGAAATAGTATAATCGGCACCTCCTACAATGTTGATTTGGCTACCATTACTTATGGATTTTCAAATGGAATGTCATTGATGGCCTGATGGGTATGACCACCTTACGGTCAATACAATGAGCATAAAGCTTACACACATACATCAAAAAAATCAAATATGAAAATACCACAAATAAATAGATAAAAAGCAATGTTACCACCATTAATTTATTGGGTGTTCTTCGTAAGGAAATATAGTTATTTCACACTAACTAATAGCTTTTATTTTCCCTATATGGACTCAATAGACATGTTCAGTTAAAAAATGGCATGTTCGTACTTGTTATGGACTATGCCGTGACATAAAAAAGTCCGGAAATAACACTAATAGAAAATATAACTAAGATTGGTTAGGAACTTAGGATACATTGCTTTCTTTTATATATGTGGACCGAGAAGGTAAATAGTAATGTTCAAGCAAAAAATGAACACTACAATAGCAAACTAAAACTGACATTAATTACAACGCATGCGGATTTTTTTTGTTTGCGATTAGAAGGTAAAAAATAATTTTGATCTTTACAGCCTATAGAAATGAACATCTGACACCACCGTCACCTAAGGCCAACACCCTTGTACTAAACATAACTACTTAGCATAACTATTAGTGATTAGTTTGACCCAATAGTTTGCTAACCATTAATTTGTCGCCAAAAGAACTCTGGCTTGGCCCCTAAACGAAATAATAGAAAACACACATGATTATAATAGAGAACGCACATAATACACACAAAAAAAACGAAGAGTTTTTTGCTGGAAGTGGTTTGAGTGGATGCAAATTTTTCCTCCAAATAGAGTATCAAGGAAACCGTAGGGAAAATGGTGCATCATCCACACAGAGAAAGTTTCCAAGGAACCCAATCTTTGAGATATAATAATCTGTAACCTTCGATACCTTGAGACTACTTTCAACGAAGTAATAAAGGTCGCATGCATCTATTCGATGCAGAGACCGTGGAATTTCTCCATTTCAGAAAAAAAAAACATAGTGAAAGAAAACCTAAGAATTTAAATCTTCAACAATCCTGTGAAACTAGAATCAAATAATCCTTGGCACAGCTACCACAGTTTTAGCCCATCATGTTTAAGTTATTGGCATCCAAATCATAATCCAGACTGCGCTAGGTGCGACAGCTAGGCCAGTGCACTTGAGATTCTGTGCTGCATTGTGATCATAGATTAGTACGGAGTACTTAGAAAGCTGTAGTTTGTGTGGAACCTCTGTAAAATACCATATTATGATACTATCCATCAATATTTAAACAGACAGCAAGGAAGAGGTGACACCCCTGACAGTCACATACCCAGCATATACATTGAATAAACAACCAGACGGACAGGACAGATTTCCAGCAGATTGCTTATGAGACGTGAGCTAGTACTAAATCAATTGTGTGCAAATGATTAGCGCTCAACTAGGATCAATATACATACCAGACGCCCATACAACTGCTGCAATCATCAACCGGATGATGATACGGCAGCCAGCATTGTTTACGCCATAGTTTCAGTTCTCTGCTGCTAGTTGTCATATCAGATACACTATGATACAGCTTTTTATATAGGTTTCCGTTGGAAAGCCAGGTTCTGCGCTAACCAAATCTGACGGCCGAACACTCAGCACAGCGTTGTAAGTACCTAACAAAGCCCTGGGACGAGGATTATTCCTATGCATGATTGAAATGGACAGTGCATTGCATGAACTCGTCGCAGAAGTGGGTCAGGACAAAGATAAGATACTGCATACTTCATCCGATCATGAGTTACAGATATGGTTTCTGTATTGTTAGAATGGCCTACATATTTCTTATCTTCAGGAATCCAGGAGATCATGGTGGTGGCTTCGCTGTTTTGCAATGCAGAAACCATCAAAAGTGGAGCGGGTGATATCGTGTCCGCCTGTAATCTGTGTGTGTGATACAGTTTTAAAGTTTCAGGACAACACTTTTTTTTTTAGAACATTCAGGACAACACATAAGGCATTGGATTGTGGTCCGGCGAGTTTGTTGGGAAGAAAAGCTCAGGGGGTGCTGGAGCTGGACGGTTAGAGGTTAGCATCAATCGAGTCTGTCTGGAACCCGATACCGCGGTCCGTGATCCTCTAAAACTCACGGGTCTCGCTATGAATTCGCATAAACGTTCTCCTTAACCATCCCTTTGCAGCCAGGAGTATTACGATACAGCTTTCTATATAGTTTTTCGCTGGAAAGCCAGGTTCTGCACTAACCAAATCTGACGGCCGAACACTCAGCACAGCATTGTAAGTACCTAACAAAGACCTGAGACGATGATTATTCCTCTGCATGATTGAAATTGACAGAGCATAGCACGGACGCGGATGTGGGTCAGGCCAAAGATAAGATGATGCATACATACATCTGATGAAGAATTACAGATATGGTTTTCATGCTGTTACATGGCTTCACATATTTGTTATTTTCAGGAATCCGGGAAACCACGATGGTGGATTCACAGATTTGCGTTGCACAAAGCCAGAAACCATGGAAGTGGATGATGTTTTGTATGCGTGCAATACCAATCCGTAGCAGCGTCAGGACGACAGAGAAGTATTGCCTCTGGTCGGGCGAGTTTGTTGGGAAGAAAAGGCTCCGCTGGGGGTGCTGGATGGTCAGAGGTTAACATCAGTGGAGGCTGTCTGGAATCCGACACGGCCGTCCTCGATTCTCCGAAGACCACGGTTCTGTCGCGATGAATTCGCATCAATGTTCTCCTTAATAACCACCCCCATTGCAACCATGAGTAACAGCGATCGATTGATGGTTCACATGTATCGCGACCGTGGAAGAACGCTTGCGAAAGTGCGAACATGCGTTACGAGATCGCGGTTGCCCTGTCAGTTGCAAGACGTGCGCAGTCGCGACAGGCATCTTGCTGTCTCTGGAAGCAGAACGCCTCCGGCCAGAGGTTTCGTCTGTCGCAATCAGTCACAGCTGGAACACGCCAATCTTTTAGAATTCGGATTGGAATTGCTCTCCTTGGTCCTTGCCAGTCGTGCAAGTCTCCGGCCGGGGACACGGACAAGGAATGCCAAATTGCTAGTAGTACAGTAATTCACACCAACCATTATTCATCATGGAATATAGTCGAACACAAGGGATTTCTCAGCCGTAATCAATCAATTGGGGGACAAAACTGTGATGAATTCACGAATGAAGCATGTAACAATATAGCAGTACTCATGTAGCAATCGCTTTCTTTTTTGTACAGTGATGAAGGAACGAATCAATCAGAATTCAGAAGGGGGTGAGAAGGAAATCCAAGCAACGATCCCCATCGCCGGGCCGAACCAATCGAGGAAAAAGGCAACCATCTTTTCGCCGTGCTCTGTAGTCTGAAGTTTGACCACCACCAATCCACCACCATCGATCGAGCAATAATACCTTTCCCTTTGGACATCCGGCGCGATCCGACGAGGGGATTAGCTGCGGCGGTCGGCCCCGTCGGCGTTGCTGGGCGGCGTGGCGAAGAGCGACGGCGCGTCGCGGCCGCCGAGGTCCATGGAGGACTTGGCGGAGGCGGGCGGGGCGGCGAAGCGGGAGGAGAAGTCGCGGAAGGCGGCGTGGTCGCCGGGCTCGGGGGTGGCGCCGGGGCCCTCGTCGAAGTTGAGCGCGTAGCTGAGCGCGTCGTAGTTGAGCTTGCGGCCGAAGTTGCCGTGCGGGCGCGGGCCGTTGCCGTTGCGGCCGAAGCGGCGGATGAAGGTCTTCCAGCGCGGGCCCGCCGCCAGCTCCGACCACTCGCGCACCTTGAGCAGCGCGTCCACGCCGCCCTGCCACCAGCTCTCCTCCTCGGCGGCGGCGGCCGCGCCGCCGCCGATGCGCTGGTGGGAGAGGGAGGAGGAGGTGGAGGGCCAGCAGGGGAAGCAGCAGCAGCGGCGGCTCCTGCGCGCGAAGAAGGCCGCCTCCGCCTCGTCGGCGCCGCCGCCGTGGTCGGGGTCCATCATCGTCGGTGGGGAGGGGAGGAACGGGAGCGAAACCCCTGCGCCGCCGAGGCAGGCCGAGCCTGTGTTTGGGGTTTCTTGGCGAATTGCGGCTCTGGGTGTTTTTGGTGTCTCTCTCGTGCTGTGTATGTGTGTGCTGCGCCGTGTCGTGCGAGGATGTGGCGTGCGGGTTTTTATTGGGAGGCGGTTTGGGTGCGGGCGCCGTGGGTGAGGTCAACGGTAGGCGCGGGTTGGCTGACGTGCGCCGGAAACCGCGGGGCCGCCTGCCGGATAGGAGATGCATCCCTCTGACTGGCTGCCACGCTTGCTTTTCGTCCTCTCCTTCTCCCAGATAAGCAAAGCGTCCAGGCCGTGTCTAAGGGCATCTCCAACCGCGCGACCCAAACCGCGCCCGCGCGTCCGTTTGGGTCGAGCCGGACAAAAACGCGACCCAGCGCGGGGACGCACCGCAAAAGCGGACGGCCGCGGCGTCCGGAACGACGCAAACCCGGCCCAAATCTGGGCTAGGTTTGCGTGGCCGCGGATGGCACGCGCCGTCCGCTCGCGTCCGCGGCTGGTCGCCTCGTCTCCTTGGGCCCACCTGTCGGTGACCAGGGAGACTATTAAATGGGGACCGGAGGATCCGACCCTCCACCCGCCTCCCACTCCACTCCCCGAGCAACACCGCCGCCATGGCCCCGAAGCTACGGTTCGCTCCCGGAGCGAACGATGACGAGGCGAGCAGCAGCCGCCGTCGTCCACCGGTGTTGCGGCCGTCGGTCGGAAACCAACGCGGCCTCCACATCGGAGAGGCCGCCTGCGGCGGTGCGGCATTGCCGCAACCGCCGCCTCTCCTCCTCGAGCCGGCGGAGTCCCTCGGAGGAGGACCCGGACCTCCGCGCCGCCCGATCATCTCGGCGGCGGAGGAGGAGGCGAATGGCCGCACCTCCATGCGGCCATTCGCACCTCCGAAATGGAGGAGGCGGCGCGGCGGGAGGTGGAGGAGGCGGAGGGCGGGAGCTCTACGCCCAGCCCTCCCGGGCGCGACGGGAGGAGGAGGAGGAGGCGGCGCGGCGGAGGAGGCTGTGCGCCGCGCCGACGAGCAGCGCCGCCGCCGGGGAGGACGAAGGCGCCGGGAGGCCGGGCGCCGCGCCTAGCAGAGAGGCGGCAGCGCCTCGGGGAGGAGGTGCCGCTCCGTGCGCCGCCGCAGCCGCGCGGTGGCTCCGGACCCCCACTCGCCGTGGGAGGAGGCCCCGTGGTCTCCGTGGCCGGAGTCCCCGCGCGGTCGAGCCACAACAGCTAGTCGCCGCCCGGGGACGTCGACGACGTCACCGACGACGCCCACAGGGGCTAGGCGGCGCACCGGCGGCCACCGCGCCGCCGGCCAAACCCTAATAGAGGGTTTTTTATTTTAGTTTAAATTTAAAAGCCCATATAGGGGCTTCTTTTGTTAGTTTTATTTGCCCAAAATAGGACTATGTACAAATTTGCCCAAAATAGGGCATATGTTCAATGAAATGTCGTTTAAATTCGCAATTTTTTGTTTGTTTTCGTGTTTGTACGGTTATGCGATGCGTCCGCGCGTTGGGCGCAGCGCGCGACCCAAACGGACACGGGACTATGAGATCAGTTGCTTTAAGTTTTTCCATCATCATCTACCCGGAAAAAAAAGTTTTTCCATCATCCCCATGACTTTGTTCTCCAAACAAGATGCTGTCAGTGCGGTGCTAGTCACACAAGTTTTATCAAAAGGAAATGGAATGGATCAACGGATTGGAAGGACAGCGCGGAAGCAGAGGGACGAAGCTGGACTCGGCGGCCGACGCTTTCTCAGGTGTGGGTGACGGGGAGCGCGATAGATCTCGCCGGTTGCTCAGTTGTTAACAACGGCGGGCCAAGTCCTCTACGTGCCATTTGCGTTGCGTCTCTGCGGTTTCGCCAGCACGAAGTTTTGCAGCTACTCGCCGTCTGGCTGCACTGGTGCCAATCACACATCTGGCTGCGTCGCTGGCGTGTTGTACCTATACGTGATCATGTTTTAAGGAAGCAATAATAGCTAGCGTTCTGTCGTGCTCTATCACCCCACAATTAGCTGTCTATCTTTGGGTGCTAATTATGTGCTGCCAATTGGGGTTCCTTGTAGCGGGTGGCTGGAGCTACTATAAATCAGCAAAATCATTTCTAATATTTTAGATGGTAGAGAAATGTTTCTTCTATCTAAAATAGAAAATAATACTCTTATATCCAAATCTAATTTGCATCGATGGTATAAATCCAAAATTCAGCACAAGATGAATAACTGCAATTTTTTGCGCGTGCAAGATTAAGATAACTTCAAAATAACTAAGATATTACGGAGTACAAGATATTTTTACTATTACTAGTACAAATGCCCGTGCGCTGCCACGGGTCCTCAAATTTATTTCTCAATGCACATATATGATTCGCAACTTATTAAGAAAACTAGATGATGCCCCGCGCGTTGCGGCGGAAATTATATAAAATTTGTAGATATTCTGAGTTCAAAAAGAAAAGGAAAATTGACGTATATAGTGAAATAAATGCAACATGAAAATAACTTTCAAGATTTTTTCGTTTTTCTAGGAGAAATTACGAGGAGATCAAGTATAAATAATAATGTGCATGGGTAAGTTTTTAGTGATGAACAAAGCAAATGTCTGATTATCTACAATTTAGTCTGATAAAAAAAAGTAGTAGAATAAGCCAACGGTTGATAAAAATGCATCCTATAAGACAAATATATGGGGGTCATGTTGTGCCATAGAAAATTGATATATATGCCCGTATAAGTGTTTACAGAATGCCTGAAGTCAAAATTACGAAAGAGATGATGCATACAGAGGAAGAACAACCTCACCTTTCTCCTGTTGTTTTTGGATCATTTATCCTGCTTAAAATATATGAACTACAGTCTATGATTTCGAATAAGAAGAATGCATGTCAACAAATGAAGATAGTTGCAGGATTTTATGTAATAAAAAATTGATAGGATGTTGTTGCACTACACAATCAGAGATACACAGTAGTAGGTCAGTACATAAGGCTTCGACCAATACTGGGAGCAAACCTTTACCTGGGCACATGTGTTCAACTGGAATACAGGCTATAATCTCCAAAGTTTCCAGCAACAAAGTGAATATTTATGACGCAAAAGGAAAAGAATTGAAAATGAATGGGAGTGTACCAGGAAAAGTAATTGCGCACATTGATGAGTATGAAAAGTGCTGTGTAGAATTAATTCCCATTTAATATTCCAACTGAAGTTTTCCTCTAATAAAATATTTCCACTGAAGATTGCACCTGATATATACAGATACAAACACAACTTTATGTAGTCCTCGGCAAACTAAAAGGGAAAATCCACCATCAAAGCTCCATAACCATTTAAAACTAATTCATGTGCTGTCTAATGACAAATTGCATCTCCTTGTCTCCAGAGAGTTTTGGATGATGAAACAATAATGGAACCTTATCATCCATAGTTGAATAAACATATAAGAAGATACCGAACTCGAGAGGGTACATCTAAACTTCAGTATTACAATATTAAGTTTAATCCATAAATGTCCACTGATCTGCTTAAATTCCCCGATGTACGAAAATCAGCACACCAAAGATCGAACCTCCATTGAGACAATCACCCATAGGTGGACAGAATATCAATCAGAGCATTCTCAGATGGATGAGATCTGAAGGTCAAGTGCTGAAAGAAGAGAGATTGAGAGAGGTGCTTGATTACGGAAAGCACAATCTTGGTTTCTGTAACAAATGCCTACTTGCAAAAGAAATATATCTGGTTACGTGAGAAGGATGTGAGAAGGTACCTGCTGAATCATTCAGTCATCACATACAACGACTGTTCTTATGACAATCGATTCAAAATAATCAGAATTTTATACATGAACATATGAATGGGGAAGAGAGCATGTACCTGAGGTGAGAGTGAGACCAGGGACTTGTAATAAATACATCGCCAGGTCAATGAGATCTCATAGGCAAGGACAGTATACTGATCGGTGCTCCAAGTTTCATGAGCAAGCCGGCAACTGGTGTGTTCTCGAGTCTCGACAACCTAGTATACTGGAAAAATCGTGATGTTAGCATGCTAGATATATGAATGAAACAGATTCAACCGGGATTGGCACACGGTGAGGAACTGCACTGCTCGAAAATCACAATAAATCCGTCTTGCTCTCATCCGTGTCGTCTATGGTAGCAGTTGCGATTTGCGAGCGGTGGCGATCGAAGAAGGCGAACCGAGGCGGCTGAGGCGGGGCGGTGGTGGGGGACGAAGACGAACCCTAAGCAGCCGAAGCGGAGCGGTGGTGTATCGATGGGGACAGACGGAGTTGAGGCGAGGAGGACGAAGAGAATCGGCCCGTTCATGGGCCGGTGTCGGCCCATTGTGCGTCGGCGCCTGGCCAGCACGGGCACCTGGTCCACGCGCGTTGGGCCATCGGGCGTGTGCGCGTCGCCTGGCGAGCACCTGGCGAGCATGGGCATCTCGTCGTGTCTCGTGTGCGTGTGCGCGTCGCGATGACGGGCGTGTGGTTCGTCTGGCGCTATCGGGCGTGCGTCCGGCTACTACGTTGTAAATTTTTATCTGGTGACGTGGCTCACTGTGTGAGCCAGCAAAATGGGGCCATCTATTAAGAAAGAGAAGATTCAAAACAAATTAAGGATATCATAATGTACTACACCATGATAATACTGAACACAATAGCAAGACAACATTGTTGTGTCTCTTCGTGGTTCCAAGTTTTAGGTCTTCTTGTGCTCTTCCGCGGTAAGTTCAACACCTGTGTTCTGAGCCGTCATAACTATCTACTCAACAACTTCTTCTTTTGAATGTATTATTGTCTCATAAAACAAAGGTGCTTCAAACACATGTATACCTGAAAGAATACTTCTTTTCTGATTAGTCCAAACAACACTTTGATATTCATAGTTAAATGCTCGTGTGTTGCCATGGAGAAAAATGATTTTATCTTGTCGGGCACCGCAAGCACGGTGACTTGTAGTTTTTTAATACCCATCCTTTGCAATGTTATTTTTATCCCTCTCAGTATAGGACCAACAACATGTGTTCTTTCTGTCCTTATTACCCCTTTTCTCCCATGTCATATTAACGGGGGTTTTATTGTGTAAGTGTGTTAATAACAAGAATTACTTTGTTAATCCTAAATCAGTGTCGATTCAAAAATTGCAACAGAATGCAGAATGTGAAGCAGCGACAAATAAATATAGTGTGTCTCTTTTTTATGCATTGATTCTAATAAGATAGTTAAATGCCCGGTAAGTTGCTATGGGAGCCCACACATAAATGCATAGCGAAATCAATGAAGTTCTAGCCCAGATATATTTTGATGATTTATCAACTATACTCGTTATTCAAATTATGATAAGTTATTAATTTGTATAACACGCAACAAATAATTATGACAACATTACAATACAATTGGTGTATTAAGGATCTAAATGTTTTATTCCATTAAAAGAATAAAATGATAGAGAAATTTAAATGCATGCTAACTAAGGTCATGCATCATTCTGAGATCAACATAAATCTTGAAGACGCTCATCTTAGTAAGCATTTTTAAATACAAAAATCTATACATTATCACAACAGAAACGCATATTTTTTTTCCTCTTCATAGTGTTATGGGCAGATACCACAACTACTTACCATGCATTATCAATAGTTCAAACACTTCTTTGAATGTGTTGCCATACTATATAAAACTAACCCATACCTGTGTTCTGAACCAGATCCATTTGAATTGTAAGTGGACATGCTTCCAAGATAAAGAAAGGAAGCGGGGGGGGGGGGGGGGGGGGCATGCGGATGGGCAACATCAGTAACCATGAGGAATATGGCCAAAAAATAACCAAATTGATGGGCAACATAGTCAAGCTGAAAAATCTGCAACAATGTACCACTTAGTCACTCATGTTAAACAAAGCATATTCAGTATAAAAACACATTACAAAGAAACAAAAAAAAATTGACCAACTAAAGTAGAAATAAAATAAGTTCACAAAGGCTCAAACACAAAAAGTTATTTATGGGTTCATTTATTTGTGCACATGGATCAACAAACAAAAGTACGAAACCAGCTGCAGAAAGATTATTAGGCCAATTAAAAGTTACAATGCCAAATAACGCTATGGTGCATGGTAATGATGTATTTTACAAACCCAAACCTAATGAAGAAATATAGATTACATTATTTCCTCATATCAAAATGGCCAAACCTTTAAAGCAAGGGGCTCGTGCCATAAGTCCAAACATGGCCATAGTAGCACCTGCAGCTAGAACACGGATACCAGCGAGAGAGCAAGAAAATAATCAAACCAACCATCCATGGTACATATAGCTCTTCGACAAGTTAGAGCTGGCAGGACATAAATTAAACAATAGAGAAGTATCAGCGCCGCAAGCAGAGAGTATCTACAAAGAGCAAGTGGAGCCAAAAAAAAGTACAAAAAAACATGAACATGCAACTAATCTTGAGCGAGATGAGCATTAATGTCTACAAACTTTAAACCTTTAAGGGTTGAAGGCGAGTGGATCAGGGGTAATATATGTATATTAAAGTGCACTCACAGGCGGACCTTAGTGGGGGCGAAATGGGCCGTCGCCCCCCCAGCAAAAACAAGATTTTACTAGTACCCAGTAGTATTTTCGGCCCATAAGAGGGATAAGGCCTTATCTCTTTTCCCCTTCCTAGTCTGCATCGTTGGTTCGAAAAAAAAGGCTCGTCTGCATCGACGTGAGGACGTCAGCAACCGCGCTCCGTCGCTCCTGATGCCGGTCGACCGCATCCCGTTCCTCTGCCTCCAGCGCTGCTTCTCCGTTGGAGCTCCACCATCTCCTCTCAATCTGCTGCTCGCCCAATCCCACCTCCAGGGTGCCCGCTCGCTCGAAGTGCCTCCCGGCGACCTCGGCTGAATGTTGCAGCTGCGAGCTACTGCCTACCGGCCGGCCGGCCAGCGAGCCAGCGAGGAGAACCCTCTCCGTTCTACGAGTTTCCCACCAGCTGCTAGCTGCTGGTAATTTCTCCTCTCATGCTGCAGTCCCAATTTTAATTCATCTCTAATTCTTGCATCTTAGATTTAGGGAAAATTCGAGCTAGGTATAGAGTTTTGCCGTAAAATTAAATTGCGGTTTACAGATTTTTGTTTCTTTGTGTAGGTAGGAAGTACTGATGGGCAGGCCGCATGGGCAAAACCATTAATTCATTTTACAAAAAAGTGAGAGATGAATTTGAAGTTAATGAAGTAATTCCTAAACGTGAAGAACCAGTGTTTGTTCATGTCCATCCCCATCTCTTGTTGCTCAAATATGAACAACAAAATTAGAAAGAGAAGGTTACATCGTACCCACTGATCAAAGAGATGATGTAGTGTAATAATTAATTATAATACTACATGGTTCTATGACAACCTGTAGCACATCACATAGTTCTTTTGTTCTGGAGTAGTTTAGGCATATATTGCTGCTAGAAGTTTATTTTGTGGAAAAATCAATCCAATTATATCAGTTTCTAAAAATACTATAAATTCTAGCTTGTTGCTGCATAATTTCATTTTCCATAAAATTTACATGTTATTTTCGCGGCTTCGCCCTCCCAAAGATTTTCTGCAAGGTCCGCCACTGAGTGCACTGCTAGATGGCAGACCATCACCCCCAATGTTTATAATTCGAGAAATACTCAGTTTATTTCTATTTCATATAGATCATAACATCAAGATAAAATGGTTTGGCTTTTCTGCATGATAGATCAATATTCTTCAATTGTGTAAGGAGAGTTTCACCTTTGAACTGAACATCTTGCAGCGTCTTCCTAGAAATGTTTGGCGCGATGTTGGCCAACCAGACCGTCTCGTTTATTACCTGTAAAACACGAGGCAGAAATTAGTAGCAATGCATTTCTTGAATTAACCATAAAGAAAAAAACATCAGAATACATAACCACATGGCCACACATAATTTGCTACTGATATTCTGGTAGGACATGACCTATCTCCAGTATGTAGATAATTCTTCATATGCTCCTTGTTGATTTGGAAGCAAACCAAGCTTTGCATGCTTGCAGAGAGAATTAGCAAACGGTATGCCTACAAAAGTGTCAATAATTGCTTATTTGTCTTCAGATGACCAAGGATTGATATGAAACAAATTTGGGGAAAATAGCCTGGCATGTCAGGACCAGGGATTGATATGAGTTAAATATTTTTTTTATACGCTGATTTGTTACAATTACCCACATAAAATTGGCAACCAAGTATAGATGTATGAATGGAGTATATTAGAGTGTACCTTGTACATTGTCAGCATCGCCCAATACAATAATGACATATTTATGCAAAGGAATAAGCTCAAAAAATCCAGAGAAAGTACAGGGACCCAATTCGTAGGTGCCTTTTTCTTGGTCGCGTGCCTCTCCAACCGATTCTCATATGTATCTTTCCTGCTTCACACACGCAATTACAGATATAACGAATCGGTTTCTCCTCTACAACACTAAATCAGTCTGAAACATAAAACATGCAGTGAAAAGTTCAGGAAAATCTGCACGTGATGAAAAATTAAGGAGATGGAAAGAGGAGAAGAAAGACAGAAAGAATCTCACTTCATGGGATGAAGTCGCTCGTGTCCGTTCCATTGGCTCGTCTCAAGGCATGCCACAGAGGAGGCGGCCCGACGAGGCCTGAGTGACCGCGCAGGGCGGAAGGTCCGAAGCGGCGTCCCGGGCATGGACATAAACCGCACCGCCTGCATTGCCCGTCCACACCGGCGACAATGACAACGGGCATCTTCTTGGTACATGGCAGCGTCGATCTGGTGGAGCCGTCGTATAGGACCTCCAGCTGCACGATGCAGCGCCCCGGCCTTGTGATATAGTGACCAAATCATGCTACTCGAGCAAACACAATCTTATCCCAAGCCATTTTTTCCATGAAGACAAGATGTGATCCCAGCACAAAGACCCTGCTCTAACCATGCTACCCAATCGAGACAGAACAACAAGAATATCATCGGATTTGATGCTCACCTTAAGAACCGAGCATCAGCTATCTGGGGACGGCGGAGCGGCTTCGCTGCAAATCGCGGGGTGCGGTACGTGCTGCGGTGGGCGTCGCGCTGCTGCGCTGGCGTGGTGACTGCCGCCATCGGAGCAACGGGGTGACGTAGCAGCGTCGTGATAGCGTCGAGGCCAGTGTTGACGGCGACGACGTAGTGACAGATGGATGCCCGCGTGAGCTGGAGAGTAGAAGGACAGCACGGTTGTCTATAGCCGGCCTCTAGATCGCGTGCGCGTGGAAGTAACCAGGGATGATGTATGGGGAGAGGACGGAAGAAGGCGGCGAGCGACGGGCTGTAGTGAATTTGGGGGTGTGGGGCGGTAGGTCAATCTTGTAGAAGGCAGGGGAGTACTCTACCGTAATTAGATGTGACATTAATTAGTATCGTGCATAATTTGGGGTATTTTTTGATTGGGGGCGTGGTTTGGCCAGATTTCAGAGAGAGGGAGAAGGGGCGACGGGTGGAACGAGACCGAGGAAGGACGACGAAAGTAGGAGAAGAAGGAGAAACACATTCCTTCTTTTTAAGTAGTAGAGATAGAGAAGCTCCAATGCGACCGTGGCTTCGCACAATCAAGCCGACTCGCGATCGCTAAAGGCCCAACAGCCCAGGCCGTGGTCACAATTGAACTCAATACATGGGCCGAATATAGTTCATCCATGGTTTAGCTGACGGTATATAGTTCAGATAAATATTCATTTTATGGGCACATCAAGACAAATATTTGAGCATGGCTATCGCGTATTCTGTTTTAGATTGATCAGGTAACCTCAGAAAGAGGAATAGATCGTGGCACCTTTCGTCTCAAATAGAAGGTCGGCTGGAGTCCAACGTTAGAACAGTTCCGAATATGGATATGGACTGATGTTGACTGCCGTTCACGCTTGGATAAGATCGATCGCTCAGCACTGGGCCACAACAGCAACCGATCCATCTTGAGGTGCAAGATAACGATTGGCTATAGACATACCGTACACTATCGCTGGCATAGAAATCATCGTCATCATCATTGACATAATAGATACGATCATTCCAAACCAAAACGTTGTGGGTTCATGTATGTTTCGGCGGGCTTATTACTACGGAGTACTACTAGTCAACTTGAGGTATTTTTTCCCAGATCAAAGCCGAGTTCATATTCCGGAGAAATTGCCTCCCGAGGTCCCGCGAGAGTTCTAGCATGCACGGTTGCTTCCAAGAAATTCAGCTGCAACTCTCGACAGGTCGCAAAGTCCAAAATAGCAAAGGGGATTAACGCGCATCTGAAACACACGGAATGGACACGAACAAGAACAGGCATTTGCACCTTCTCGGTGGGAGTTAGCCGAGCACGTCACCCGTGTTATGGCATCAGCCGTGATGCAAAAAAGAAACGCGGAGCTTAACAGACTTAAGCAAGCGAGCCTTACATTGATGTTTTGCATGCGCGGGAGGCCTTTGGACAGAATTGGAGATGGAGTAGCATTCTTGAAGCCCATTTCTGGGGTATTCAACGAGGCCTCAAAAGAAGGCCATGGGATCACCAGCAGTGTGGCAAGCCGGGTCCTCCTCCCTAGGGCTCGCGCGCCACCCAGCCTATGCTTCGCTGAAGGATTGCCAACCTGGGCTTGATCGTTGGTGGCCCATTTATATGGGCCGACATTCGCGTGTTGCTACTTTCGCCAGTTTCCGGATTTCATCCAGGTTGCTTGCACTAGCATCGAGCCAGACGGGTATTTAAGGTGGTGGTATTCTTTGTCCCGCGGCGAGGGGACGCGGCTTGCCTGTGCCCTGCCCGTGCGCCCATCCGTGCGGCCACGGTACCTGGCATCCATCCGACGCCTCCGCAATTTTTTCTCGAATCCGTGCCTTTGGGCTGGAAAACAAATCCCAGAATACGGGCAATTCGACCCCGCTATACACGCACCAAACTAGAACGACGAACATGCTCATGCGGGCCTGCCAGTCAGCCAGTCACCGCCGTAGACAAAAGGTAGAACGCGTCGAGCTCAGCACCATCGCAGCCCCGCCACAGGCGACGTCCCATCGGCTTGCTGCTTCACCCCAGAGGCTTCGCTTTTAGCCATGGAGATGATGAGCTTGAAGGCGACGAGGAGGCTGATTCCGCAAGGCTTTCAGCGCGGAAGAGGAAAAGGACGGTTTGTTCACGGCGGCCGGCGCAGGCGCAGGCGAGCACGATGAACAGACCCATCACCCATCGGCGATAACGAAACCTTCTCACGTTGCACACATGCCTCGCGGTCATCACGATTGGAGAAACAGAACCAGCCGAACACAAACGGGGCAAGGCGAGCAGCGGGATGAAGTTGACGGCGGCCTGGATCAACATGAATTTCTCTTAGGCCGGCCGGGTTCCTCTCAACGACAGGGACGCACGCGCGAGCTTGATTCAGAGATGGGAGAACCAGTTGAACATGCAGACACTACGGAGATCCAACGACTCGCTCTACGACTTATTGTTATATGGAAAGTAATCGGTATTATGTATTTCTACTTTCTTTTTTGCAACGGGTGCGGACGGAAAACACTAGAGATGCGCGATGAATGCCACGTACCCTGGCCGCACGGATGGGCGCACGCGCAGGGCACAGGCAAGCCGCGTCCGCGGCGAGGTGGGACTAAAAATTGAATCCGTATTTGCTGTCGTACCACCCGTCGGGCCGACGCTGCGCTTGATGCTTTGGGCCTAACGCGATGTAGCCTGTCGTGTACCTCGTGTGGCCCACTATTGAACATGTGGCACTGCTTTCGCACGCGGTTCGTGCCAGACGTTGCTCTTTGCATGTTTTGGTATGATAGAAAAATACGATCCTGCATGGAAAAATACGTTGCTCGTTGCATGTCAAGCGCTGCTTTGGTATGATAGAAAAATACGATCCTGCATGGAACTAGCAGGTGGTGAACCGAGCGTAGTACACCGGGTGGTCTGTTTTTTTCTTCTTGTAGCTTAGCTCACGGCTGTACACACTGGTATTAAAAAGCTGGAAAAAACATGCATGTACGTGGACATAGGCACGAGAGTAATATCCAAAAATCCTCTATCTACTAGGTGAAGCATCTACCCTTTGCCAAAAAAGAGAGGAATTTAAAGCACAAAAACATGATTTAGTCGAACTTTGAACTAAATAATTGTACAATAGGACAAAAATTATATACTGCGGACAAAGGAAAATATTACTGATACCAACTTTGTAGAGTAAGCGTAACACAAATTTTTAAACAAATGAAGAAACACTTATACGGTGGGATTTCCCACCGTATAAGTGGATCTAATTTTCTGCATTTGCGCGGTCATGTGCGTGCATGTGAGTCTCTATGGCCATGGAGAGTACCTTTTTGTTATGAAAATTTTTGTACAATGTCTTGATTGTAAAAGAGGAAAAAATAAAGGGTATCGAAAAATAATAATAGTACATTTTGTTATGAAAAATAATTATATTGGAAATAAATATAAGGGGAACAACAAAATAGATGGAGGAGAACAACACACTAAACGGATGGGAACAACAACATAAATGGAGGAGAACAACACACTAAACGGTGGGAACAACAACCTTGACAGAGGGGAACAACATCCTATACGGAGCGGAACAAGACACTAGACGGATGGGAACAACAACCTAGACGGAGGGGAACAACAAAATAGACGGAGAGGAACAACACACTAGATAGATGGGGACAACAACCTAGACGGATGGGGACAACGAAAATAGACGGAGGGGAACAACACACTAGAAAGATGGGAACAACAACCTAGACGGGTGGGAACAACAGATTACACGGTGGGGACCAACAATCTTGATAGAGGAAACAACATCATATACGGAGCGGAGCAAGACACTAGACGAATGGGAACAACAACCTGAACGGAGGGGAACAACAAAATAGACGGAGAGGAACATCACACTAGACAGATGAGAACAACAACCTAGTCGGATGGGAACAACGAAATAGACGGAGGGGAACAACACACTAGACAGATGGGAACAACAACCTAGACGGATGGGAACAACAAAATAGACGGTGGGGAACAACACACTAGACAGATGAGAACAATAAATTAAACAGATGGGAACAATAGATTACATGGTGGAAAACAACAACCTAGACGAAGAGGAACAAGAGACTAGATACATGGGAACAACGGCCTAGACGGAGGGAACAACGACCGACATAGAGGGGAACAATGGCCTAGACAAAGGGAAACAACTCGTTGAAATATGAGGAACATACCAATAGATTGACATATACCGGAAAAATAGCTATTAGAAAACATACCAACGGAAAAATTAGCCGAACAAATTAAACATATAAAAAACAAATAAAAAAACAAAAAGTTAAAGAAGAAAAATAGAAAGAAAAGTACACATGAACAACGACCTACATGGAGGGGAACAATGACCCAGACTGAGGGGAAAAATGACCTACACGGAGAGGAACAACGACCTAGATGGAGGGGAACAACGATCTACATCGAGGGGAACAGTGACCCAGACTGACGGGAACAATGACCTACACGGAGGGGAACAACGACCTACATGAATGAGAACAACGACCCAGACTGAGGGGAACAACGACTGATACGTCCAATTTGCATCACTATTTTATATCATAATTTGCTGTTATTCATTGATATATTTCATATTGGGACACAATACTTATGTTATTTCATCTATTTTGCATGTTTCATCATTATTGGAGGATCAAGCACCGGAGCCAGGATTCTGCGGGAAAAAGCGCCGTCAGAACGCAATATTTCGGAAGATCAACTGTGGAAGGAAATTATACCAAAAATCCTATTTTTCAAGATGACGAAGGAAGCCAGAAGGAGGGGCCAGGAGGATCCAGGGTGGGCCCACACCCTAGGGCGGCGTGGCCCATGCCCTGGCCGCGCCGCCATGTGGTTTGGGGGGCCCACGACCCCTTTCGCCTCCTTTTCTTTGCGAAATCCTTCGTCCCGAAGACCTAAGCCACAGAGGGTACCTCGCGAAGAGTTACAGCCGCCTCTGCGGGGCGGAGAACACCAGAGAGAAAGGAGCTCTCCGGCGGGCAGGAATCCGCCGGGGAAATTCCCTCCGGGAGGGGGAAATCGACGCCATCGTCACCGTCATCGAGCTGGACATCATCTCCATCACCATCATCATCAT
Organism: Lolium perenne; assembly: GCF_019359855.2. Classification (NCBI taxonomy): domain Eukaryota; kingdom Viridiplantae; phylum Streptophyta; class Magnoliopsida; order Poales; family Poaceae; genus Lolium; species Lolium perenne. Next base: position 215,398,647 of record NC_067249.2, read on the forward strand.
CTTCACCATCATCACCGCCGTCATCACCGCTGGACACCGTCATCGCCGTAGCAATTTGGGTTTGATCTTGATTGTTTGATAGGGGAAACTCTCCCGGTATCGATCTCTACTTGTTGTTGATGCTATTGAGTGAAACCATTGAACCAAGTTTATGTTCAGATTGTTATTCATCATCATATCACCTCTGATCATGTTCCATAAGATGTCTCGTGAGTAGTTCGTTTAGTTCTTGAGGACATGGGTGAAGTCTAAATGTTAGTAGTGAACTATGGTTGAGTAATATTCAATGGTGTGATATTTAAGTTGTGGTGTTATTCTTCTAGTGGTGTCATGTGAACGTCGACTACATGACACTTCACCATTTATGGGCCTAGGGGAATGCATCTTGTATTCGTTTGCTAATTGCGGGGTTGCCGGAGTGACAGAAACCTAAACCCCCGTTGGTATATCGATGCAGGAGGGATCGCAGGATCTCAGAGTTTAAGGCTGTGGTTAGATTTATTCTTAATTACTTTCTTGTAGTTGCGGATGCTTGCAAGGGGTATAATCACAAGTATGTATTAGTCCTAGGAAGGGCGGTGCATTAGCATAGGTTCACCCACACAACACTTATCATAACAATGAAGATTATTTAGCCGTATGTAGCGAAAGCACTAGACTAAAATCCCGTGTGTCCTCGAGAACGTTTGGTCATTATAAGTAAACAAACCGGCTTGTCCTTTGTGCTAAAAAGGATTGGGCCACTCGCTGCAATTATTTCTCTCGCACTTTACTTACTCGTACTTTATTCAACTGTTACATCAAAACCCCCTGAATACTTGTCTGTGAGCATTTACGGTGAATTCTTCATCGAAACTGCTTGTCAACACCTTCGCTCCTCGTTGGGATCGACATTCTTACTTATCGAAGATACTACGATACACCCCTATACTTGTGGGTCATCAAGACTATTTTAAGGCGCCGTTGCCGGGGAGTGAAGCGCTATTGGTAAGTGGAATTGGTAAGGAAAACCTTTCTTGTTGTGCTGATTTTATTTACTTTGCTGCTATAAGTCATTATGGAGAGATCTTCTCTTCAATTTTTATTTGGGAAATCTACTACTACTGCAACGGTAGTGGATGAGGCGCCAGTGAGGAAGTAATACCATATAAAATACCTATGAAAATTATTGAACGTGTTATGGATAACCGCTATGAAGGGGATGGAACTGTCCATCCCTGGTGATCATTTACCTGTTTTTGCATGAATTATGCGGTTTATTCAAATGTGCAGGTATTGCTATGGATGAAGTGAGGAAGAAACTATTCTCTTTATCGCTGTCTGGTAAAGCGGCGCATTGGTATAAATTACTGGATAATGGGGATTCTCTTGAATGGAATGATATTGTGCCCCGGTTTTATTCTAAGTTCTATCCTCCAAGTGAAATTCATAAGGATCGGAATCGCATATATAATTTTTGGCCTCATGATGGAGAGAGTATTGCCCAAGCTTGGGGAGATTGAAGTCTTTAATGCTCAAATGCCCCATTCATGAGCTTCCTGGTAATGTTATTATTGATAATTTCTATGCAAGACTTTCTTTTCAAGACAAGACCTTGCTGGATACTTCTTGTTCTGGATCATTTACATGCAACAAAGAAGAGTTTAAAAGGGACCTTCTTGATCGGATCCAAGAAAATACTGAAGGTTGGGAGAACGACAAGGATAGAGAATCAGGTATAATTTATGATTATAAATGCATTGAAGCTTTTATGGATACTGATAAATTTCGTAATATGAGTGCTACATATGGTCTTGATTCTCAAGTTGCTGCAAATCTTTATAAAGCTTTTGCCTCTCATTATGAATTGCCTAAGAAGAATTTTGATAAGTATCATGAACCGTATAAAGATAAAATTGATTCATCTATTAATAAATGCGTTGTAGTTGAAACTGGCGATCATGTTATTCCCGAAGCTTATATTGAAAAAACTCCTTTCCTCGCTAAAATGAAGGAGTACTCTGTTATAAATAGTGCGGTTCATAAAAGTGAAAAGAAACCCGTAGAACCTGAAGAACAAATAAAAGTTGAACCTCTGTTGCAATAGTTAAAGATCTTGTGACTGAAAATGTGGAGGATGGTCATATTATTTTCTGTGAAGATGCTTCTAATATTGTTTCACATCCTAATAAACCCAAACAAGCTAGTGTTCCTATGCTATCTGTTAGAATTGGTGATCATTGCTATTATGGATTATGTGATATTGGTGCAAGTGTTAGTGCTATTCCTTATGAGCTTTACACGGAGATTATGCATGAAATTGATTCTTGCGAACTTGAAGATATTGATGTGGTTATTCAGCTGGCTAATAGAGAAACTATTTCTCCAATTGGTATTGTTCGAGATGTGGAAGTATTATGCGGTAAGATTAAATATCCTGCTGACTTTTTGGTACTTGGTTCTGCTGCTAGTGATTATTGTCCTATTATTTTTGGTAGACCTTTTCTAAATACTTGTGGAGCTATTATAGATTGCAAGAAAGAGAAAATTTTGACTAAATTTGCTGGTGAATCTTATGAGTTTAACTTCTCTAAATTTACTAAAACTCCTTATAAAGCTGACTTGCCTAGTAATGATTTTAAAATGGAGCAATGTGCATCTATTGTTCTTGTTCCTAATAATCCTTTGCAGCAACATTTGGAGGATAGCGAGAGTGAAGTTTTTAGGAAAGAAAGAGATGAGCTTGAGGAAATTTTTCTCCGCCAACCTATTCTGAAGCATGATTTACCTATGGAAGATCTGGGTACAACACCGCCACCAAAGGAAGATCCTGTTTTTGATTTAAAGCCTTTGCCCGATAATCTTAAATATGCTCATATTGATGATAAGAAAATATATCCTGTTATTATTAGTTCTAAGCTTTCAGAGATTGAGGAAGAAAGGTTATTGGAAATATTGAAGAAGCACCGAGGAGCTATTGGCTACACTCTTGATGATTTGAAAGGGATTTCTCCTTCTATTTGCCAACATGCTATTAATATGGAAGATGATGCAAAGCACGTTGTTGAACATCAGCGTCGTCTAATTCCGAAGATGAAGGAAGTGGTAAGGAATGAGGTATTACGACTTCTTGAAGCTGGTATTATATATCCTATTGCCGATAGTAGATGGGTTAGTCCCGTGCATTGCGTTCCCAAGAAAGGAGGAATGACTGTTGTGCCTAATGATAATGATGAGCTCATCCCTCAAAGAGTAGTTGTAGGGTATAGAATGTGCATTGATTTTCGAAAAGTTAATAAAGTTACTAAGAAAGATCATTACCCTTTACCATTTATTGATCAAATGCTAGAAAGATTGTCTAAAAATACTCATTTTTGCTTTCTTGATGGTTATTCAGGTTTTCACAAATTCTTGTTAAAGCTAAAGATCAAGAGAAAACCACTTTTACTTGTCCTTATGGAACTTATGCTTATAGACGCATGCCTTTTGGTTTATGTAACGCTCCTGCTACTTTTCAAAGATGCATGTCTGCTATTTTTCATGGTTTTTGTGAAAGTATTGTAGAGGTATTCATGGATGATTTTTCCGTCTATGGGAATTCTTTTGATAGTTGCTTGCGAAACCTTGATAAAGTTTTGCAGAGATGTGAAGAAACTAAACTTGTTCTTAATTGGGAGAAATGCCACTTTATGGTTAATGAAGGAATTGTATTGGGACATAAAATTTCTGAGAGAGGTATTGAAGTTGATAGAGCTAAAGTTGAAGCAATTGAGAAGATGCCCTATCCAAGGGACGTTAAAGGTATTCGTAGTGTTCTTGGTCATGCTGGGTTTTATAGGAGATTTATTAAAGATTTCTCCAAGATTTCAAAGCCTCTTACTAATCTTCTTCAAAAAGATGTACCATTTGTTTTTGATGCTGATTGTAAGGAAGCTTTTGAAACTCTTAAGAAAGCCTTAACAACTGCTCCTATAGTTGAACCTCCTGATTGGAACTTACCCTTTGAGATTATGTGTGATGCTAGTGATTTTGCTGTAGGCGCTGTTCTTGGACAGCGAGTAGATAAAAAGCTGAATGTTATTCATTATGCTAGTAAAACTCTTGATGCTGCTCAAAGAAATTATGCTACAACTGAAAAGGAATTATTAGCTGTAGTCTTTGCTTGTGATAAATTTAGATCTTATATTATTTATTCAAAAGTTACTATTCATACTGATCATGCTGCAATTAGATACCTAATGACAAAGAAAGATGCTAAGCCGAGGCTTATTAGATGGGTACTTCTTTTGCAAGAATTTGATTTACATATTGTAGATAGGAAAGGTGCTGATAATCCTGTTGCTGATAATTTGTCTAGATTGGAAAATATTGCTTATGATCCTGTTCTCGTTAATGATAGTTTTCCAAATGAACAATTGGCTGTAATAAAGGTGAGCTCGCGAGACAGTCCTTGGTATGCTGATTATGCTAACTTTATTGTTTCCAAGTACTTGCCTCCAACCTTTTCAGCTCAGCAAAGGAGGAAATTCTTTTATGACTTGAGGCATTATTTCTGGGATGACTCACACTTATATAAAGAAGGAGTGGATGATATTATGCGAAGATGTGTTCCCGAATATGAACAACAAGAGATATTGAGTAAATGTCATGGTAGTGCTTATGGAGGACATCATGCCGGAGAAAGAACCGCGCAAAAGGTTCTACAATCAGGTTTTTATTGGCCAACTCTCTTCAAAGATGCGAGAAAGTTTATTTTATCTTGTGATGAATGCCAAAGGGTTGGTAATATCTCCAGACGCAAGGACATGCCTATGATTGATACTCTTGTTAGTGTACCGGTGGAGGGTTGGGGATTTGACTTCATGGGACCTTGTCCGTCTTCGAAGGTAACACTCACATACTTGTTGTCATTGATTATGTTACTAAATGGGTGGAAGCTATACCTACAAAAAGTGCTGATGGTGAGACCTCTTTAAGAATGCTTTTAGACATTATTTTTCCTAGATTTGGAGTACCTAGATATATTATGACTGATGGAGGTTCTCATTTTATTCATGGAGGTTTTAGAAAAACTCTTGCTAAGTATGGTATTAATCATAGAATTGCTTCCGCTTATCATCCTCAAACTAGTGGTCAAGTAGAATTATCAAATAGAGAGATTAAATCTATTTTGGGAAAGACCGTTAATAAAACTAGAAAGAATTGGGCTAGTAAATTGAAGGATGCACTATGGGCTTATAGAACTGCTTATAAAAGTCCCATGGGAATGTCACCTTATAAAATGGTTTATGGGAAAGCTTGTCATTTACCTTTAGAACTAGAGCACAAGGCTTATTGGGCTGTTAGAGAATTAAATAAAGATCCTAAACTTGCCGGTGATAAGAGGTTGTTGCAATTAAGTTCTCTAGATGAATGGAGAAGTGAAGCTTATGAAAATGCTAAACTCTTTAAAGAGAAAGTTAAAAAATGGCATGATAGAAGGATTATCAAAAGAGAATTTAATATTGGGGATAAAGTCCTATTGTATCGGTCTCGTCTCAGATTCTTTGCAGGGAAATTACTCTCGAAATGGGAAGGACCATATGTTGTCGAGGAGGTGTATCGTTCAGGAGCAATCAAAATTAGCTCTCTCCAAGGCAATGCTACGCAAGTGGTGAATGGACAAAGACTCAAGCATTATATCTTAGGTGATTCTTATAATGTTGATGTTGATATTATTCAAGTGGAAACACCGGAAGCTTACATCAAAGGGCAAATTTACAGTCCGCCAGAACTCGACTTTGAATAGGTAACAGTACTGGTAATGAAAAGTACGCAATTTACTTTCCGAACAATATATTCGCTGTTTTTGGAAAATATGAAAAATTACGAGTTCGAAACGGAGTGGAAAGGACGCACGAGGGCGTGGCACCATAGGCCGGCGCGGCCTGACCAGGGCCCGCGCCGCCCTATGGTTTGGCCGCCCCGTCGCCCCTTTCCGACTCTGGTTCGATCTGGTACTTTCCGTTTGTTGTGAAAATTTTTGCTATATAATCCCCCGGACCCCTGGAGGTCCGTATATTGTGTTCTCGACGTGTTTTGTTTCGAGCTGTTTCTACCAGGATCTGTTTTCAGTTTAGAAGCACCATGGTTTCCAAGAACAAGGGCAAGGAGTTTCCGGATGAAGATGATCGAGATCTTGGGTGGAAAGAGGAAGACAAGGACGTCAAGGAAGAGGATGAAGAAGAGGTGGAGGAAGATTCGCGCGCACACCCGCGTGCTACTATCGCAAGCATCAAGGTGGTGGACAACCCTTTTAGTGCAAACAAGAGCGCAAGAATTCGCACTGGAGGAGGGGTTCCACGTCATTACCTAGCTCCGAAAACATCTCCATCAGGCACTCATCACCCCTTTCACAATCTAATTTTCAATAATCAAATTGAAGGGACTCCCAAGGCAGCATTGCCTAGCCAGTGGGATATAGATCGCTCTAACACTGCAGGAGAGAAGGAGCCTGAGGCTGAAGAGTGGGGAAATAACTCCAAGAGCTGGGACTCGCCGTCGTACGCACTCTTTAACCGCGTCGAGCACAATTCAGAGATGATTCGCAATCTCATATACAGGATTGACGAGCTTCAGGAGCTTATTGAGAAGCTTGTCAGGAATTCATCACCACCATCACCAAAGGAGTAATTCATCATCGGTATTGGCATCCCCTTGGTTTGTTCCAAGCTTGGGGGAGTGCCGCGGTATCACATTATCACTACCTTTTACTTTTATTGTCAAGTAGTGTCATATCATGAGTAGGGAAGTTATCATATAAGATGGGTTGCAGTTGGAAGTATCTCTCTTTAGTTGTCTATGTATCCCTTGGTGTGAGTTATCGTTATGGAATATTAATGAGAAGTCTTATTATTTATATATTGCACATCTTATTTTAGTTTGCAATCTCTACTATATGATTTACCTTGTTGTTAGTATTGGTATCACTTTGGGAGCATTGAATAAATCTATTTGGTTTTGGCAAACTTAGCATTGGTCAATAGCAACAACACTTTGAGGTTTAGTTAGAAAAGAGAAATACATGTAGATGTTTCATTGTCTTTCTTGTTAGCTCATAGCTTACTATTCTGAAGTTAAAATTGTTTGTGCTTACAAGGAAGATGCATGATTGTTTCTATCACATGTATATTTGTTTGTTTCTCTCGACTCTCATGCTTGCTAATTAACCTTGCTAGCCAAAGACCTGTACTGAGAGGGAATACTTCTCGTGCATCCAAACCTTAACCCAAACCTATGTCATTTGTGTCCACCACACCTACCTACTACATGGTATTTTCTGCCATTCCAAGTAAATACTTCATGTGCTACCTTTAAACAATTCAAAATTAGTATCTCTTATTTGTGTTAATGTTTTATAGCTCATGGGGAAGTATGTGGTGTTTTATCTTTCAATCTTGTTGGGCAACTTCCACCAATGGACTAGTGGCTTCATCCGCTTATCCAATAATTCTGCAAAAAGAGCTGGCAAAGGGATTCCCAGTCCCAAATTAATTAAACTAAATAGACACTCCTCCATGGTATGTGATTGATGGACGGCACCCGAAGGATTCGGTTAGCCATGGCTTGTGTAAGCAAAGGTTGGGGGGAGTGTCATCATCATAATAAAGCTAAAATAAAAAGGCACTCCTTCATGGTATGAGATTGTTGGCAGGCACCCGAGGATTCGGTTAGCCATGGTTTGTGAAAGAAAGGTTGGAAGGAGTGCCACACAAAATGAAAATAATATGGGAGCCGCTCTTAGGAGGTTGTCTGGCAAGGGGGTTAGAGTACCCGCTACCAGTCGTTGACAACAACAAACACCTCTCAAAATATTACTTTTATTCTCTTTATATGATTGCAAAACTGAAAAAGCTCTAGCACATGATTTAATCCCTGCTTCCCTCTGCGAAGGGCCTGTCTTTTACTTTATGTTGAGTCAGTAAACCTATTTCCCTCCATCTCAAGCAAGCATTTGAGTAGTTGTGATCAAACCATTATACTATGATTTGCTTCATCATGTCTTTTATTCTTCCTTGTTTAGTACAAGTTTTATCTGAATGAATATAGCTTTGCAAGTTATCAATGATTATGAAAAGACCATTATGATTGAGTATGCAAGTTGTGCCTTATAAACTTTAACATGAGAGCGCTGCTCAATGAGATAAATATAATCTGTTCTCTGACCAAGAACGAAGTTTGCCATCACCAATTATGATTTCTTATGCACCTTTACTTGTGATTACCTCATACTTGTTTCAAGTTGAGTTATAAGAGGTTGTTTACTATAATATCTTGTGTGAAAGAATATGATGCTTCTTGTCCGTATTTTATTTATCGACTCTTCACTCCATAAACATGTGGTCCTGTCTATCGAGCTCAGTTTCGCTTGGGGACAAGCGAAGTCTAAGCTTGGGGGGAGTTGATACGTCCAATTTGCATCACTATTTTATATCATAATTTGCTGTTATTCATTGATATATTTCATATTGGGACACAATACTTATGTTATTTCATCTATTTTGCATGTTTCATCATTATTGGAGGATCAAGCACCGGAGCCAGGATTCTGCGGGAAAAAGCGCCGTCAGAACGCAATATTTCGGAAGATCAACTGTGGAAGGAAATTATACCAAAAATCCTATTTTTCAAGATGACGAAGGAAGCCAGAAGGAGGGGCCAGGAGGATCCAGGGTGGGCCCACACCCTAGGGCGGCGCGGCCCATGCCCTGGCCGCGCCGCCATGTGGTTTGGGGGGCCCACGACCCCTTTCGCCTCCTTTTCTTCGCGAAATCCTTCGTCCCGAAGATCTAAGCCACAGAGGGTACCTCGCGAAGAGTTACAGCCGCCTCTGCGGGGCGGAGAACACCAGAGAGAAAGGAGCTCTCCGGCGGGCAGGAATCCGCCGGGGAAATTCCCTCCGGGAGGGGGAAATCGACGCCATCGTCACCGTCATCGAGCTGGACATCATCTCCATCACCATCATCATCATCTTCACCATCATCACCGCCGTCATCACCGCTGGACACCGTCATCGCCGTAGCAATTTGGGTTTGATCTTGATTGTTTGATAGGGGAAACTCTCCCGGTATCGATCTCTACTTGTTGTTGATGCTATTGAGTGAAACCATTGAACCAAGTTTATGTTCAGATTGTTATTCATCATCATATCACCTCTGATCATGTTCCATAAGATGTCTCGTGAGTAGTTCGTTTAGTTCTTGAGGACATGGGTGAAGTCTAAATGTTAGTAGTGAACTATGGTTGAGTAATATTCAATGGTGTGATATTTAAGTTGTGGTGTTATTCTTCTAGTGGTGTCATGTGAACGTCGACTACATGACACTTCACCATTTATGGGCCTAGGGGAATGCATCTTGTATTCGTTTGCTAATTGCGGGGTTGCCGGAGTGACAGAAACCTAAACCCCCGTTGGTATATCGATGCAGGAGGGATCGCAGGATCTCAGAGTTTAAGGCTGTGGTTAGATTTATTCTTAATTACTTTCTTGTAGTTGCGGATGCTTGCAAGGGGTATAATCACAAGTATGTATTAGTCCTAGGAAGGGCGGTGCATTAGCATAGGTTCACCCACACAACACTTATCATAACAATGAAGATTATTTAGCCGTATGTAGCGAAAGCACTAGACTAAAATCCCGTGTGTCCTCGAGAACGTTTGGTCATTATAAGTAAACAAACCGGCTTGTCCTTTGTGCTAAAAAGGATTGGGCCACTCGCTGCAATTATTTCTCTCGCACTTTACTTACTCGTACTTTATTCAACTGTTACATCAAAACCCCCTGAATACTTGTCTGAGAGCATTTACAGTGAATTCTTCATCGAAACTGCTTGTCAACACCTTCTGCTCCTCGTTGGGATCGACATTCTTACTTATCGAAGATACTACGATACACCCCCTATACTTGTGGGTCATCAACGACCTACATAGAGAGGAACAACGACCTACACGGAGAGAAATAACGGCCTAGACTGAGGAGAACAACTACCTACACGGAGAGGGAAAAAAAAGAAATGAAAAAATGAAAAGGAAAAAATAAAAAAATGTAGGAAAAAATAAAATAAAATAACAAGAAGCCGTACGTGTAGAAAAGAATGTATAATAAGAAATAAGAAAAATAGAGATTTAATATAAGAAAAAAGAAAAGAAAGAATGGTAAAGAAGAATGGAAATATATAACAATTTCAGTGAGCATTTTTCATCGTTTTGACGCCCCGGGATCGAATCCCAGCTTCGGCTTGTTTATTTCCGTTTTTTACTCTGTGTGCTCCCGCAGATGGGCCGGCCCAGAACAAAACGCTCTTCAGTGAAACAGTGTTCGGTAGCGCGCGCTAGCGAGCAGTTTCCGGCAAGCCCGTCGGTTGAGAAAATGCCCAACCGGCGATGAAAAATGCACACGCACGAAGAAGCCCAACAGGCCGCACCCGCTGGCGGCGGGGAGAAGCCTCCAAGTCAGGGGGCCACTTTGATCGCAGGAGTTTGCAGTTGTCTCTCCGTTCGTGCGTCGCCATTTTTTTTTTGCTTTTCTGCCAAACAGCATAGACTCACACGCTCACATATACATACACATGCATCTATAAATCCACGTACACTCCACCGTATAAACACATGCGAAAGACCCAGTTAAAGAAACTGATTCACCGAGTCTTAAGACTGCCGAACGCAAGAAGTTCTTTTCGACGCGTGGGTGTGCCTGCCTACTCACTTTGGTTCTGTTGAAAAGATCGACGATCTAATCACCCATCATTCCTGCAGCAAACTACTTTTGTGAGATACCGATATAACATATTTAGCTAGGTAATTTATTTTGATTTCTCTTAGCATTAATACACAACTATTCACATCATTAAAATTACCCCTGATTACTGTGGACAATTGAATATTGCATATTCTTATACATAAAAATATTTTTTAGATAAAGGGAATATATCAATATCAAAAGGTACCAATTACACCTAGCCTCTGCAACAACGCTCCACCCTAGTGGCAGTACGGATGCACACAACCAAAAAAGAGAAAAGAAAACTAAGAAACAAAAACCCCGCTACAGTATTCTAGGCCTAGCAACAACAATACATCTACCACCAAGACAACACCTGAAATACAGACTCTCCAAAAACGATGCCTCCAAGAAGGAAACAGTGCACCAACACCGTCGTCGCCCGACCAAAGATCTTAGGTTTTCACCCTGAAGACAGTCCCCGCTCTCAAAACAATGCCTCCAACAAGGTCATTGCCAGGCACAACCAGTTAAGGCCAGACATTGGGTTTTCACCATGAAAGGTAGGACTCTGAACTTCACATGTGTTGCCTCCCCCACTTTCATACCACTGCAGTGAAGCCCGGAACACCAAGCAAGTCTCTCAACAGCGCGGAGACTTGAACCTTCATTGGCTAGTCCTCCGATCCGGCCTTCATGATATTCTCTTCTTCTGACTTCACCATGGACCAAAATGTCACTTGATGTCAACATAGAATAGAGCTTCGCGCCGCTCCCTCCAGAACCAAACGGCTGGAATAAAAACATGGGTGCGCACGGCCGAATACCACCCGATCCAGCAAACTCCAGGCAATAGATGCACTCTTCCATTTGCGACGGCGCCTTCTAGAACTCAACACTCCGGCGAGATCAAGAAGAACAGACCTGGGGAAGGTCTCCATCTTCGCGCAAGAGAAACCCTAGGACCACCACCTTCAAACCGCGAAACATACGAGCATGCCCCCTCGCCGCCATCTGCTAGCCAGCGAAAACGAGGGCCCCAAAGAAGGCCATGGCATCACCAGCAGTGTGGCAAGCCCGTCAGTTGGGAAAATGCCCAACCGAGGGTGGAAAATGCACACACACGAAGAAGCCCAACAGGCTGCACCCGCTGGCGGCGGGGAGAAGCCTTCGGGTCCGGGGCGACTTTGATCGCAGGAGTTTGCAGTTATCTCTCCATCCGTGGGTCGCCGAAAAGTTCATTTTTTTTCCTTTTCTGCGAAACACCACAGACCCACGCTCACACATACATACACTTACTTCTATAAACTCACACACACTCTACCCTATAAACACATGCGAAAGACCGAGTTAAAGAAACCGATTCAGCGAGTCTTGAGATTGACGAACGCAAGAAGTTCTCTCTAACGCGCGGGTGTGGCTACCTACTCACTTTGGTTACGTTGAAAAGATCGATGGTCTAATCATTCATTGTTCCTGCAGAAAACTACTTTTGTGAGATAACTGATATAACATATTTAGCTAGGTAATTTGTGAGATAATTTATTTTGATCTCTCTTAGCGTTAATACACAACTATTCACGTCATTAAAATTACCTTGATTACTGTGGACAATTGAATATTGCATAGTCTTACACGTTTTGATTCACGCGATAGAGTTTTTAAAAGATCTCGTTGCACGTGCGGGTATCTTCTACGTAGTAAGTAAATAATTTAGGTGGCTATTTTAGATCACGTCATTAGAGATGCACTAAGACCACGCCTAACCTAGAGTTGCCCTTTGAGACAAGGGCCACATGGAGCGCGAGACACGAGTTCGTTTACTGCTTGCCACATGGTGGCGGCACCAAGCCACAGGGCGCTGCCCTCCCTGACGAGGGATCACCTCGCCAATGCCTACGTATTGTAGACTAGGGTTTCGGGAGAGAGCGACGATGGAGATTCCGGGAGCGAGATTAGGCATACGACGTACCCAGCTTCGGGTCCCCTCGGTGGAGGATCCCTACGTGCTGCTAGCAATCCAGTATAATATCATATGTATGTTTACAGGGTGTCGCCATAGGCGGATCTATGTTGTCTCTATTCTGTCTATCTGTTGTCCTCTCTATTTCGGGTGCCCTGGCTAGCTTTATATATGCAACCAGCCTAGGGTTTTATAAGAGTCCTAGTCGACTACTTCTTCGGGTTGCCTTGTTGGGCCTTCTCCATATTTGGTCTTCTCCATATTGGGCCGAGCCAGGTATACTAATAATGGGTACCCGAAGGGTATGCCCATGTCAGTAGCCCCCGAGTTTATAGGGAAGTCGAAGACTTGCGTAGAAACTCCAAGCATAACCATCTCCTATGTCGAAGAAAATACAAGGCGAGGTCCATATCGTAGATCATGTGTAGCGTAGATGATGTCGACGATTCTTGAAATTATCGGGTGCGCGGCAGCGCTCCCGATGGGAGTAGCCCCCGAGTCTATGGGCAAGTGTTTGCACTTGGGCATAGACTCAAGTTGTACTACTCGATGAAGAAATTAACTATATTTCCGGAGAACTTGATGAAATCCATGTGCTCCCGATGGGAGTAGGCTCCACTCGAGTCGTAGAATCGAGTTGAGTCTACAAACCTTGATTGTCATAGATGCTGTCGAAGTTATTTTTCTATCGGATGCGCGACCAGCGCTCCCGATGGGAGTAGCCCCCGAGGCTACAGCCAAGTGTTTGCACTTGGGTGTAGGCTCAACTTGCTTTTAATCGACACCACAATTTTTCCTCTTTCTTGTATCTTATCGGGAGGGTGAACAATACTCTCGATAAGAGTAGCCCCCGAGCCTATGCACAGGTGCTTGCACCTAGGCACAGGCTCGAGTTGTACTACTCGATAAAGAACTTGGCGCAGCCCCTCTTTTTATCGACTCCAGGCCGTTGCTATTTTTACTTGACATCCATATCTATATTGTACAGGGATAATGGTAATTGGGGCTAGTTCATCTGACGGATCAGGTACTAGTTAACTGCTCTAGTGGCAATCCGCAAAAACCTACTTCAAGATCACGTCCCTGGACATGATCTCGGGATACTGGTGTAAACTTCGACAGGTGCCGCTTAAGGTCTTACCATTCTGTCGAGTCCCAGTCATATTTATCGGGTACCTAGCGCGTCCGTTAGGATTTTTCTTCGCATCTGTTGATACGGAAAAAAGTAGCAGAGCGCAGCCTTTGGCGATGCCACGCCACACAGAACGGATTTGGGGTCTTACCTTCGCAAAGTTTTGCGGCATTCAGAAATTGTTCGCAACTTTGGCGTTCTGAGAATATATTGTCGAGTGCCTTGTTCGGCTGATGCAATGACCCATTTTGCGGGTTCTTCTATTTTTCTCTCGGGCTTGATGAGACAGCCGAATATATTGGTTATTCTATATTGTCGGGTACATCACCGATGCTCTTGCTCGGAACAATATGACGAGTCGAAGATTTGTCCACCTTTTTTTTTTTTCTCTTTTTTTCCTCCTTGATGAAAATTTTGTCGAGTTCTTTCTTGAAGAAAATTTCTTCGGGTCCTCCTTGAGCACAATTCTTCGGGACCTCCTTGAGGATAATTCTTCGGGACCTCCTTGAGAGTAATTCTTCGAGTTCTCCTTGAATAAAATTTCGTCGGGTTCTCTTTTGAAGAAACTTTCATCGGGTTCTCGCACGATTTTATCGGGTTCCTCCCTGAAGAAGATTTCGTCGGGTGCTATTTTGATTTCACCGGGTTCCTCCCTGAAGAAGATTTTGTCGGGTGCGCGGTCAGCGCTCCCGATGGAAGTAGCCCCCGAGGCTATGGTCGGGTGCGCGCATCCGGACATAGGCTCAAGAACTTGTATAATTTGCTTTCTCTTATTGGGCACGACGGAGTCGATGCGATGAAGTCTTCGAGTGCCAAGAAGAAGTCGAGGTGAAGTAAAACCCACCAAATAACGAAAATAAATGCCGCCATATTGTTGATGAAGAAATAGCCGAACCCCCGAGCGCTGCTGGGGTGATATGATGATTATTGCTTAGATGATGTATCGCAGTTGCGACCCGAGGCGAAATCATGATCGAGCCCCCGAGTGTTTGCTATCATATCGAAAGAAATTGATGGAGTCGCGGCGTCATATAGGGTAAAGCCATTTATGATGAAGCCATTGTTCATAATATAATATGAGCCCATGAAGATGAATCGAAGATATTTGAGATGAATCCATATTGAAGATTATGCCATTAAATATATATCATATATTGAAGATGAATCCGCCGATATCATAGAGGATGAATCCATTGACCCGAAGAATATGTAATAATTATAGAAGATGAATCCGCTGATATCATAAAGGATGAATCCATTGATCCGAAGAATCCGATAATACCCATAGAAGATGAATTCGTTAATATCATAGAGGATGAATCCATTGAACCGAAGAATCCAGTAATAACCATATAAAGTGAATCCGCTGATATCATAAAGGATGAATCCATTGAACCGAAGAATATAGTTCCAGTAATAATCATAGAAGATGAATCCATTGACCCGGAAATGCATCGGGTAATATTGTATAAGTGAACCAATAATAACCCAAAGAAAACCAATCCAGTAATCCGAAGAAAATAAATCCATTGAGCCGAAGAAGATAAAGCCACTAAGTCGGAGAACTTCATTCCAATAATTTCACTGAGCCAGAGAAGATATATCCATTGAGCCGGAGAAGATATTTCCACTAAGCCGAAGAAAAGAAATTCACCAAGTAACCGAATATATTTGTGATAATGAAATAATGGTGCAGCCCCAAATTTTTGGATGAATCTGCTGTAATAATGTAATGGCGTAGCCCCCGAGTATTCGAGTGTGGCGAAAGTTAATAATAATTGACTCTCGGAAAAGGAACACTTAGCTTTTTTTTATCAGCTGCGGTGGAGCCCACGTGGAAGCAAATCATGTGGCGGATACTGTCGATTTAGTCGCGCGGCGTCTTTCAGTACGACGGGTGTACAACGGCAGGTGCGGTTGGCCGAGTAGAGTAGTCGATGCTTTGTTCCGATATGCAATTATATTGTAGCGCGCAAAAAAAAAAACTGTGCACAAATAATAGTACGAGCCAAAAATATTTGGTGAAATAAATTTTGCAAGTAAAAAATTAATTGGAAGTATAGCACCTGGTATTTTTGCGTCGGACGTTCGTCGGCAAGCTGGATTCTTCTCCTTTTTTTTTTACTTGAGCATGCAGATTGATTGAATTTCCTCTTTGATTGATCGGATCCAGTACGGTCCATACGAGTATTGATTCCACTTCCTTTTTCTTCTCGTCTCTTCAGCAACCTTTCTTTCCATCTTTTTTCTTGGAAGTTGATTTTTTACTTCTGATCTCTCGAACGGTATTGAATAGCAGCGATCTTTGGAATAATTAGCTGCCACCGACGCGAACGAGGCTGCCCAGCTGTGTGATGTGAACCAGAGGCTGCCTATCCGAACTGGAGCAGAGATAAAATACGTAGTCAATCTCTTCCAGTGTTGATCTAGACGAGAATCCTTTTTTCTCTTTCTTTTTCTTTCCCCTGGACCTTGATTCTTCCTTGACATAGTGATGCTGCCTTGTATTCCGTGTCTCCTCATGGCGTTGTTACCGATGAAATTGTGCTCTGCGTCAGCCTGATCGCACAATGCGCTGGTCCCGTGCGTCGAACGGCCGAATTAATTATGGCAGATTCTTTGCGCTGATCAGACGGATCAAGCCAAGAGGGCAGCGGAATTTTTTGGACCCGCTGCCGCCGGTAAGTAACCAGATGGCAACGCGAAGAAATCCGGCCGCCCAGCCGATGAAATTGATGGCGAACTCGACGATTTTATGCCCAGGTGTATCCGAACATTGTTGATGATGAACTTGGCGGATCCCGCCCGGATGACAAAATCCATCGACGCGATTCCCACAGACGGCGCCAATTGACGAGGGATCACCTCGCCAATGCCTACGTATTGTAGACTAGGGTTTCGGGAGAGAGCGACGATGGAGATTCCGGGAGCGAGATTAGGCATACGACGTACCCAGCTTCGGATCCCCTCGGTGGAGGATCCCTACGTGCTGCTAGCAATCCAGTATAATATCATATGTATGTTTACAGGGTGTCGCCATAGGCGGATCTATGTTGTCTCTATTCTGTCTATCTGTTGTCCTCTCTATTTCGGGTGCCCTGGCTAGCTTTATATATGCAACCAGCCTAGGGTTTTACAAGAGTCCTAGTCGACTACTTCTTCGGGTTGCCTTGTTGGGCCTTCTCCATATTTGGTCTTCTCCATATTGGGCCGAGCCAGGTATACTAATAATGGGTACCCGAAGGGTATGCCCATGTCACTCGCACTCAAAGCAACCCACATGCGCACGGTAAATTTCTTCATGGACCCGCATGATGTTGTTTTTTCCCCAGACGTTTACCTACAAAATAAAACATAGTGCGCAAGAAAATTAAAAGAACCTGAATTCTTTCCAGCGGACGCGTGCCAAATCAAAGTTCTGGGCGGACGCACCAGCTCCATGTGAGATCCAGCTGTCACATAAATGGTAGGCTAGCTGATATTACGTTTTGTTTTTTAAAAAGCTGTAACTTTTAAATCGTGCGGCGAAATTACAATCCGTTTTCACTTCTAGAATTCCCACGACGAGAGCTTCGAAACTAGACCACATTTTCATATGTTTTGACGAATTTTTATAAATAGCAACTTTGATGCGCGACAGAGCAACTTTGTTGTGTAGCAAAACAACTTTCGTGTGCGGAAAAGCAACTTTTGTGTGCAACGAACATGTACATTTTTTGGTTCATGAAAGCACAATTTTGGTGCTCGACAACAATTTTGGTGTCCATTGGAGCAATTTCAATGTGTGGACGAGTGGTGCCCGACGACATAACTTTGGTGCCAACATAGCAACTTTGGTGCCCGGGGACACAACTTTGGTGCCAACACAGGAACTATCATGCGCGACCGAGCAACTTTGGCGCCCGGCCGAGCAATTTTAGTGTCCTGCAGAGCAACTTTGGTACTTGACAAAGCAAATTTGGTTTGTGACGGCCCAATTTTGGCGTCCATCGAAGCAACTTTGGTGCCCACCGGATAATTTTTGATGGACGGCTGAGCAACTTTGGCATCCAGCGATGCAACTTTCGTTGTGAATGTAGATTTACGCTGTGCAGCAAAGTTGCTTCGCCCCACACTAAAGTTGCATCTTCTCGCATTATAATTGTTTTGTCGCACGTAGAAGTTGCTTTAGAAAAAAACTTTATCAAAATACATAGAAATGAGATCTAGTTTGGAAGAGCTCACCGCAAGAAATTCAAAAGTGAAAGCGGATTCTAATTTTGACATCTGGTGCAAAAGTTATATGATTTTGAATATTTGAAAAGGAAAATTAATGTGCGTGCAGTCATTATTGGGCATGTGCTATAATTACTGGATGTGTCACCATAAATAGCAGGTGTTCACACTGACAAAGCTAGCATATTTCCTTTTTAAGTTGCCCGCTCAGATTCTCTAACGGGCATGCGGCCGCTCCCTAGACGCTCCCTTAAAAGAAAGTGTATTGCCGAACCAAGGGCGGGTTCACTGTCAATAAAAGGCAGTGCACTACTCGGGCACTGCATTTTCGCTGAAAAAAATACACATGCACACCACTGCCCAAGCGAAGACAATGCACTGCCCAATCAAAGAAAGTGTCACTTTTTTGTGGAGAATTACTGATATTAATCTTGTATTGAAAAATAGAAGAATTAGGGTTTCGTGGATAGGCAACACGCCTCCACCTCTTCTCATTATATACACGACAGGGTTACAGGGTTACAAGAGTACATGATGCATACGATACAAATACAGGTATGCAAACTGTTTCGTAACACTCCCCCTCAATCTAAACCACTACTACATACAAGGTTTAGATTGGTTCTAAAACGATCTAACATCTGCCGTGTGGCTAGCTTTGTGAAGACATCAGCCAACTGATCTTGAGAAGAGATAAACCTTACCACCAGGGCACCATCAGCCACTTGCTCTCACACAAAATGAAAATCGATCTCTATGTGCTTGGTTCGAGCATGAAAAACTGGATTCGCCGTGAGGTAAGTAGCCCCCAAATTATCGCACCACAAAATAGGAGATTGCCGCTGGGAAACACCAAGTTCTCTAAGCAAAGAACGTACCCACATAGCTTCAGCTGCTCCAATTGCAAGTGCTTTATATTCTGCTTCGGTGCTAGACCTAGACACAGTGGGTTGTTTCTTCGAACTCCATGAAATCAGGTTTGAACCCACAAACACCGCAAAGCCGCTCGTAGAGCGTCTATCATCAACATCTCCAGCCCAATCTGCATCGGTAAAAATACTAATGTGTTGCTGCAATGATCTCCGAATACGAAGTCCTGTATCCAGCGTTCCTTTGACAAACCAGAGAATACGCTTTACCGCCTCCCAGTGAGCTTCCGTGGGTTGAGACAAGAACTGACACACCTTATTGACAGCAAAAGATATATCAGGGCGTGTGAGAGTCAAATACTGCAAGCTACCAACCACACTGCGATATCGGCTAGAATCTTCATGACCAAGTAGAGCACCCGTGTCACGAGCAAGACGCTCAGTAGGAACCATCGGAGTGGAAGTAGGATGACAATTCTCCATGTTGTTCAGTTTTAAATGCGAACCGGCTAAAGAGGAATGACCAATGTGAGCGATAGACAAACCTGCACCGTTGGCCACCAGAACCTGGTCCGTTCCACCGTAGCATTCCTGCATATGAAGGCGCTGAAGATCATTTGTCAGATGATCCGTCGCCCCGGTGTCCATCATCCAGGGCGGAGAGCTAGTCGATGCAGCGTTGCCGGCGAGCTGATTGTTGTTGTTGCCGCGCACGAAGTCGGGGTTGTAGTGGTTCCGACAATCCGAGGCAGCATGTCCCCAGTAGCCGCAAATCTGGCACTGTGGACGCTGACGACGACGGCCACCGTTCTGGCCACCACGGTTGCCACCACCGCCGCCGTTTCCGCCGTTGCCGCCGTAGTTGGGCGGTTGTTTCCACCACCCTGCTGACCATAGGGCTGGCCATAGCCGCCTCCACCGGCGTTGTACTGTCCACTGCCGGGGTTGTGTCCGCCGTAGTTTTGGCAGCTATCGGTGCCCCCATCATAGCCAGGCTGAGGAGGCGGGGTAGCGGGTGCACGCGGATGCCAGGGCGCGCCGCCTTGACCTCCGCGGGAGACAGCATTGGCTGACGAAGACCACTCCTCGCTGTCGCCTTGCTGGGACAATTGGAGTCCTTCATAGTTCAACACCATGGAATAAAATTCAATGGCGGTCACTGGCCTGGTTGCCATGTTGAGAGACGCGGCAATCGGGTTGAAGGTAGAGCAAAGGCCAGTGAGCATATAATCGATGATCTCGTCATCGCGGAGAGGAGAGCCAGCGGAGGCCATGGAGTCGGCCAAAGCACGCACCTTGTGCATGTACTCGCTGGCGGTCATATCTCCCTTCTTCAGCGCCTGTATTTGACGCCGGATGTGCCGCACGCCTGCACGGTGATAACCCACAAGTATAGGGGATCGTAACAGTCTTCGAGGGAAGTAAAACCAGAATTTATTGATTCGACACAAGGGGAGGTAAACAATACTTATAAGCCTTAACAACTGAGTTGTCAATTCAGCTGCACCTGGAAAAGCACTAGTAACAGGGGCGATGTGAAAGCAGCAGTAATATGAGAGCAATAGTAACAGTAACACAGCAGCAGTAGCAGTAACACAGAGGCGATGGCACCAGAAAATAGTTGATACTACTTCCAATGACATATAGAACGAGTATATGATTATGAGAGATGGACCGGGGTTCCCAGCGATCTACACTAGTGGTAACTCTCCAATAACAAGTGACAAGTGTTGGGTGAACAAATTACAGTTGGGCAATTGATAGGATTGAAAGCATTAAGACAAAACATCAAGATTATTAATCATGTAGGCATGTTTTCCATATATAGTCATACGTGCTTGTAATGAGAAACTTGTACAACATGTTTTGTCCTACCAGCCGGTGGCAGCCGGGCCTCAAGGGAATCTACTGGCTATTAAGGTACTCCTTTTAATAGAGCACCGGAGCAAAGCATTAACACTTGGTGAAAACATGTGATCCTCATACCTACGCCTTCCCCTCCAGTTGTCCCAATTTCTGTCACTTTGGGGCCTTTGGTTCCGGACATAGACATGTGCATACAACTTGTAGATACAATCTAAGCAATAAGTATAGAGCTTAAATCTAAGATCATGCCACTCGGGCCCTAGTGACAAGCATTAAACACAACAAGATTGTAGCAACAATAACTTCACAAACTTTATAGATAGACTAATCATAATGTATCATCCATCGGATCCCAACAAACACAACACCGATTACATCAGATGAATCTCAATCATGTAAGGCAGCCCATGAGATCATTGTATTGAAGTACATGGGAGAGAGAGTACCAACTAGGTACAGCTAGAACCCGTAGTCCATGTGGGAACTACTCACGGAGCATGATGGAGGCGGTGGCGTCGATGGAGATGGCTTCCGGGGGCACTTCCCCGTCCCGGCAGGGTGCCGGAACAGAGACTTCTATCCCCCGAATTGGAGTTTCGCGATGGCGGCGGCGCCCCTGGAGTCTTTCTGGAGTTTCGTCAATTGGTATCGCGTTTTTAGGTCGAAAGGGCTCTTATAGGCGAAGAGGCGGCGCAGGAGGGCGCCTGGGGCCTCCTCCCCATAGGCCAGCGCGGCCAGGGTGGAGCCCGCGCGGCCCTATTTTCTGGGGGCCCCAGGCCTCCTCTCTGACTCCCCTTCGGTGTCCTGGTCCGTCTCGGTGAATTATGATGTTTGGTCTTCGTTTCGTCGAATTCCGAGAATATTGCCCGAACAGCCTTTCTGGAACCAAAAACAGCAGAAAACAGGAATTGACACTTCGGCATCTTGTTAATAGGTTAGGTCCGGAAAATGCATAAAAATATTATAAAGTGCGAGCAAAACATGTAGGTATTGTCATAAAACAAGCATGGAACATCAGAAATTATAGATACGTTGGAGACGTATCAGCATCCCCAAGCTTAGTTCCTACTCATCCTCGAGTAGGTAAACGATAAAAAGAATAATTTCTGTAGTGACATGCTACTTACATAACCTTGATCATACTATTGTAAAGCATATGAGATGAATGCAGTGACTCAAGGCAATGATCTATAGTTGCTAATCAAATAGATAACATATAGCAAAACTTTTCATGAATAGTACTTTCAAGACAAGCATCAAAAGTCTTGCATAAGAGTTAACTCATAAAGCAATAAATTCAAAGTAAAGGCATCGAAGCAACACAAAGAAAGATATAAGTTTCAGCAGTTGCTTTCAACTTTCAACATACATATCTCATGGATAATTGTCAACACAAAGTATGGCGGTTCCGTCATGGAAATGGAGTGTCTCCTTTGTCAAAACCCAAGATCTGGCTCATGCAACGCAAGATCCAATGATGGATGGTTTGGCCAATGCAACGCAAGATCCAATAATGGGTGAATTGCATCTATGGTCGGCCAAGGATTGGTTGGGTCTGATGACAACTAAAGGTACGCCGATCGTGGGCAAATATTTGAATAAGGGTGATCGGGTTGATGTGGGATCTGTGGTGGTCTTCAAGGGTTTTAAGGTGTCTGTTCTTCATTGTGTGCTGTCACCGTCTGAGGGTAGTCCTGCATCGGTCAGAGATCTCATCATTTTGAAGTTAGATTTTGCTAAGGCTTTTGACACAATAGAGCATGAAGCAATATTACAAGTCATGGAGCACAAGGGGTTTAATAGTAAATGGTTGAGTTGGGCCAAGATTATTTTGACAACTGGTACCTCTTCCATTCTTCTTAATGGTATTCCTGGGAAGCAGTTTCAGTGTAAACGTGGGGTCAGGCAGGGAGACCCAATATCTCCTCTGTTTTACACTTTTGGCTCTGATTTGCTGCAATCAGTGGTTAATGCAATGGTGTTAGAGGGTTCTTTATCTTTACCAATTGTTACAAATGATGAAGACTTTCCTATTATACAGTATGCTGATGATACTTTGTTGATTATGCCAGCAGACAAGATGCAACTTCAGGCTTTAAAGGAAACTCTCAGGAAGTTTTCCATGTCTACTGGTCTGAACATTAACTTTGATAAGTCACAGATGGTTCCTATAAATGTTTCTGAGGAGTTAATTACTGAATTGGCCATGGATTTTGGTTGTCAAGTGGGTGTAATGCCTTTCACTTATCTTGGCCTTCCATTGGGAGATACGAGACCAACCATTGCTGAGATGTCGCCTCTAGTATGTAGGCTTGAGAGGAAACTTACTTCCAGTTCTTGTTTTCTGTCGCAAGGTGCACGTTTGCAACTCATCAATTCAGCACTGGCATCTATGCCTTTGCATTTTCTGTGTACGTTGCAGTTACCTCTTGGGTTGACAGGACAGCTAGACAGAATTCTTCGACAATGTCCGTGGAGAGACCAAGATGGGGAGCCCAAACAATCACTAGCAGCATGGGAAATGATTTGCAAGCCTAAGTTCAAGGGTGGTTTGGGCATAGTTAATTTCCAAAAGCAAAATGCAGCCTCGCTGATCAAGTTTTTGGACAAGTTTTATAACAAAAAGGATATTCCTTGGGTGCACTTGGTTTGGTTTGCTCATTATCAAGGGAAGGTACCTCATGAGGAAAATCTATGTGGATCTTTCTGGTGGAGAGATGTGTGTAAACAAGTGGACAATTTCAGAGGGGTTGCTTATGTCACTCATGGTTCAGGGGAAACTGCATCTTTTTGGCATGATAGTTGGAATATGGCAGGTTCAAAGCAGCCAATGAGCCAACGATTCCCCAGACTGTTTTCCTATGTGCTGAATGATAAAGCATCTATTGCACATATTTATCAGTTGGAGGATATGATGGAGCTGTTTTATACACCATTATCTACACAAGCTTATCAGGAATTGATTGAGCTGCAGGGTCTGATGCAGAATAATCCTCTGATAGCACAGAAGGATAGGTGGCAATATTGTTGGGGGGATGCTTACTCTTCCAAAGCTTTCTATGATCAGATCCATGCTCATATTAAGGTGCCTATGGTTTACTCTTGGTTGTGGAAATCTGCATGCATGATGAAATTGAAAGTGTTTGCTTGGTTGCTCTTATCTGATAGATTAAACACCAAAGATTTATTGAAGAGGCGTCACTGGAATGTGACAGAGGATTACACTTGTCATTTATGTCATGCACATGTTTATGAGGATAGAGTGCATTTATTTTTTGAATGCAAGTTTAGTGCAAGAGTTTGGAATTATCTGCAGATTTCTTGGAGTACTGCTGAAGTGGATATGCAAAGAATTTTGGCACTTGCTAAGAAGGATTTTGGTTTACCATTTTTCATGGAGGTTCTTATTACTGCTTGTTGGAACATTTGGTTAATCCGCAATGCAA
Source organism: Lolium perenne (assembly GCF_019359855.2). Lineage (NCBI taxonomy): Eukaryota > Viridiplantae > Streptophyta > Magnoliopsida > Poales > Poaceae > Lolium > Lolium perenne. The sequence continues at coordinate 215,422,876 of NC_067249.2, forward strand.
AGGTTTTTAGGCAAGAGCAGGAGACTTTTGCTAGGTGGAGAAGTCAGTTTGTGCATGATATGACTCTATTGCAGTACAGAATTAAAGCTAGGCACAAGGACAGGCTGTTATCTTGGATTAGGTCCCTGCCTTAGGTCCCTCTTCCTTGGTGTACATAGTCTTTCTGTTCTTTCTTTTTTTGTTTCTTGTTCTTTTGAACCAAGTTCTGTCTTTATTCTTTTAATATAAATGAAATTTTGCTGTGGGGCTTTTTGCCTCACAGTTCCGGGTCAAAAAAAAATATGATGAATGCAAATAAGCAAGTATGTAAGAATCAATGCACAGTTAACACGAGTGTTTGCTTCTAAGATGGAAGGAAATAGGTAAACTGACTCAACATAAAAGTAAAAGAATGGCCCTTCGCAGAGGGAAACAGGGATTAAATCATGTGCTAGAGCTTTTTAAGTTTTGAAATCATACAGAGAGCATAAAAGTAAAGTTTTGAGAGGTGTTTGTTGTTGTCAACGAATGGTAGTGGGCACTCTAACCCCCTTGCCAAACAGACTTTCGAAGAGCGGCTCCCATGAACATTATCTCTCACATGTACTTTAGTTTAATTTATTTTTATTTTTGGGTGACACTCCTTCCAACCTTGCTTTCACAAACCATGGCTAACCGAATCCTCGGGTGCCTGCCAACAATCTCATACCCTGAAGGAGTGCCTTTTTATTTTAGTTTTATTTAGATGACACTCCTCCCCTCCTTTGCTTTCTCAAGCCATGGCTAACCGAATCCTCGGGTGCCTTCCAACATTTCACATACCATGGAGGAGTGTCTATTTGCAAAATTAAGTTGCTTACTGACGAATCAGAGCAAAACATGTGAAGAGAATTATTAATGAAAGTTGATTAATAGGGGCTAGGAACCCCGTTGCCAGCTCTTTTTGCAAAATTATTGGATAAGCGGATGAAGCCACTAGTCCATTGGTGAAAGCTGCCCAACAAGATTGAAAGATAAAACACCACATACTTCCTCATGAGCTATAAAACATTGACACAAATTTAGAAGCATTTTGAATTGTTTAAAGGTAGCACATGAAGTATTTACTTGGAATGGCAGGAAATACCACATAGTAGGTAGGTATGGTGGACACAAATGGCATAGATTTTGGCTCAAGGTTTTGGATGCACGAGAAGCATTCCCTCTCAGTACAAGGTTTTGGCTAGCAAGGTTGTTTGAAGCAAACACAAGTATGAACCGGTACAGCAAAACTTACATAAAAATATATTGCAAGCATTATAAAACTCTATAATGTCTTCCTTGTTGCTCAAACACTTTTGCCAGAAAATATCTAGACCTTAGAGAGACCAATCATGCAAACCAATTTCAACAAGCTCTACGGTAGTTCTCCTCTAATAGGTTCAAACTACATGATGCATGAGATTAAACATGATCTACTTCAGAGCTCAAAACAATTGCCAAGTATCAAATTATCCAAGACAATATGAGGCATTTTCTGTTTCCAACCAAATAACAATAAATGCAACAGCTTCCAACTTTTACCATTGAACGAAGAACACAAGTGTTCATATGAAAAATCAAAGCGTGTCTCTCTCCCAAACAAGGATTGCTAGGATCCGATCTTATTCAAACAAAAACAAAAATAAAAGCACACGGACGCTCCAAGTAAAGCACATAAGATGTGACCGAATAAAAATATAGTTTCAATAGAAGAAACCTGATAAATTTTTGATGAAGAAGGGGATGCCTTGGGCATCCCCAAGCTTAGATGCTTGAGTCTTCTTGAAATATGCAGGGATGAACCACGGGGGCATCCCCAAGCTTAGACTTTTCACTCTTCTTGATCATATATCATCCGCCTCTCTTGACCCTTGAAAACTTCCTTCACACCAAACTTCTCATAAACTTCATTAGAGGGGTTAGTAAAACTTTAATCCACCTTAGTCCTGTAGTGACACATTGCAAAACTCAATAAAACATTAGCTACAGCTCTCCATGTCTAGAAAGCCTTGCTTAAAGTCCACAAGAGACAATGCAAAAAACAGAGACAGAATCTGCCAAAACAGAACAGCCAGTAAAGACGAATTTTTAAGAGGTACTTCCGTTGCTCAAATCAGAAAACTCAAAACTAATGAAAGTTGCGTACATATCTGAGGAACACGCACGTAAATTGGCAGATTTTTGCTGAGTTACCTACAGAGAATCTGACCCAAATTCGTGACAGATAGAAATCTGTTTCTGCGCAGAAATCCAAATCTAGTATCAACCTTCTATTAGAGACTTCACTTGGCACAACATTGCAATAAAATAAAGATAAGGAGAGGTTGCTACAGTTGTAGCAACTTCCAAGACACAATAAAACATTAGCAAAATAAACACATGGGTTATCTCCCAAGAAGTGCTTTCTTTATAGCCATTAAGATGGGCTCAGCAATTTTAATGATGCACTCGTAAGGAATAAGAGTTGAAGCAAAAGAGAGCATCAAGAAGCAAATTCAAAACACATTTAAGTCTAACCCTCTTCCTATGCATGGGAATCTTGTACACAAATAAATTCATGAAGAACAAAGTGACAAGCATAGGAAGATAAAACAAGAGTAACTTCAAGATCTTCAGCATATAGAGAGGTGTTTTAGTACCATGAAAATTTCTACAACCATATTTTCCTCTCTCATAATAATTTTCAGTAGCTTCATGAACAAACTCAACAATATAACTATCACATGCAGCACATTTTTCATGATCCATAAACACATAATTTTTATCAAGTTCAAGAATAGTGGGATTAAAACTTTCAAACCCACTTTTATCAATAATATAACAAGATGATTGATCAATCTCAAGAGATATGGGACTCATAGATAAAGTCAAGAACTCTCCAATCCCATTTTCATTAGTAGTACAATTAATATTATCAAGTAACATAGGACCATCATCTAGAGCTTTATCATAAACATTTGCTAAGCAAAATTCTTTAGTATCATGCATTTCGACATCAGGCATGAACAAAGCATTATCATAAGATTTATCAAAATAGCATGGATTATCATAAATAGCAGTAGCATAATTATTCTCACAAGTTTTACTCATAGGTAATATTTCAAGAGAATCCACAGGAACATAACATTCAACCTCCTTCGGTAAGCATGGAGGACAATCAAATAGTGTAAGAGATAAAGAGTTACTCTCATTAGAAGGTTGGCATGGGTAGCTAATCCATTCTTCCTCGTTTTGTTCATCACTCTCCTCTTCTTTTTCATCCAATGAGCTTTCAGGTTCATCAATTTCTTCTTCCACGGGTTCCTGCAAATTGTCAGTGCATTCTTGTGCATTAATGAGTCTCTCTTTATAATCAATGATATAAGGATTATCACTGTAACTTTCTATGCAAAAATTAAGGATAGAAGAGACATAATCTTTAAGGTCCTTACAAACAACACAAGTTTCATAATTTTTAGCTATGAAGGATTCGATCTCAGAAGCTCCCATAAACAAAACAAATTGTTCTACCTCTTCAAACCCAAGATGAATATAGTTATTCCAATTATAGTTCTTAATTAAAACTTCTTCACTAAAGCCACATTGAAATTTAAGATGTTTAGTATCCTCTTTAGAGCAACAATTTATATCATGGCGTTTAAGCAAGATTTTAGCAATTGTATTCAATTTTTCTATCACAGCACTCATCACTTCACCCGCTCTTGATTCTCTATAATTATTATATAATTCAATAAGCTCCAACATGGTTATGCGTTCTTCCATAACAACAGTTTTTAATTTTTCGGTTTTTCATTTTTTTATGGATTTTTGGATATATGAGAAAAGTAAAACAAGACAAAAAGAAACTAAGCAAAAGTAAACTAAGAAAAATAAAACAAGATAGAAATAAACTAAGCACAAATAAACTAGGCAAAAGTAAATAAAGCAAAACAAAATAAAACAAACTAAAAACAGAGAGAGAGGTAGAGTGTAATCCCCAGGTGAACTTATGAGTAGAGTTATGCCTCCCCGGCAACGGCGCCAGAAAATAGTCTTGATAACCCACAAGTATAGGGGATCGCAACAGTCTTCGAGGGAAGTAAAACCCAAATTTATTGATTCGACACAAGGGGAGGTAAATAATACTTATAAGCCTTAACAACTGAGTTGTCAATTCAGCTGCACCTGGAAAAGCACTAGTAACAGGGGTGATGTGAAAGCAGCAGTAATATGAGAGCAATAGTAACAGTAACACAGCAGCGGTAGCAGTAACACAGAGGCGATGGCACCAGAAAATAGTTGATACTACTTCCAATGACATATAGAACGAGTATATGATTATGAGAGATGGACCGGGGTTCCCGGCGATCTACACTAGTGGTAACTCTCCAATAACAAGTGACAAATGTTGGGTGAACAAATTACAGTTGGGCAATTGATAGGATTGAAAGCATTAAGACAGAACATCAAGATTATTAATCATGTAGGCATGTTTTCCATATATAGTCATACGTGCTCGTAATGAGAAACTTGTACAACATGTTTTTTCCTACCAGCCGGTGGCAGCCGGGCCTCAAGGGAATCTACTGGCTATTAAGGTACTCCTTTTAATAGAGCACCGGAGCAAAGCATTAACACTTGGTGAAAACATGTGATCCTCATACCTACGCCTTCCCCTCCAGTTGTCCCAATTTCTGTCACTTTGGGACCTTTGGTTCCGGACATAGACATGTGCATACAACTTGTAGATACAATCTAAGCAATAAGTATAGAGCTTAAATCTAAGATCATGCCACTCGGGCCCTAGTGACAAGCATTAAACACAACAAGATTGCAGCAACAATAACTTCACAAACTTTATAGATAGATTAATCATAATGTATCATCCATCGGATCCCAACAAACACAACACCGATTACATCAGATGAATCTCAATCATATAAGGCAGCTCATGAGATCATTGTATTGAAGTACATGGGAGAGAGAGTACCAACTAGCTACAGCTAGAACCCGTAGTCCATGTGGGAACTACTCACGGAGCATGATGGAGGCGGTGGCGTCGATGGAGATGGCTTCCGGGGGCACTTCCCCGTCCCGGCAGGGTGCCGAAACAGAGACTTCTGTCCCCAGAATTGGAGTTTCGCGATCGCGGCGGCGCCCCTGGAGTCTTTCTGGAGTTTCGTCAATTGGTATCGCGTTTTTAGGTCGAAAGGGCTCTTATAGGCGAAGAGGCGGCGCAGGAGGGCGCCTGGGGCCTCGTCCCAATAGGCCGGCGCGGCCAGGGTGGAGCCCGCGCGGCCCTATTGTCTGGGGGCCCCAGGCCTCCTCTCTGACTCCCCTTCGGTGTCCTGGTCCGTCTCGGTGAATTATGATGTTTGGTCTTCGTTTCGTTGAATTCCGAGAATATTGCCCGAACAGCCTTTCTGGAACCAAAAACAGCAGAAAACAGGAACTGGCACTTCGGCATCTTGTTAATAGGTTAGTTCCGGAAAATGCATAAAAACATTATAAAGTGCGAGCAAAACATGTAGGTATTGTCATAAAACAAGCATGGAACATCAGAAATTATAGATACGTTGGAGACGTATCACACGGCTTTGAGCAAAGAACATGGCATGGATTGACGTCCATACCGTGGCTGCCGTCTTGCAGCCTAGGAGCTGACTCGCGATCTCCTCCGTCATGGAAGAGAGGAGCACGCCCTGGACCTTCTGGTCCTGCGTCCACCACGTTGCATACGCGGGGTTGGCCACCTGCCGGGCGGCATCGCCGGTGCCCTCGGTGATGTTCTGGGCAGGCGCCGCGATGGTTCCATCTAGGAAGCCATGGAGAGAGGCCCCGGAGAGGTTGGTGAGGATGAGGGCTCGCCACAGCCCAAAGTTGGTTCGGTCGAGGCGGATGCCGATGGGAGCGACCGTAGTGGGAGTGGAGACCGCGGGCGGAGAGACTACGGGGCAGAGGGCGACGAGTTGCAGGGCAACACCGGATGATTCCATCGGGAGGACGGCGGCGGGGCAGACCTCGTCGAGAAGAGGCGGCGGCTCGGTTGCGGTTTAGGTTTAGGGCTCGGTGGCTCTGATACCAAAATAGAAGAATTAGGGTTTCGTGGATAGGCAACACGCCTCCACCTCTTCTCATTATATACACGGCAGGGTTACAGGGTTACAAGAGTACATGATGCATACGATACAAATACAGGTATGCAAACTGTTTCTTAACATTGAAGATTTCTACGGCACAAAAAAATTACACTTGTATTAGCCTTTTATGTTTTTGAAGAAAGAAAAATTATTTTGAATATGAATCTAATTGGAATGTAAAAATAAATAGTTTAGAAGCTTGTTGTTTGTGCTTGAATGAAATTTCACAAGGAAATATATTTTTTAGAAGTTATTTAAAAGTATTTCCTAAAATAGAGTTTTCATAAGATTTTGGTTTCAAAGTATTTTAAACAAAATCTATTTTGATTTTAAGGTTTTGAAAACACAGAAGATCATACTAGTAGTCAACTAAATTTATTAAAATCTGACAGATTTTTTTTAATCTTTTAAAAATCATACTCCATGGAACCCAAGTTAATTGGCTTCATTTTATCTAGATACTATGCATGTAGGGTAGAAACTTAACTAAATATATACGAATCTATATAAATTTGAGTCAATTAGTATGGATCGAAGGGAGTAGAAAAATAAATAACGTCGAAGCATAGCAAATAATATACCCCTAGATTTATATAAATGAATAGAACACGATACACAAAAGTAAAATTTGACTTTTGGACAAGTTGGAAATATTACCTGGTGCGTATGTTTTTAGCCCATGGGTAAATTATCCGCAACAATAAATACTAGTTAGCAATCTAGAGTGAACACTCAAATTAACCTTTTTTTTTACCTCGTAACCTCCGGGCCTCAGGTGGGTAATCACATGGCGATTGTCTAATGGCAGGTGGCCTTACTCCTTCCTGATTTGTCCTCCAAAAGGGCCTCATTGTGGTAGTTTTATTTTACTTGCCTCCTAGAATAAATCATCACTAGTGGAAAATAGGGCTTTCGTGGGAGCCTTTTGTCGCGGGCGCGCCTGCACCCGCGACAAATGGGGTGGCCACGTCGCTCCGAAACCATTTGGAGCGGGCAGAGTCTTTTGTCGCGGGCCGTATTACAACTACGAGTGAGAGTCTTAATGATCTTTTATGCACATTCAATTTTTCTTACTCGATGTTAAGTGTAATTCCTGACGTATATACATAACATGTGCAGCTTCCACTGGATTCTACTAGACATTCAACCTGATAAGAGAATAGTTGAAGTAAGAGACCCACTGAGTAGAGGCGTGGACGGGTTCCGCGACTTGCAGAAGTTGCTCCAAGTGTAATTTCCTTCATCGCCGCGCTATATCTTTCGTGAGATATCAATTAATTATCCACTCATTCAATCATTCTTTTGCCTTGCAGGGCTTGAAGAGCTTTCAAGAAACATCGTAAGGAGGGTACCTGGGCAGAGAAGCTAACATTTACTCCTGTACCGTGCCCCCAGCAGCCACAAGGGACGAATCTATGTGGATACTACATTTGCGAGTCCATTCACATGTTAACCACTGAGAAGCAGAACAAAAAAATTCAACGTAAGCAATAACATTCACAACTTTATTTATTATCGTCAATATTTCGTTATCAACATTGATATAGTCATACTCATCTCATTTTCGTATATAGGTCGACTTCATGCGGGACAGACTCCAACCAAAGGAACACCTACTAGGAATTGCGGAGGAACTGGCGGGACTTTTGGTTAGAGAAGTATTAAACAACAAAGGCTTGTTTAGTCCAAATAGATGCTCTACCTCCAAATAGACGGTCGCTAGTACCGCCTGTCCTCCAGATAGAGCTATATATATATATATATATATATATATATATATATATATATATATATATATATATATGGAAAATAGTGGGCTACCATGGGTGGTAGCTATGCACCCCCATCACACCACTCATCATCCCTATAGAGTATTTTAGGCCGTAGATAGATTTAACGGCGTTAGCCTCTCCTTTATCTCTCGCTTTTCCAACCTTGCTCCCACCCGCACGACCACTCTGCCCACCGCCTGAGAAAAATCCACACAGATCCAGAAAAGTTTGGTCTCCACGGTCCTCGACCACCACCAAATCTGGCCGCCGGTGACATCCCACACGCCCCTGCGCCTGCAAGACACCGCCGGGGAGCACATGCGACTTGCGCTCTCCCCGGCGGCTCCTCCTCCGCTTGCTCTCGCAGCCCCACCTCCCCAACTGCCACGGATCCCCAAGCCTCACCTACGCCGGATCCCGCAGCCTATACCGTCGCCTAGCCCGCTCCGTCCACGGCTCGGGGCCCTGCCCCGCTCATCCACGGCGCGGAGCACCAGGCAGGATTAAAGGCAGGCTCGAGCGGTACTCCAGGCGGCTCCTCGCACTGGCCGATTTTCCCCGTTCGCCCCGGCCATCGACTTCCACCATGAATTCCTCTACGCTTGTTCCTGTTATCACCAGAATTTGACCAAATCGGAGGTGGGCCACGATCAAGATAAGCTTGAAGGTTATATATGGAGAAAATACGAAGATCGGCCTTATATGCAAAGTTGGGCTAGATTGCCCATTTATCTGTAATTTGTTAGATCGTATCTTAGATCAAAAGTTAGAGTTTGTATCGTGCACGGTGGGATATTCCCACCGTAGAAAGTCCGCTGGACTATAAATATGTATCTAGGGTTTATGGAATAAACAACAACACAACGTTCACCCCAAAAACAAACCAATCTCGGCGCATCGCCAACTCCTTCGTCTCGAGGGTTTCAATCAGGTAAGCGACATGCTGCCTAGATCGCATCTTGCGATCTAGGCAGCACAAGCTCCACGTTGTTCATGCGTTGCCCGTACTGAAGCGTCTTTGATGGCGGGCAACGTAGTTATCATAGATGTGTTAGGGTTAGCATAGTTCTTCGTATAACATGCTTACGTAGTGCAACCCTTGCATGTCTAGCCGCCCTCATGCCTATCTCAGGTGTGGGGGCGGCACCCTGCTTGTTCATCGTTTAGTAGATCTGATCTGTTACGATTGCTCCTTGTTCTACAAGGATTAGTTTAATATCTGCAATAGTTAGGCCTTACAAAGGGGGGGAGGATCCAGCGGCACGTAGGGTGGCGTTCGCAAGTCCTAAACAGGATGTTCCGCGGATCAACATCATTGTTGGTTCTTTGGCCTTGTTTAGGATCGGCTTATGAGCACCGTGCGTGGCCGCGAGGCCCAACCTGGAGTAGGATGATCCGATTATGCGGTGAAAACCCTAAATCGTCGTAGATCTCATTAGCTTTATCTTGATCAAGCAGGATCACCAAGTATTCGTGCACCCCGTACGGATCATGGGTGGATCGGCTCTTTGAGCCGATTCACAGGATAACCTGAGAGCCGATCGAGGCTCGTATTTAATGTTTACGTGTATGCCATGCAGGAACTAAGCGAGGCATCCCCATCACCTTCCTGACCAGGTATAGGTCAGGTGGCACGCCCTTGCACTTCGCATCGCCGCGTGTGACCAGAAGAGCATTGCGGGCCGTCGCTCGGAGGGGTCTCAGCCAGCCGCAGCTCTAGGCTCTTCCCGGCTCTACTGTGTTGACAGGCCGCTGCCCGCCGGTGGGTTTTGGCGATCAACACATTCTGGCACGCCCGGTGGGACGTCGAGCAAAGGAAAGCCGATGACGAAACATCGGCCGGTACGAACGCGGTGCTCGTCCTCCCGACGGAGCCTAGTGCTCCAGCATTACACGAGGGATATTACGAGACCTTCATGGAGCGCTTCGATCCAGCGAGTCAGCCAAGATTATTCTCACTACACGGTCTGTTTGGTTTCAATGATCTAACGATCGGCGGCCACGTCGGCTACACGAATCCCAACGGAGCCGAGGTACGAGTACGGCGCATTGACATAATACAAAGCCGATATCTGCAGTCACCTGTCAGATTCGGCTCGGGGGAGGTGCATATGGTTATCAAACAGACGCATGGGCGAGAAAATGTCGGGAGCCGATGGAAAATCGGCCAGTAAAAAAAAAAAAAAAATTGTAGCAAGTACAGAAAGATCCAGTCCAATGAAACATCATTTGTCTCTGAAGGCCCTACTGAAGAAACACACCGAGGGCGAGAATGGCGTCGACACGGACGCGATCCGCCTCAGCAATCTCGGCCTTGTCATCCTCGTCCTTACCCGTCACCAGCTGATTGCTCAGGGTACGGATTTCAGCCAGATCGGTCTTCAGACCGGCCGTGAGGCCTTTTGCTTCGTCTTGAGAACGGGCAACAAGGGCTTCCTTGTCCTGGATGAGCTGTTTGGTCACCCTTACCCTCTCTTCAAGATCCTCCAGCTCCTTGCGCAGGGTCTCGAGTTCAGCACGAGTAGCAGAGGTATCCGTCTTGGCGTCCAGAGCAGCCTTCTTCTCATTGAGCCGTCGACATTTTTCGGCAATATCGGCCCTCAGCGGAAGTTGGGAGTGGCGAAGAGCAATCCTTTGGCGAGCCGATTGCACCCTTGACTTAAAGACCGGCAGGGTAACAGCGGGCCAGAGCTTCACTTGCAGGGTCATGGGGAGATGAAGCTGGATATCCTCGAGAATGCCTTTGGCCTCCGCGGAATCTTCAATCAAAGTCTCAGTTGGGGCAGAAAGCAAATCTTTGAGGCGCTGGAGTGGACCACGGATCGCATCGGGATCGGCTCCCCACCGCCTTGGACGAAGATGGTTCGATGGAAACAGGATAGAACGAACGCAAGCACGAACGATCATACCCCTGGCAGGACAAACCAAGCGAGTTTAGCAGCAATGGTGGAATTGATGGAGCCAAGGAAGAAAGACATACCTCTCCCAAGGAAGGGGGACAGCCGTTGCGATAACGATCGGCTCTTCGGTGGACCGAGATGGGTTAACCATTTGGGCAGCCGCCACCGCCGAGGTGGCCAGGTCCGAGTGGCGAACGGTATCTCGTATCTCCTCAACGTCTCCGCTAGAAGTTTTTTCGGCCTGCAAGGGGAGGCGATTAGCCGATCTATATGTAACGACCGGAAAACGTGAAGTATGATCGAGAAGATGATTACATTTGAGACCTCCTGGCTGGATGAAGAGGTTCGTGGGTTCTTGCGAGCCCTTTTAACACAGCGACGCTTCGTGCGTGACCCCGATCTGGTCGGGGCTTGGGGGGCAGGAGGTTCAGGGATCGACCTTTTCTTGGAAGCCGGCGCTGGTGAAGCCGTCTGGCTCTAGGTGGTGGACCTCTCGGAATTACCCGAGCTTGAGTCCCCCTGACTGGTTTCTTCGGCCCCGCTGGAGGTTTCTTCGGTGGAGGCCTGTAGGAAAGAATACAAGCAGGTTGAGGACAAATTTTCAGAGGTGGACAAATGCCTACAGGGTCTGAATCAACTTACATGCAAGCTTTCTTGGGCCGGAGCTTTACGCTTCAGGGTTTTCCTGGCAGCCACCTTCCTCACTGCCGTCCTCGCCTGAGTCGAGGCTCGGGGGGCAACCGGCCCCGAAGATGCTTTACTCTTAGCAGCCGATTTCGGTGAAATCGGCTGACTCTGCATTATGACTTTCTTCAGGGGTGGCGAGCTCTAGCAGAAGAGGACCACTGGTGCCGGAGGAAGGAATACGAAAGGGGAACCGTCGGCTTGTGTGGGAGCCGGACCATCTTGTTGCTGCCAGGAGAATGAATCAAGTCACAGGTGATCGCTATGTGCGGTTACAAGAGATGCTTAAGTAATGGTACCTGGTCTGCAGGATGTCATATTCGGCGTCAAGCTCTCTCGCAGCGGTCCTAGAGCCTTCACGAAGACGTGGGTCTTCCACATAGACCACCAAGTCTCAAAACCATCGGTGGTAAAGGAGAAACGGAGGTCGTGAGGGATTGGGATGGCCAAAGCATCAAAGAAGGTATAACACCTTTGGGCGTGGTGATGTCAGGCAGGTCCGCTCTACTTCTTTGTCGAGATGGTGTAAGAAGAAGTGTGGAGGCACCTGTCAGAGTCCAAGCTGTCGGGCTGCCACTACCGGTTGGTAGCACTCATAACCGGGCTTTGTGATCCGGTTCGAGGTACTCATGCCAACAGGGAGGAAGCAAGGGCGAATCATGATGGAGTACAAATGCTGTGTGCCGGCGTCACCGGCAAGGTCGTCCAATCGGAAAGAAACGGGGTTTTCAAAGTTTGCCGATTCAAGATAAGGATCAAACGGGGGTTGTCCAGACCTTGGAAGAAAATCTTGAACCACCCCGTCGCTTCCTTGGGGATCAGCCTGCTGCCCGGGATACCAAATCGGGCTTGGCCGTAGCTGGTGCATCGGATTTCCTTTCCATTCACATCCGGAAAGGTGCAGTGGTCGGTGGTGGGAAGTCCGGTATTTGGTTTTGGAAGTATAGTTGTGCCCACAACCGAATGAACCACCGAGGGCCGCCGGTTTTGACTGTCTTTCGATGGAACAGTTTTGATGTACATCGGTTGAAGGGATCGATAAGTCTCTCCAAGGAATAGTTTGCCTAGGCCGAGTTGGGTGCCTTTAGCAAGTTCATAAGCCGGGGAGAGGTAATTCTTGGTAGGAGCAAGTGATGGGCCACGAGAATATGAAGTGCTCCGGCCGTAAATTCGAGAAAGGCTGTGTGCTCCCTCTCCGTCACGGGGCCTTTGTTTTTCATGTAACGATTAAGGTAGGCACCCCAATTTGGTACACTCTTTTTTGGAGGAAAGGGTGAAAGGGACTTTTGGCGGTTTGAATGCGAAGGGGTGGGGATGCAATGTCCAGCCCCGTGATCATGGCCACATCCGTAAGGTTGGTGTCATAGGGCCATGACCAAACATAAAGCGATTCGGTGCATCGGACCAGAAGTAGCCGATGGTTTTCAAGATGTTCTCGTTCTTCTCAAGAGGAGATAATGATAATGACAGTGGCATCGGCTATCCCTATGGTTTCCCAAGTGGCATAGTGGGATTTTGATACTCTGTTGTACCATGCCACCCAACCTTCGGGAGGATTAGGCCGGGCTCGTAGGCGGTCGGCCCAGAAGTTAGATCTAGGTTTTGGCTCACAAAGGGGATTCCGTTAGCTTCGCACGAAATTAACAGGGCAGGACTCTCAGAAGAACGAGGACCAAGGCACATCGAATTTGCAAGAGAAGGGTGTGGCAGAAGGATATCTGAAGCCTAAATTAGTAGCGGAGCGAAACATTAATTCAGGTGTTTGCCATTAATCTCATGTCAAGTCGAACGGCGCGAGGGGGTTGAAGATTACCTTCAGTCCGGAAGCTGTGATATCGGTGTTGGATGATTCCGCCATGGGATGCGTTGAAGGAGTCGGAGGCGGCGTGGCCGAGATCTGTGTAGATGGTTGTGGGTTGGAGCTGCTCAGGCGGCGATTTGGGGATCTGAGTTCACCTTTTCAGATGGAGGTCGCAGGTTACCGTTTGGAAGGGCGGCTAGGTCGACTTTCCTCGTATTTTTATAATGGAGACCGATGCAATGCCATCGGCTCTCTTTGAGACTGCCCGACTTTGACCATCGGCAAAACAATGGACTGGAGAATACTTCTTCATACGAGAGGAGGGTTTGTTGCAATGAAGAGCCGATGGTTCAAAGAGGAACAGAAGGAGAGCCGATATGTTCGCATTTTGCTGGTGCTATGTCCCTAGTCTTCGCTGCCTTCGTCGTTGGCATCATAGCTGTCACCGGCGCTGTTTCCAGAGAGTGCCTCGCCACCGCTGCTCTAGCCCTCGACTGGAGTTTTCTTCCTCTGCGTCATCATCATCGTCCTCGCTAAAAGCCCACTCGGACTCCAACGTTGGCTCACTTGGGGGAATAGATTGGAAGGAAAGGTCAATAGCCAGATCAGAGGATGAAGAGGGTTGATCGATTGGCACGGTTGAATAATGGGGAGCTTGGCGGAAATTTAACGCCATTACGCTTCCAAGGAAATGATGCAGAGCTATCGAGTTTTCAGAATAGCCGACAAGGCATAATGATGACGGATCTTGCGACGATTCTCGCTATATCATGACATGACCCGACGAAGGAAAGCGTAATGATTTTGGAAATGTTATTTCCAAAACCAGGGGGCATGTGTTATCACCGTAATTTGACCAAATCGGAGGTGGGCCACGATCAAGATAAGCTTGAAGGTTATATATGGAGAAAATACGAAGATCGGCCTTATATGCAAAGTTGGGCTAGATTGCCCATTTATACGTAATTTGTTAGATCGTATCTTAGATCAAAAGTTAGAGTTTGTATCGTGCACGGTGGGATATTCCCATCGTAGAAAGTCCATTTGGACTATAAATATGTATCTAGGGTTTATGGAATAAACAACAACACAACGTTCACCCCAAAAACAAACCAATCTCGGCGCATCGCCAACTCCTTCGTCTCGAGGGTTTCAATCGGGTAGCGACATGTCGCCTAGATCGCATCTTGCGATCTAGGCAGCACAAGCTCCACGTTGTTCATGCGTTGCCGTCTTGAAGCGTCTTTGATGGCGGGCAACGTAGTTATCATAGATGTGTTAGGGTTAGCATAGTTCTTCGTATAACATGCTTACGTAGTGCAACCCTTGCATGTCTAGCCGCCCTCATGCCTATCTCAGGTGTGGGGGCGGCACCCTGCTTGTTCATCGTTTAGTAGATCTGATCTGTTACGATTGCTCCTTGTTCTACAAGGATTAGTTTAATATCTGCAATAGTTAGGCCTTACAAAGGGGGGGAGGATCCAGCGGCACGTAGGGTGGCGTTCGCAAGTCCTAAACAGGATGTTCCGCGGATCAACATCATTGTTGGTTCTTTGGCCTTGTTTAGGATCGGCTTATGAGCACCGTGCGTGGCCGCGAGGCCCAACCTGGAGTAGGATGATCCGATTATGCGGTGAAAACCCTAAATCGTCGTAGATCTCATTAGCTTTATCTTGATCAAGCAGGATCACCAAGTATTCGTGCACCCCGTACGGATCATGGGTGGATCGGCTCTTTGAGCCGATTCACAGGATAACCTGAGAGCCGATCGAGGCTCGTATTTAATGTTTACGTGTATGCCATGCAGGAACTAAGCGAGGCATCCCCATCACCTTCCTGACCAGGTATAGGTCAGGTGGCACGCACGCCTGCACTTCGCATCGCCGCGTGTGACCAGAAGAGCATTGCGGGCCGTCGCTCGGAGGGGTCTCAGCCAGCCGCAGCTCTAGGCTCTTCCCGGCTCTACTGTGTTGACAGGCCGCTGCCCGCCGGTGGGTTTTGGCGATCAACAGTTCCGCAGGACGGTGGAGATTGAGAGCAGCGTCGCGCGCGCCGTGGAGGAGGAGCAAGGCTCGCGGCCGGTCCCTCAGCCGGACGAGTTCTGGTCCGCCGGGGCCACCACACTCAGTGCCCGGGCGCGAGGATGGTTGTGTTGGTGTTCGACGGTGCGGGAGCACGCCATTGAGGGGCCACGGCTGGAGGATGCCATTGAGGAATGATGCGAGAAGAGGACGCGGGCGTCGTTCTCTGCGTCTCCCATTCGATGAGGGAGGAGCCCAGCTCCGTCCGTGGCGTGCGGCGAGGAGGGAGGACGCCTGCTCCGGCCGCGGCGTGCTGCGAGCTGCAAAGGCGTACGAGTCTATGAGCGGCTTTCTGCAATTTTTGGCCGTGTGGTTTTCTTTCTATTTGAATTTTCTTCTACTCGTTTTTTCGATCTGGATACCGCCGTGTTCTCGATCCAGATCCATGTTTTCTGTACGTGGTTTCCCATGTGTTAAATTACGATCTGGATTTATTTCACCATGTGGTGTTGATCTTGCTCAAGATTTATGCCCCTTCCTGTACCGGAATTTCTTGGACGACAACCTCCGTATCTTCAATTTGTTCTAATTTTTATTTTGGCTTGGATGTGCAGACTAATCGTGGATCAGAAGACCAGAAGTCCTAATTGATAAATAACCACTGCCTCTCTGGCGCTGGTCTTCCCCTTTTTACGGATGTGCGTTTCCCACCATCGAGGTCACCATGGCGATGGCGGCGGTGCCGACGAGGTGCTGCTGGATGTTCTAGATATTTCTTCACCTTCCACTGCTGAGACTGAGAGTAAGGACTTGCTGCGTCATGGGCTAATGGAGGTGCTCGCCCTCGTGGTCGTCGCGAGGATGGGAATGCAGGCTGCTGCTATGTGTTCTTTGTTTTCTTATTCCTCGTTTTGGCTGCATCCCCTGTTCCTGGAGGCAAGCAGTTCGGCTCTAATGCATCCCTGAAATCTCTTATCTCTTTATTCCCGATTTCTGTTTTTTTTTCTTGTTAGTCATAGTGCTGCTAGGATGTGAGACCATTGAGATGCCTCTCGGCTGGCTTATTTCTTCTTCTTTTTTGTTCCGTCCAAGAAATCAAATATAGAGTGAGTGTGTTCATCTTTGGCACCAAACTTTTTGCACATACTGGATGAGTTTTATCATGCACTTTCCAGATTTTTTCAGTTCGGAGTGAAAGGTGAGCCTGTGATTTAAATTTTTTTTTTGCATGGTACATGGATTCAGTAAGTTATAGGTATCCATTATCTGAATCGGTGCAGACGATATATCCATTATCGGGATCCGAAGCTGTTATTACCTTTGTGACACATTCCTCCGCTTTTTTTTTCTAGTCTACATTTTGACTGTGTACTGTAAATGATTTTCAAGATCCATTGCTTTTCAAGCACGGTTGTCCCTCAAGTTTGGAAAGAAATACATATAATTTCTTACATGTTGCATGCATTCAGAGTGGTCTAGTGATATGATCTTTTGTTCTTCAATGTTCTCTCTCACTCTAAGAATCGAACACTTTTTGTGAGATCTAGCGATTCTCTTGTTCCCAGGTTTAATTCCAGAATTGTTATTTTAGATGTACTCTTATTTTTGGTGGATGTTAGATCAAAATGAAGTAGAAAATCTCAGTTTACCCACTAATTACTTCCCTTAATTTACTCTCTTAAATTTCTTCTCACTATTAATTTACTCACTCTCCTCTTAAATTTGGTAAACATTCTTGCTACAGTCACATAATTAACAGGAGTGAAGCCGTTTTTCTCTAGTGGGGTGTACCTCATTGTTTCTCCCTAATTAAGTGGGGTGAGCCATTGATTAATTCTCGGTCCTTACATGTCTCATTAACCTGAAAAGCATAGCGGGAGTGGATAGAATATTGTCAGTAAGCTTCGCGTCAAAAAGTTTCAAAAATAAAACATGCCGCACGCCACGAGTGACTAGCCTTGTCCTGCCATGCATTAAAAAATCAAATGTCATGTGTTGTACACAGCCAAGGAAATGTAAGGATGGATAACGGCTGGGGCTGACGGACGTTTGGGTCGCACGAATCACTGCGAAAGATCCAATGATGGTTACACCGTGCGTAGCTATCACCCTAGGTAGAAAATCCGCGTCGATATATATATATATATATATATATATATATATATATATATATATATATGACATATTCATACTACACCCGGGTGTAGTTACACCCACGCGTGTTTCTCATAATCTAGAGAGTATCCATCGTACCGAAGAGTATGTACATGTAGTATGAAGTATATAAGACCATTTTGGTAGTATGTATAATACTTTGTAGGCAGTATGTACATTTTGTTACGTAGACTAATTTTTTACGTATGCATATGCATGTATTTCGGATATATAGTGCAAACTACATGCTCATTTACATTTTTTTCACCAAACTTGGTTTAGATTATCTTAGATATAGTGTAAGAACATACTCAAACCGATAAAGTATCGTATATACTTCTGTATGGTAGTATATTAGATATGGGTGTAACTACACCCAGGAGTAGGAAGTATTTATCCTATATATATATATATATATATATATATATATATATGTAAGGGGAATCTACGAATATGTAAGGGGAATAGACTTTTGCTTCCAATATTTGTTTGATCGATCTATATATATATATATAATGAATGAACGTGTACCACTTCTAGTAGCGTACAAATATATGCAACTTTTATTTTCGAATGAAAAACGAAATAAAAGGGGTGGGTGGCGGGGGGGGGGGGGGGTGGGGGGGTGCTGCACCCCTCAAACCCTAAAGCAGCAGCGTTGTGCGCGCGCCACGTAGAGGGCCTTTTGTCGCGGGTGGTAATACGGCCCGCGACAAAAGGGCATGTCCCCTGCGCGCCCCGCGCCTGCCACGTGGTGGACTATATGTCGCGGGTGGTAAGTGACCCGCGACAAAAGGTGGACCTTTTATCGCGTCTCTTTTGTCGCGGATGGCCACCCGCGACAAAAGGCCCTTACCACCCGGAACAAAAGGCCTGTTTTCCACTAGTGCATGTTTAGAATTCTAAGATGCGCTATTTTTTAGGTAGGTTAGGTGGCGGAGCTAGGGGAAGAGGGGGTGCCCTGCCCTCCTCCCCCATGAGGAGGATCTTGGGATAACAAGGGCCGATCTGCCGTGATAACAATGCTAATTTCCACGTAACAAAATTGTATCATCCCAGCGGTCTCACACTAGTCGAGTTCGTGATGAAGCAGCAGCCGGTACGTGCTCCAGTCCTGCTTCGTTAGTTTTCTTTTCCTTGAGAGGATTCAGTCTGTTTGGTATAAATCGGATGATGGCTTTGTTTCATTCTTTTGAGGCGAAAATAGCCATTAGTGAATTAAAGTGTTGGTACATTTCATGTTCATCTGTTAGTAGTGCAATTGCATCTTGTTGTATTGTTGAATTTTTTTTTTTTTGACAATCAATACCACATATATTCATAATAACAAATAGTACATGGTAGAGATACACGAGCTGTCTCCAGCGATTATAAAATAAAGTCTAAAAGATACTAGCAAATCTTTGAGGTCTTCAAACTCTTTCTTCTTCCAAGACATAATCTTAAACTTTTCTGAAGGCAGCCAAAGATACATAACAAACCATAGACCTGTAAATAGCAACGAAGGTTCTTCCATAATTTTAATTTGAGCCGCAATGCCAAGGCTGCGTGCACGCGCGCAACCATTAAAGTAGTCAATCAACATCGGCAAGAGTACCAACACCAGTATGTCAGGGAATAAAAACCGATCTGCCTTGTCGACGATGATGGAGAGCCGAGAGTACGAATCACCATTGTCGAGGACGTAGCAACTGGGACAAAAACTGCGAGGATAATCCTCCCCGCGGCAACCATGAGAAAAGATCCAAGATCGATCTGGCGAAGTAAGATCTGAACACCCATACCTAGATAATTGTAATCTTTCAGCATCACCATTGACGTCGGGAAGGAGATCTCGTCGTCGAACGAAAGGACAAATATCACTTATTGCAGACGATGCTATCTCCATTGCGGGGAAACCAACAAGAAAACAGCGACCAAAACCCTAAAATAGACTACTGAAAAGACTACTTTTATTGAAAACTGCACTCATAGATCGGGTTTCCCACTCCTCCCAACGCCGGCGAAGCCGGCCGGAGGAGGGGGAACGGATCTATGAAGGAGGCTGAGTCGGGGCGGCTAGGGCTTTTTCTCAAAGAGGCCACGGCTACATTGTATTGTTGAATCTTATTTTAGCCTATGCATAGATTAAAGCATAAAGCCCTAATTATTGCCAAGTTTTTATCTAAGTCTTAAATATGGAAATAATGGATACAATATCAATCAAATAAATAGAAAATACATGTCACACTAACAATTTGAGGTTAACCAAAATCAGCAGTTGCGCATGCCTTAGAGATACTAACAATTTGCTACTAGTCGCGGCTGGTAGTCAACTCGCATGTTGCACTTCAGATTTTTCAAAAAATGTGCAATAAATTATGGACATTTTTTGTGTGTTGCATCTTGTTCACTTATAAAGTTCCGCCTCAAAATACAACAACGTGTGACCTGCACCAATAATAACAAATGACGTATGAATAGTAAAGGATACTATTCACTTATGTCTTTTTTTTCACATGTCACATATAGTCATATTTTGAGACATTATTTTATGGGTGCACAACATACAATATAATTATGTCCATGCATTATTTCGCATCTTTTGAAAACTCACAAGTATAACATAAACAATGAGGTGCAAGCGCAACTATTGCGGAATATACATTATTTTTCAAGGGAGGCCCTTGTGTAGATAAAACCGAGATGCAATAGCAACATTCTTTAGATCCATCTCCGTGTGCACAACGAGCCCCCCGATAGGCCGATCATCTCACCATAGCTATGTGAAATGCCCAGCGGCTAGAGAATGAACAAGGCCAGCCCAAGTGGCTCACCGACATGAGACTTGGCCAAATTAGACGCGTGGGAGCTTCTATACGACGATCGTTAGTTATGCATGATGCTAATCTCTTCTAGATTGGTCCGTATCGGGTGCAACCAACATCTATCATCTATGCCAGTTTTTTTACAGATCAGAATTTTTTATTATTAAAAAATAATTTGGATGAAATATATTTAGAAACTTGAGTAAACAAATATTCATAGTACAAAAAATGTTCATGAATTTTAAAAAAATAGTCCACGGTGTTAAAAAAAATCATCATATCCTTCAAAAAATTTATTTTCGTGGTTCGAAAAATGTCCTTCTAGCCCAATAAGTTATTCAGAATGTTCCAAAAAGATGAATTCCAAATTTTTTCATGTAGTTCCAAATAGTTGTTCGTGGGGTTCAACAAAATGTTCACATGGTTCCAAAAATGCTCATGTACTTCCAAATAATTGTTTGTGAGGTTCCAAATATGTTCATGTAACTCCAAATAATTGTTTGTGAGGTTCAAAAATATTCACACATTACACGATACTAAAATACAATCTAATTTTTAAAAATAAAACAGAAATGGAGAAAATAAAAACAAACAATAAAAAATAAAGAAACTAAAAAAGTATAAAATAAAACAGAAACAGAAACTAAAAATAAAAAGAAAACGTGAAAAGAAAAAGGGAAACAGAAGAACGAAAAAAAAAAAACGAATAGGGAACTCTCCTTTGCTGGCCCGTCCACTACTAGCCGCGCGTGGACGTTGCTCCCGTAAGCGACGCAATGGGCGTCCTATAGGATTTCCCCAGCCGCGACGACAATGCAGAGAAGAAGCCTGCCGGCGGAGGCGAGAAGCCCTGGACCGCCTCTGATTACGGCAGAGTGCAGTACTGCAGTTCTAAGGTCATCTCCAGTGGTTCGACGCATTTCGGTGTTTGCATGCGAAACAATAAAATAAGGAATTCACCAAAGTCATAATTATTACATTTAAATTTTTAAAAGTCTACATGAAAATAAGATAGTATTTCTCTAGACATTATCTTCATGGCCAACCAATGTCCACTGATACTCAATCAGATCCGTCTGCAACTATTTGGAGACGTTCTCGTTACTGACTTCTACAATGATATGTAGATAGTCCTGCCAAGATGAAGCAGAAGGGCGGGTTTTTGGAGCGCCCCTTCACAGAGCCCCGGTGCTCCAGCCCCGGGTTTGAGGTGAACTCGTGGATATGGAGGCCGCAATAGTTGCCAATGTCTGCGTCGACTGATCGGACTCCTCGTCGGAAGAAGAGTCGACGACCTCCACGCGGAACTTGTCCAACATCTGCCACATGTCCATCTGCGTGGGTACAAAGTGCGGATCAATGGCCGCGCACAATGGCGCCGAAAACACGAGTAAGAAAACCTACCGATGCAATTGACCGAACAGGTCGTGGGCGGCGCGGAAGGGCGGCGCAACCGGGAGCGTTTGGCCCGAAAACAGCCGACAGGTACGCGGCAGAGCCAAGCCCGAGTACGATCCTGCTCTCCCGCGCGGCGAGAACGGAGCAGACGGCGACTACTGCGGCGCTGCGGCGGGACGGCGGCGGGTGAGGTTGGGGTGGTGGCGTCGCACTAGGGCAACAAAGAAGGGAAAAAAGAAACAAATCGAAGCGGTCGAGTTCGCTGTCCCTGACTTGCGGAACCGGGTAACAAATGGAGGACGCTCCGCGGATGGCCCGGTCACTTTGCGTCGCACTGCTGGAGCAGGCCCCAAACGCATTTCCGGTCACGGCGGACGAAAACGGTCGCTCAACGTCCGATTTGCGCCGCGCCGCTGAAGATGCCCTAATACATACGTGTGTGCTGAATTTCTTTTGCAGGCGGACACAGTTGGGCCTTACGAGGCATGAGTGGATATCGATCTAACGCTGCAATTGCAGAATCACAAAGTACTAGTAAGAATTTAAGATCATAACTTTGATCAAGTATGCATGAGGGAGTGTAATAAAATCGCACATTGCATAGGCACATTGCCAAGTAGCGTCTACCCTGTATCCTCCGACTAGTGTCGCCAATGTCTTTGTCAATTGGTTTCATGGTAATGATTTAAGGTTTAAGCTGCTTCTTAGGGTGGGAGGGCTAGCAGTTATCTGGGCGCTTTGGCTATGTAGAAATGACAAGATCTTTAATAACAAAAATTGTTCTTTGTTGCAGGTCATCTACAGATGTACAAGTATTCTCCGTTCGTGGTTACCACTTCAACGAGTGGAGAACCGAGACCTCTTTACGGAGGTCTGTACACGGTTGGAGGCTACGACGAGGGATACCGCCCACCGACATCACCACCTCCACTCTGGCACCGCCCGCCAGTATCACTACCTCCACTCCGGCACCGCCCACCGTCACCGAGTGCTGCATCAGCACCTTCACTCCGGAGACGCCCACCGAGCGCACCGCCGCACCTCCTTCCAAACCCACGCCCTCCGGCAACCTCATCCCCACCAGCACGTTCGACGCGCTCGGCGACAGTGGCATTTTAGAGCCGAAGACCCCTCCGGTGCCGGGACGGAGACAAGGGGGGACGAGGGGGGCTGCGCCCCCCCCCCCCCGATGCTCATAATTTTCCTTTGAACACAAGACATGACAGCTCCTTATTTGCGTGATTTTAGCTAGTTTTGCTCCCCTCATACTCAGATTGCACCCCTTATACATCATTCCTTCCTGGCTCCATCCCTGGTATGCGCCGGAGGAGACGGAGGATGGCGTGGCGTGGTGGTGGGCCATTGTGGCCACCGCTGCCTCCCTGCTCCTGGTGGGTGGTGCTCTGGGCGTACGCGAACTTCTCCGCTGCCAAATAAGGACACAAGCAGCTGAAGAAGAAGGAGTACTAGTTTGAGTGAACTAGATGATACCCCGGCGGGATTTGTGGCAAAAAAAAGTGACATAATATACCATAATAGTCTTTAGCAAAATAAATAAAACTTCATGAGATTCATCGATGCAAGACCTGAAAGAAATACAAGACGTGTGCACTAAAGTAGGAATTAGAACAAATCAACACCTATGGCGGGTGTACAAATGGGATCATTGCAAGATTTATGATAGTGGTGAGAAAAGTACCACATTGCATGAGTGTTTCTAATACTATCAGTACCAAATCGTATATAAATGTTTGAGTAAACTCTTTTCACCTTGGTAAAAAAACCAGGAAATATATTGTCAACATATATTTGTAGACTAACCGAACTGATCAGAACAAATTATACATGAAATACTACAAATATATACTCCATCAACATTGGAAGCATTGGCGCAGAGCAAATGGGTGTCACAGAAATATAGAAAGACTGCTGCAAGTGATCTTTTCATATATGCGATTGAGCATTCCAGCGTTGAAGTTGATTTACTGCGTCAAACGATGACCCCGTAATATTCATCCAGTGCATACTTTTCATCATCAGATATATATGGACATATCAGACACGCAAAAAATGATATGGACATATCAGCTGAGCTTGCATTAACAACTTTTTCTTTTCGAAATACGATGCAAGTCTGTAAAAGCTCATCAATACGGGAGTTAGATGTTCAATTTAGAGACCTAATGTGATAAGATAAATTGCACAACATTAAATGGTGCTGCCAGCGCTTATCTATGAACAATGGCAACCGCAAAAAAAAAGAAACAAATTGAGTCACTGCCATATTTTTACCACCACTATCAAACTTTATGACTATAAATTTCCATAATTAAAAAAATTAGTGATACATATAGACTGAATAATAAATTAGTGAAATTCCAGTATAATAACAATCGAAGTGGTCGATTTCGCTGTCCCTGACTTGCGGGGCCGGGTAACAAATGGAGGATGCTCTGCGGGCCAGGTTTGCGTCTCCGCGGACGGTCCGGTCACTTTGCGTCGCACAGTTGGAGCAGGCCCCAGACGCATTTCCGGTCACGGCGGACGAAAACGGTCGCTCAACGTCCGATTTGCGTCGCGCCGCTGAAGATGCCCTAATGCATACGTGTGTGGTGAATTTCTTTTGCAGGCGAACACCGTTGGGCCTTACGAGGCACGAGTGGATATTGATCTGACGCTGCAGTTGCAGAATCACAAAGTACTAGTAAGAATTTAAGATCATAACTTTGATCAAGTATGCCCGAGGGAATGTAATAAAATCGCACATTGCATAGGCACATTGCCAAGTAGCGTCTACCCTGTATCCTCCGACTAGTGTCGCCAATGTCTTTGTCAATTGGTTTCATGGTATCGATTCAAGGTTTAAGCTGCTTCTTAGGGTGGGAGCGCTAGCAGTTATCTGGGCGCTTTGGCTATGTAGAAATGACAAGATCTTTAATAACAAAAATTGTTCTTTGTTACAGGTCATCTACAGATGTACAAGTACCGTTCGTGGTTACCTCTTAAGCGGGTGGAGAACCGAGACCTATTTACGGAGGTCTGTACACGATTGGAGGCTACGACGAGGGATACCGCCCACCGACATCACCACCTCCACTCTGGCGCCGCCCACCAGTATCACTACCTCCACTCCGGCACCGCCCACCATCACCGAGTGCTGCATCAGCACCTTCACTCTGGAGACGCCCACCGAGTGCACCGCCGCACCTCCTTCCGTCCCCACGCCCTCCGGCAACCTCATCCCCACCAGCACGTTCGACGCACTCGGCGACAGTGGCATTTTAGAGCCGAAGGCCCCTCCGGTGCCGGGAAGGAGACAAGGGGGGACGAGGGGGGCGGCCCCCCCCCCCCCCCCCCCCCTATGCTCATGATTTTCCTTTGAATAGAAGCCATGACAGCTCCTTATTTGCGTGATTTTAGGTAGTTTTGCTCCCCTCATACTAAGATTGCAACCCTTATACTTCATTCCCGCCTCCGTCCCTGGTACGCGCCGGAGGAGACGGAGGATGGCGTGGCGTGGTGGTGGGCCATTGTGGCCACCGCTGCCTCCCTGCTCCTGGTGGGTGGTGCTCCGGGCGTACGCGAACTTCTCCGCTGCCAAATAAGGACACAAGCAGCTGAAGAAGAAGGAGTACTAGTTTGAGTGAACTAGATGATACCCCGGCGGGATTTGTGGCAAAAAAAAGTGACATAATATACCATAATAGTCTTTAGCAAAATAAATACAACTTCATGAGATTCATCGAAGCAAGACCTGAAAGAAATACAAGACGTGTGCACTAAAGTAGGAATTAGAACAAATCAACACCTATGGCGGGTGTACAAATGGGATCATTGCAAGATTTATGATAGTGGTGAGAAAAGTACCACATTGCATGAGTGTTTCTAATACTATCAGTACCAAATCGTATATAAATGTTTGAGTAAACTCTTTTCACCTTGGTAAAAAAACCAGGAAATATATTGTCAACATATATTTGTAGACTAACCGAACTGATCAGAACAAATTATACATGAAATACTACAAATATATACTCCATCAACATTGGAAGCATTGGCGCAGAGCAAATGGGTGTCACAGAAATATAGAAAGACTGCTGCAAGTGATCTTTTCATATATGCGATTGAGCATTCCAGCGTTGAAGTTGATTTACTGCGTCAAACGATGACCCCGTAATATTCATCCAGTGCATACTTTTCATCATCAGATATATATGGACATATCAGACACGCAAAAAATGATATGGACATATCAGCTGAGCTTGCATTAACAACTTTTTCTTTTCGAAATACGATGCAAGTCTGTAAAAGCTCATCAATACGGGAGTTAGATGTTCAATTTAGAGACCTAATGTGATAAGATAAATTGCACAACATTAAATGGTGCTGCCAGCGCTTATCTATGAACAATGGCAACCGCAAAAAAAAAGAAACAAATTGAGTCACTGCCATATTTTTACCACCACTATCAAACTTTATGACTATAAATTTCCATAATTAAAAAAATTAGTGATACATATAGACTGAATAATAAATTAGTGAAATTCCAGTATAATAACAATCGAAGTGGTCGATTTCGCTGTCCCTGACTTGCGGGGCCGGGTAACAAATGGAGGATGCTCTGCGGGCCAGGTTTGCGTCTCCGCGGACGGTCCGGTCACTTTGCGTCGCACAGTTGGAGCAGGCCCCAGACGCATTTCCGGTCACGGCGGACGAAAACGGTCGCTCAACGTCCGATTTGCGTCGCGCCGCTGAAGATGCCCTAATGCATACGTGTGTGGTGAATTTCTTTTGCAGGCGAACACCGTTGGGCCTTACGAGGCACGAGTGGATATTGATCTGACGCTGCAGTTGCAGAATCACAAAGTACTAGTAAGAATTTAAGATCATAACTTTGATCAAGTATGCCCGAGGGAATGTAATAAAATCGCACATTGCATAGGCACATTGCCAAGTAGCGTCTACCCTGTATCCTCCGACTAGTGTCGCCAATGTCTTTGTCAATTGGTTTCATGGTATCGATTCAAGGTTTAAGCTGCTTCTTAGGGTGGGAGCGCTAGCAGTTATCTGGGCGCTTTGGCTATGTAGAAATGACAAGATCTTTAATAACAAAAATTGTTCTTTGTTACAGGTCATCTACAGATGTACAAGTACCGTTCGTGGTTACCTCTTAAGCGGGTGGAGAACCGAGACCTATTTACGGAGGTCTGTACACGATTGGAGGCTACGACGAGGGATACCGCCCACCGACATCACCACCTCCACTCTGGCGCCGCCCACCAGTATCACTACCTCCACTCCGGCACCGCCCACCATCACCGAGTGCTGCATCAGCACCTTCACTCTGGAGACGCCCACCGAGTGCACCGCCGCACCTCCTTCCGTCCCCACGCCCTCCGGCAACCTCATCCCCACCAGCACGTTCGACGCACTCGGCGACAGTGGCATTTTAGAGCCGAAGGCCCCTCCGGTGCCGGGACGGAGACAAGGGGGGACGAGGGGGGCGTTTAGGTAGTTTTGCTCCCCTCATACTAAGATTGCAACCCTTATACTTCATTCCCGGCTCCGTCCCTGGTACGCGCCGGAGGAGACGGAGGATGGCGTGGCGTGGTGGTGGGCCATTGTGGCCACCGCTGCCTCCCTGCTCCTGGTGGGTGGTGCTCCGGGCGTACGCGAACTTCTCCGCTGCCAAATAAGGACACAAGCAGCTGAAGAAGAAGGAGTACTAGTTTGAGTGAACTAGATGATACCCCGGCGGGATTTGTGGCAAAAAAAAAGTGACATAATATACCATAATAGTCTTTAGCAAAATAAATACAACTTCATGAGATTCATCGAAGCAAGACCTGAAAGAAATACAAGACGTGTGCACTAAAGTAGGAATTAGAACAAATCAACACCTATGGCGGGTGTACAAATGGGATCATTGCAAGATTTATGATAGTGGTGAGAAAAGTACCACATTGCATGAGTGTTTCTAATACTATCAGTACCAAATCGTATATAAATGTTTGAGTAAACTCTTTTCACCTTGGTAAAAAAACCAGGAAATATATTGTCAACATATATTTGTAGACTAACCGAACTGATCAGAACAAATTATACATGAAATACTACAAATATATACTCCATCAACATTGGAAGCATTGGCGCAGAGCAAATGGGTGTCACAGAAATATAGAAAGACTGCTGCAAGTGATCTTTTCATATATGCGATTGAGCATTCCAGCGTTGAAGTTGATTTACTGCGTCAAACGATGACCCCGTAATATTCATCCAGTGCATACTTTTCATCATCAGATATATATGGACATATCAGACACGCAAAAAATGATATGGACATATCAGCTGAGCTTGCATTAACAACTTTTTCTTTTCGAAATACGATGCAAGTCTGTAAAAGCTCATCAATACGGGAGTTAGATGTTCAATTTAGAGACCTAATGTGATAAGATAAATTGCACAACATTAAATGGTGCTGCCAGCGCTTATCTATGAACAATGGCAACCGCAAAAAAAAAGAAACAAATTGAGTCACTGCCATATTTTTACCACCACTATCAAACTTTATGATTATAAATTTCCATAATTAAAAAAATTAGTGATACATATAGATTGAATAATAAATTAGTGAAATTCCAGTATAATAACAATCGAAGTGGTCGATTTCGCTGTCCCTGACTTGCGGGGCCGGGTAACAAATGGAGGATGCTCTGCGGGCCAGGTTTGCGTCTCCGCGGACGGTCCGGTCACTTTGCGTCGCACAGTTGGAGCAGGCCCCAGACGCATTTCCGGTCACGGCGGACGAAAACGGTCGCTCAACGTCCGATTTGCACCGCGCCGCTGAAGATGCCCTAATGCATACGTGTGTGCTGAATTTCTTTTGCAGGCGAACACCGTTGGGCCTTACGAGGCACGAGTGGATATTGATCTGACGCTGCAATTGCAGAATCACAAAGTACTAGTAAGAATTTAAGATCATAACTTTGATCAAGTATGCCCGAGGGAATGTAATAAAATCGCACATTGCATAGGCACATTGCCAAGTAGCGTCTACCCTGTATCCTCCGACTAGTGTCGCCAATGTCTTTGTCAATTGGTTTCATGGTATCGATTCAAGGTTTAAGCTGCTTCTTAGGGTGGGAGCGCTAGCAGTTATCTGGGCGCTTTGGCTATGTAGAAATGACAAGATCTTTAATAACAAAAATTGTTCTTTGTTGCAGGTCATCTACAGATGTACAAGTACCGTTCGTGGTTACCTCTTCAGCGAGTGGAGAACCGAGACCTATTTACGGAGGTCTATACACGGTTGAAGGCTACGACGAGGGATACCGCCCACCGACATCACCACCTCCACTCTGGCCCCGCCCACCAGTATCACTACCTCCACTCCGGCACCGCCCACCATCACCGAGTGCTGCATCAGCACCTTCACTCTGGAGACGCCCACCGAGTGCACCGCCGCACCTCCTTCCGTCCCCACGCCCTCCGGCAACCTCATCCCCACCAGCACGTTCGACGCACTCGGCGACA
Source organism: Lolium perenne (assembly GCF_019359855.2). NCBI lineage: Eukaryota > Viridiplantae > Streptophyta > Magnoliopsida > Poales > Poaceae > Lolium > Lolium perenne. Next base: position 215,452,065 of record NC_067249.2, read on the forward strand.
GTGCCGTTTTAGAGCCGAAGACCCCTCCGGTGCCGGGACGGAGACAAGGGGGGACGAGGGGGGCTGCGCCCCCCCCCCCCCCCCTATGCTCATGATTTTCCTTTGAATAGAAGCCATGACAGCTCCTTATTTGCGTGATTTTAGCTAGTTTTGCTCCCCTCATACTAAGATTGCAACCCTTATACTTCATTCCCGGCTCCGTCCCTGGTACGCGCCGGAGGAGACGGAGGATGGCGTGGCGTGGTGGTGGGCCATCGTGGCCACCGCTGCCGCCCTGCTCCTGGTGGGTGGCCGGTGCTCTGGGCGTACGCGAGCTTCTCCGCCGCCAATTAAGGACACAAGCAGCTGAAGAAGAAGGAGTACTAGTTTGAGTGAACTAGATGATACCCCGCGCCGTTGCTGCGGGATTTGTGGCAAAAAAAGGTGACATAATATACCATAATAGTCTTTAGCAAAATAAATAAAACTTCATGAGATTCATCAATGCAAGACCTGAAGGAAATACAAGACGTGTGCACTAAAGTAGGAATTAGAACAAATCAACACCTATGGCGGGTGTACAAATGGGATCATTGCAGGATTTATGAGAGTTGTGAGAAAAGTACCACATTGCATGAGTGTTTCTAATACTATCAGTACCAAATCGTATATAAATGTTTGAGCAAACAATTTTCACCTTGGTAAAAAAACCAGGAAATATATTGTCAACATATATTTGTAGACTAACCGAACTGATCAGAACAAATTATACATGAAATACTATAAATATATACTCCATCAACATTGGAAGCATTGGCGCAGAGCAAATGGGTGTCACAGAAATATAGAAAGACTGCTGCAAGTGATCTTTTAATATATGCGATTGAGCATTCCAGCGTTGAAGTTGATTTACTGCGTCAAACGATGACCCCGTAATATTCATCCAGTGCATACTTTTCATCATCAGATATGGACATATCAGACCCGCAAAAAATGATATGGACATATCAGCTGAGCTTGCATTAACAACTTTTTCTTTTCGAAATACGATGCAAGTCTGTAAAAGCTCATCAATACGGGAGTTAGATGTTCAATTTAGAGACCTAATGTGATAAGATAAATTGCACAACATTAAGTGGTGCTGCCAGCGCTTATCTATGAACAATGGCAACCGCAAAAAAAAAAAAAATTGAGTCACTGCCATATTTTTACCACCACTATCAAACTTTATGACTAAATTTCCATAATTTAAAAAATTAGTGATACATATAGACTGAATAATAAATTAGTGAAATTCCAGTATAATAATAATCGAATCGGTCGATTTCGCTGTCCCTGACTTGCGGGACCGGGTAACAAATGGAGGACGCTCTGCGCGACCGCTGGGTTTGCGTCTCCGCGGACGGCCCGGTCAATTTGCGTCGCACCGCTGGAGCAGGCCCCAGACGCATTTCCGGTCACGGCGGACGAAAACAGTCGCTCAACATACGATTTGCGTCGCGCCGCTGAAGATGCCCTAATGCATACATGTGTGCTGAATTTCTTTTGCAGGCGGACACCGTTGGGCCTTACGAGGCACGAGTGGATATCGATCTGACGCTGCAATTGCAGAATCACAAAGTACTAGTAAGAATTTAAGATCATAACTTTGATCAAGTATGCCCGAGGGAATGTAATAAAATCGCACATTGCCTAGGCACATTGCCAAGTAGCGTCTACCCTGTATCCTCCGACTAGCACTAGTAGAAAATAGGGCTTTCGTGGGAGCCTTTTGTCGTGGGCGCGCCTGCACCCGCGACAAATGGCGTGGCCACGTCGCCCCGGAACCATTCGGAGCAAGCTGGGCCTTTTGCCGCGCTTTTTGTCGCGGGCTGTATCACAACCCGCGACAAAAGGGGTCTGAGCTTTGGCGCCCCCTGCCAGCACCCCTTTTGTCGCGGGTCGTAATACGGCCCGCGACAAAAGGGCCATTCCTATATATACACACAGCCCACCTCCCTACATTTTTTTTCCTTGGTGGTGAAAGGTGGAGGTGTATGCTAGCTCATTTTTTCTTCATGTGCACAAGAGGTGTTTGATGAAATGTGTATGAGGGATGCCACTTGATTTTATTTGATAAGATTTCTCCTCTTTTTGATCCTAAAAGGTTAGCAACTATTTTCTCGTATATACATAGTCCGTACAATACTAATTTTAGCAAGGTGATTGCATCTGATACATAACTGTACTTATGATGCAGACGAGTCATCCATGGATGTACGGTAACCGATGTGCTCCCGCTTTCAGAGAGGGCGTGAATTCTTTCCTGCTTGTGGCCGAGGCCAACAAGTCCAATCATGGTTTTATGTCCATGTCTGAAATGTAAGAACGAGAAGGATTACTCTTGCTCAAGAGACATTAAGAGCCACCTGCTTCGGTTTGGATTCATGTCCAGCTATAATGTTTGGACCAAGCACGGAGAAGAAGGGGTTATGATGGAAGACGGCGATGAAGAAGAAGAAAACGATGACCAGTACCGATCTATGTTCTATGAATGCGATGATACCGCAATGGAAGACAATGAAGAAGAAGGAGGAGAAGAACAGGCAGCAGATGATCCTGTTGATGATGATCTTCGTCGGGCCATTTCTGATGCAAGAAGAGATTGTGGCACAGATAAGGAGAGGTTGCAGTTCGACAAGATGTTAGAGGACCACCACAAATTGTTGTGCCCAGGTTGTGAAGATGGGCAGAGAAAGCTGAGTAGCATATTGGAATTGCTTAAATGGAAGGCAGAGGTCGGTGTGACTGACTCGGGATTTGAAAAATTGATGATAATACTAAAGAAGCTGTTTCCAAGAAATAACGAATTGCCCGTCAGTACGTATGAAGCAAAGAAACTTGTCTGCCCTCTAGGATTAGATGTGCAGAAAATACATGCATGCATTAATGACTGTATCCTCTACCGCGGCGAGAAGTACGAGAATTTGAATAAATGCCCGATATGCGGTGCATTGCGGTATAAAATCAGAAAAGATGACCCTGGTGATGTTGAGGGCGAGCCACCCAGGAAGAGGGTTCCTGCGAAGGTGATGTGGTATGCTCCAATAATACCACAGCTGAAACGTTTGTTCAGAAACAAAGAGCATGCCAAGTGAAAGAACATGGAGCCCCCATGTGTGGTTTTGGTAATTGATGACAATCCCTATGGACTAACAGTTGCATTGAGAATCAATCTTAGGACATGTCCATAGCCATATGATGGTCTCAAGGTTGCTAGATGGAGAAGATCGAGGACAATTAAGAAGACGAATGAAGATGGTGTTGAAGATGAAGAGAGATGAAGACGACGTAGAAGATGGATGAAGATGGTGGCGTGCGTACAAGATCGAAGAAGACGGTGGCGTGTAAGTTGGAGGAAGACGGTGGCATGTAAAATTACGAAGAGGGTGAAGACGGAGCTTGCCGATTCGAGATGAAGAGGAACGCGCAAGGATAAGGTTTGTGCTCGATAGGATAGTAGGTCGCATCATCGGAGAGAGCTCAAACCTTGCATGCATTGCATCGTGTTTCTTAGGTCTTCTTGGTTCTTATCCATGAGATAAGTTAGAGCTTGTGTTCATTCTCATTACAAGCTCTAGCTCATCGGAAATGGATTCTGGATGCATCGCATGTTGCATGTGCAAGGGTGATGATTTTCCCGATATACCATATTGAGAGGTTACACCTCTATGACCATGAGAAAATCATCACTCACTCTTTTGCATGTTTTCACCTTGTTTAGTGGTAGCTCTCTTCGTCCTCTTTCCTGCAAAATTGGTTTCACCTCAATCGGAGTTTCCTAGCTCGAGATATTGCCGTTTTCGTATCGCAGTTTAAAGAAAAAAAGGGAAGGGCGGTAGTACCGGTCAGGTACCGGTTTGGTCTCTGTGAGAAAATGGATCTGGTCCGGTATTGACCCGGTACCGATCCGGTAGTACCGCTCGAGCGGTAGTACCGCTTGTGGTACCGCTTTGGGCCGATTTTTGACCGTTTTCTGCACAATTTTGCGCGCGAGCGGTAGTACCGCTTTGACAAGCGGTAGTACCGCTCGGGCGCGAATCTGACCGTTTTTCTGCCTCCAATAGCTATATTTTGGCCCCCCTATTTATACCTCTCTTCCACCTCCGACCCAAACACTTCTTCCCCTCCATTCTCTCTCCTCCATTGTTGACCTTGAAGGTTTTCTTCCTCCTCTTGATCCCCCACTATTTCTTGCATATTTTTGGGGGGAAAGGAGAGAGGAGATCTAGATCTCGATCTTCACCAATTGAATCCCTCTCCAAGTGAGGGGATCTTGCTAGATCTTGATCTTGGAGTTAATTGGTGTTTCTCCTCACATTTGTTCTTCATCCCTTATTCCCCCAATAGCTTTTGTAGCTTTGTTGGAATTTGGGAGAGAAGAACTTGGGCATCTTAGTGGTGTTCTTAGCCATTGCATTAGGTGCATCGGTTTGGGTTCTCTCCGGGGTTTCGGTCTCGTAGAGGGCATGTTGACCTTAGTGGTGTTGTTGCCTTAGTGGCCTTGTTGCCTTTGTGGTGTTGTAGCCTTTGTGACCTTGTAGCCTTTGTGGCCTTGTCGTCTTTGTGGCGTTGTTGCCTTTGTGGCGTTGTTGCCTTTGTGGAGTGTGGTAGCCTTTGTGGTTTTGGAGCCGGTTGTGGCGCGTTGGTGTCTTGGTGGCTTTGTTGCCGGTGTGGCGTGTCGTAGCCTCTTGTGGCCTTGTACTTGAGAGCCTCCGTGTTGTGGAGTTGCCTCAAGCTTGATACTTGGGAGTTTGCCCAAGCTTGTACGGGTTCGGTGACCACCCTCAAGGGTCCCTTAGTGGATCGAGGCTTCCCTCCTTGGAGGAAAGGCTCGAGGAGAATACGGTGGCCCTAGTGGCTCATTGGAGTGCCTCATGCCTCCACACCGCTCCAACGGAGACGTGGCACCTGACAAGGGATTAACTTGTCAATGCCTACGGGTTGTAGACTAGGGTTTAGTTAGAAGTAGAGGGCAAGTAGATCTCGAAGGTTTCAGCCGAAAAGTACTCGACGATATGAAAACTAGGGTTTGTGAGACAATGAATCGATGCTTTCTTTGTCCCTCGACTCCCCCTTATATAGGAGGCGGAGCCGAGGGATTCGTGATACACAAGTTACAGAGTCCGGGAGGGTTTCCAACTCATCCTGCAAGATTACAAATATTGTCTCCTAATACAACTCTAGCTTTCCTTAATAGTAAACTAGGCTTCCGATTTTTCTTATCTTTCGGGTCGTGGGCTGATACGTCTCCGACGTATCGATAATTTCTTGTGTTCCATGCCACATTATTGATGATATCTACATGTTTTATGCACACTTTATGTCATATTCGTGCATTTTCTGGAACTAACCTATTAACAAGATGCCGAAGTGCCAGTTGCTGTTTTCTGCTGTTTTTGGTTTCAGAAATCCTAGTAACGAAATATTCTCGGAATTGGACGAAATCAACGCCCAGGGTCCTATTTTGCCACGAAGCTTCCAGAAGACCGAAGAGGAGATGAAGTGGGGCCACGAGGTGGCCAAACTACAGGGCGGCGCGGCCCAAGCCCTGGCCGCCGGCCTGTAGTGTTGGCCCCTCGTGCCGCCTCTTGACCTGCCCTTCCGCCTACTTAAAGCCTCCGTCGCGAAACCCCCAGTACCGAGAGCCACGATACGGAAAACCTTCCAGAGACGCCGCCGCCGCCAATCCCATCTCGGGGGATTCAGGAGATCGCCTCCGGCACCCTGCCGGAGAGGGGAATCATCTCCCGGAGGACTCTACACCGCCATGGTCGCCTCCGGAGTGATGTGTGAGTAGTCTACCCCTGGACTATGGGTCCATAGCAGTAGCTAGATGGTTGTCTTCTCCCCATTGTGCTTAATTGTCGGGTCTTGTGAGCTGCCTAACATGATCAAGATCATCTATCTGTAATTCTATATGTTGCGTTTGTTGGGATCCGATGAATAGAGAATACTTGTTATGTTGATTATCAAAGTTATGTCTATGTGTTGTTTATGATCTTGCATGCTCTCCGTTACTAGTAGATGCTCTGGCCAAGTAGATGCTTGTAACTCCAAGAGGGAGTATTTATGCTCGATAGTGGGTTCATGTCTCCGTGAATCTGGGGAAGTGACAGAAATCTCTAAGATTATGGATGTGCTGTTGCCACTAGGGATAAAACATTGGTGCTATATTCGAGGACGTAGTTACTGATTACATTACGCGCAATACTTAATGCAATTGTCTGTTGTTAGCAACTTAATACTATAGGGGGTTCGGATGATAACCTGAAGGTGGACTTTTTAGGCATAGATGCATGCTGGATAGCGGTCTATGTACTTTGTCGTAATGCCCAATTAAATCTCACTATACTCATCATAATAAGTATGTGCATGGTCATGCCCTCTTTATTTGTCAATTGCCCAACTGTAATTTGTTCACCCAACATGCTGTTTATCTTATGGGAGAGACACCTCTAGTGAACTGTGGACCCCGGTCCAATTCTCTATACTGAAATACAATCAACTGCAATACTGTTTTACTGTTTTCTGCAAACAATCATCATCCACACTATACATCTAATCCTTTGTTACAGCAAGCCGGTGAGATTGACAACCTCGCTGTTTCGTTGGGGCAAAGTACTTTGGTTGTGTTGTGCAGGTTCCACGTTGGCGCCGGAATCCCTGGTGTTGCGCCGCACTACATCTCGCCGCCATCAACCTTCAACGTGCTTCTTGGCTCCTACTGGTTCGATAAACCTTGGTTTCATACTGAGGGAAAACTTGCCGCTGTACGCATCACACCTTCCTCTTGGGGTTCCCAACGGACGCGTGTTGTACGCGTATCAAGCTCTTTTTCTGGCGCCGTTGCCGGGGAGATCAAGACACGCTGCAAGGGGAGTCTCCACTTCCCAATCTCTTTACTTTGTTTTTGTCTTGCTTTATTTTATTTACTACTTTGTTTACTGCACTATATCAAAACACAAAAAAATTAGTTGCTAGTTTTACTTTATTTGCTATCTTGTTTACTATATCAAAAACACAAAAAAAATTAGTTACTTGCATTTAGTTTACTTGATTCATCATGTTTCCTTTTAATTTTACCACGAAAGACATACCGGTAGGATGTGGGTCTATAATTGGGAGAAATAATATAGAAGAATTTTTCAATCATGTCAGTACCGTTGAAGATTTTGAAGATAGACACTTGGTAGAACTTGCTCCTACCTATGAAATTGCCGCTGCTGCTTTAGTTCGTATGATGGAAACTAAATTTGTTAACCTCAATCCTATAATCCAACATATGTTTCTTACACTCAGTGATACGGAAGAAGGGGAAAAGAAAGACTTTGTTTTAGAAACCCTTCTTAGAGAATTTGGTGGTATAGCAAGAGAGGCTAGAAAGGTCTTTGCTAAATATAATATGCTTGGTTCTTATACCAATTTTGTTAGTCTCCTTGAAAAGATGGATATGGATAGAATAAAGTACACTAATAATATTAATGATGGTGGGGAGATCAAAGCACCAATACCATGTAAGCTCCTAGCGATGAATGATGCACTAGAAAATAATTATGCTTGGCTTGTTCCTGAAAATTTCTTTGATGAGAGTAGCAAGCCCAAGACTAATGAAAAGGGGGACGCTAAAACTTATGTATCTAATATACTATGCCTGGTTGAGAAAACTCCGCATCCCGCTGTAGATGCACCATCTCTTGATAATACTTGATACACACTTTCTGCGCCTAGCTGAAAGGCGTTAAAGAAAAGCGCTTATGGGAGACAACCCATGTTTTTACTACAGTATTTTTGTTTTATATTTGTGTCTTGGAAGTTGTTTACTACTGTAGCAACCTCTCCTTATCTTAGTTTAGTGGTTTGTTGTGCCAAGTAAAGTCGTTGATAGTAAAGTTCATACTAGATTTGGATTACCGCGCAGAAACAGATTTCTTTGCTGTCACGAATCTGGGCTGTTTTCTCTGTAGGTAACTCAGAAAATTATGCCAATTTACGTGAGTGATCCTCAGATATATACGCAATTTTCATTCAATTTGAGCATTTTCATTTGAGCAAGTCTGGTGCCTCGATAAAATTCGTCAATACGAACTGTTCTGTTTTGACAGATTCTGCCTTTTATTTCGCATTGCCTCTTTTGCCATGTTGGATGAATTTCTTTGATCCATTAATGTCCAGTAGCTTTATGCAATGTCCAGAAGTGTTAAGAATGATTGTGTCACCTCTGAACATGTTAATTTTTATTGTCCACTAACCCTCTAATGAGTTGTTCTAAGTTTGGTGTGGAGGAAGTTTTCAAGGATCAAGAGAGGAGTATGATGCAATATGATCAAGGAGAGTGAAAGCTCTAAGCTTGGGGATGCCCCGGTGGTTCACCCCTGCATATTCTAAGAAGACTCAAGCGTCTAAGCTTGGGGATGCCCAAGGCATCCCCTTCTTCATCGACAACATTATCAGGTTCCTCCCCTGAAACTATATTTTTATTCCATCACATCTTATGTGCTTTTCTTGGAGCGTCGGTTTGTTTTTGTTTTGTTTGAATAAAATGGATCCTAGCATTCCTTGTGTGGGAGAGAGACACGCTCCGCTGTAGCATATGGACAAGTATGTCCTTAGGCTTTACTCATAATATTCATGGCGAAGTTTCTTCTTCGTTAAATTGTTATATGGTTGGAATTGGAAAATGATACATGTAGTAATTGCTATAATGTCTTGGATAATGTGATACTTGGCAATTGTTGTGCTCATGTTTAAGCTCTTGCATCATATACTTTGCACCCATTAATGAAGAAATACATAGAACATGCTAAAATTTGGTTTGCATATTTGGTCTCTCTAAGGTCTAGATAATTTCTAGTATTGAGTTTGAACAACAAGGAAGACGGTGTAGAGTCTTATGATGTTTTCAATATGTCTTTTATGTGAGTTTTGCTGCACCGGTTCATCCTTGTGTTTGTTTCAAATAACCTTGCTAGCCTAAACCTTGTATCGAGAGGGATTACTTCTCATGCATCCAAAATCCTTGAGCCAACCACTATGCCATTTGTGTCCACCATACCTACCTACTACATGGTATTTCTCCGCCATTCCAAAGTAAATTGCTTGAGTGCTACCTTTAAAATTCCATCATTCACCTTTGCAATATATAGCTCATGGGACAAATAGCTTAAAAACTATTGTGGTATTGAATATGTACTTATGCACTTTATCTCTTATTAAGTTGCTTGTTGTGCGATAACCATGTTTCTGGGGACGCCATCAACTATTCTTTGTTGAATATCATGTGAGTTGCTATGCATGTTCGTCTTGTCTGAAGTAAGGGAGATCTACCACCTTATGGTTAAGCATGCATATTGTTAGAGAAGAACATTGGGCCGCTAACTAAAGCCATGATTCATGGTGGAAGTTTCAGTTTTGGACAATATCCTCAATCTCATATGAGAAAAATAATTGTTGCTACATGCTTATGCATAAAAGAGGAGTCCATTATCTGTTGTCTATGTTGTCCCGGTATGGATGTCTAAGTTGAGAATAATCAATAGCGAGAAATCCAATGCGAGCTTTCTCCTTAGACCTTTGTACAGGCGGCATAGAGGTACCCCTTTGTGACACTTGGTTAAAACATGTGCATTGCGATGATCCGGTAGTCCAAGCTAATTAGGACAATGTGCGGGCACTATTAGTATACTATGCATGAGGCTTGCAACTTGTAAGATATAATTTACATGATACATATGCTTTATTACTACCGTTGACAAAATTGTTTCATGTTTTCAAAATCAAAGCTCTAGCACAAATATAGCAATCGATGCTTTTCCTCTATGGAGGACCATTCTTTTACTTTTATTGTTGAGTCAGTTCACCTATTTCTCTCCACCTCAAGAAGCAAACACTTGTGTGAACTGTGCATTGATTCCTACATACTTGCATATTGCACTTATTATATTACTCTATGTTGACAATATCCATGAGATATACATGTTACAAGTTGAAAGCAACCGCTGAAACTTAATCTTCCTTTGTGTTGCTTCAATACCTTTACTTTGATTTATTGCTTTATGAGTTAACTCTTATGCAAGACTTATAGATGCTTGTCTTGAAGTACTATTCATGAAAAGTCTTTGCTATATGATTCACTTGTTTACTCATGTCATATACATTGTTTTGATCGCTGCATTCACTACATATGCTTTACAAATAGTATGATCAAGGTTATGATGGCATGTCACTCCAGAAATTATCTTTGTTATCGTTTTACCTGCTCGGGACGAGCAGAACTAAGCTTGGGGATGCTGATACGTCTCCGACGTATCGATAATTTCTTGTGTTCCATGCCACATTATTGATGATATCTACATGTTTTATGCACACTTTATGTCATATTCGTGAATTTTCTGGAACTAACCTATTAACAAGATGCCGAAGTGCCGATTGTCGTTTTCATTGTTTTTGGTTTCGTAAATCCTAGTAACGAAATATTCTCGGAATTGGACGAAATCAACGCCCAGGGTCCTATTTTGCCACGAAGCTTCCAGAAGACCGAAGAGGAGACGAAGTGGGGCCACGAGGTGGCCAGACTACAGGGCGGCGCGGCCCAAGCCCTGGCCGCGCCAGCCTGTAGTGTTGGCCCCTCGTGCCGCCTCTTGACCTACCCTTCCGCCTACTTAAAGCCTCCATCGCGAAACCCCCAGTACCGAGAGCCACGATACGGAAAACCTTCCAGAGCCGCCGCCGCCGCCAATCCCATCTCGGGGGATTCAGGAGATCGCCTCCGGCACCCTGCCGGAGAGGGGAATCATCTCCCGGAGGACTCTACGCCGCCATGGTCGCCTCCGGAGTGATGTGTGAGTAGTCTACCCCTGGACTATGGGTCCATAGCAGTAGCTAGATGGTTGTCTTCTCCCCATTGTGCTTAATTGTCGGGTCTTGTGAGCTGCCTAACATGATCAAGATCATCTATCTGTAATTCTATATGTTGCGTTTGTTGGGATCCGATGAATAGAGAATACTTGTTATGTTGATTATCAAAGTTATGTCTATGTGTTGTTTATAATCTTGCATGCTCTCCGTTACTAGTAGATGCTCTGGCCAAGTAGATGCTTGTAACTCCAAGAGGGAGTATTTATGCTCGATAGTGGGTTCATGTCTCCGTGAATCTGGGGAAGTGACAGAAATCTCTAAGATTATGGATGTGCTGTTGCCACTAGGGATAAAACATTGGTGCTATGTTCGAGGACGTAGTTACTGATTACATTACGCGCAATACTTAATGCAATTCTCTGTTGTTAGCAACTTAATACTGGAGGGGGTTCGGATGATAACCTGAAGGTGGACTTTTTAGGCATAGATGCATGCTGGATAGCGGTCTATGTACTTTGTCGTAATGCCCAATTAAATCTCACTATACTCATCATAATATGTATGTGCATGGTCATGCCCTCTTTATTTGTCAATTGCCCAACTGTAATTTGTTCACCCAACATGCTGTTTATCTTATGGGAGAGACACCTCTAGTGAACTGTGGACCCCGGTCCAATTCTCTATACTGAAATACAATCAACTGCAATACTGTTTTACTGTTTTCTGCAAACAATCATCATCCACACTATACATCTAATCCTTTGTTACAGCAAGCCGGCGAGATTGACAACCTCGCTGTTTCGTTGGGGCAAAGTACTTTGGTTGTGTTGTGCAGGTTCCACGTTGGCGCCGGAATCCCTGGTGTTGCGCCGCACTACATCTCGCCACCATCAACCTTCATCGTGCTTCTTGGCTCCTACTGGTTCGATAAACCTTGGTTTCATACTGAGGGAAAACTTGCCGCTGTACGCATCACACCTTCCTCTTGGGGTTCCCAACGGACGCGTGCTGTACGCGTATCATGGGCCTTCAGTAAAACCCAGGTACCATCTCCGGCAGGCCCATTGGGGATGCCTATGTCAGTAGCCCCCGAGATTTTGCTTGAATCGCAGAGTCAGGGAAAATCTCCAAATTTATATTCATTCAATAGTTCCGAACTTTACCACGTATCTTTGGATACAAATTTATATATTGTACAGGGATAATGGTAGTTGGGGCTAGTTCATCTGACAGATCAGGTACTAGTTAACTGCTCTAGTGGCAATCCGCAAAAACCTACTTCAAGATCACGTCCCTGGACATGATCTCGGGATACTGGTGAAAACTTCAACAGGTGCCGCTTAAGATCTTACCATTCCGTCGATTCCCAGTCATATTTTATCGGGTACCTAACGCGTCCGTTAGGATTTTTCTTCGTATCTGTTGATACGGAAAAAGTAGCAAACCGACGTCAGAGACGGCGCCACGCCACACAGAACGGATCTGGGGTCTTACCTTCGCAAAGTTTTGCGGCATTCAGAGATTGTTCGCAACTTTGGCGCTCTGAGAATATATTGTCGAGTGCTTTTTCTGCTGCTGGAATAGCACATTTTATTGAGTCAATGGATGACTTATATTTCTCCCCCGATGGGAGTATATGTAGAGTTATTTAGATAACTCGAAATATGCTCACTCTTTTTTTTTCTCTTTTTTATAATTTCATCGGGCACGCAAACAGCGTTCCCGATGGGAGTAGCCCCCGAGGCTACAGCCAAGGACTTGTGCTTGGGTGTAGGCTCCACACCTTATGTCGCTATATTTTTCACCTGTCGCATAATTTTTCAAATCTCTCGGATGCGCGAACAGCGCTCCCGATGGGAGTAGCCCCCGAGACTATGAGCAAATACTTGTATTTGATCATAGGCTCTCGCCATTTCCATTTTGTCTTTCTCGAATTTTTCATTTTTCCAAAGTAGCCCCCGAGCATTTGATCAAAAACTTGTATTTGATCAAAGGCTCTCAAAGTAATCCATAATCTTCTGCTGTCGCCTTTTTTATGAAGCTGCTAAGTCGAAATTTTCTCTTGCTAAGGTGACATCACTGCTAACGATAGCCACGACCACTGTTCCTGGAAAACACGAGAAGTTCTCTCTCACTACCTTGCGGGCCCAAATTACACATCGTATTGACACGTCGTGCAAGTGGGGGACACACGTCCTCCGCTTTTCCTGGCGCACGTACTGTAGCTCCTGTCCTTTCTCGTCTGTATGAAATTACTTTTTACCCCTTGTCCACGTGTACACCATCTGTCCCGTAATCTCTCAATCCAACGACGCGTAGATTCACCGCACCTCTATATAAAGGCATCGTCTTCCTCCTCTAGTCCTTTCGCTCGCGCCGCACCTCTGCTTCTCCTCTGCAAAATCCTCCATTGCTCCCATTGCTTCAAGCGCTCAACCACACTCACACCTTTCGCTGCCAAGCTCATTGATGCCGCCTCGCATCCGTTTGACTAGGCACAACACTCCAGAGTCGAAGATGGCGACGACGGATCTGGGAAGCGCCGAGTGGGAGAGATCCAAGATCTCTGCCCAAGACATCAACCTGCTGAAGAAGATGGGGTTCAACAAGAAGGAGAACTCGCTCCGCTTCCCCAAGGAGGAGAGCTATCCAAGGCCTCCAATCGAGTATCGGGTCAGTTTCATTGACCACATCATCCGAGGTCTTTCTCCCCCAATCCACGAGTTTCTTCGGGGTCTTTTGTTTGTCTATGGGCTTCAACTGCATCAGTTGACGCCCAATTCCATCCTCCACGTGTCGATTTTTATCACATTGTGCGAGTGCTTCCTCGGGGTCCAACCTAATTGGGCTCTATGGAAGCGTATCTTCTGCCTCCGCCGTAATGGCTCCCACAACATCGCCTACAACATTGGCGGCGTTGTTATCTGTGTTCGCTCTGACGTCGAATATTTCGACGTCAAATCTCTGACTCCGTCCAAGGTTGGCGGAAGAAATGGCTGTATATCCACGAAGAAAGCTCCAATCCAGTGGAGGACAACATCGCCCCTTTCGATGGAGAAGCCAAAATCCTTCGCCGCCGTTCCTGGGATGCTGAAGCTACCGAAGCTGAGAAGTTGGCAACAGAAGCGCTGATGACTCGCATCCACGAGCTACAGAACACCCGCGGCAAGGAACTTACGGGTATTGAGATTACTGCCTATTTCCTTAGGATTAGAGTGCAGCCTCTCCAGGCTCGCAAAAATCCCCTCTGGAAGTATGCTGGTGAAGAAGATGTCGACAGGCTCTCAAAAGACCTTCCTTTGAAGAATTTTGAAAAGCTTATCCGCAAAATCTCATCGCTCAACAAGAAGGATCAAATTCCATCCTCTTGCCGCATTACGCCATATAGTGGCGCCAATACTCTCCCTGAGGTAATTTTTCCTCTTAGCTGCTATATTGTCTCCTCGAGTTTTACTATTTTATCGACTACTATCTTGTTAGCTTCGTTTTTTGCATAACTTCTTTTTTATCGACACTCTTTCTTTTTCTCAGAACCACCCCCTTCTCGCTTCTCTTCCTCCTCTTCCTGAGGGTGGAGAAGTTGAAGACCGTACCGTTGTCGATGATGACAACCAAGGCACCTCGCGCCCTGAAAGTGAAGTCGCGGGTTCTCACAAATCTGCGGCTTCTTCTGAAAAAGACGCTGAGTCTGAGGCCACTGCCTCGACACACTCCCTTCCTCCTGCTGTTTCTCCAAAGAACAAGAGGAAGAGGGACGAAGTCGAAGATTCCGGCACCTCCAAAGCCGAAGAAGCTGGTCCTTCAGATAGGAAGGCAGCTTTCAATCCATACCTTGATGCCCTTGTCAGCTTATAAGTTACCCCTTGCTTCTTACTGTTTTGCTCTTGACGTTTTTTGTCTATCTTGCTTCTTATACTGTCGCCATTTTATTGTAGTGGTGACGAGGAAGAAACGCAAGCTATTGACGCGACTGCTCGAACAAGTACGTCGCATACTTTAGTTGTTTCTGAAGTGCAAGTTGAAGGAGAAGAATCTTTGCCTCCTCAAGAAAACACCGAACAACCTACTCCTCCTGCAAGCCCCTGTGTCCCTTCGCCAAAAAGGGCAAGGGTTGAATCTATCACGGAGCCTGCCTTACAATTGTGTGGTTCCACGACTCCTCTTTTGGATGATGTAAGTCTCTAAGTACTTTCTGATGCTATCGACTTTTTTCATTGTTTGCTTCTTTTTTGCTTTGTGCTGTCGAGCTTTTTACTATATTGACGCTTTCTTTCTCTGTCTTTCTTTATCAGCCTTTGATTAAGGAATTCATCCGCTTCGGTGCCCAATTCGTTGGGTACCGTGAATATGCTACCAAAGCTGAAGGTAATATTTTGCTGCTTCTCCTGGCCCATGACTTGTCACTCCTTTCTTGTCGTGATTTTAACTGGTTTTGACTATTTTGGCAGAAAAACTTGCGGAAGCCAACAAGCGTGCTGATGCACTTGCTCAAAAATTGGAGCAAAGTGAAAAGGCTCGTAAGAAGGATGAAGCAGATGCTAAGGAGGCCAAGGCAGATGCTGAGAAGGCCAAGGCAGATGCTGCTGGTGTTGAAGATCTTCGGAAGAGGCTTCACGACGCAGAAACTGCTTTGAGCGACAAAATAACTGAGCAAGCTGCTCGAGAGGAAAAGATTCTCAATCGCTTGGAGGCACAGAGTCGACGTTTTGTTAGTACGTGCTCGAATCCTTGTGCATTTCCTCGGGTTAATTCGCACTTTCCAAGCATTCTTTATTTACGAGCTATCCTTTGCTTGTTTTCAGGGAGAACTCATCAAGAATACGAAGTGGATGGTCCTGAAGGCGACGAGCTTCTCGACGCGCTGACCCTTCTTGAAATCCATGTGGATGAAGCACGCGAAGGCCTTGCTGATGCTGAGGCAGGCCTGTCGAAGCTTTTCCCCTATTTCTTCCCGAAGAAAGAGGAGCCCAACACTTTTGTTGCTCTTGCCAAAGGCTTCAACGTGCCGGAAGATCTTGGGCTCAAACTTCGCCAAGAGGGCCTGAAGGTTGGCGTTGAGGGCACCATCGCGCTGATTGCTAATAGCCAGCAAAATGTCGACTGGACCAAGGTTGGCGACATAGGGGAGATGGAAACGAAGAAGTGGCAATCTCTAATTAGAGCTGCCAAACCTCCCTCAAAGCCAATCCTTGCCTATCTTGGTGTTAAACCAACTCCTGCTCCAAGCGCATCCAAGCCGGAGGTCAAGTAGACCACCCTTTCTTTCTTTTCTCTTTTCTTTTGATGTTGTCGCCAAAGTAGCTTTGGCGACGCCTACCCCACTAGTTTGTTAGGGCTTTCTTTATTGTAATGTCTTGTAAATATTCTGAAAATCAATGGAATTCTATCTTGCTTGATGATGTCGAGCCTTTTCTTTCAGTTGACGTTCGATAACTATACTCCAACTCCTGCTCCTTCCGATGTTTTGCCTACCTCTTCTCGCTCGAAGAAAGCGCTTGTGAATAGTGAACTTGGTGAAGATTCCTCGAGTAAGAGTTTATCACAAGACTTGGAAGAACTTCGTCAACAACTTCAGTATGCGAAGAAGCAAATGCTTGTGATGATGGAGCAATCTTGCAAGGCATCCGAAAAAGAGAAAATTGCACTTCAACAAGCTCGAGAAGCCATAGCTGCCAAGGAAGCCGCCGTTTCTGAAGCTGAAAAGGCAACCACTCGAGAGAATTGTATGCTCGAACTAATGAATGAAGCCAGTGTGGATATGTCAGGTATGCTTTTTCAAACCAGAACTTCTTCTATCTTTCTGCTGTATCCTTTTTTGAATTTCTCGTGCTGTCGCCAAATAGGTTCCTTTCTCGACGCTGCTGCTGTAGACGAAAGGGTAAACGCAAGGACACATCTTCTCGTTAACCTTTCTCTTGACCATGGTTCTCTGTTCTAGGCCACTCCAGAGCGGACCCGACAGATTGTCAGGTTTCAAGACCGCGCCTGTCAGGTTCGTGAGTTCCTTGATTTCTGCACTAGAACATTGTCCCTGGTTTACAAGACGATGTTTCCTTGGGACGAGGCGCCCGACACTCTTCTTGGTTTGATCGAAAAATTTCGGGATGCTCCTCGTATCTATAACTTTGTGCGAGCTCAGTTATCTGCTGGAGCAAGATTCGCCATGATCATGATACAAATCTGCTATCGAAAATTAGACCTGACGACGATTGTCTCCAAATGTCTGGCCAAGCAGTTGAAGCGGAAAAGGAACGTCGACAAATTCAATGACATTGTAACTCCTGTAGCCGAAGAAATGATGGACGAACTTCTTCGGATGGATTCTGAATTCTTTGTCAAAGGGAGCTATGCTGAACATACGACAACCGCTGCAAATAACAAAGGTCTATCCATAGATAGTATATTAGGCATTAACTGAATTGTACTATGTTGCGAGAAATCATGTCTGTATTTTTTGTCGAATTCTTTGTGATAATGAAGTTGTCTATATTGTGAAGTGTAATCTATATTGCGAAGCCCCCGAGCCTTTGGCCGGAGCTTATACTATTTTTTCGTCTTGATGAACTTACTATTTTGCGAGATTATATATATTTTGTTGTCGTGCGTTATGAGCCCCCGAGCCTGTCGACGAAAAAGATGTATGTCACCAATATCTTTTACTATATTGTAGCACCGCGAGCCCGCCTCATTAAAAACCTTTCCAGCCCCACTCGGTGCCCTGAAAAGGAAAAGAGTGCGTCTGAAAACTCGCGGGCGTTTCAGTACATTGTATTTTTACAAAGGAGGACTATATTTCGACTCTAAGCGTAGAACCGCCTGAGTTGCGCCACGTTCCAGGGGTTTTTCTCGGGAACCCCTGTCTTCTTGTCCTTGATCCTGTATGCTCCTCCTTCGATTACTTCTGTGACGATGTAAGGGCCAAGCCATGGCGACTCGAGTTTTTCAGTACTTTGTTGATTGAGTCGTAGGACTAAATCTACGACCTGAAAAGACCTTGGCCACAGTTGTCGACTGTGGTAGTTTTTCAAGTCTTGCTGGTACTTGGTGACCCGTGATAGTACTTCGTCTCGAGCTTCATCGAGTGCATCTACATCGTCCTCTAATGCTCTTCTGGAAGTTTCTTCATCATACTCTGAGACTCTTGGGGAATCATGCTCTATTTCGATCGGTAGTACTGCCTCAGCTCCATGGACCCGAAAAAACGGAGTTTCCTGTGTCGCTGTATTTGGCGTTGTTTGAATACTCCATAAAACACTTGGCAGCTCTTCTGGCCAAGTATGTCGAGCTTTTTCCAGCGGTCCAAGTAGGCGCTTCTTGATACCGTTGCAGATGATACCGTTGGCTTTCTCGACTTGATCATTGGTTTGCGGGTGTCCAACTGACGCGAAGTGCAATTTGATGCCTACTTCGGCGCAGTATGCCTTGAATTCCTTGGATGTAAAGTTACTGCCATTGTCCGTGACGATGCTATGAGGTAATCCAAACCGAAAAACAATGCTCTTCACGAATTTTATTGCTGATGCTGCATCTGGTGAATTTATCGGCTTCGCTTCTATCCACTTGGTGAATTTGTCGACAGCGACAAGCATATACTCGTATCCTCCTGGCGAGGCCTTGTGTAATTTTCCCACCATATCGAGACCCCATTGGGCAAAGGGCCAAGACAATGGTATTGGCATCAGTTCTGCTGCCGGAGAGTGTGGTTTTGCGGCAAATCTCTGGCACGCGTCACAAGTTTGTACTATCTCCTTTGCATCCTCGATTGCTGTCAACCAGTAAAATCCGGCTCGAAAAACCTTTTCCGCGATAGCTCAACTGCTTGCGTGATGACCACATATTCCTTCGTGTACATCCTTTAAGATTATCCTCCCTTCTTCGGGTGTAACACACCTTTGCAGCACACCCGAAATACTGCGTTTGTACAACTCACCTTTGACAACTGTAAAGGCTTTGGATCATCGAATGACTCGCCTTGCTTCAACTGGGTCGTCGGGTATTTCGTTCCTTAAGATATATGATATGTACACTTGCATCCATGGGACCTGCACCATCATTACCAGCTCCTGGTCTTCTTCTTCTTCTAGTGCTACTTTGGGAGGCGTCGAAGTTTTCTCCTCCTTCTCCTTCTTCTGCGCCTTCTTTGGCTTTGTGGATCTTTCGGCTATCTCTTCCCAAAACACACCTGGCGGAATTGCGAGGCACTGCGACCCGATGTTTGCGAGAACATCGGCTTCATCATTGCTCAGCCTGATGATGTGATTTACTTCGCATCCATCAAATAACTTCTCTAGCTCGTTGTACACTTCCTTGTATGCCACCATGCTGTTGATGACCCACAAGTATAGGGGGTGTATCGTAGTATCTTCAATAAGTAAGAATGTCGATCCCAACGAGGAGCAGAAGGTGTTGACAAGCAGTTTCGATGAAGGATTCACTGTAAATGCTCACAGACAAGTATTCAGGGGGTTTTGATGTTGCAGATGAATAAAGTACGAGTAAGTAAAGTGCGAGAGTAACAATTGCAACGAGTGGCCCAATCCTTTTTAGCACAAAGGACAAGCCGGTTTGTTTACTTATAATGACCAAACGTTCTCGAGGACACACGGGGTTTTTAGTCTAGTGCTTTCGCTACATACAGCTAATTAATCTTCATTGTTTTGATAAGTGTTGTGTGGGTGAACCTATGCTAATGTACCGCCCTTCCTAGGACTAATACATACTTGTGATTATACCCCTTGCAAGCATCCGCAACTACAAGAAAGTAATTAAGATAAATCTAACCACAACCTTAAACTCTGAGATCCTTCTATCCCTCCTGCATCGATATACCAACGGGGGTTTAGGTTTCTGTCACTCCGGCAACCCCGCAATTGGCAAACGAGTACAAGATGCATTCCCCTAGGCCCATAAAGGTGAAGTGTCGTGTAGTCGACGTTCACACGACACCACTAGAAGAATAACACCACAACTTAAATATCATAACATTGAATATTACTCAACCATACTTCACTACTAACATTTAGACTTCACCCATGTCCTCAAGAACTAAACGAACTACTCACAAGACATCATATGGAACATGATCAGAGGTGATATGATGATGAATAACAATCTGAACATAAACCTTGGTTCAACGGTTTCACTCAATAGCATCAATAACTAGTAGAAATCAACACCGGGAGAGTTTCCCCTATCAAACAATCAAGATCAAACCCAAATTGTTACAGCGGTGATGATGTGCAGCGGTGGAGACGGCGGTGATGATGATGAAGATGATGATGATGGTGATGGAGATGATGTCCAACTTGATGGCGGTGACGATGGCGTCGATTTCCCCCTCCGGGAGGGAATTTCCCCGGCGGATCTCAGCCTGTCGGAGAGCTCTTTTCTCTCTGGTGTTCTCCGCCCCGCAGAGGCGGCTGTAACTCTTCGCGAGGTACCCTCTGGAGCTTAGGTTTTCGGGACGAAGGCATACGCGAAGAAAAGGAGGCGAGAGGGGGCTGTGGGCCCCCTCCTCACAGGGCGGCGCGGCCAGGCCTTGGGCCGCGCCGGCCTATGGGGTGGGCCCACCTCGGGTCCCCTCGGCTCCCCCTTCTGGCTCACTTCGTCTTCTGGAAAAATAGGATTTTTCGTATAATTTCCGTCAACTATTGATCTTCCGAAATATTGCATTCTGACGGCGCTTTTTCCAGCAGAATTCTGGCTCCGGTGCGCGATCCTCCAATAATCATGAAACATGCAAAATAGATGAAATAACATAAGTATTATCTCCAAATATGAAATATATCAATGAATAACAGCAAATTATGATATAAAATAGTGATGCAAATTGGACGTATCAACTCCCCCAAGCTTAGACTTCGCTTGTCCCCAAGCGAAACTGAACTCGGTAAACAGGACCACATGTTTATGGAGTGAAGAGTCGATAAATAAAATACGGACAAGAAGCATCATATTCATTCACACAAGACATTCTAGTAAACATCTTCCTCATATAATTCAACTTGAAACAAGTATAAGGTAATCACAAATGAAGGTGCATAAGAGATCATAATTGGTGATGGCAAACTTTGTTCTTGGTCAGAGAACAATTAACAGGTTATACTTATCTTACCGAGCAGCGCTCTCATGTTAAGGTTTATATGGCACAACTTGCATACTCAATCATAATAATCTCCTCATGATCATTGATAACTTGCAAAGCTATATTCATTTAGATAAAACTTGTACTAAACAAGGAAGAGTAAAAAACATGATGAAGCAAATCACAATATAATGGTTTGATCACAACTACTCAAATGCTTGCTTGAGATGGAGGGAAATAGGTTTACTGACTCAACATAAAGTAGAAGACAGGCCCTTCGCAGAGGGAAGCAGGGATTAAATCATGTGCTAGAGCTTTTTCAGTTTTGAAATCATATAAAGAGAATAAAAGTAACATTTTGAGAGGTGTTTGTTGTTGTCAACGACTGGTAGCGGGTACTCTAACCCCCTTGCCAGACAAACCTTCAAAGAGCGGCTCCCATTTTATTTTTGTGTGGCACTCCTTCCAACCTTTCTTTCACAAACCATGGCTAGCCGAATCCTCGGGTGCCTGCCAACAATCTCATACCATGAAGGAGTGCCTTTTTATTTTAGTTTTATTATGATGACACTCCCCCAACCTTTGCTTACACAAGCCATGGCTAACCGAATCCTTCGGGTGCCGTCCAACAATCACATACCATGGAGGAGTGTCTATTTAGGTTAATTAATTTGGGACTGGGGATCCCATTGCCAGCTCTTTTTGCAAAGTTATTGGATAAGTGGATGAAGCCACTAGTTCATTGGTGAAAGTTGCCCAACAAGATTGAAAGATAAAACACCACATACTTCCTCATGAGCTATAAAACATTGACACAAATAAGAGATAGTAAATTTTGAATTGTTTAAAGGTAGCACACGAAGTATTTACTTGGAATGGCAGGAAATACCATGTAGTAGGTAGTTATGGTGGACACCTATGACATAAGTTTGGGTTAAGGTTTGGATGCACGAGAAGTATTCCCTCTCAGTACAGGTCTTTGGCTAGCAAGGTTAATTAGCAAGCATAAGAGTCGAGGGAAACAAACAAATATACATGTGATAGAAACAATCATGTATCTTCCTTGCAAGCACAAACAGTTTTAACTTCAGAATAATAAACTATGAGCTAACAAGAAAGAAAGATAATGAAACAATTACATGTATTTCTCTTTTCTACTTAAACTTCAAAGTGTTGTTGCTATTGACCAATGCTAAGTTCGCCAAAACCAAATAGATTTATTAAATGCTCCCAAAGTGATACCAATACTAATAACAAGATCAATCATATAATAAGTATTGCAAACTAAAATAAGATGTGCAACATGTAAATGATAAGACTTCTCATTAATATTCCATAACGATAACTCACACCAAGGGATACATAGACAATCAACTAAAGGAGAGATACTTCCACACTGCAACCCATCTTATATGATAACTTCCCTACTCATGATATGGCACTACTTGATAATAAAAAGTAAAAAGGTAGTGATGATGTGATACCGCGGCACTCCCCCAAGCTTGGAACAAACCAAGGGGATGCCAATACCGATGATGAATTACTCCTTCGGCGATGTTGGTGATGAATTCCCGTCATCAGACTTCCAAGGAAGAGGCTCTCCATCAACAAACGACATCTTGGTCTCGGGAATCCTGAAACTAGCAGCATGGCTTATGTGTTTAAACCTGTTTTCATACTCACAGTTCTGATTCTGAACGTCATAGAGTTGAGCTTGGAGTTTGTTGGTGGTGTCGTGAAGTGAGAGGATGTCGCCCCATAGCTTTGCAGTTTCCTTCTCGTGTTCAGCAATGAGTTCAGACACAATCTTGTGGAAGATATCCTCCTCACGCTCAGCCATCTTCTTGTATTTGAAGACCTCCTGTTCTAGCTTCTCCATCCTGTCTTCCAAGCTTCCTTCTCCTTTAGGACCCTGGACACCTTGATCTGCAGTTCTCCCTCAACGAGCAGCAACTCCTTGGGGTGCATCCTCAGCTTCTCCATGTACAAGTTGTCAACGTCCTTGCAGGAGCTGTCCTTCGGAGTTTCCGACGAGGACATGATGGCTCTAGATCCGAAGCAAATCCTGGCAGAAACAGCTCGAAACTAAACACGTCGAGAAAACGATATACGGACCTCCAGGGATCCGGGGGATTATATAGCAGGAATTTGTATGTAATAAGGAAAGTACCAGGTCGAACCAGAGTCGGAAAGAGGCGACGAGGCGGCCAGCTCATAGGGCGGCGCAGGCCAAGGCCTGGCCGCGCCGGCCTATGGGGGCACGCCCTCGTGCGTCTCCTCCACTCCGTTTCGATCTCGTAATTTTTCATATTTTCCAAAAACAGCAAAAACATTGTTCGGAAAGTAAATCGCGAACTTTTTATTACCAGTACTGTTACCTATTCAAAGTCGAGTTCTGGCGGACTGTCAATTTGACCTTTGATGAAGGCTTCCGGTGTTTCCACTCGAATAACATCAACATCTACATTGTAAGAATCACCTGAGATATAATGCTTGAGTCTTTGTCCATTCACCACTTGCGTGGCATTGCCTTGGAGAGAGCTAATTTTAATTGCTCCTGAACGATACACCTCCTCAACAACATATGGTCCTTCCCGTTTCGAGAGTAATTTCCCTGCAAAGAATCTGAGACGAGACCGATACAATAGGACTTTATCCCCAATATTAAATTCTCTTTTGATAATCCTTCTATCATGCCATTTTTTAACTTTCTCTTTAAAGAGTTTAGCATTTTCATAAGCTTCACTTCTCCATTCATCTAGAGAACTCAATTGCAACAACCTCTTATTACCGGCAAGTTTAGGATCTTTATTTAATTCTCTAACTGCCCAATAAGCTTTGTGCTCTAGTTCTAAAGGTAAATGACAAGCTTTCCCATAAACCATTTTATAAGGTGACATTCCCATGGGATTTTTATAAGCAGTTCTATAAGCCCATAGTGCATCCTTCAATTTACTAGCCCAATTCTTTCTAGTTTTATTAACAGTCTTTTGCAAGATAGATTTAATTTCTCTATTTGATAGTTCTACTTGCCCACTAGTTTGAGGATGATAAGCGGAAGCAATTCTATGATTAATACCATATTTAGCAAGAGTTTTTCTAAAACCACCATGAATAAAATGAGAACCACCATCAGTCATAATATATCTAGGAACTCCAAATCTAGGAAAAAAATATCTAAAAGCATTCTTAAAGAGGTCTCACCATCAGCACTTTTTGTAGGTATGGCTTCCACCCATTTAGTAACATAATCAACAGCAACAAGTATATGAGTGTTACCTTCCGAAGAGGGAAAAGGTCCCATGAAGTCAAATCCCCAACAATCGAACGGTTGAATAACAAGAGTATAATTCATAGGCATTTCATTGCGTCTGGAGATATTACCAACCCTTTGGCATTCATCACAAGATAGGATAAACTTCCTTGCATCTTTGAAGAGAGTTGGCCAATAAAAACCTGATTGTAGAACCTTTTGCGCGGTTCTATCTCCGGCGTGATGTCCTCCATAAGCACTACCATGACATTTACTCAATATCTCTTGCTGTTCATATTCAGGAACACATCTTCGCAGAATACCATCCACTCCTTCTTTATATAAGTGTGGGTCATCCCAGAAATAATGCCTCAAGTCATAAAAGAATTTCCTCCTTTGCTGAGCTGAAAAGGTTGGAGGCAAGTACTTGGAAACAATAAAGTTAGCATAATCAGCATACCAAGGACTGTCTCGTGAGCTCACCTTTATTACAGCCAATTGTTCATTTGGAAAACTATCATTAATAGGAACATGATCATAAGCAATATTTTCCAATCTAGACAAATTATCAGCAACAGGATTATCAGCACCTTTCCTATCTACAATATGTAAATTAAATTCTTGCAACAGAAGCACCCATCTAATAAGCCTTGGCTTAGAATCTTTCTTTTGCATAAGGTATCTAATTGCAGCATGATCAGTATGAATATAGTAACTTTTGAATCAACAATATAAGATCTAAACTTATCACAAGCAAAGACTACAGCTAACAATTCTTTCTCAGTAGTAGCATAATTTCTTTGAGCAGTATCAATGGTTTTACTAGCATAATGAATAACATTCAATTTTTTATTTACTCGCTGTCCAAGAACAGCGCCTACAGCAAAATCACTAGCATCACACAAAATTTAAAATGGTAAGTTCCAATCAGGAGGTTCAACTATAGGAGCAGTTGTTAAGGCTTTCTTTAGAGTTTCAAAAGCTTCCTTACAATCATCATCAAAAATAAAAGGTACATCTTTTTGAAGAAGATTAGTAAGAGGCTTTGAAATCTTGGAGAAGTCTTTAATAAACCTCCTATAAAACCCAGCATGACCAAGAACACTACGAATACCTTTAACATCCCTAGGATAGGGCATCTTCTCAATTGCTTCAACTTTAGCTCTATCAACTTCAATACCTCTCTCGGAAATTTTATGTCCCAATACAATTCCTTCATTAACCATAAAGTGGCATTTCTCCCAATTAAGAACAAGGTTAGTTTCTTCACATCTCTGCAAAACTTTATCAAGGTTCCGCAAGCAATTATCAAAAGAATTCCCATAGACAGAAAAATCATCCATGGATACCTCTACAATACTCTCGCAAAAGCCATGAAAAATAGCAGACATGCATCTTTGAAAAGTAGCAGGAGCATTACATAAACCAAAAGGCATACATCTATAAGCATAAGTTCCATAGGGACAAGTGAAAGTGGTTTTCTCTTGATCCTTAGTTTTAACAGCAATTTGTGAAAACCCAGAATAACCATCAAGAAAGCAAAAGTGAGTATTCTTAGATAACCTTTCTAACATTTGATCAATAAAAGGCAAAGGGTAATGATCTTTTTTAGTAACCTTATTAACTTTACGATAATCAATGCACATTCTATACCCTACAACTACTCTTTGAGGTATGAGCTCATCATTATCATTAGGCACAACAGTCATTCCTCCTTTCTTAGGAACACAATGCACAGGACTAACCCATCTACTATCAGCAATAGGATATATAATACCAGCTTCAAGAAGTCTTAATACCTCATTTCTTACCACATCCTTCATCTTAGGAATTAGACGACGATGAGGTTCAACAACAGGCTTCGCATCATCTTCCATATTAATGGCGTGTTGGCAAATAGAGGGAGAAATCCCCTTCAAGTCATCAAGAGTGTAGCCAATAGCACCTCGGTGTTTCTTCAATATTTCCAATAACCTTTCTTCTTCAAATTCTGTAAGCTTAGAACTAATAATAACAGGATATATTTTCTTATCATCAATATGAGTATATTTAAGATTATCAGGCAACGGTTTTAAATCAAAGACAGGATCTTCCTTTGGTGGTGGTGTTGTACCCAGATCTTCCACCGGTAAATCATGCTTAAGAATAGGTTGACGAAGGAAAATTTCATCAAGCTCATATCTTTCTTCCATAAAAACTTCACTCTCACTATTCTCCAAATGTTGCTGCAAGGGATTATTAGGAGCAAGAACAATAGATGCACACTTGGTAAATTTAGAGAAGTTAAACTCATAAGATTCACCAGCAAATTTAGTCAAAATTTTCTCTTTCTTGCAATCTATAATAGCTCCACAAGTATTTAGAAAAGGTCTACAAAAATGATAGGATAATATTTACTAGCAGCAGAACCAAGTACCAAAAAGTCAGCAGGATATTTAATCTTACCGCATAGAACTTCCACATCTCGAACAATACCAATTGGAGAAATAGTTTCTCTATTAGCCAGCCGAATAACCACATCAATATCTTCAAGTTCACAAGAACCAATTTTGTGCATAATCTCCGTATAAAGCTCATAAGGAATAGCACTAATACTTGCACCAATATCACATAAACCATAATAGCAATGATCACCAATTCTAACAGATAGCATAGGAACACTAGCTTGCTTGGACTTATTAGGATGTGAAACAATATTAGAAGAATCTTCACAGAAAATAATATGACCATCCTCCACATTTTCAGTCACAAGATCTTTAACTATTGCAACAGCAGGTTCAACTTTTATTTGTTCTTCAGGTTCTATAGGTTTCTTTTCACTTTTATGAACCGCACTATTTATAACAGAGTACTCCTTCATTTTAGCAGGGAAAGGAGTTTTTTCAATATAAGCTTCAGGAATAACATGATCACCAGTTTCAACTACAACGCATTTATTAATAGATGAATCAATTTTATCTTTACACGGTTCATGATACTTATCAAAATTCTTCTTAGGCAATTCATAATGAGAGGCAAAAGTTTTATAAAGATTTGCAGCAACTTGAGAATCAAGACCATAAGTAGCACTCATATTACGAAATTTATCAGTATCCATAAAAGCTTCAATGCATTTATAATCATAATTTATACCTGATTCTCTATCTTTGTCGTTCTCCCATCCTTCAGTATTTTCCTGGATCCGATTAAGAAGGTCCCTTTTAAACTCTTCTTTGTTGCGCGTAAATGATCCAGAACAAGAAGTATCCAGCAAGGTCTTGTCTTCAAAAGAAAGTCTTGCATAGAAATTATCAATAATAACATTACCAGGAAGCTCATGAATGGGGCATTTGAGCATTAAAGACTTCAATCTCCCCCACGCTTGGGCAATACTCTCTCCATCATGAGGCCAAAAATTATATATGCGATTCCGATCCTTGTGAATTTCACTTGGAGGATAGAACTTAGAATAAAACCGGGGCACAATATCATTCTATTCAAGAGAATCCCCATTATCCAGTAATTTATACCAATGCGCCGCTTTACCAGACAACGATATAGAGAATAGTTTCTTCCTCACTTCATCCATAGCAATACCTGCACACTTGAATAAACCGCATAATTCATGCAAGAATAGTAAATGATCTCCAGGGTGGACAGTTCCATCCCCTGTATAACGGTTATCCACTACACGTTCAATAATTTTCATAGGTATTTTGTATGGTATCTCTTCCTCACCTGGCGCCTCATCCACTACCTTTGCAGTAGTAGTAGATTTTCCAAATAAAAACTCAAGAGAAGATCTCTCCATAATGAATTATGGCAGCAGGCAGAAATAAAATCAGCACAAACAGTAGAAATTTCCCTTACCAATTCCACTTACCAATAGCGCTTCACTCCCCGGCAACGGCGCCAGAAAATAGTCTTGATGACCCAAAAGTATAGGGGGTGTATCATAGTATCTTCAATAAGTAAGAATGTCGATCCCAACGAGGAGCAGAAGGTGTTGACAAGCAGTTTCGATGAAGGATTCACTGTAAATGCTCACAGACAAGTATTCAGGGGGTTTTGATGTTGCAGATGAATAAAGTACGAGTAAGTAAAGTGCGAGAATAACAATTGCGATGAGTGGCCCAATCCTTTTTAGCACAAAGGACAAGCCGGTTTGTTTACTTATAATGACCAAACGTTCTCGAGGACACACGGGGTTTTTAGTCTAGTGCTTTCGCTACATACGGCTAATTAATCTTCATTGTTTTGATAAGTGTTGTGTGGGTGAACCTATGCTAATGTACCGCCCTTCCTAGGACTAATACATACTTGTGATTATACCCCTTGCAAGCATCCGCAACTACAAGAAAGTAATTAAGATAAATCTAACCACAGCCTTAAACTCTGAGATCCTGCTATCCCTCCTGCATCGATATACCAACGGGGGTTTAGGTTTCTGTCACTCCGGCAACCCCGCAATTGGCAAACGAGTACAAGATGCATTCCCCTAGGCCCATAAAGGTGAAGTGTCGTGTAGTCGACGTTCACACGACACCACTAGAAGAATAACACCACAACTTAAATATCATAACATTGAATATTACTCAACCATACTTCACTACTAACATGTAGACTTCACCCATGTCCTCAAGAACTAAACGAACTACTCACAAGACATCATATGGAACATGATCAGAGGTGATATGATGATGAATAACAATCTGAACATAAACCTTGGTTCAACGGTTTCACTCAATAGCATCAATAACTAGTAGAAATCAACACCGGGAGAGTTTCCCCTATCAAACAATCAAGATCAAACCCAAATTGTTACAGCGGTGACGATGTGCAGTGGTGGAGACGGCAGTGATGATGATGAAGATGATGATGATGGTGATGGAGATGATGTCCAACTTGATGGCGGTGACGATGGCGTCGATTTCCCCCTCCGGGAGGGAATTTCCCCGGCGGATCTCAGCCTGCCGGAGAGCTCTTTTCTCTCTGGTGTTCTCCGCCCCGCAGAGGCGGCTGTAACTCTTCGCGAGGTACCCTCTGGAGCTTAGGTTTTCGGGACGAAGGCATACGCATAGAAAAGGAGGCGAGAGGGGGCTGTGGGCCCCCTCTCACAGGGCGGCGCGGCCAGGCCTTGGGCCGCACCGACCTATGGGGTGGGCCCACCTCGGGTCCCCTCGGCTCCCCCTTCTGGCTCACTTCGTCTTCTGGAAAAATAGGATTTTTCGTATAATTTCCGTCAACTGTTGATCTTCCGAAATATTGCATTCTGACGGCGCTTTTTCCAGCAGAATCCTGGCTCCGGTGCGCGATCCTCCAATAATCATGAAACATGCAAAATAGATGAAATAACATAAGTATTATCTCCAAATATGAAATATATCAATGAATAACAGCAAATTATGATATAAAGTAGTGATGCAAATTGGACGTATCAGCTGTCATTGACTGCATCACATTGGTTCATGACTTGCTGAGCCACCAACTGCGAGTCGCCAAAGATTTTTAATCGGGTTGCACCACAAGCTTTCGCCATCTTCATCCCGTGTATAAGAGCTTCATATTCGGCTTCATTGTTAGATGCGTTTGGGAACGTCATCCGTAGGACATACTTCAGTTTGTCGCCTTCAGGTGATATAAGTATCACGCCTGCACCGGCTCCTTCTACCCTCTTGGACCTGTCAAAGTTCATAGTCCAAGTTCTCGATAAATCTGGCGGTCCTGTATTTTGCAACTCCATCCACTCTGCGATGAAATCTGGCAGAATTTGCGACTTTATTGCTTTTCTTTTTTCATACGTGATGTCCCGAGGAGAAAGTTCTATTCCCCAAAGGGAGACACGACCTGTAGCTTCTGGATTGTTCAGTATATTTGATAAAGGTGCTTCATTGACCACTACTATCGGGTGTGCCGAAAAATAGTGGCGCAATTTCCTTGCGGTTGTGAACACTCCATATGCTAGCTTCTGGTACTGCGGGTACCGCTGTTTTGAGGGCGATAAAACTTCACTAATGAAATATACCGGCCTTTGCACTCAATGGAGTTTTCCTTCTTCTTCTCCTTCGACAACTAGCACCGTGCTGACCACCTGAGGTGTGGCTGCAATGTATAACAAGAGGGATTCCTTCTCTTTCAGCGCCACCAAGATTGGTGGTGTCGAAATTGTGCGTTTAAGATCCTCGAAGGCTCCATCTGCCTCTTCGTTCCACTGGAATTTCTCCCCTTGCTTGATTAGAGCATAGAACGGTAACGCCTTTTCTCCTAAACTGGCGACGAATCTGCTTAAATCTTTGACTCATCCAGTTAGCTGCTGTATTTCTTTCAACTTTGTTGGCTTCCTCATTGTTACGATAGCTTGGATTTTTTTGGGATTAGCTTCCATCCCTCTTGTTGAAACTAGGAACCTGAGAAGTTCCCCTGCAGGGACGCCGAAAGAACACTTCGTTGGGTTTAGCTTTAGGCAAAACTTGTCGAGGTTGTCGAAAGTTTCCTTCAGGTCCTCGATTAGCGTTGCCCCCTTTTTCGATGTTATGACAACATCATCAATGTACACTTGTACGTTTTTCCCAATCTGTGTTGCCAGGCACTTCTGCATCATCCTCTGGTACGTTGCTCCCGCGTTTTTCAGACCAAAAGGCATTGTTCGATAGCAAAACACGCCATAAGGTGTGATGAACGCTGTTTTGACCTCGTCCTCTTCTTTCAATCTGATCTGGTTATAACCAGAGTAAGCATCCAGGAAGGAAAGACATTCACATCCTGCCGTGGAGTCGATAATTTGATCGATCCTCGGGAGGGGAAAGTGATCCTTTGGACAATGTTTATTGAGACACGTAAAGTCGACACACATGCGAAGGACTTTAGTGTTTTTCTTCGGGACCAATACTGGGTTTGCGACCCACATGGCCTCTGTATGCAGCTCTTTGATGAAACCAGCTTCTCTCAGTCGATCAATCTCTGACAGCATAGCTTTGCGGTTTGGCTCCGAAAAATGTCGCAAAGGTTGTTTTATTGGTCTCGCTAGTGGGTCCAAGTTTAGGTGGTGCTCGGCAAGTTCCTTGGGTACTCCTGGCATGTCAGCTGGACACCATGCAAAGATTTTCCAGTGCTCACGGAGGAACTCGACGAGCGCGCTTTCCTATGCGAGGTCCATGTCTGTCGCGATGGACGTCGTCTTCTTTGGATCTGTCGGGTTAATCTGCACCTCCTTAGAATTTTTCGTAGTATTAAAGGTTGATTCTTTGTTAGGCCTTCCTACATCTAGTAGCACATCATAATCAGTCGTGAGCCTTGACGCCATGTACTTTGCTTGCATCCCGAAGGTTTTTGACAGTCAATGAAAATCCTTGTCACATTTATCGGCTAGGGCGAAGCTTCCTTTAACTGTGATTGGTCCCTTAGGTCCAGGCATCCTCCACAACAAGTATGTATAATGTGGTACCGCCATAAACCTGGCATATGCTGGGCGCCCTAACAAAGCGTGGTACTGTGATGGGAAATCCACGACTTCAAACTCCAGCCTCTCTATCCTGTAGTTTTCTCGGGTCCCAAATTGAACGTCGAGATTGATCTTCCCCAACAGATAACTTGGCTTCTCCGGCGTAATTCCATGGAAACGCGTATCGGTTGGCTTCAGATTTGCTAGAGATATGTTCATCTTCCTTAGTGTATCTGCATACATAAGGTTTAGGCTGCTGCCTTCGTCTATGAAGACTCGCGATACGTCGAATCCCGCGATTACTGCTGGTAATATA
Organism: Lolium perenne; assembly: GCF_019359855.2. Lineage (NCBI taxonomy): Eukaryota > Viridiplantae > Streptophyta > Magnoliopsida > Poales > Poaceae > Lolium > Lolium perenne. The sequence goes on from NC_067249.2 coordinate 215,484,013, forward strand.
AGTGCTGACTGCCCTGGTCGAGGAACTTTCTGCGGATGATCCGCTATTGTGAAGCCAATGTCTTGCCCTGACCAATTGAGGTACTCAATTGTTGGTGGAGGCATCTTCTCTGCCATGAACACCTGTCGCGAGATTACTTTCTGAGCTCTATTGGATGGCCTACCTTTTTGAATCATCGAGACCGCTCCATTGGAGTTGGGATCAACGTAAGGTGGTGGCGCTGGTGCTGCCGCTATTCTGAGCTGGTGTCGATTTTCGTCCGTAATTGCGGGAGGAGGTGGCAAGTGAATCTCACTCCTGGGCCCTTGCGGGTTCCTATTTGTCGCCTGGGCATTGGCGTGCCCAGCCCACCTTAGCATTGCCTGAAAATTTCGGCAATCCTTTTGCAGGTGTCCTGACTGTCTCTTTCCATTGTTGTCGAGATAAAAGTGCATTTGGCATGGCCCGTTCATCATCTCCTCAGGGGACACGAAAGGTCTCTGGAACCTAGGCCTATTATTTGGCCTGTTATTTCGGGAGTCATCTCTATTGTCGCCTCGCTGCTCGTTGCTTCTTTGATAATCATCTCTATTGTTTCCTCCAGCGCTTGCTCGAAATCCAGCCGAGATTTGGCCAGGTGCATCGTAGTTTGAGTATTGCCGAGAAAACCGGCGTCTATTTTGATAATTTCGACCACGGTCCTCCTCTGGCGACCTATGCCGTTTGTTGTGAACATCATCCTCTCCATCTGCCCATCTATTTGCTATCTCCATCAATGCAGATACTGTCTTTGGGTTGGTTCTCCCCAAGTCCTCGACAAAATCTCGTCGTCGGATTCCTGCGACAAACGCATCTATCGCTCTCTCGTCAGATATATTCTCTGCTGAGTTTTTGATGATATTCCACCTTTGGATGTACTTTCTCATTGATTCATCTGGCTTTTGTCGACATGCTCTCAACTCCTCTAGTGATGCAGGTTTTTTGCAAGTAGACCAGAAATTCTTGACGAACACATCCTCGAAGCTATCCCAGCTGTCGATAGAACCTGGAGGAAGCTTCTTTATCCAAGATCGCGCAGCTCCACTCAGATGTACCTGGATGCTCTGCATGGTTGTTGCTCTGGTTCCTCCTGTCAATTTTACCGTCTCGAGATAATCGACTAGCCAATCCTCTGGATCTTGCAGGCCGTCGAATTTTTTGAAGTTATCGGGTAGTTTGAACCCCGCAGGAACTCGAGTTTTTCGGACCCTCCTTGTAAAGCACGGCAGCCCGCACATATCCTCGTCATCTATCTCTGGGGAGTGTCGATGTTCCCTTCTATTTTGTCGTGCTCTGTCCACCCTTGCTTGCGCTGCTGTGTCTCTTGCTCCACCTTTTCTTTCGGGAACTATTGCTGCTGCCGCAGGTCATGGACTATTTTGCCTTGCTGAACCTTCGGGAGGTGTTGATGCAAACGCTGTTCCCATGGCCCCAACACCTGCCATGGCCATGTTGTATAATGCCTCCCTTGGATCTCCAGGAGGTGGCCTAGACGCGAGGATAAAGGATTGTGTCGCCATATACCCAGCTTCCGGTGTTTTCGGGATAATGTTCCCTCGTGTGTCTATCGACATAAAGGACATGTCGAGGTTTTGCACCAAATGCTCTCTATCAGCCTCAGGTATGTTTTGCATCCTAGATCTTGCTCTGTTCCGGTCTTCTCTGTGGCTATCTCCTGACGTTCCTGAATGTCGACTTAATTCCGCCCTTCGCCTGCTTGACGCAGAGGCTGCTTCCTGCCTTCTGTCCAACGCGATTTTCTGCTTCTCGAGCTCCCGCCTGGTACGTGCAAGCCTATATTGATATGCTTGTAACTCCTCAGGTGTCGTCGTCATAGTCATTGGCTCTGTACCATTAATAGCTCTTGCGACTCGATTCCATACTTCCTGCGGAAATCGCACCATCTCTCGTGTTCCTGGTCCGATAATTTTTGTTCCTAGACCTCTCGTGAGATCTACAGGATCAACATATGGATTCCCTGCCTCGTGGAAGTTCTCTGATGTCTCCTCTTGTGGGCGACTCGGATCTCCGATTGCATAGATCTGATGATATTTTGGGTACTGGATCATGTTGGGTTTGGTGACACCATCATAGAGATTGGTGAAGACCTTGCCAATGGTAGTGGATTGGTCGATGAAGTTGAGGCTGTCGAAGCTATTCGAGTCGTCGCTTATATCTGAGTCTGCAGACGACTCGAAGGACATGTCGCTGAAGATCTTGGCAAGCTTTTCGCTTGCCCTAGTGCTGATGAAGCGTGGCGATGAAGTCTCCTCTTCGCCTGACTCGATTGACGATGTTGAGTTCGAAAAATCGGAATCGACCGCCGATAATCCCAACGAGATCGGAATTTCGAGACGATACGCTCCCTCCTTCTCGACGCGAAAGTGGAACCTTCCGAACGTCATCTGCATAGGCTCCTCCAGATACACATATGCATCCAAACGGGAGGGCAGGTGAGGAACAAAATCGACAGGACCAGTTGCGATCTGTTTACCTCGATCCATCGCGTTGCTTGCTATTGATGAAGTCGACGATCTTGAACGTGCCATCGAGATCAGATCCTTGACGCCTAATTCCCACAGATGGCGCCAATTGACAAGGGATTAACTTGTCAATGCCTACGGGTTGTAGACTAGGGTTTAGTTAGAAGTAGAGGGCAAGTAGATCTCGAAGGTTTCAGCCGAAAAGTACTCGACGATATGAAAACTAGGGTTTGTGAGACAATGAATCGATGCTTTCTTTGTCCCTCGACTCCCCCTTATATAGGAGGCGGAGCCGAGGGATTCGTGATACACAAGTTACAGAGTCCGGGAGGGTTTCCAACTCATCCCGCAAGATTACAAATATTGTCTCCTAATACAACTCTAGCTTTCCTTAATAGTAAACTGGGCTTCCCATTCTTCTTATCTTTCGGGTCATGGGGCTTCAGTAAAACCCAGGTACCATCTCCGGTAGGCCCATTGGGGATGCCTATGTCAGCACCCTTGGGTGTGAACTTCGGGATACATCGTCGTCTCCTCGTGCACCGGTTACTTCTCAACCCAAGCTCCTTTACCTATGCGCTTTACATTGTGATATCTATCTTGCTTGATGTTATACCTATCTTGTTATCACCTTGTTGCTCATCATGCTAGCATAGGTTGTTGGTGCTCTTAGGCAAACCCCTTGTTGATATGCTTTGAGCTAAACTAGTAAACACATGTGTAGTTTTATTCCGCCTAGTTTAGCTCTCAAGTAGAAGTTTTTATACACCGCCTATTCAACCCCCCTCTAGGTGACGTCCTAGTACATTCAATTGGTATCAGAGCTAGGGCTCTCTTATCGTGTTGGGCTTCACCGCCTAGAGAGTATGACGTCGACTAGAGGATTAGTGCACATTTCCACCTTTACATTTGATGGCACTAATTATGATGCTTGGAAATTCTACATGCTTGATTATTTTAGGGGCATGCACCCACATGTGGAGCAAATTATTGATATGGGTTTTTCTCCTCCTAAGGATCCACAAAATCCAACTTTTGAGGAGAATAAAAACTCTTATCTAGATGCTCAAGCTACTAAAGTGCTTTGCCATGTTGTGACTCATGTAGTGATTTCCTCCATCGCGCCTTTCCGGAGTGCTCATGAGTTTTGGACAAAGCTTCGAGATACATATGGTGGGTCCAAGACCATTGAGGATGATCGCACTCCTTCCACTTCACCAATGTGTGGTAAGACACAAGGTAATGATATGGTGAGTGGTGATGAACATTGCATTGTTGATGGTTGATACGTCTCCAACGTATCTATAATTTCTGATGTTCCATGCTTGTTTTATGACAATAACTACATGTTTTGTTCACACTTTATATCGTTTTGATGCGTTTTCCGGAACTAACCTATTGACGAGATGCCGAAGTGCCAGTTGCTGTTTTCTGCTGTTTTTGGTTTCAGAAATCCTACAAAGGAAATATTCTCGGAATCGGACGAAATCAATGCCCAACATCTTATTTTTCCCGGAACCTTCCAGAAAGTCAAAGGGGGACCAGAGGGGAGCCCTGGGGGCCCCACACGTGTGGGCGGCGCGGCCCAGAGGGGGGCGCGCCCCCCTAGTGTGAGGAGGCCCCGTGGCCCCTCCGACTCCGCCTCTTCGCCTATAAGTTGCCTCCTGACCTAAACATCGACACCGATTGACGAAACCCGAGAAAACCTTCCAGAGCCGCCGCCATCGCGAAACTCCAATTCGGGGGATAGAAGTCTCTGTTCCGGCACCCTGCCGGGACGGGGAATTGCCCCCAGAGTCATCTCCACCGCCGTCTCCACCGCCATCTTCACCGCCATCGCTGTCTCCATGATGAGGAGGGAGTAATTCACCCCCGGGGCTGAGGGCTCCGCTGTAGCTATGTGGTTCATCTCTCTCTCTTTGTGATCTCGTTGAATATCATCTACGTGCTACTCTAGTGATGTTATTAAAGTAGTCTATTCCTCCTCCATGATGTAATGTTGACAGTGTGTGCATCATGTAGTACTTGGTATATGCTATGATTGTGATCTCTTGTAGATTATGAAGTTAACTATTACTATGATGGTATTGATGTGATCTATTCCCCCTTTCATAGCTGATGTTGACAGTGTGCATGCTATGTTAGTACTCGGTATAATTGCGTTGGTCTATCATGCACTCTAAGGTTATTTAAATATGAACATTAAATGTTGTGGAGCTTGTTAACTCCGGCATTGAGGTGCTCTTGTAGCCCTACACAATTAATGGTGTTCATCATCCAACAAGAGAGTGTAGAGAAGTTTTAGTTATGTGATCAATGTTGAGAGTGTCTACTAGTGAAAGTAGGATCCCTAGGCCTTGTTTCCAAACATCGAATCTCCGTTTATTTACTGTTCTGTTGCATGTTTACTCGCTGCCATATTTTATTCATATGCTATTACCACTCATATCCATCCATATTACTTGTATTTCACTATCTCTTCGCTGAACTAGTGCACCTATACATGTGACAAGTGTATTAGGTGTGTTGGGGACACAAGAGACTTCTTGTATCGTAATTGCAGGGTTGCTTGAGAGGGATATCTTTACCTCTTCCTCCCTGAGTTCGATAAACCTTGGGTGATTCACTTAAGGGAAACTTGCTGTTGTTCTACAAACCTCTTCTCTTGGAGGCCCAACACTGTCTACAGGAAAAGAAGTGTGCGTAGACATCGAGCTATTTTCTGGCGCCGTTGCCGGGGAGGTAAGGTAAAAGGCACTCACACTCCGGTCGCAGGTAACTAACTTATTTTCTGGTGCCATTGCAAGTGCTCGAAGCTATTTCCTTTAGATCCTGCAATTGCATCTTTTTGTTTCTTGTTTTTCTTTCACTAGTTAGGCATAATGGAAAGCAACATGGATCTTTTTAATCTATTTCCTGAGTTAAGACATGGATGGTTTGATGCGAAAATTTAAAAACCCATGGAACATATTAGTATGAACACTTTGAACACTATTGTTGCTAATGATATGGAAAATTCTAAGCTTGGGGAAGCTGGTTTTGATGATCATGATATTTTTAGTCCCCCAAGCATGGAGGAGAAAGTTTTCTTTGATGATACTTTGCCTCCCATTTATGATGATTATAATGATAGTGGTCATTTGGTGCCACCTACTATGGAGAGTAAATTTTATTATGATTATACTATGCCTCCTACACTTGATGAGAATAATAATGATAGCTACTTTGTTGAATTTGCTCCCACTACAATTAATAAGAATGACTATGCTTATGTTGGGAGTAGTAATAATTTTATGGATGAGACTCATGATAAGAACGTTTCATTTGATAGTTATATTGTTGAGTTTGTTCATGATGCTACTGAAAATCTTTATGAGAGAGGAAAATATGGTGGTAGAAATTTTCATGTTACTAAAACACCTCTCTATATGCTGAAAATCTTGAAGTTGCGCTTGTCTAGTTTTCCTATACTTATTGCATTATGCCTACATGACTTGTTTATTTCAAAGATTCCTTTTCATAAAAAGTGGGTTAGGCTTAAATGTGTTTTGAATTTGCTTTTTGATGCTCTCTTTTGCTTCAACTCTTATTTTTTGGGAGTGCATCATTGAAATTGCTGAGCCCATCTTAATGGCTATAAAGAAAGCACTTCTTGGGAGATAACCCATGTTTTTATTTTACTACATCAATTTTGTTTTATATTTGAGTCTTGGAAGTTGTTAATACTGTAGCAACCTCTCCTTATCTTAATTTTGTTGCATTATTGTGCCAAGTAAAGTCTTTGATAGTAAGGTTCATACTAGATTTGGATTACTGCGCAGAAACAGATTTCTTGCTGTCATGAATTTGGGTTGAATTCTCTGTAGGTAACTCAGAAAAATCTGCCAATTTACGTGAGTAATCCTCAGATATGTACGCAACTTTCATTCAATTTGAGAATTTTCATCTGAGCAAGTCTGGTGCCTCTTAAAAATTCGTGTTTACGGACTGTTCTGTTTTGACAGATTCTGCCTTTTATTTCGCATTGCCTCTTTTGCTGTGTTGGATGGATTTCTTTGTTCCATTAACTTTCAGAAGCTTTGTGCAATGTCCAGAAGTGTTAAGAATGATTGTGTCACCTCTGAACATATGAGTTTTTTTATTATGCACTAACCCTCTAATGAGTTTGTTTTGAGTTTGGTGTGGAGGAAGTTTTCAAGGGTCAAGAGAGGAGGATGATACAATATGATCAAGAAGAGTGAAAAGTCTAAGCTTGGGGATGCCCCCGTGGTTCATCCCTGCATATTTCAAGAAGACTCAAGCGTCTAAGCTTGGGGATGCCCAAGGCATCCCCTTCCACTACAAGAAAAGTTGCCATGGCCGACGAAGTTGAAGTCGCGCCGTGGTTGCTGGTGTACCATGGCCGACGATTTTGGGTCTGTCCGTTGTGCATGTCAAAACCTTTTTTTTCTCGTTTTTGAGGCCACCTAGCCCGACGAAACCGGCCAAAACGTTGCGTATGGTGGCCCGGGACGTGGTGCATCTCGAATTCTCGGGTTCGCCGACCGAGTCAACGCAAATCCGCACCGCCGAGGGATGTAGGGCCCAGATGGCAGCCTCTCTGGCATTGTTTTTTTTCTCGATCGCGCCATCTCGTTCAACGCTCTTCGATCGAGCCGTTTACGATGCAGGATCATGGGTCCCGCATGTCATCCTCTATGAACCAAAATTCTTTCTATACTTGGATTTTTTTGACCCCCTGATTTCTGGCTACTTCCTTTTTCTTTTGATCCCTTGCCGCCTTGGAAACGTTGACACCGCTGCTGCTAATTGGGACCCGCATGTCATCCTCTATGAGCAATCAACTTTCTTTTCTTGGAGTTCTTTTTGGCACCTCAAATTTGGTCACTTGCCTTTTTCTTTCGATCCCCTGCCGCCTCTCAAACGGTGATACCGCTGCTGCTAATTGGGACCCGCATGTCATCCTCTATGAGCAATCAACTTTCTTTTCTTGGAGTTTTTTTTGGCACCTCAAATTTGGTCACTTACCTTTTTCTTTCGATCCCCTGCCGCCTCTCAAACGGTGAGACCACTGCTGCTAAATGGGACCCGCATGTCATCCTCTATGTACTATAAAACTTTCTTTTCTTGGAGTTTTTTTGGCACCTCAAATTTGGTCACTTGCCTTTTTCTTTCGATCCCCTGCCGCCTCTCAAACGGTGATACCGCTGCTGCTAAATGGGACCCGCATGTCATCCTCTATGTACTATAAAACTTTCTTTTCTTGGATTTTTTTGGCACCTCATATTTGGTCACTTGCCTTTTTTCTTTCGATCCTCTGCCGCCTCTCAAACGGTGATACCGCTGCTGCTAAATGGGACCCGCATGTCATCCTCTATGTACTATAAAACTATCTTTTCTTGGATTTTTTTTGGCACCTCATATTTGGTCACTTACCTTTTTCTTTCGATCCCCTGCCGCATCTCAAACGGTGAGACCGCTGCTGCTAAATGGGACCCGCATGTCATCCTCTATGTACTATAAAACTTTCTTTTCTAGGATTTTTTTTGGAACCTCATATTTGGTCACTTGCCTTTTTATTTCGATCCCGTGCAGCCTCTCAAACGGTGATACCACTGCTGCTAAATGGGACCCGCATGTCATCCTCTATGTACAATCAAGTTTCTTTTCTTGAATTATTTTTGGCTCCTGATATTTGGTCACTTGCATTTTTCTTTCGATCTCATGCCACGTTGAGGACCCTGCAGGCTCATGGGACCCGCATGTCATCCTCTATGTACAATAAAATTTCTTTTCTTGGATTATTTTTGGCTCCTGATATTTGGTCACTTGCCTTTTTCTTTCAATCCCGTGCAGCCTCTCAAACGGTGATACCGCTGCTGCTAAATGGGACCCGCATGTCATCCTCTATGTACACTCAAGTTTCTTTTCTTGAATTATTTTTGGCTCCTGATATTTGGTCACTTGCCTTTTCCTTTCGATCTCATGCCACGTTTGAAACGTTGAGGAACCTGCTGGCTCATGGGACCTGCATGTCATCCTCTATGTGCTATAAAAGTTTATTTTCTTGGGTTTTTTTTCACCCTCTGATTTTTGGCTATTTCCTTTTTCTTTTGATCCCCTGCCGCCTTGGAAACGTTGAGTAAGCTGCTGACTCATGGGACCCGCATGTCATCCTCTATGTACAATCAACTTTCTTTTTCTTTTGATCTCAAGCCGCATTTGAAACGTTGAGACCGCTGCTGCTAATTGGGACCCGCATGTCATCCTCTATGTACAATAAAGTTTTTTTCTTGGATTATCTTTGGCTCCTGATATTTTGTCACTTGCCTTTTTCTTTTGATCTCATGCCGCCTTTGAAACATTGAGTAAGCTGCTGGCTCATGGGTCCCGCATGTCATCCTCTACGAACAATAAAAGTTTCCTTTCTTGGAGTTATTTTTGACCCCTAATTTCTGGCTATTTGCCTATTTCTTTTGATCTCCTGCCCCCTTTGAAACGATGACGACGCAGCTGGCAGGTCGGTCCCACATGTCATCCTCTGTGAACAATAAAAGTTTCCTTTGATGGATTTATTTTGAACCCCTAATTAATTTCGGGATATTTCCTTTTTTCCTTTGATCCCCTGCCGCCTTGGAATCGTTGAGGATGCTGCTGCCTCATGGGTCCCGCATGTCATCCTCTCAGAATGGTAAATATTTCTTTTCTTGGATTTTGTTGACCAAACGATTTTTGGCTTATTTTTTCTTTCGATCTCCTGCAGCCTTTAAAATGTTCAGGGCGCTGCTGGCTCACGGGTCCCACATGTCAACCTCTATGAACAATAAACGCTGAGGATGCTGCTGCCTCATGGGTCCCGCATGTCATCCTCTCAGAACGAAAATGTTTCTTTTCTTGTATTTTTTACCAACAGATTTTTGGTTTATTTTTTCTTTCCATCCCCTGCCGCCTTTAAAATGTTGACGACGCTGCTGGCTCATGGGTCCCCGATGTCAGCCTCCCCGTACAAGAAACATGTGATATCTTGATTATTTTGCAGACAATAAACATTGTATTTCGCTCTGAGCTATTGCAAACGGATAAATTAAATCTTTATTTTTACATAAACAAACTTATATGTTGAATCTCCTTGTTTTGTGTTTTTGCGAAGCATAGGACTTTCCTGTTTTTTTTAGAAAAATCCGAACTTTCCTGTTTTGGAGTGGGCTGAAATTGTACGAGTCAAAAGGCCCAGTAGGATAGTTCGAAGGCCCAGATGTCCAGGTGCAGCCCAATTGAAATCTTTCTTTTCTTGGATTTTTTTCACCCCCTGATTTCTGGCTACTTCATTTTTCTTTTGGTGCTGTGCCGCCTTGGAAATGTTGAGACCGCTCTTTGCCAAAATGGGGCCCGCATGTCATCCTCTATGTACAATAAAATTTCTTTTCTTGGATTATTTTTGGCTCCGATATTTGGTCACTTGCCTTTTTCTTTCAATCTCATGCCGACTTTGAAACGTTGAGGAAGTCGCTGGCTCATGGGTCCCGCATGTCATCCTCTATGAACAATAAAAGTTTCCTTTGTTTGATTTATTTTTTATCCCTAATTTCTGGTTATTTGCCTTTTTCTTTTGATCCCCGCCCCTTTGAAACCATGACGACGCAGCTGGCGGTCGGTCCCACATGTCATCCTCTATGAACAATAAAGTTTTCCTTTGATATATTTATTTTTTACCCTAATTAATTTCTCGGCTATTTCCTATTTTTATTTTGATCCCCGCCGCCTTGGAATAGTTGAGGATCTTTGCTGCCTCATGGGTCCCGCATGTCATCCTCTCAGAAAGGTAAAAGTTTCATTTCTTGGATTTTGTTTACCAACTGATTTTTGGCTTTTTTTTTTGTTTCGATCTCCTGGCGCCTTTAAAACGTTGACGACGCTGCTGGCTCATGGGTCCCCAATGTCAGCCTCCCCGTACTGCAAATCCTCTTTCTGCAAAGGTTGTATTTCTAGCTAGCTAGCTAAGGTGGATTCGAATCTGCCGTGGTTCAGGCAGCTCAGGTAAGCCTTCTTGCACTGATTAATGGAACTAGTGTATAGCAAGGTCAAGACATGTGGCTTGGTGTAATGAATCTATTTGAATCATGTTGTGGATTCAATCTGATAGTTCTCTAACAGGTCAGCCAAAATAGAAATTAAGTTTTTTTCTAAAACGGAAATGCAAATTAAGATGAACACAAACATTAGTTATCATAATAGCTGATCATACATACATACTTGCTAAGAGCAAAAGCTTGCCAGAGTTTTACCACCCATACAATTAATTAGCAGTTCAGATAAGATAACCTTATATAAGTATAACTACAAATGCATTTGCTAAGGGCTCATGGGACAATAGAACTAGACAACCGCAAACTTGATGACCAACATGTCACAGTGGCATCGAAAGATCTTGACCTTCAACTTTGATCCAATGCGAAGTTTGGCACCGTCAATGAACTTTTTCCACCTGGAAGTAACAGCCAAGCGGCCATCTGTGGGACTGACGGAGTACCGTCCCTCCACGGTGAGACCTTCACTCTCCATGACGAGGGAAATCTTGCCCCTTCGGCCAGCATTGAGATCCTTGGCGATACTTTTAGGCAATTTCGATTCAAAGCAAGAGATACCAACAAAAATTAGTCAATGGCACCAATGCACTGAAGACTGAACCATGTGAGACTTTGAGCAGAGAAGACATCAAGATAAGAGCAGTTATGCTGTCATATACTCACGAACATAGCCTTCAGATGCGTCCTGGTCACCACACGGGTGGCCACAACAATGAGCTGAGACCTCGGTGATCTGGCTGGGGCAGGTGCAGGAGCCTGGGCTGGTACACGAGCTGGTGCTGATGCAGGAGACTGCTGGGCAGGTGCAATAAACGGTGCCTCTAGAGGAACCGGTGCTGATGCAGGAGATCACGTTGGGCGAGTGCAAGAACGGTGCAGCTAGAGGAACCAAAGTGCGATGCAGGAGCCCGCCTGAGCGAGGTGTAGTATATGGGGCCTCTACAGAACCAATGATGATGTAGCTGCCTGCTGGGTAGATTCAATAAACGGTCTTTGGGTACAGGAACCGGTGCGATGCAGGAGAGTGGGAAGCCGGTGCGGTGCTGGTGTGGGTCCCTTTGTGACATCCGCTCTGTTCCATCGTGGATCTGCAGCTTTGATCATGTTAAACCCAGCAAGCTAGAACAGAGGGAATGGTTTAGAACAACTGCTCAGAATGCAGTAATCAAAGGATATGAGTACAAAAAAGTTACATATTATATATTTGGAAGTGTCTCCAACTCTGTAAGCAGTTACGTATATCTGCCCGTTTGAGTTTCTGATGCTCAGCTCGTCGCCCTTCTTCAGACCGTAGTCAAAAGCAAACTTTCTCCAATCATGTCCATACAAATATGTGATGGCCTGCGTCTTGTAGACATACACCTCATAGACCGTGTAGGTGTTCATCAATTTGCCATTGCCATGCATAGTGAAAGACCCTTCATGCGGACACATCTGGTTAATCATTGGACGAAGTTCACAAGGTACAGTCTGCAGGTGAAAATTGATACTAATGTAAGAAGCAGGAAGACTAAAAACAAGACTTTACTATATGCCAATTCATGCTAAACCACTGAGAATACATACCTGTAACTCTGTGAAGGAGTTATTAGATAGGTAGATAGAGCCATAGGAGGTGTTATATGCGGGGTATGTACATGGGCCTGCCATATTCCCGCAAGCTTGGCATCGGGATGGTGAAGGAAACATGGGAGGTACTACTGGTGCGTAGCGCTGAATGTAAGTGGAAGAATTAGGTTGTGTAAAGTGCATAGTTCAGAGCAATGCAAATGTTGACAAGCGAGTGCATAACACTATGTTACAAACTGAACAGTCAAAATTTAGTGTATGATGAATATAAGCATGCTAATTTGGCATTTCCGAATTCCAAGAAGCGAGATGAGCCGGTGATAATATCGTAAATAAATCATGGCATGTATATGTGGCTTAAGAAAATATACCCGAACCCTTGGATGGTTACGGCCCGGCTGGTCCTTGGACTTGAGCTTATATAAGCATCCGTGGAAGGTGGAGCCGACAAGAACTTGGTGGCAGCCTCTGCAGATGCCTCATCGCAGCAGCTTGCAATCCTTTTGACCAATGAAGGCTTAGCAGTTTCAGTCTGCATATGAAAATTGATGAGCAACAGACATCAACAGTGATATATAAAATGAATCTATGAGACACTGATGCATATAGTGCTGGATGTAAGTGGAAGAATAGGGTTGTGTGTGTTTCTGAACTATTGGTAAGCATAATTAGACAAAGCCGGCAATAAACAGACAAATCAAATCATGTATGAGGATTAAGAAAATATACCTGCTTAAAAAGGATACCACCCAGCTGGCCCGTGGCCTTGTGCTTGAGGAGGTTTTCAGAAGATGGTGGCGGCACCATCATCTTCACAGCAGCCTCATCAGGATCATTTTTTATCCATTTGAGTAGAGGCACAGAAGCTTCATCCTGCATATGAATAGCAACAGAACTCATCATTGATATTTAATAAATCTATGAGATGGACTGATGCAAAAAGTGCGGGATGTAAGTGGAAGAATAGGGTTGTGCATAGACAACAGTTGACAACAATGCAAATGATTACAAAAGAAGCCAACGGAACTCAACAGTTTATATACTGGATGAGACAGACTGAAAAGTGAAAAATTAGTGTATGATGATTGTAAGCAAACGCAGTGTTTCTGAACTTTTGGTAAGCATTAGGCAAAGCCAACAGTAATTAAACAGATAATAATAAAATCATGTATGTGGATTAAGAAAATATACCAGATTCATTAAAAGGTCACCACCCAGCTGGCCCATGGCCTCGTGCTTGTAGAGGTTTTCGGATGATGGTGCCGGCACCATCGTCCTCACAGCAGCCTCATCAGCCTCATTTTGCATCCACTTGAGTAAAGGCGCAGCAGTTTCAGCCTGCATAAGAATGGGAACAGATCTCAGCAGTGATATTGAATGACTCTGAGACAGACTGATGCATATAGTGCTGGATGTAAGTGGAAGGGTATGGCTGTGTATGGACAACAGTTCACAACAATGCAAGGGTGTGTTCGGTTCTGAAACAGCGTGGAATGGAATGGAATGGTTCCATTTCAGAGGAATGGAATGGTTACATTTTTTCGGTTGGGAAAAATGGAGAGCGGAACAGATCAAGGTTAAACTAATCATTTGCCTCAAAATTGTAATTAGCAATTGCAAATGACATTTAATCTCAAAATCGTAATTAACAGCGCCTAATGGTGCTCTTTTAATCTAAAAATCGTAATTAACATCATTTTTTGTTGGGTTAGGGGAACTGGAGAGTAGATGAACATTACTGTATGATGATTGTAAGCAAACGAATTTGGTGTTTCTAAACTTTTGGCTTCGAGATCTTATAGGCTTCTGTCGTCGTGGCGAACGAGCAGATGCCATAGGATGGCTTAGATTGGGGCCGAATGGACGCTAGAGGATTCGGGGGAGGGTTTGCGACTAGATGGGATGAACTTCCGGATGCTTTCCTCAAGAACACAACCAAAGGCCGGTATGCAAGAAGAGAGACAAGAGGAAGAACTCTTTTCTAGATCGCTTGCTTCATTGATCTCAACATGGTTACAAGTGCTTGAATACCAGTTCTATCGTCTAATCTCCTCTGGGGACACGCGCCTGTATGAGGCAGTACCCCCTCTCCTTATATAGGGGAGAGGGTGGCTTACAGAACAAGAAACCCTAATGGCATCTTTGACTGGACAAACTACTTTAATCACAGATGACGCCGGAGCCTTCTTTAATCAGGGACGCTGACGTCCTTCGGCTTCTTTCAGCGTCATCTCTCTCTTTGGCGCCAGGGCTCTGATTAAAGCCGCTTTGCTTAGCTCATCCTTGTCTTCTTGCTCTGAAGAGAATCTTTGACCAGTCCTGCCGACAGGCCCTTCTTTCCGGTATCTTTTTTACCAGGTTCCGGTATACCCCTCTTGGGGATACCGGCTTGGTCTCACTTAGCCAAATTCTTACCTTTGTGTTCCGGTAAGAATATTAAACCGGTATCTCAATGGCTCAAACCATCCGGTTTGGCATGCCTTTGGCATACCGGGGGTTATCCCCCCAACATTAGTCCCCGAAGCTGGTATAGTCTGGCGGATTCTATCCTACAGACCATGCCAGGTTTTCATCTTTCTTGGATACCGGTTTAATCTCTCCGGCTTTGAGCTTGGATCCGGCATCTTTGCCCTTATTTGTCTTTACTTTCTTTGCAAGGAATTCCCCGGCATCTCTTTTCTCCGGTATCATTTGCATTTACTCTTTCCTCGGCGAAGTCGAGAATATTTCGGGCCTCGCGCCTGTCAGTGACATGCGCACTGTCAACTGGCGCGCCAGTGTCAGTTGTCACTTCGTTTCGGCTCCCGCGCGCTCATTAAATGCACCACTGCGGATCCCACTAGCCACTTCGGATCTCGTGTGTGCCTCCGTGTGGCTTCTTATTTTTTCGCGTGTACTTCCTCGCCACGTGGCGGCCCATGGTGCGAACCGTCGCGGGCCGCGAGGCGAACCGCCGCGGCCCGGCGGTTTTCGGCCCACCTCCTCTCTTTTTTATAAGGAGAACTGCCCCTTTTTCTTCCTCTTCTTGCATTCCCCAACCTTCGCGCACAGTGCTCCTCGCCTCTGCGCCTTCGCCGCTCTTCCTCCGCCGTCGTTTGCTTGAGCTTTGTCGCCCGGCGAACTCACGCCGCGTTTCCGCCGGACCTCGTCGTGCGGAAATCTTCCGCAGCTCCTCCGTCGCGCCCGCAGCATTCTTGCTTCTCCGCATCCTTCTCCGCCTCGCCGTCGACGGTGCTCGTCGGCGACAGTAGGTCCGCTCCTTCACCGGCGAACGTCTTCCCCAGCGACTGCGCCGCTCAAGGTTAGTGCCAATCTCACTTTGCTTGCCATTTGCTTGCTTTCTAGATCTTGGGTCGATGGTGTTCTTATTTCCTCTTTTTTCTTTGATTTTCTTCTTACTCGTAGATCTTCGCGCGGGGTTCAACTGTGGGATTTCTGTTTTTTTGCCTCCAAACCAATGTCTGGCGAGGAATCTTCCTCTGCTTCTTCTTCTTCCTCCTCCCGTAGCCAGCGCAGACAATCTTCCGGTGGATCTAGGGCTTCA
This sequence comes from Lolium perenne, assembly GCF_019359855.2. Taxonomy (NCBI): domain Eukaryota; kingdom Viridiplantae; phylum Streptophyta; class Magnoliopsida; order Poales; family Poaceae; genus Lolium; species Lolium perenne. Next base: position 215,499,714 of record NC_067249.2, read on the forward strand.
GATCCGATGGATACCGATTCCGGCAACCAGCAAGGATCCGGTAGCCGCCAAGAATCCGGTGGACGCCTAGAATCCGGTAGCTCTAGCCAAGCATCCGGTAGCCACCTAGAAACCAGTAGCTCTGGCCAAGCATCTAGTAGCTCTAGCCAATCATCCGGCGCGGAGCCTTCCCCAATCACTCGTGGAGCCTGGATGGGCTCCAATGTTACTGAATATGAGATCGATTGGCTATACCGGTCCCGCAGGATTCCGGAAGGGGTAACCTGCCGGCTTCCCGGTGACGAAATTGTACCGGAGCCCCAGCCCGGTGAACATGTTGTTTTTCTTGCTCATTTTGAGCGTGGCTTCGGCCTTCCTGCCTCTCCTTTTTTCCGGGAGTTCTTAGATTTCTATGAACTCCAACCTCACCATCTTCCTGGCAATGCCATCTTTTACCTTTCCTGCTACGCCACCTTCATGGAGGCCTACATCGGCATTCGTCCCACTCGTGAGACGTTTGCCCGCTTCTTTTCTCTGCGGATTAATTCCGTTCAGGGCAAGGAAATTCCTAAGCCCAAGCCGCCCGTGGAGTGCGGGTCCTGCATTGTCGGCTCCCGCCAGGGGAGTCCTTTCTTTAAGTTCACCGGCCTCGAGTCCTGCCGCGCCTGGCAAGGAACTTTCTTCTACGTGAAGAACAACGGCCGCGCAAATCTCATTGATCTTCCGCCGTTCCAAGTGGGGCCTCCCAGTAGAGCCAACTGGAGTTACAACCCGAAGACGGATCATATCGAAACCATCCGGGTGGTACGCTTCATGGCCTCTTTGAAGAAGGGGACCAACATCTGCTCGGATGATATCATCCGCACTTTCATTTCGCGCCGGGTGCTTCCTCTTAAGCGCCGGGTGCATAGGATGAGCGAGATGTACGGTCCTGGCGATCCCACCAAGATCACAGGCCGTCCCCTTAGCAAGAAGGACGTTGTTCGCAAGGCTAAGCAGATCTGCCAAACTGCTATGCCATTTGACTGGAAATGGGGCCTCCTTCCCCTCAGCACTACTAACCCTCCGACCCAAGAAGTAAGAGATTACGCAATTAGGGTCGGTTTTGCCGGTAACTTTTTGCTCTTGTTAACCCTCTTTTCTCGTGTCTCAGGCCAAGGACCGCTTCCCCCTCATTGAAGCAGAGCGGCGTGGGATCTGCGTGAAACGCGCCCTTGACTCCATCGACCCAGATCCTTACATTTTCTGGAAAGATCTGAAGATGGGCAAGACTCCGGCTGCGCGCCTTGGCCGGTCTCCACCGAAGCCGACCGGGTCCTGTGATGACCTGTCCATGCTTGAGGTATTCTTCTTTTCCGGTTTCTTATATTTCTCCGTTATTGCTTTCTTGCGAATTTTTTCTTAGCTATGTTTAACTTTTAGATCCACGAGCACGCGCCGCCCTTGCGCGCCGAGGCCGGCCATGAGTTTGTGGACAAACTCATGGCTCAGGGCCAAAAGAACAAGGAACCGGCATCTGATGCCGGTTCCAGCTAGGCCCCTCCCTCCAAGCGCTTCCGGACTGAGCCCTTGGGGGAGAAGGAAGTGGGCGTGCGCCGCTACGGGCGCAAGCAGATGCCGACTGCCTCCGGGTAAGTTTCTTGTTTTCTTGCTTGCCTCTTTTTGCCAAGTTCTTTTTCCGATTGCTTTTCTCCAACTATCTTTCTTTCTTTCTCTCAGCCCCGCGCTCAAGCTTGGCTCAAGGCCAGCGGGATCTGAAGGTTCCGCAAGGACCTCAACCCCTCCTCCTCGCTCAAGCCCGGCACCATCTGGTGCCGGCAACACCTCTGCCTCCCTTTCGGGGGGCACAACAAGTTCGGGGCGTGCGGCCCCTACATCATCAGATCACCGCACGGAGGAGGATCTTTCCTTGCTCCCAGAGAAGCAGGATACCGGCGCCAGCAACATCGGCGCCGAGGAAAAAGCTGCCGGGCGGGCGGAGCCTTCGGCTCCTCCCGTCCTTCAAAAGAAGACAACTTCCACGCTGGAAACTTCCGCGCCGGAAGGTTCCAACCCGGGTGACGCGCCTAGCGCTCCCCCTTCTCCACGAACCATTCTAATGCCACCGCCAGATGCTCCTCGCACCAAGCCCTCCAGGGCTGCTCCAACTGCGCCGCCGCCCAAGATCTCCAAGCTTATCAAGGGGAAGGCGACGGCCTCCAGCGCCCCTTCCGGCGGCCAGCAGCCCCTGGTGCTGCACGTCTCCAAGGCCGCCAGGGATACCGCCACGAAGGCCACCGGCCTGCTTGGCCGTATCACTGAGTTCCAGCGCAGGGGCCGGGACCTGGGGCATCTGCTGCCCTACGCCCAGAGGTGCAACGCCGCAGATATGACTCCGGCGACCCGTGGTTTGGGCAAGGACAGGCTGCCGGCACCTGACCCTGTTGGGGACCGGTCTTCCGAGGAGCATTTCATGCGGCTTCGCAGCGCCGTGAAGGAGCTCGACAGCGCGTGGTATGATGCCACGAACAACTTGATGGTACGCTTTACTAACTCTTTTCAACTTTACCGGTTTCCTCGCTTCCGGATTCTTTCCATCTTTTCTTTAGTTTCATGCCGGTTTCTTTCTTGTCTATCTTCCCAGTCCCCGAGTTTTGTGGTGAAAGCGCAGCTTTTAGCACAAAACTTTAATTCAAAAACTTAGCGTGAAACCGGCACTGCCAGTCCCCGAGCTTCGGGTTAAGAATTTTGTTCTTAGCACGAAACTTAGCTTAAAAACGCGCAAAACTAGCACTGCCAGTCCCCGAGTTTCGGGTTAAGAACCTTGTTCTTAGTGCAAAACTCAGCTTAAAACGCGCGAAACTAGCACTGCCAGTCCCCGAGTTTCGGGTTAAGAACCTTGTTCTTAGCGCAAAACTTAGCTTAAAAACGCGCAAAACTAGCACTGCCAGTCCCCGAGTTTCGGGTTAAGAACCTTGTTCTTAGCGCAAACTTAACTAATCTCTTTTTCTTGAACAGCACACGGCTGACGCTCGGAAGGCCCTCTTTGAGGAGCTCCTATGGGAACACCGGGACCTCGCTGAGGCACATGATAAGTGCCAAGGTAAGTTTCTGTACCACCGGCATCTTTTTACTGGAAACCTTTTTTCCTTCTAACATTTATAACTTTTGCTTAACAGTGATCCCGGAAGCTTCCATTGAGGCTCTCAAGGAGCAGCTCGCTGCCGCCCAACGTACAATTTTTCCTCTCTCCTGTTAACTTGGTTTTCTTTTCATCTTAACCAGCACAATCTTGTTAACACCTTCTTTTCCGGGTTACAGGGGAGAAGGACCAGCTCATCCGGCAGCATCAGGAGGAGCTGAGCGCCCAAAAGACCAGCTACCAGGAGCTCAAGTCTCAGCTCATCCAGCTGGGGCTTGATCATGCTAAGGCCCTCAAAGCTGCCGAAACTGATGCAGCGGCCAAGATGAATGAAGCTCTTGAAGATGCCGGCAACGCCAACTCGGTGTTGCTAGCTGAGCTGGAGGAGCTGGCCAAAGCCCAGAAGGCTGCCGAGGAGAAAGCTGCGCGGCTGGAGGAGGAGCAGAAGGAGTGCAACCGGCTGGTCTTGCAAACTGACACACTTGCCTACCGTAAGTCCTTTCCTTTTGCACTTTCTAACTACTGCCTTCAAGCCGTTTTTCTTCCGATCCCATTTTCGTTATCTTTCCTTCCGGTTGCCTTTTCGTCCGGATTCCCTTCCTTAGCCTTTTTCTTTCCTTGCACAGGCCTCTTCCCGGATTCTCAGAAGTATGCTGTTAAGAAGGTTGACGAGCGCCGCACTGCCCAGGGCCAAGCGAATCTTGCCGTGCCATGGACCCCCTATGACCATCTGGTCGCGCTGAATGCGCGGGTGTCTCATATGCGCGCCATAGATCGCAACTTATCTGACATTCCTGATGTAGCTACCCAGCTCTTCAGGACTTTGTGGCCTGGCGAGGAGGTGCCGGATACTTTCTCACTCATCAGCGACCGTCTCAAGGGCGCCGACAAGAGGATCCGCGAGTGGCAGTGTTCTGCTACCCGCGCTGGAGCAGACTCTGCCCTCCGCGTTGCTTGCTCCTGGTACCCGGAGCTGAACCTGGATGCCCTCACCGGAGTGCGCGAAGGCGCGGAAACCGATTTGGACCCGATTCTCACCGCTAAGCGGCAGGATCGCGCGTACCACATCGCGGAGTACGCCGATATGCGCACCTTCATCCCTCCCCCTCCTGACGTCCAAGATTATCTCGACGAGGAGGAGGATGAAGCCGAGGAGGAGCCTCTGGGCGATGCCGGTGCTGGCGATGCCCCTCCTGAAGCCCCCGCTGCCTGATCATCCACTTGGTTGAAAACTTACCTGTGTTATGTTATGTGATCCTGCGTATCTCAAAACAATGTCCTGTTAAATTCTGCCCCGGTATGCCGGGGCTTATGATGTAAAACTATAAGTCCGCTTTTGGCTGCCGTACAACAGTTTGTGCCGGTAAGTTATACCGGTAGCTAATTATCTTAAGTTTGCCTTAGCATATTTGCTTCTGGTTTTGCTTTTATCCTGTACTGCAAGGATTTCCAAATTGTTTCCGCATCCAATTCGATGCACACTTGGTTCTTTTGCCTTGGCTCTGCCTGCCTTCTCTAGGCGTTCTTTGGCGTATGAGCACAAGGTTCTTTCACCAAACAAGCATTTTCTTGAACTTAGAAATAACTTTGAAATTTTGCAAAAAACCGGTTTAACCGGGGTTAGTTAAATTTTCCGGATTGTTCTTTCCTGCTCTCCCTCTTCGCAGTTCATGTGCTTATCCCCTACCTGTTTATCTTGCTTGCCATGAAGCCGGGTTGCGGACAGCAGCAGAGTCGAAGACTCCGGTAGGATTTAGCACACTACTAAACCGGAAAGGAAAAATGTTCAATAAGCAACCGGTAAACTGAAAAAATAAACAAGTTACATGCAACTTTGGTTGGGGTAGTCCCCGAGATTCATTCAAGGTTCCGACATCTTTTATTCATAGCATGTAAGGTACAAAAAGGAACTTCTTACACCACAACTTCAAGATTAGAAAGGACGCAACAGAGCTACGTTCCATGGACGCTTGCTCTCCTCTCCGGACCTGTCCGCCTTTCCTTTTTTCCACTCCTGTGCATCGATCAAGTAGTATGCATCATTGTGAAGCACTTTGCTTACAATGAAGGGACCTTCCCATGGTGGTAAGAGCTTATGCCGGCCTTCAGTGCGCTGCACTAGGCGTAGCACCAGATCTCCTTCCCGGAAAACTCTCGGGTTAACCTTCCGGCTATGATAGCGTCTGAGGTTTTGCTGGTAAATGGCTGTTCTTGCCAAAGCCAGCTCTCTTGCTTCTTCTAGCAAGTCCACATCATTTTCTCTGGCCTCTTTGACCTCTTGCTCAGTATAGAGCTGTACCCTTGGTGAATCATGAATGATGTCGTTTGGTATGACCGCTTCTGCTCCATAAACCATGAAGAATGGAGTGTATCCGGTAGACCGGTTTGGAGTTGTTCTTATACTCCACAGTACTGATGGTAGCTCATCGAGCCAACGTCCCGGTGACTTTTCCACCGCATCAATGAGTCTTGGTTTGATACCGGAAAGTACCAAAGCATTCATTCTTTCCACTTGGCCATTGCCTTGTGGGTGTGCCACTGAGCACAAATCCAACCGGATGTTGTTGTCCTCACAAAATCTTTTGAACTCACCTTGAGCAAAGTTGGTTCCATTGTCAGTGATGATGCTGTGCGGGTATCCATACCGCAAAATGACATCTTTTAAGAACTTCACCGCTGTATGCCCATCACACTTTGCGATAGGTTTCACTTCTAGCCATTTGGTGAATTTATCCACCATAACCAAGATGTGAGTCATGCTGCTCCTTGCAGTTTTGAACGGGCCAACCATATCGAGGCACCAAACGGCAAATGGCCATGTTAACGGTATTGTTTTTAAACCGGACGCTGGGGTATGATTTTGCTTGGCGTACCTCTGGCACCCGTTGCATTTTCTTACCAAATCTTCAGCGTTTTCCAAAGCAGTGGGCCAATAAAACCCATGCCGGAATACTTTTGCTACCAGCGCCCTTGATGAAGCATGATGCCCACATTCTCCTTGGTGAATCTCCTCAAGCATTTCTTTCCCTTCTTCCGGTTCCACACATCTTTGAAGGACACCGGTAACGCTTATCTTGTACACCTCACCATTGATGAATGTATACGCTTTGGACCTTCTTTGGATTCTCCTTGATTCATTTTCGTCATCCGGCAAGGTGCCGTTGATCAGGAATTCCTTAATAGGTTTAACCCACGACGGTGTCTCTCGAACCAAAAACACCGGTGCATCTATCTCCATGCTACCTACCAGCATCATTTCCTCCGGTACGGCTGCAGCAGTCCCCGAGCTTGTGGGAGCAGTCCCCGAGTGTACCGGTGCAGTCCCCGGGTTTCCTTCATCGATATCCATGGGTACTATATGCGATTCCGGTACGAAAATTGATTCCGATTCCGGGCTTGGTTTGATCGATGGTACCGTTAAGTGAGCTAAAGCTATTCCGGGAGGGATTTCTTGCCTGGATGAGCCCAGCTTGGACAAGGCATCCGCGCCTTCATTTTCTGCGCGTGGCACATGGTGAAACTCACACCCTTCGAAGAATCCGGCAATCTTTTGCACGTGAAACCGGTATGAGGCCATGTTAGCATCTTTTGCATCCCAATCCCCGGAACACTGCTGTACCACAAGATCTGAATCTCCGTAGCAAACGATCCGGTGTGCACCAATTTCTTTTGCGACCTTAAGCCCATGGATCAAAGCTTCGTATTCAGCGACATTATTCGATGCCCTGAAATGCACTTGCAAAACATACCGGAGGTGATCTCCTTTTGGTGAGGTAAGCACCACACCAGCACCCAGACCCTCTTTAAGCTTGGATCCGTCAAAGTGCATTTTCCAGTATTCTATCTTCTGATCTGGTGGTTTGTATTGCATCTCCGCCCAATCGACGAGGAAATCAGCCAAAGCCTGTGATTTTATGGCATCTCTTCTTTCGTACGCTGGCACATATGGTGATATCTGGATCGCCCACTTTGCAATCCTTCCGCTAGCGTCCTTGTTGCACATGATATCGGAGATTGGTGCTTCACTCACCACCCTCATAGGGTGTTCTTCAAAGTAATGCTTGAGTTTTGTGGCGGCCATGTACACGCCATAAGTCATCTTTTGGAAGTGAGGGTAGTTTTGTTTTGAGAGGGAGAGCACCTCGCTCAGGTAGTATACCGGCCTCTGGACGGTTTTTCCTTCCTCTTCTCTTTCAACCACAACCACTACGCTCACAACCCGGTTTGTTGCTGCTATGTATAATAGCATAGGCTCTCTTTCTAGAGGCGAAGCCAATATGGGTGCTGTGGCCAGCGTTGTTTTCAGTTCTTTAAACGCTGCGTCTGCCTGAGGGGTCCAGACGAACGTGTCAGATTTTTTCATTAGAGCATATAGTGGCAAGGCTTTCTCTCCTAGCCTGCTTATGAACCGGCTTAGCGATGCCAAGCTTCCGGTAAATTTTTGCACATCTTTTAGCTCTCGTGGGATAGTCATTCTTTCTATTGCCCGGATTTTTACCGGATTGACTTCAATGCCCCGGCTTGAGACAAGGAAACCGAGCAACTTGCCGGCAGGGACACCGAAAGTACATTTTGCCGGATTAAGCTTCATCCGGAACCGTCTTAGGTTATCGAATGTTTGCCGGATGTCATCGATTAAGGTGTTCTTTACCTTAGTTTTTATCACAATGTCGTCTACATAGACTTGCACATTCTTTCCGATTTGATCAAACAAGCATTTTTGCATACAGCGCTGGTACGTTGCACCAGCGTTGCGCAAACCAAAGGGCATAGTGACATAGCAATAAGCCCCATGCGGGGTGATGAACGCAATTTTTATTTGATCTTCCTTTTTCAGGGGAATTTGGTGGAAACCGGAATACGCATCCAGGAAGGACAACAACTCACACCCAGCAGTTGAATCAATCACTTGATCGATCCGTGGCAAAGGAAAAGGGTCTCTTGGGCAAACCTTGTTTAGGTTGGTGTAGTCGATGCACATGCGCCACACCTTTGGAGCTTTTGCCTCCAGGTTCTCATCTTTTTTATTTTCGACCATTACCGGATTGGCCAGCCACTCTGTGTGCGTGACCTCCACAATGAATCCGGCAACAAGCAGTTTGGTTACTTCTTCTCCAATAATCTTCCTCCTATCTTCAGCGAACCGGCGCAAGGGTTGCCGCACCGGCTTGGCGTCTTTCCGGACATTCAAGGAGTGCTCAGCCAGCTCCCTCGGAACACCCACCAAGTCATCAGTTGACCAGGCAAAGATATTCCGATTCTCACGGAGGAAGCTGACGAGCGCGCTTTCCTATGCTTGATCGAGTCCGGCACCGATGCGAACGGTGCGCTCTGGGTAAGCCGGATCCAGCACAATGTCCTTTGTTTCATTCGTCGGCTTGAATGCCGGTGAGCCCAAGCTTCCACTCATTGCCGCTAAACTCAACTGTGAGGATTGAGCCAGCGCAACCGCAGTTTGCATTCTTCTTTTTTCCTCCGCGATCACCAGCGATTCCGCTAGGTTTGATCCGGCAGATGCAGTTTCCAGCGAGACCTTATAGTTCCCCACCACAGTTAAGGGTCCACGAGGTGCCGACATCTTCATTTTGAGGTAAGCTGTATGAGTGGTAGCCATGAAAGCTGCCAACGCTGGTCTTCCCAGCAATGCATGGTAAGGACTGTCTAGGTCCACCACCTCAAACTCAACATTTTCAACCCGGCAATTGTCACGTCCTCCAAATGCTACGTCCACCCGAACTTTTCCTACCGGGGCACAGGACAAGCCCGGAACGATTCCGTGGAACGTTGTACGCGTTGGCTGAAGCATGTTTTCTGTTATGCCCAGCGTATGCATGGTATGCTTGTACATGATGTTTATGCTGCTGCCGTTGTCTATCAGCACCTTGCTGAATTTTACTCGAGTTTGCGGCCCTTTCATGATTGGGTCCACAACAAGAGCATATCCACCCGGATTTGGCATGATCTTGGGGTGATCCTTGAATGACCAGGTAATTTCCTGATCTGACCACAGCATGTATTTGGGAACCGCCGGCATCACGACGTTTACCTCCATGGAGCGGCGATGCACACTTTGCCTGTCTGTCGGCTCAGTGACAAAGACAACACAGCACATATGCGGGCCCTCGTAAACATTCCGGCCTAAAGGTGCTGGTGGAGGTGGTTGATCATCGTTTTGCTCCACCCGGTTAACTTGCTGGTACTGCTGCCTATTTGGCTGATGCTGTACCGATAAAGCGTTTGCTCCGGTGAGTGGTGGTGGTGGTGGTAATTGTTGCTGACGCAGCATATCTTGTGATGGTGGCAACACTGTTGAGCACCCCTGTGCCTGCGCGTCCTTTACCGCCCCCTTTTGCATTAAGTACTTGGTCCAAGAACAATCCTTTGTCAGGTGGTTTGACGGGTGATCCGGGTTCGGCGTGTGCCACCGGCAAGGTTGATCCATGGCGGCTTCCATGGTGTATTTTACGGGTTCCTGCCAATTCTTTTTCTGGCCCAGGGTTTCTTTTCGACCCACTGCTTTTTTGGACCCGCCCATGGCTGCGATCCGGTTTTTTGCCTTTGGCTGCCGCCGGCATCATAATTTTCTTGCACGGCAGCAACGTGCTGCGGAGCGTACCTTCGATCCGGGAAATCTTCCCTTCTCTTGTTGTTCCGGTTGTCCCGGTATTGTTCCTGTCGCTGCTCCGGCTCAGCTTGTACCGCCGGTTGCAATGGGTCTCCCAATGCATAGCTATGCGCCACACGTATCATCTCTGCCAAAGTTGCTGGCATGCTTCTCTGCAGCTTTTGCCACAGCGGTGATCCTCTCCGGCATCCTTGACTGAACCAAGCAATTGCTTGTGCTTCAATCACTCCTTCACACGTGTTTCTTGTTGAGTTCCATCGGGTAAGATAATCCCTGTCTGTCTCACCGGCACGTTGCTGGCATAAAGCGAGCTGCTGGGGCCGGTTTGGCCTCTTGTAAGTGCTACTGAAGTTGTTCACGAAGGCTTCCTCAAAGTCCAGCCATCCGTTGATGCTTCCTGCCGGCAAGTTGTTAAGCCAAATCCGTGCAGGGCCTACCAGGTAGGACGGTATGATTCTCACTGCCCAACGCCGGTTTACTCCACCACCAGCTACATAAACAGCTGTGACATAGTCCGCTAGCCAATCTTCCGGCTTGGTCGTGCCATCATACGTTTTTGTGTCTCGGGGCAGCTGGAAATTGCGTACCGGTGGTTCTTCTCCCATGATTCTTGGGCCAAAACATTTTGGGCCAGGAGGATCCTCAGACTCAATCATTTCAGAAAGATGTACTCTGTCCAGCCTGTGCCTCGCATCCTGGTCTGGCAAACATCTTTCCCCCAGGCGATCCCCCAAGGGGTTCCGGTAGACTCTTGTTCGTTCTACTTCGGAATCTCCCTCTCCGTATCTTTCCGGTTCCGCGGCTCTTGCCTGCCGGTACCTTGGTGGTGGCGTTTCCTCATACGCTGCCCTCGCAGCTCGATAATTTTGCCCGGTTTCATATTTACCGGCATGATTGTTTCCGGCATAGCCTCCTTTGGTGTAGCCTCGACCTGCCCCTTGGCTTTTTCTACCGGCATCGTGATGCCCGGCTTGTTGTTTTCCGGCAAGGACCGGATCGTACACAGTCATCTGCTGTGCGTTCATCTCTTTTTCTCTTCTTCTGTCCGGATGGGGGGACGATGCCTGCCCATGGGACTTGCTTCCGGCATTCTTTGTTGAACGCGTGGATTTTGAGGCCGCGGCCTTGTTCAGCTTAGCCAGTTGCTCAGCATTCTGCTGCTCAATAGTTTCCAGCAGCTCTCTAACACGCTCTTGCTGTTTTGCCAAAGCATCTCCGGAAAGCGATTCACACAGCTCTACTGCAGCTTTAGCAGCTTTTATAGTTTTATCCGGGCTACTGTACTTAGGTTTTTCCACGATGCTAACAGATGCAGAGGTACTTTTGCCGGCAAGAACTTCTTTGCGCAAATCCTGATCTAGGTTGCGAGCTTTTAACCGGTTTTCCGGTACCCTGGCAGCATGAGCGCTAACAGAAGCAAAGCCATGGGCAGCGTTATACTCACGTAGGGTTAGGTTCAGCTCGCGCTGCGCTCGGACGATGTCCTTGCCGCTCTCGAGCACCTTCTGGCGCTGCGCCTCCAGCTCCGCCTGAGCCGCTGCCGGGTCGATGTTCTGCGCGATGGGGGTGGCGAGGACGTTCATCGCCGCTTGGAGCGGTGTTTCCGGTGGCGCGGATGATGCTCCCGCTGCGCCTGCGTCGCGCTCCAGCGGTGGCTTGGCCGCACGGGTCGAAACCGCACGACCAGCACCTTCACCCGCAGCTTCTTTTCCTACACCAACCACGCCGGTCATCATTACCTCGACGCTGCCGGCGGCGCGGCCAGCACATAGCCATCTTGGCGGGTCCGGTGCCACCAGCACCGGCGAGAGGCGCTGGCGCACAGGGACGGTGCCGAAGTAGACGCGGTGGCTGCCAAACTCGATGATGCGGCCGTTCTTGGGGAAGATGCCGCCGTTGGCGAAGCAGCCCGCGTTGTCGTTGATGAAGTCCATGGCGTAGATGCGCTGCACGAGCGCGGACACCGTACGCTCGCCGGAGACCTCGAGGATGCCCGCCCGAATGTGAACTCCTTCAAGCGCCACTTCATGCCCCACGGTGGGCGCCAACTGTCGTCGTGGCGAACGAGAAGATGCCATAGGATGGCTTAGATTGGGGCCGAATGGACGCTAGAGGATTCGGGGGAGGGTTTGCGACTAGATGGGATGAACTTCCGGATGCTTTCCTCAAGAACACAACCAAAGGCCGGTATACAAGAAGAGAGACAAGAGGAAGAACTCTTTTCTAGATCGCTTGCTTCATTGATCTCAACATGGTTACAAGTGCTTGAATACCAGTTCTATCGTCTAATCTCCTCCGGGGACACGCGCCTGTATGAGGCAGTACCCCCTCTCCTTATATAGGGGAGAGGGTGGCTTACAGAACAAGAAACCCTAATGGCATCTTTGACTGGACAAACTACTTTACAAAGCTACTTTAATCACAGATGACGCCGGAGTCTTCTTTAATTAGGGACGCTGACGTCCTCCGGCTTCTTTCAGCGTCATCTCTCTCTTTGGCGCCAGGGCTCTGATTAAAGCCGCTTTGCTTAGCTCATCCTTTTCTTCTTGCTCTGAAGAGAATCTTTGACCAGTCCTGCCGACAGGCCCTTCTTTCCGGTATCTTTTTTACCAGGTTCCGGTATACCCCTCTTGGGGATACCGGCTTGGTCTCACTTAGCCAAATTCTTACCTTTGTGTTCCGGTAAGAATATTTAACCGGTATCTCGATGGCTCAAACCATACGGTTTGGCATGCCTTTGGCATACCGGGGGTTATCCCCCCAACAGCTTCAACTATAGCCTACCCCAACTTGTTTGGGACTGAAAGGCTTGGTTGTTGTTGTTGTTGTTGTTGTTGTTGTAAACTTTTGGCAAGCATTAGAAAAAACCGACAATAAATAGACAAATATCAAGGCATGTTTTGTGGATTAAGAAAATATACCATATTCATTAAAAGATCACCACCCAGCGGGCACGTGGCCTTGTGCTTGTAGAGGCATTTAGAAGATGGGGGCGGCATCAACATACTGGCAGCCTGATCAGCCACAGTTTTGATCTTCCTTTTGAGTAAAGGCCCTAAAGTTTCAGTCTGCATATGAATAGCAAAACAAAAGGCAGACCTCAGCAGTGATATTGAATTACTGTATGAGATAGACTGATGCATATAGTGGATGCTCTTAGCCTTTTGCACCATGAACACTAGCTATGGACAGACTAAAAAAACTACTCCAGTTGACTCAGCTTTGTCTAGATACCTCCATCCCAAAGCTTAAGGCTTATTTATTTTTGAGAAATCAAAACAAGTAAAGTTTGACCAACATTTTAGAACATTCTATCAACAAATATAATATTGTGTAGATACCGTAGGAAAATATATTTCACAACCTATTTAATGATATTAATTTTGTATTTTGCATGTTAATGATTTTTGGTAAAAGCTTAGTCAAACATGGTATAGTTTGACTTTCTAAAAATAATATAATCCCTAAGCTTTGGGATGGAGGTAGTAGTATCTAGAGCTAAAAACACATCTAGATACATCCGTATCTACAGATAGTTGAGTCAATTAATTTGGATCTGAGGGAGTATCAGATTCAGACTACATCATGGTAAGTTGGTAAAAAAAATTACCCCTCGGCGGTCCCTGCCCAGCTCGGTAGTGGCATTTCGCTTCTTGTGCTGCAGATCGGGCCATGCTCCTGCAGCAGGTGGGGCGCTATTCTCGTTCCCCATAGCCTCAGCACGGAACCTGGAGGTACCAACCTGATACAGAGAATATAGAGCATGGTGTCACAGAGGCTTTATGCACAAACAGCTGAAGACATGTGCTACTTTAAGCATCTTCCAGAACAGGAACAGATTGAGGATGCAGACAGACAGAGTGGATAAGCAAACGGAGTACCTGCTTTGCGGGGCTGGGGACGCAGCTCAGGCTCAGCCAACTGCCCACATGCGTGGTGGCTTTACGCTCCATTGCCCCCCCACCCCCCACCACCACCGAGGTATTTCCTTTCCTGTACAAGCTGACAAAAGATACATTGAGGATCTGCAGAAACTATAAAGGTTGCAAATGTCGACAAATAAAGGAAGAACACCCCCCCCACCCCCATCAATCACTCCCAGCGCGAGGGTGACCAGAAAGACACCCCTTCGCCCAGAACAGGAAATAGTAGATGCGCAAGATATCGAGGTGAGGAAAAAAGAACCGATCTCGAGAAAGGAAAGAGCATTACTAGTACTACCTAATCCGCTTGGTCTAGATGCAGCTTGCCCCTCCAAGCTGGATGCCTGGACGGTGGAGGCGAAAGGAGGGGATCGAGCTAGCGGCTTGCATCCGTCGACTGTCGGCACTCGATCGGGAGAGACAAAGGGGGCTACATAAAGGGGAGGGGTAACATATTTTATTACACAGTGAACTTACTGATGTGACTAGTCATTACATGTCTCACTGAAACTGGGGCCCATAGTGTGGCACCCCAAATTCACTTGAACCTGCACGGCGGGACGCATTGGCGCGTCAAGAAAACCCTCAAATTGTAGCGGGGAAATGAAACATTTCACAAAAATTCGAAATTCAAGCACACTGCCACGCGCCAAGCACGCGGGCTGTTCCTTCCTCTTCCTCGGTTCCTCCTCCCCTATCCGAAAAACCCCCAAATCCCAAGCTCAAACAACAACAAAAAAAACCAAATCCCCTGGCCGCCATGCATGTCCTCGTTAACCCGCTGGAGATCGTTCCCGGACGAGGCGGACCCCCCGCCCTGAGATCCCGAGTTCGTCCGTTCCGTCCACCTCGAGGCACTGTGTGCTGTCTCGCAGCGGCGGCTTGAGGGCGCTGCAGAGGAAGTTCCGCCGGAAAGTGCTCATGGCAACCGTGCAAGCTCACCGGCGTGCTGTATCCCGAGAGGAACTGGTCAAAGCTTTGCTATTCGCAAAAAAAAAGCGGGCCAAGATCTGGTCAAAGCTTCGTCGATGGCTTGCCGCGAGAGGCTTGGAGTCCAGAGTCAATAAACTAGCTGCTGGAGGACTTGGGCGGTTTACACCGATTCATATTAACTGACTCAAGTTTGTTAGTCTATTTAACAAATGCATCTAGATACATCCATATCTAGACAAAATTGAGTCAATTAATATGAATCAGAGGGGAGTGCGTGAAAGTGTTTCATGCTACCAATTAATGCGCTGGCAGGACTGGCTGTAGAAGTAATTGTGCTACTACTCATACGATGAACTGATTGTGTGGGTGTCAAATTTTGCAACGCGATCATCCACTGAATGCTTAATTATAGTTCTAGCGCCAAAGGCGTACAAATCATAACAAAGATAGTACATACTACAGCACCAGAACATAAGAGTACGAATCATAAAGTAGCTCAACATTTTGCATTAGGGCTAGGTGGTCCTGAGACTACCGAGACGCCCCTGATGATCTCCAGGCGTGCATCCGCTTCAACGCAAAGCTGTGTACTCGGTCCACGGCCTCCTTCTGTAGGCTGGATAATCTCAGGTGCAGGACCTTCGTCTATGAAAGGCTCGTCATCAGTACCATCCACAGGTGCATCAGGGCTGGGTGGTCTTGAGACTACCCGGACGCCACTGATGATCTCTGGGCGTGCATCCACTTCAACGCAAAGCTGTGTACTCGGTCCACGGCCTCCTTCTGTAGGCTGGATAATCTCAGGTGCAGGACCTTCGTCTATGAAAGGCCCGTCATCAGTACCATCCACAGGTGCATCAAACTAAGATTCATCTTCAAATCTCCGATCAAACTGAGAGACCTCTTCAACTCTATGCTTCTGCAATTAGTACATCAACAGATTAGACAAACATCTAAGGGATGCAACCTGAACAAATGCCGTTTTACATATTTACCTTCTCATCCGCACAAGACATGTCCCAGAGCTGAAACCCAGTTCTGAAGCAAGCGCTTTTTCTCTCCTTCCCGTCCATCCATCTGCAACAAGTTAAATTTGAGTACAGAACTTGCACAGCAATGCAAACTATTGATCGAAACAGCGACAGCATCAATATAAATAATTAACTACATATGCCAGCACACATACAGTGTGAGCAAGATCTGCTTCTCCCGCTGAAGGATCATTATGTGGTTCACCATGATAAACCCACCTAACATATGTGCGGTCCATCCCAAAGATGTGTAAATGATCTTCCACTACATGGTGAGGCCTCTTCTCACCATTCATACATGTGCAGCGCGGGCAATACACGTCCAGGTCGTGACCTTCATGAGCTCTAATAAACCCCATAAAGGGTTGAACACCATTTATATATGAAGGGGAACATAAGTGTCCATGCAGTATCCAAGTTCTGTCCATCTGTTTAATTATGAGATACAATGGTTGGTGATTAATTTAAGGCGAAGTAGGAAATGTATATCCATCGAGTACAAAACTATACTAGTACATGATTATGCATTTCAGTAATCATGTCGAGTACAAAACAAAAAATGCCCATCGACATTTTAGCAAACAGATCGTGTACAAATCTCTGCCATGGCATTTCAGCAAATTAACGGATCGAGTGTAGAACTGACTCTATATGCCCACGCAAATGAACAAATTGATCGAGGACAAATCGAGCGGAAAACTATAAAGTGCCAATTAGTTCGAGCATACTGACAATTTTTTTAGCAGCATCAAGAAAATATAAATCGTTAGGCCGTCTTGCCCGATGCATGATTGAGCTAGAGATAGCAACCCTACCGTGGATCAACTTGACCGCCGGTGCGTCTCGAGAAGAACGACGGGGAGGGGAAGCTTCTTCTTCGCACGGACGGGACGGGGAGGGGAAGCTCTTCGCACGGACGGGGATAAGTTGTGTAGCGGTGGGTGGGGGGTCATGCGGCCGGGCCGCCCGGTAGGTGGTGTTTAATGGAGTTGCGTGTGTAATTTGCCGTGCACAAGGTTGAGGAATAGGCGGTTCCCTTTGCCGCGCGCACAATTCAAACTATCCCGCCCATGTAGTTTAAATTCGCCCTATTTTCGTTAAATCGACATAAAGTCATGTGAGTGGGTGGAAATTAGCAAAGTTGCTTGAAAAATAGTAAAACTCTGGAATTATCCTTTATATATGCTCTACTTCCTTCTTCATTAAAACTCCCATTTTATGCACTTTGGATGGAAAGAAATCATTTGTACATAAATTTTGACAACGCCATTTGCAAACATTAATTGTTTTACATGCCAAGATGCACCCATCCACCAAATATGGGGCAAAAATTTATCACAATCTAGATATATATGTATAATTAGTGAGGGACCCCTTTTGATTTTGTGCAATTTCCACTAATTAGCTAGAGAGAAGGGGTCAGTTAATTAGGCCATGTTAGGGGCTATGTATTTTAGATTAGGGTTGTGTGGATTCAAATACAACTTCTATATTTGTGTGCTATGATTAATCAAAACTAGACCGATCGACTGCGCACACATTATTAGAGGCACATGCCTTTGCGCACAAAGTGCATGTGTGTGTTGTTGGCCACCAACGAGAGAGCCGCGAGAGAGCGATTGAAATCTCCAAATTAAACACATATATAAGCATACATGGTTAGGCCATGCATGCATATTTATTATATATATTGTGAGGCAAATAAATTAAAGTACACGTGTATATATATAAGTGTGTTTCTTGGCCACCAACGATATATAGATCGAGAGAGAGATTGAAATATATATATCCCCAAGAATATCTTCAAACATGTATTGAAATATATGCACGAATGATATGCAAGGTATGCCATGCGCACATGCACACTAATTATATATATTATGAGAAAACTTAATCAAATGTGTTTTCATTGGAGATCGAGAACTTGTCAAAAATCAAGTTAATTAATTTATCAGCGCTAATTAGTTAATTGGTCGCCTACTTGATGAGCAATTAAGTGTCGTTGGCCTATATATATATATATATATATGTAGGGTTTAATTAGGGTTTAGGGTTTAGGGTTAGCTAGCTAGGGTTTTAGGGTTAGGGTTTACGGTCTAGGGTTTAGGGTCTAGGGTTTAGGGTTTAGTGTTTAGTGTTTAGGGTGTTTAGGGTGTACATTTAGGGTTTATGGTCTAGGGTTTAGGGTCTAGTGTTTAGGGTGTTTAGGGTGTACGTTTAGGGTATAATTAGGGATTAGGGATTAGGGTTTTAGGGTTTAAGGTTTAGGGATCAACGATCGAGTGCACACACACACATTATTAGAGGCACCCGCACCTTTGCGCATAAAGTGCATGCGTATACATATAAGTGTGTTTCCTGGCCACCAACGATATATAGATCGAGATAACAGAGAGATTTAAATATATATATATATCCCCAAGAATATGTTCAAAAATATATTGAAATATATGCACGAATCAAGTTAATTAATTTATCAGCGCTAATTAGTTGGTCGCCTGCTTGATGCGCAATTAAGTGTCGTTGTCCTATGTATGTTTGGTTTAGGGTTAGCTAGGGGTTAGGGTTAGGGTTTAGGGTTTAGGGTTTAGTGTTTAGGGTTTAGGGTTTAGGGCTTTAGGGTTTAGGGTTTAGTGTTTAGGGTGTTTAGGGGGTGTATGTTTAGGGTATAATTAGGGATTAGGGATTAGGGTTTTAGGGTTTAAGATTTAGGGATCATCGATCGAGTGCGCACACACATTATTAGAGAGGCACCCGCGCCTTTGCGCATAAAGTGCATGCGTATATATAAGTGTGTTTTTTGTCCACCAACGATATATATATAGATCGAGAGAGAAAGAGATTGAACTATATATATTTATCCCCAAGAATATGTTCAGATATATATTGAAATATATGCACGAATGATATGTGAAAGGTATGCCATGCGCTCATGCACACTAATTATATATATATTGTGAGGCAACTTAATCAAATGTGTTTTCATTCGAGAGAACTTATCAAGATTCAAGTTAATTAATATATCAGCGCTAATTAGTTGGTCGCTTGCTTGATGCGCAATTAAGTATCGTTGGCCTATATATATATGTAGGGTTTAATTAGGGTTTAGGGTTTATGATTAGCTAGCTAGGGTTTTAGGGTTAGGGTTAGGGTTAAGGTTAATTAATTAGGGTTTAGGGTCTAGGGTTTAGGGTTTAGGGTTTAGGGTTTGGGGTTTGGGGTTTAGTGTTTAGGGTTTAGGGTCTAGGGTTAGGGTTTAGGGTTTAGCGTTTAGGGTGTAGGGTTTAGGGTTTAGGGTTTAGGGTTTAGTGTTTAGGGTGTTAATTTAGGGTGTATGTTTAGGGTATAATTAGGGATTAGGGATTAGGGTTTTAGGGTTTAAGGTTTAGGGATCATCGATCGAGTGCACACACACATTATTAGAGGCACCCGCGCCTTTGCGCATAAAGTGCATGCATATATATAAGTGTGTTTTTTGGCCACCAATGATATATATATAGATCGAGAGAGAAAGATTGAAATATATATATTTATCCCCAAGAATATGTTCAGATATATATTGAAATACATGCACAAATGATATGTGCAAGATACGTATGCCATGCGCGCATGCACACTAATTGTATATATATTATGAGGCAACTTAATCAAATGTGTTTTCATTCGAGAGAACTTGTCAAGATTCAAGTTAATTAATTTAGCAGCGCTAATTAGTTGGTCGCATGCTTGATGCGCAATTTAGTGTCGTTGGCCTATATATATGTAGGGTTTAATTAGGGTTTAGGATTTAGGATTAGCTAGCTAGGGTTTTAGGGGTAGGGTTAGGGTTAAGGTTAATTAATTAGGGTTTAGGGTTTAGGGTTTAGGGTTTGGGGTTTGGGGTTTGGGGTTTAGGGTTTAGGGTCTAGGGTTTAGGGTTTAGTGTTTAGGGTGTTTAGGGTGTACGTTTAAGGTATAATTAGGGATCATGGATTAGGGTTTTAGGGTTTAAGGTTTAGGGATCATCGATCGAGCTAGTGCATAGACACATTATTAGAGGCACCCGCGCCTTTGCGCATAAAGTGCATGCGTATATATATAATAAGTGTGTTTCTTGGCCACCAACGATATATATAGATCGAGAGAGAGATTGAAATATATATATATATATCCCCAAGAATATGTTTAGATATATATTGAGATATATATATGCACGAATGATATGTCCATGGTATGCCATGCGCGCATGCACACTAATTGTATATATATTATGAGGCAACTTAATCAAATGTGTTTTCATTCGAGAGAACTTGTCAAGATTCAAGTTAATTAATTTAGCAGCGCTAATTAGTTGGTCGCCTGCTTGATGCGCAATTTAGTGTCGTTGGCCTATATATATGTAGGGTTTAATTAGGGTTTAGGGTTTAGGATTAGCTAGCTAGGGTTTTAGGGTTAGGGTTAAGGTTAATTAATTAGGGTTTAGGGTCTAGGGTTTAGGGTTTGGGGTTTGGGGTTTAGTGTTTAATTAGGGTTTAGGGTCTAGGGTTAGGGTTTAGGGTTTAGGGTGTAGTGTTTAGGGTTTAGGGTTTAGGGTTTAGTGTTTAGGGTGTTTAGGGTGTACGTTTAGGGTATAATTAGGGATTAGGGTTTTAGGGTTTAAGGTTTAGGGATCATCGATCGAGTGCACACACACATTATTAGAGGCACCCACGCCTTTGCGCATAAAGTGCATGCGTATATATAAGTGTGTTTTTTGGCCACCAACGATATATATATAGATCGAGAGAGAAAGATTGAACATATATATTTATCCCCAAGAATATGTTCAGATATATATTGAAATATATGCACAAATGATATGTGCAAGGTATTCCATGCGCGTATGCACACTAATTGTATATATATTATGAGGCAACTTAATCAATGTGTTTTCATTCGAGAGAACTTGTCAAGATTCAAGTTAATTAATTTAGCAGCGCTAATTAGTTGGTCGCCTGTTTGATGCGCAATTTAGTGTCGTTGGCCTATATATATGTAGGGTTTAAAAAGGGTTTAGGATTTAGGATTAGCTAGCTAGGGTTTTAGGGGTAGGGTTAGGGTTAAGGTTAATTAATTAGGGTTTAGGGTTTAGGGTTTAGGGTTTGGGGTTTGGGGTTTGGGGTTTAGGGTTTAGGGTCTAGGGTTTAGGGTTTAGTGTTTAGGGTGTACGTTTAAGGTATAATTAGGGATCATGGATTAGGGTTTTAGGGTTTAAGGTTTAGGGATCATCGATCGAGCTAGTGCACAGACACATTATTAGGGGCACCCGCGCCTTTGCGCATAAAGTGCATGCGTATATATATAATAAGTGTGTTTCTTGGCCACCAACGATATATATAGATCGAGAGAGAGATTGAAATATATATATATATATCCCCAAGAATATGTTCAGATATATATTGAGATATATATATGCACGAATGATATGTCCATGGTATGCCATGCGCGCATGCACACTAATTGTATATATATTATGAGGCAACTTAATCAAATGTGTTTTCATTCGAGAGAACTTGTCAAGATTCAAGTTAATTAATTTATCAGCGCTAATTATTTGGTCACCTGCTTGATGCGCAATTAAGTGTCGTTGGCCTATATATATATGTAGTGTTTAATTAGGGTTTAGGTTTTAGGTTTAGCTAGCTAGGGTTTTAGGGTTAGGGTTAGGGTTAATTAGGGTTTAGGGTCTAGGGTTTAGGGTTTAGTACGTGTTTAGGGTTGAGGGCCTAGGGTTAGGGTTTAGTGTTTAGGGTTTAGGGTTTAAGGTCTAGGGTTTAGGGTTTAGTGTTTAGGGTGTTTAGGGTGTACGGTTAGGGTATAATTAGGGATTAGGGTTTTAGGGTTTAAGGTTTAGGGATCATCGATCGAGTGCACACACACATTAATTATTAGAGGCACCCACGCCTTTGCGCATAAAGTGCATGCGTATATATATATATATATAAGTAAGTTTCTTTGCCACCAAAGATATATAGATCTAGAGAGATATTGAAATATATTTAGGGTTTATGGTCTAGGGTTTAGGGTTCAGGGTCAAGGGTTGGGGTTTAGGTTTAGGGTCTAGTGTTTAGGGTTTAGGGTATATGGAGTTTAGGGTTTAAGGTTTAGGGTCTAGGGTTTAGTGTTTAGGGTGTTTAGGGTGTACGTTTAAGGTATAATTAGGGATCATGGATTAGGGTTTTAGGGTTTAAGGTTTAGGGATCATCGATCGAGCTAGTGCACAGACACATTATTAGAGGCACCCGCGCCTTTGCGCATAAAGTGCATGCGTATATATATAATAAGTGTGTTTCTTGGCCACCAACGATATATATAGATCGAGAGAGAGATTGAAATATATATATATATATCCCCAAGAATATGTTCAGATATATATTGAGATATATATATGCACGAATGATATGTCCATGGTATGCCATGCGCGCATGCACACTAATTGTATATATATTATGAGGCAACTTAATCAAATGTGTTTTCATTCGAGAGAACTTGTCAAGATTCAAGTTAATTAATTTATCAGCGCTAATTATTTGGTCGCCTGCTTGATGCGCAATTAAGTGTCGTTGGCCTATATATATGTAGTGTTTAATTAGGGTTTAGGTTTTAGGGTTAGCTAGCTAGGGTTTTAGGGTTAGGGTTAGGGTTAATTAGGGTTTAGGGTCTAGGGTTTAGTGTTTAGGGTTTAGTACGTGTTTAGGGTTTAGGGTCTAGGGTTAGGGTTTAGGGTTTAGTGTTTAGGGTTTAAGGTCTAGGGTTTAGGGTTTAGTGTTTAGGGTGTTTAGGGTGTACGGTTAGGGTATAATTAGGGATTAGGGTTTTAGGGTTTAAGGTTTAGGGATCATCGATCGAGTGCACACACACATTAATTATTAGAGGCACACACGCCTTTGTGCATAAAGTGCATGCGTATATATATATATATATATATAAGTAAGTTTCTTGGCCACCAAAGATATATAGATCTAGAGAGAGATTGAAATATATTTAGGGTTTATGGTTTAGGGTTTAGGGTTCAGGGTCAAGGGTTGGGGTTTAGGGTTTAGGGTCTAGTGTTTAGGGTTTAGGGTATATGGAGTAGTGTTTAGGGTTTAGGGTCTAGGGTTTAGTGTTTAGGGTGTTTAGGGTGTATGTTTAGGGTATAATTAGGGATTAGGGTTTTAGGGTTTAATGTTTAGGGATCATCGATCGAGTGCACACACACATTATTAGAGGCACCCGCGCCTTTGCGCATAAAGTGCATGCGTATATATATAAGTGTGTTTCTTGTCCACCAACGATATATAGATCGAGAGATAGAGATTGAAATCCCCAAGAATATGTTCAAATATACGCGCACACATGAATTATTAGAGGCACCCGCGCCTTTGCGCATAAAGTGCATGCATATGCGTGTTGTTCTGGCCACCAACGATAGATCGAGAGAGATAGATAGATTGAAATCCCCAAGAATTAGAGGACCCCTTGCACAAGTGTTGGCCATCTATATATAATATGAATCCCAATAATGTTCATACATGATAGGGCATATGTGTGAAGCAATTTTTTTTCGAGAACTTGTAAAGATTCAAATTTATCAGTGCTAATGGAAACTAGTGCACATTAGAGGAACCCCTCTTACACGTGTTGGCCATCTATGTATAGTTTGAATCCAAATAATGTTCATACATGATAGGCTATATGTGAATAAATTTTTTCTTCCAAGAACTTATCAAGATTCAAATTTATCGGTGCTAATGGAAACTAGTGCGCACTAGACGAGCCCCTTGCGCAAGTGCTGGCCATCACATATAGTTTAAAACTCAAGAATGTTCATACATGATAGGCCATATGTGCAAAGGAATTTTTTTCCCGTGAACTTGTCAAAATTCAAGTTTATCGGTGCAAATGGAAACTAGTCCAAAAAATTACATAGAGGTCCAAGAGAACTAGACAATAACTAATAGGACCTGCAACTTTACAAAAAGGACCCCAAAACATATAGAAGAAAATCAATCGAGTCCTTCTGGACCACACATCAGATCTCTGCTCCGCATCCTTTCCAGCAACTCTGTCGCCGGGGACGCACCACTTGGGATGGTGTCGCCGGTAGTCGCCAGGACGAAGGAGAAGAAGGGCCTCAGCAACGGCACATTGGCGCTGAGAAGGGCTGCTGAAAGGCCAAGATGTTCACGGGCAAGACGGATGACGCCGTCGTATGCCCCGAGCTTGTGAACGTTAGCAGCTTGACTTCCCCATTGACCAGATCTGAAGCACTGACCAAAGCAAGCCTCACCGTTAGCACCATCACCTTGATGGCACCATATCGGGGTTTGGCCGGTAAGATCCGCCAGATTCACCGTAGGCCAGATCTTAAGCCGATGACGAGATCCCCGACTCCATTGCGCCATTCTGCTCATGGGAAACACTGGATCTAAGCTTACAACAACATGAACTCCCTCGGATCCAAATTAACTGACTCAACTTTGCTTATCTAAATATGGATGTATCCACACATGTTTTTACTCGAGATACATACACGTCTAAGGAAAGTTGAATCAATTAATTTAGTTCGGAGGGTGTACGATATACAGAGAGAAGCCGGCCTCGTCTCCGGCCGGCGAGGCTGCCGGAGAGAAGGGGGAGAGGAGCCAGGGGAGTGGGAGAGACTC
Source organism: Lolium perenne (assembly GCF_019359855.2). Lineage (NCBI taxonomy): Eukaryota > Viridiplantae > Streptophyta > Magnoliopsida > Poales > Poaceae > Lolium > Lolium perenne. Next base: position 215,523,992 of record NC_067249.2, read on the forward strand.
GAGAGAGAAAGAGAAGAGGAAGAAATGAGAGCTCCCTGGGGAAGAACATTATTTTTGTCGTTCTGCTCGTAGCTTGAAACTGAAAATTTCGGCCGCGCGCCAAATCATCCCGCCACATCCATTCGAAAATCCCGTGACCAGTTTTACCCTTTTAACCCTGGTCCGGAAGCTACAACCCACCGACCATGGAGGGCTCATTCGGTAACAATGAAATATCTTGCCTAGATCCCGAACCCTCCCCACGGGCCCACACCCACCCACCAACCATTCGCCCCGTTAGCTCAAAAATACTCTCACACGCCAAAGCTCTGACTCTCTACAGTACTAGATCTGCTTCGCCGCCGGCATACTCCTCCACAGCGTAGCCTTGATCGTGTTGGCTGTCCACCCACCTGATCCGCTCCCCCGCCGCCCTCGCCACCGACGGATCTGCTTCACCGCCGACCTCGCCACCGACGGATCTGCTTCACCGCCGACCTCATCCACAGCGTAGCAATCAACGCATTTCCTGTCGACGCACCAGATCCTCTCCAACGGAACCGTGTCTACTTCACCGCCCCCCTCCACAGAAGCCGATCTATTCCACCGACTACCTCGGTGCAGCGGCTGTATCAACTTCACCGAATCCCTTGCTAGCCAACCAGATCTGCTTCACTAACGCCCGCTTCTACTAAAACAGGGTCGACTCATCGTCTCCCGTGTTCGCCGCCGCTGGAATGCAAGTTGCCGCCCCCGTCCACCCCGCCGCAGCTTGGTTAGTACGCTGGCCCGTTAGATCGCGGTGTTTCTTTAGCCATGTTTTGTGTAGTTATTTGCAGATCTCATATGCCATTAAATTTCTTGATGTGTTACTTCGCATGAAGTTCGTTTAAATATTGTACAAGATTTAAAGCATTATCCGGTCGCTACCATCCTGTTCATTCTACTGACACCTGTGTGCATCCACATATTTATAGGGGACCCATTCATTTGCTGCCAACTGTTTTTGTACTGCATGCTATTCCTTTTATAGTCATGCTATGGGCATTTCCAATCTGGTTGTTCTTATACCACGTTATTAGCTCACCGCTAGCCGCTAGCTGTTTTCTCGTGTCTGCTATTCTTTTACTGCTTTTATAATCATGCTATGTGCATTTCCAATCTGCTTGCTCTTATACCTCGTCTTTAGCTTATAGCTATTTTTTTCCATGAATGCTCCCTTGCCGCACCGCTTGTATAGTTATTGCTGCGTGCATGTCTGGTCTTTGTATTATCGTAGACTAACTTGTCAATGTTATTTTTCCTAGGGATTGATCATGCGAACCACTTATTAGAATATCCAACATTAACAGCGGGGACGCTAGGGAAGGTTGGAATCTGAGTTCTTGGTTGGTAACTTTGGCAGTTTACTTCCGTTATTTTCTATAACCTATATGCATTGTTCCTTATGCAAGAGATGAACACTTGGAACCCTGCCATAGCAATGCCATCCATGCTTTACTATGTTTCTGCCTATTTGATATGCTTGTCTTGGAGCAACTGCGAAGGTGATTTGAACCTGACATTTGGTCATTCTTAATGCCAGTTTACTTTATGTGGAAAACCTTGGCATTACCCTACTCTAAATCTGAATGTCTGAAATTCGTATCTCATGCAAAGCAACATCTAGTTGGTTTTAATCTGATATCTGGTAAATATTGGCTTATTCATTTGGCAGCTCAAGTTTTTTGTTATTTGAAACCAGCTGACTTGGTCTTAAATGTGATATCTAAACACAGATTAAGGACAATGGAGCAGGAGGATTAGCATTTCACTTGATGGCTGAACCTAAAATGACAGGCATGTCGACCACGACTAGTGCATGCAAGAGAAGGACCTGCAGCAAGCCAGTATGTTCTGCTACATGCTGTTATCTGATCTCTACATTGCGTAATACATGTTTGAATAGTTAATTGTTGTAATTATTTTTGCAAGATTACCAGAATGCAGTTTTAGTGAAGCAGTCATCATTAGAAGATAGTCGCCAAAGCGACCCTGTGCAACATTATGATGTAAGTCTGCTTAGTACAAGTTCCATACATTGTCTTATTTGTGCAACTTGTTATTATCTTATATCTACATTGCATAATAAATGTTTGAATAGTTCACTGTTGTAACTATGTTTGCAATATTACTAGAATGCAGTTGTAATGAAGAAGTCCTTAGTAGAAGATAGAGCGCAAAAAAGGTTCCGACGTGAGCCTATGCAACGATATAATGTAAGTCTGCGCTTAGTACTTGTGACTATCTCATATCGACAATGCTTAATACATGTTTGCATAGTTCATCGTTTAACTCTTTTTGCATTATTATCAGAATGCAGTTCTGATGAAGCAATCTTCATTAGAAGAGAGGCCCACAAAAAGTTCTGATCTTTGTTCTGATGCATCCTCTCATAGCCGTCAACCTAGACCATTCTTTTCATCAAACAGTGAACATCTCAAGGTTGTACTTTATAAAAGACATGGTATTGCTGCTTTAAGGTCTGTAGTTGATATGTTGACCAAGAGTACACAAGATTCAATCAAGGCGATTGCCAAATGTCCACATGTTATTGATGATGCTAATAGAAGTCCTCAATGATTCTATGTAATTTTTTTTTATTTGGGCACATTAATTGCCTTGTAATTTTCCTAGTTATTTTATTTGTGTATGTAATTGTGTGTATCATTGATATCAGATTTTAGGCTCATGTAATTTAATGCAAGTTGACTAGTCAAACAACCAGGGCCCTATAACAGATTGGGCCGGCCCATTAACAGTAGTGTGGGACCCACTTTCATTTTGGGCCGGCTCACTTACTTACTGGGCCGGCCCGTTAACAGGAAAGTGGGACCCACCTGTGCTTTTGGCCCGGCCCACTGTCTTGTTGGGCCGGCCCACTTGCTACATGACGGACCCCACATACTAAATGGGCCGGCCCTTTAAGAGGAAAGTGGGACCCACCTGCGTTTTTGGCCCGGCCCACTAGCGTGTTGGGCCGGCCCACTTGCTATATGGTGGACCCCACATACTAAATGGGCCGGCCCTTTAACTGGAAAGTGGGACCCACCTGTGCTTTTGGCCCGGCACACTAGCTTGTTGGGCCGGCCCACTTGCTATATGGTGGACCCCACATACTAAATGGGCCGGCCCTTTAACTGGAAAGTGGGACCCACCTGTGTTTTTGGCCCGGACCACTATCTTGTTGGGCCGGCCCACTTGCTATATGGTGGACCCCACATACTAAATGGGCTGGCCCATTAACAGGAAAGTGGGATCCACCTGTGCTTTTGGCCCGGCCCACTGGCTTGGTGGGCCGGCCCATTTGATCTAATGTGGACCCCACGCACTAAATGGGCCGGCCCGATTAGCAGGAAAGTGGGACCCACGTGCTAATTGGGCTGGCCCAATAACTTCTTGGGCCGTCCCACTTGCTTTAAGGTGGACCCCACTTGGTAAATGGGCCGGCCCAATAACATGAAAGTGGGTCCCACATGTTTTGTGGGCCGGCCCTTTTGCCTATTGACCGGTCAAACGAGTTCATTCGGCCCGGCCCACATGCTTAGTGGGATGGCCCATTAATGTTTTGACCAGTAAACCTTAGAGGTTAGGCCCGGTCCACGTAACTAATGGACCAGCCCAGCTATATAGTTGATCGGTCAAACTAAGTCAGCTGGCCCGGCCCGCAAACTTAATGGGCCGGCCCGCTTAAGATGTGGCAGGCCTCGTGTGGGCCTACCATCTACCACGGGGTTTCAGCGGTTAACGCCGTTAATCGCGCTAACGGCGTCGCCACGTGTCGGGCTTGCATGACGTCGCGATCCAACGGGCTCCCGGAAACACTTCTGCAACGGTCCGATCTTCCGTGGCGGAAGGGCACCCAAGCGCGATGGACCGGGAAAAACGTGGTAGGACTTTGCCTGATGCAGTTTCGACAACAGAACCCATATCGTCGGGTTAGGCCCATAGGCGACGAAAAACACCCCTTAGCGGACGATTTTGGGACGTTGCCTATCAGAACTTTTCTTGTAGTGTTCTTCATCGACAACTTATCAGGTCACTTCTCTTGAAACTATATTTTTATTCGGTCACATCTTATGTACTTTACTTGGAGCGTCTGTGTGCTTTTATTTTCATTTTGTTATTTTCATTCTCTGAATAAATGCTTGTGTGGGAGAGAGACACGCTCCGCTGGTTCATATGAACACATGTGTTCTTAGCTTTTAATGTTCATGGCGAAGATTGAAACTGCTTCGTTCATTGTTATATGGTTGGAAACAGAAAATGCTACATGTGGTAATTGGTATAATGTCTTGAATAATGCGATACTTGGTAATTGTTGTGCTCATGTTTAAGCTCTTGCATCATATACTTTGCACCTATTAGTGAAGAAATACATAGAGCTTTCTAAAATTTGGTTTGCATGATTGGTCTCTCTAAAGTCTAGATATTTTCTAGTAAGGGTTTGAACAACAAGGAAGACAGTGTAGAGTTTTATAATTCTTGCAATATGTTCTTATGTGAGTTTTGATGTACCGGTTCATACTTGTGTTTGCTTCAAACAACCTTGCTAGCCTAAGCCTTGTATTGAGAGGGATTACTTCTCGTGCATCCAAATCCTTGAGCCAAAAACTATGCCATTTGTGTCCACCATACCTACCTACTACATGGTATTTCTCTGCCATTCCAAAGTAAATTGCTTGAGTGCTACCTTTAAATTTCTATTCTTTGTCTTTGCAATATATAGCTCATGGGACAAATAGCCTAAAAACTATTGTGGTATTGAATATGTACTTATGTATCTTATTTCTTATTAAGTTGCTTGTCGTGCGATAACCATGTTCCTGGGGACGCCATCAACTACCCTTTGTTGAATATCATGTGAGTTGCTATGCATGTTCATCTTGTCTGAAGTAAGGGCGATTTACCATGAGTTGAATGGTTTGAGCATGCATATTGTTAGAGAAGAACATTGGGCCGCTAACTAAAGCCATGATCCATGGTGGAAGTTTCAGTTTTGGACAACAATCCTCAATCTCTTATGAGAATATTATCTGTTGTTGAATGCTTATGGATTAAAGAGGAGTCCATTATCTGTTGTCTATTTTGTCCCGGTATGGATGTCTAAGTTGAGAATAATCAAAAGCGAGAAATCCAATGCGAGCTTTCTCCTTAGACCTTTGTACATGCGGCATAGAGGTACCCCTTTGTGATACTTGGTTAAAACATATGTATTGCAGTGATAATCCAGGTAATCCGAGCTAATTAGGACAAGGTGCGGGCACTATTGGTAATCTATGCATGAGGCTTGCAACTTGTAGGATATAATTTACATAATGCATATGCTTTATTACTACCGTTGACAAAATTGTTTCTTGTTTTCAAAATAAAATCTCTAGCACAAATATAGCAATCCATGCTTCCCTCTGCGAAGGGGCCATTCTTCTACTTTATGTTGAGTCAGTTTACCTACTTCCTTCCGTCTTAGAAGCAAACACTTGTGTCAACTGTGCATTGATTCTTACATACTTGCATGTTTGAATTCATCATATTACTTTGCATTGACAACTATCCATGAGATATACATGTTGAAAGTTGAAAGCAACCGCTAAAACTTAAATCTTCCTTTGTGTTGTTTCAATGCCTTTATTTAGAATCTATTGCTTTATGAGTTAACTCTTATACAAGACTTATTGATGCTTGTCTTGAAAGTACTATTCATGAAAAGTCTTTGCTATATGATTCAGTTGTTTAACCATTGTCTTTACCATTGCTTTGAATTGCTGCATTCATCTCATATGCTTTACAATAGTATGATCAAGATTATGTTGGTAGCATGTCACTTCAGAGATTATTCTTTTATCGTTTACCTACTCGAGGACGAGTAGGAACTAAGCTTGGGGATGCTGATACGTCTCCAACGTATCTATAATTTCTGATGTTCCATGCTTGTTTTATGACAATACCTACATGTTTTGTTCACACTTTATATCGTTTTGATGCGTTTTTCGGAACTAACCTATTGACGAGATGCCTAAGTGCCAGTTGCTGTTTTCTGCTGTTTTTGGTTTCAGAAATCCTACAAAGGAAATATTCTCGGAATCGGACTAAATCAATGCCCAACATCTTATTTTTCCCGGAACCTTCCAAAAAGTCAAAGGGGGACCAGAGGGGAGCCCTGGGGGGGCCCACATGTATGGGCGGCGTGGCCCAGAGGGGGGGCGCGCCCCCCTAGTGTGAAGAGGCCCCGTGGCCCCTCCGACTCCGCCTCTTCGCCTATAAGTTGCCTCCTGACCTAAAACATCGACACTGATTGACGAAACCCGAGAAAACCTTCCAGAGCCGCCGCTGATACGTCTCCGACGTATCGATAATTTCTTATGTTCCATGCCACATTATTGATGATATCTACATGTTTTATGCACACTTTATGTCATATTTGTGCATTTTCTGGAACTAATCTATTAACAAGATGCCGAAGTGCCGATTCTTTGTTTCTGCTGTTTTTGGTTTCAGAAATCCTAGTAAGGAAATATTCTCGGAATTGGACGAAATCAACGCCCAGGGTCCTATTTTGCCACGAAGCTTCCAGAAGACCGAAGAGGAGACGAAGTGGGGCCACGAGGTGGCCAAACCACAGGGCGGTGCGGCCCAAGCCCTGGCCGCGCCGACCTATAGTGTGGGCCCCTCGTGACGCCCCTTGACCTGCCCTTCCGCCTACAAATAGCCTTCGTCGCGAAACCCCCAGTACCGAGAGCCACGATACGGAAAACCTTCCAGAGACGCCGCCGCCGCCAATCCCATCTCGGGGGATTCAGGAGATCGCCTCCGGCACCCTGCCGGAGAGGGGAATCATCTCCCGGAGGACTCTACGCCGCCATGGTCACCTCCGGAGTGATGCGTGAGTAGTCTACCCCTGGACTATGGGTCCATAGCAGTAGCTAGATGGTTGTTTTCTCCCCATTGTGCTTAATTGTCGGGTCTTGTGAGCTGCCGAACATGATCAAGATCATGTATCTGTAATTCTATATGTTGTGTTTGTTGGGATCCGATGAATAGAGAATACTATGTTATTTTGATTATCAATTTATATCTATGTGTTGTTTATGATCTTGCATGCTCTCCGTTATTAGTAGATGCTCTAGCCAAGTTGATGCTAGTAACTCCAAGAGGGAGTATTTATGCTCGATAGTGGGTTCATGTCTCCGTGAATCTGGGGGAGTGAGAGAAACCTCTAAGATTATGGATGTGTTGTTGCCACTAGGGATAAAACATTGGTGCTATGTTCGAGGATGTAGTTACTGATTACATTACGCGCAATACTTAATGCAATTGTCTGTTGTTAGCAACTTAATACTGGAGGGGGTTCGGATGATAACCTGAAGGTGGACTTTTTAGGCATAGATGCATGCTGGATAGCGGTCTATGTACTTTGTCGTAATGCCCAATTAAATCTCACAATACTCATCATAATATGTATGTGCATGGTCATGCCCTCTTTATTTGTCAATTGCCCAACTGTAATTTGTTCACCCAACATGCTGTTTATCTTATGGGAGAGACACCTCTAGTGAACTGTGGACCCCGGTCCAATTCTCTTTACTGAAATACAATCTACTGCAATATTGTTCTACTGTTTTCTGCAAACAATCATCATCCACACTATACATCTAATCCTTTGTTACAGCAAGCCGGTGAGATTGACAACCTCGATGTTTCGTTGGGGCAAAGTACTTGGTTTGTGTTGTGCAGGTTCCACGTTGGCGCCGGAATCCCTGGTGTTGCGCCGCACTACATCTCTCCGCCATCAACCTTCAACGTGCTTCTTGACTCCTACTGGTTCGATAAACCTTGGTTTCTAACTGAGGGAAACTTACTGTTGTACGCACCACACCTTCCACTTGGGGTTCCCAACGATCGCGTGCTGTACGCGTGTTAAGCTAAATTTCTGGCGCCGTTGCCGGGGAGATCAAGACACGCTGCAAGGGGAGTCTCCACATCCCAATCTCTTTACTTTGTTTTTGTCTTGCTTAGTTTTATTTACTACTTTGTTTGCTGCACTAAATCAAAATACAAAAAAATTAGTTGCTAGTTTTACTTTATTTGCTATCTTGTTTGCTATATCAAAAACACAAAAAAAATTAGTTACTTGCATTTACTTTATCTAGTTTGCTTTATTTACTGTCTTGCACTCTATATTAAAAATACAAAAAATTAGTTACTTTTGTTACCATGTCTAGCTCTGAACCTGTTACTTCTTCGCCTGAAGAATTAGTCTTCACTTTCAAACAAGGGGATGAGGAGAGTTTTAAGGATGCTTGGTCTAGAATTTTTACTTCTTATCGTAAAACTGAACCTCAAATGACTCTAAGTTTGCTCCTTAGTAATTTTTATTTTGGTCTTATGATTCGCTATAGATATGCTTTGGATGCTTTAGCGGGAGGAGATTTCCTTCATTGCAATGGGGATCAAGCTTTTAATGCCATAAAGAAATTGGTTGCATCACATGATTCAACTAATAACTTTGATTCAGCCCTTATTAGCATTTATACTAGATTAAACACTCTTGAGACAAGTACATCTCGCTTGGATGACAACTATCGCTATGTTCGTAATCGTCTTGAACAAGTTTTAGTGAACTCTGAACCTTCATTATGGGATCCTACTGTTAAAATTGTTACCGGTGATCAAACTCTTCATGCCAATTGTGATATTATGTCTGAATTTTGCCTTATACCTGAGAGCATTTATAAATCTTTGAAACTTTGGGGAGTTGATGAAGGAGGAGAAGAAATAACTCTCATTGATAACTCTGTTATAATTCCTAAGGGAATAGCCGCAGGTGTGCATACAACCATTCTTGGAAGAACAATATCCATTGATTATCTTGTTATTGAATGTGTAGGGACAGGAAAAATCACACTCGGAAGATCCCTGCTGAAACTATTGGGAGCAGTCATAGATGTGGGAGAAGGCACCCTGGAATTCACCTCTACACCGGGGGGAAATCATATATTTCCTAAATCAAGGAGAAAGAAAAAGAACAAGAAAGGTAAGGTAAAGCCCAAGGTAAGGTTGATACACCATCTCTTGACAATACTTGATATACACTTTCTGCGCCTAGCTGAAAGGCGTTAAAGAAAAGCGCTTATGGGACACAACCCATGTTTTTACTACAGTACTTTGTTTTTATTTTGTATCTTGGAAGTTGTTTACTACTGTAGCAACCTCTCCTTATCTTAGTTTATTGTTTTGTTGTGCCAAGTAAAGTCGTTGATAGTAAAGTTCATACTAGATTTGGATTACTGCGCAGAAACAGATTTCTTTGCTGTCACGAATCTGGGCAAAATTCTCTGTAGGTAACTCAGAAATATATGCCAATTTACGTGAGTGATCCTCAGATATGTACGCAACTTTCATTCAATTTGAGCATTTTCATTTGAGCAAGTCTGGTGCCTCAATAAAATTCGTCAATACTAACTGTTCTGTTTTGACAGATTCTGCCTTTTATTTCGCATTGCCTGTTTTGTTATGTTCGATGGATATTTCGATTCCATTGACTTTCAGTAGCTTTGTGCAATGTCCAGAAGTGTTAAGAATGATTATGTCACCTCTGAACATGTATATTTTGATTGTGCACTAACCCTCTAATGAGTTGTTCTAAGTTTGGTGTGGAGGAAGTTTTCAAGGATCAAGAGAGGGAGATGATACAACATGATCAAGGAGAGTGAAAGCTCTAAGCTTGGGGATGCCCCGGTGGTTCACCCCTGCATATATCAAGAAGACTCAAGCGTCTAAGCTTGGGGATGCCCAAGGCATCCCCTTCTTCATCGACAACATTATCAGGTTCCTCCCCTGAAACTATATTTTTATTCCATCACATCTTATGTGCTTTTCTTGGAGCGTCGGTTTGTTTTTGTTTTTGTTTTGTTTGAATAAAATGGATCCTAGCATTCTTTGTGTGGGAGAGAGACACGCTCCGCTGTATCATATGGACAAGTATGTCCTTAGGCTTTACTCATAATATTCATGGCGAAGTTTCTTCTTCGTTAAATTGTTATATGGTTGGAATTGGAAAATGATACATGTAGTAATCTGCTATAATGTCTTGGATAATGTGATACTTGGCAATTGTTGTGATCATGTTTAAGCTCTTGCATCATATACTTTGCACCCATTAATGAAGAAATACATAGAGCATGCTAAAATTTGGTTTGCATATTTGGTCTCTCTAAGGTCTAGATAATATCTAGTATTGAGTTTGAACAACAAGGAAGACGGTGTAGAGTCTTATAATGTTTTCAATATGTCTTTTATGTGAGTTTTGCTGCACCGCTTCATCCTTGTGTTTGTTTCAAATAGCCTTGCTAGCCTAAACCTTGTATCGAGAGGGAATACTTCTCATGCATCCAAAATCCTTGAGCCAACCACTATGCCATTTGTGTCTGATACGTCTCCGACGTATCGATAATTTCTTATGTTCCATGCCACATTATTGATGTTATCTACATGTTTTATGCACACTTTATGTCATATTCGTGCATTTTCTGGAACTAACCTATTAACAAGATGCCGAAGTGCCAGTTGCTGTTTTCTGCTGTTTTTGGTTTCAGAAATCCTAGTAAGGAAATATTCTCGGAATTGGACGAAATCAAAGCCCAGGGGCCTATTTTTCCACGAAGCTTCCAGAAGTCCGAAGACGAAACGTTGAGGGGCCACGAGGCAGCCAGAGCATAGGGCGGCGCGGCCCCTGCCCTGGCCGCGCGATCCTATGGTCTGGGCACCCCGTGCCGCCTCTTGACCTACCCTTCCGCCTAATTAAAGCCTCCGTGACGAAACCCCCAGTACCGAGAGCCACGATACGGAAAACCTTCCAGAGACGCCGCCAACGCCGATCCCATCTCGGGGGATCCAGGAGATCGCCTCCGGCACCCTGCCGGAGATGGGAATCATCTCCCGGAGGACTCTACGCCGCCATGGTCGCCTCCGGTGTGATGAGTGAGTAGTCTACCCCTGGACTATGGGTCCATAGCAGTAGCTAGATGGTTGTCTTCTCCCCATTGTGCTTAATTGTCGAATCTTGTGAGCTGCCTAACATGATCAAGATCATCTATCTGTAATTCTATATGTTGCGTTTGTTGGGATCCGATGAATAGAGAATACTTGTTATGTTGATTATCAAAGTTATATCTACGTGTTGTTTATGATCTTGCATGCTTTCCGTTACTAGTAGATGCTCTGGCCAAGTAGATGCTTGTAACTCCAAGAGGGAGTACTTATGCTCGATAGTGGGTTCATGCCTGCATTGACACCTGGGACAGTGACAGAAAGTTCTAAGGTTGTGTTGTGCTGTTGCCACTAGGGATAAAACATTGATGCTATGTCTAAGGATGTAGTTGTTGATTACAGTACGCACCATACTTAATGCAATTGTCTATTGCTTTGCAACTTAATACTGGAGGGGGTTCGGATGATAACCTGAAGGTGGACTTTTTAGGCATAGATGCAGTTGGATGGCGGTCTATGTACTTTGTCGTAATGCCCAATTAAATCTCACTATACTCATCATGATATGTATGTGCATGGTCATGCTCTCTTTATTTGTCAATTGCCCAACTGTAATTTGTTCACCCAACATGCTGTTTGTCTTATGGGAGAGACACCTCTAGTGAACTGTGGACCCCGGTCCAATTCTATTTACTGAAATACAATCTACTGCAATACTTGTTCTACTGTTTTCTGCAAACAATCATCTTCCACATAATACGGTTAATCCTTTGTTACAGCAAGCCGGTGAGATTGACAACCTCACTGTTTCGTTGGGGCAAAGTACTTTGGTTGTGTTGTGCAGGTTCCACGTTGGCACCGGAATCCCTGGTGTTGCGCCGCACTACATCTCGCCGCCATCAACCTTCAACGTGCTTCTTGACTCCTACTGGTCCGATTAAACCTTGGTTTCTTACTGAGGGAAACTTGCCGCTGTGCGCATCACACCTTCCTCTTGGGGTTCCCAACGGACGTGCCAACCACACGCATCAAGCAAATTTCTGGCGCCGTTGCCGGGGAGATCAAGACACGCTGCAAGGGGAGTCTCCACTTCTCAATCTCTTTACTTTGTTTTTGTCTTGCTTAGTTTTATTTACTACTTTGTTTGCTGCACTAAATCAAAATACAAAAAAAAAAAATTAGTTGCTAGTTTTACTTTACTTGCTATCTTGTTTGCTATATCAAAAAAAAAAAACACAAAAAAATTAGTTACTTGCATTTACTTTACTTAATTCATCATGTTTCCTTTTAATTTTACCACAAAAGACGTACCGGTAGGACGTGGGTCTATAGTTGGGAGAAATAATATAGAAGAATTTTTCAATCATGTTAGTACCATTGAAAATTTTGAAGATAGACACTTGGTAGACCTTGCGCCTACTTATGAAATTGCTGCTGCGCATTTAGTTCACCTGTTGGAAACTAAATTTGTTAATCTCAATCCTATAATCCAACACATGTTTCTCACACTTGGTGATATGGAAGAAGGGGAAAAGAAAGATTTTGTTTTAGAAACCCTTCTTAGAGAATTTGGTGGTCTAGCAAGAGAAGCTAGAAAGGTCTTTGCTAAATTTAATATGCTTGGTTCACATACTAATTTTGTTAGTCTCCTTGAAAAGATGGACATGGATAGAATAAGATACACTAATAATATTGATGATGGTGGGGAGATCAAAGCACCAATACCATGTAAACTCTTAGCTATGAATGATGCACTAGAAAATAACTATGCTTGGCTTGTTCCTGAAAATTTGTTTGATGAGAGTAGCACGCCTAAGACTAATGAAAAGGGGGATGCTAAAACTTATGTATCTAATATACTATGCCTGGTTGAGAAAACTCCACACCCCGCTGAGAATGTACCATCTTTCGATAATACTTGATACACACTTTCTGCGCCTAGCTGAAAGGCGTTAAAGAAAAGCGCTTATGGGAGACAACCCATGTTTTTACCTACAGTACTTTGTTTTTATTTTGTGTCTTGGAAGTTGTTTACTACTGTAGCAACCTCTCCTTATCTTAGTTTTGTGTTTTGTTGTGCCAAGTTAAGCCGTTGATAGAAAAGTAAGTACTAGATTTGGATTACTGTACAGTTCCAGATTTCTTTGCTGTCACGAATCTGGGTCTACCTCCCTGTAGGTAGCTCAGAAAATTAAGCCAATTTACGTGCATGATCCTCAGATATGTACGCAACTTTCATTCAATTTGAGCATTTTCATTTGAGCAAGTCTGGTGCCATTTTAAAATTCGTCAATACGAACTGTTCTGTTTTGACAGATTCTGCCTTTTATTTCGCATTGCCTCTTTTGCTATGTTGGATGAATTTCTTTGATCCACTAATGTCCAGTAGCATTATGCGATGTCCAGAAGTGTTAAGAATGATTGTGTCACCTCTGAATATGTTAATTTTTATTGTGCACTAACCCTCTAATGAGTTGTTTCAAGTTTGGTGTGGAGGAAGTTTTCAAGGATCAAGAGAGGAGTATGATGCAACATGATCAAGGAGAGTGAAAGCTCTAAGCTTGGGGATGCCCCGGTGGTTCACCCCTGCATATATTAAGAAGACTCAAGCGTCTAAGCTTGGGGATGCCCAAGGCATCCCCTTCTTCATCGACAACATTATCAGGTTCCTCCCCTGAAACTATATTTTTATTCCATCACATCTTATGTGCTTTTTCTTCGAGCGTCGGTTTGTTTTTGTTTTTGTTTGAATAAAATGGATCCTAGCATTCACTTTATGGGAGAGAGACACGCTCCGCTGTAGCATATGGACAAGTATGTCCTTGGTTTCTACTCATAGTATTCATGGCGAAGTTTCTCCTTCGTTAAATTGTTATATGGTTGGAATTGGAAAATGATACATGTAGTAATTGCTATAAATGTCTTGGGTAATGTGATACTTGGCAATTGTTGTGCTCATGATTAAGCTCTTGCATCATATGCTTTGCACCCATTAATGAAGAAATACATAGAGCATGCTAAAATTTGGTTTGCATATTTGGTTTCTCTAAGGTCTAGATAATTTCTAGTATTGAGTTTGAACAACAAGGAAGACGGTGTAGAGTCTTATAATGTTTTCAATATGTCTTTTATGTGAGTTTTGCTGCACCGGTTCATCCTTGTGTTTGTTTCAAATAACCTTGCTAGCCTAAACCTTGTATCGAGAGGGAATACTTCTCATGCATCCAAAATACTTGAGCCAACCACTATGCCATTTGTGTCCACCATACCTACCTACTACATGGTATTTTTCGCCATTCCAAAGTAAATTGCTTGAGTGCTACCTTTAAAATTCCATCATTCACCTTTGCAATATATAGCTCATGGGACAAATAGCTTAAAAACTATTGTGGTATTGAATATGTAATTATGCACTTTATCTCTTATTAAGTTGCTTGTTGTGCGATAACCATGTTCACTGGGGACGCCATCAACTATTCATTGTTGAATTTCATGTGAGTTGCTATGCATGTCCGTCTTGTCTGAAGTAAGAGAGATCTACCACCTTATGGTTAAGCATGCATATGTTAGAGAAGAACATTGGGCCGCTAACTAAAGCCATGATCCATGGTGGAAGTTTCAGTTTTGGACATATATCCTCAATCTCAAATGAGAAAATTATTAATTGTTGTTACATGCTTATGCATAAAAGAGGAGTCCATTATCTGTTGTCTATGTTGTCCCGGTATGGATGTCTAAGTTGAAGAATAATCAATAGCGAGAAATCCAATGCGAGCTTTCTCCTTAGACCTTTGTACAGGCGGCATAGAGGTACCCCTTTGTGACACTTGGTTAAAACAGTGCATTGTGATGATCCGGTAGTCCAAGCTAATTAGGACGAGGTGCGGGTTTAGTACAGTATGCATGAGGCTTGCAACTTATAAGATATAATTTACATGATGCATATGCTTTATTACTACCGTTGACAAAATTGTTTCATGTTTTCAAAATCAAAGCTCTAGCACAAATATAGCAATCGATGCTTTTCCTCTATGGAGGACCATTCTTTTACTTTCAATGTTGAGTCAGTTCACCTATTTCTCTCCATCTCAAGAAGCAAACACTTGTGTGAACTGTGCATTGATTCCTACATACTTGCTTATTGCACTTATTATATTACTCTATGTTGACAATATCCATGAGATATACATGTTACAAGTTGAAAGCAACCGCTGAAACTTAATCTTCTTTTGTGTTGCTTCAATGCTTTTACTTTGAATTATTGCTTTATGAGTTAACTCTTATGCAAGACTTATTAATGCTTGTCTTGAAGTGCTATTCATGAAAAGTCTTTGCTTTATGGTTCACTTGTTTACTCATGTCATATACATTGTTCTGATCGCTGCATTCACTACATATGCTTTACAAATAGTATGATCAAGATTATGATGGCATGTCACTCCAGAAATTATCTGTGTTATCGTTTTACCTGCTCGGGACGAGCAGAACTAAGCTTGGGGATGCTGATACATCTCTGACGTATCGATAATTTCTTATGTTCCATGCCACATTATTGATGTTATCTACATGTTTTATGCACACTTTATGTCATATTCGTGCATTTTCTGGAACTAACCTATTAACAAGATGCCGAAGTGCCGATTCTTTGTTTTTCTGCTGTTTTTGGTTTCAGAAATCCTAGTAAGGAAATATTCTCGGAATTGGACGAAATCAACGCCCAGGGTCCTATTTTTCCACGAAGCTTCCAGAAGTCCGAAGACGAAATGAAGTGGGGCCACAGGGTGCCCAAACCCTAGGGCGGCGCGGCCCCCCCCTTGGCCGCGCCGCCCTGTCATTTGGGGCCCCTGTGCCCCCTCCTGACTTGCCCTTCCGCCTACTTAAAGCCTCCGTGACGAAACCCCCAGTACCGGGAGCCACGATACGGAAAACCTTCCAGAGACGCCGCCAACACCGATCCCATCTCGGGGGATCCAGGAGATCGCCTCCGGCACCCTGCCGGAGAGGGGAATCATCTCCCGGAGGACTCTACGCCGCCATGGTCGCCTCCGGTGTGATGTGTGAGTAGTCTACCCCTGGACTATGGGTCCATAGCAGTAGCTAGATGGTTGTCTTCTCCCCATTGTGCTATCATTGTCGGATCTTGTGAGCTGCCTAACATGATCAAGATCATCTATCTGTAATTCTATATGTTGCGTTTGTTGGGATCCGATGAATAGAGAATACTTGTTATGTTGATTATCAAAGTTATATCTATGTGTTGTTTATGATCTTGCATGCTCTCCGTTACTAGTAGATGCTCTGGCCAAGTAGATGCTTGTAACTCCAAGAGGGAGTATTTATGCTCGATAGTGGGTTCATGCCTGCATTGACACCTGGGACAGTGACAGAAAGTTCTAAGGTTGTGTTGTGCTGTTGCCACTAGGGATAAAACATTGATGCTATGTCTAAGGATGTAGTTGTTGATTACATTACGCACCATACTTAATGCAATTGTCTGTTGCTTTGCAACTTAATACTGGAAGGGGTTCGGATGATAACCTGAAGGTGGACTTTTTAGGCATAGATGCAGTTGGATGGCGGTCTATGTACTTTGTCGTAATGCCCAATTAAATCTCACTATACTCATCATGATATGTATGTGCATGGTCATGCTCTCTTTATTTGTCAATTGCCCAACTGTAATTTGTTCACCCAACATGCTGTTTGTCTTATGGGAGAGACACCTCTAGTGAACTGTGGACCCCGGTCCAATTCTCTTTACTGAAATACAATCTACTGCAATACTTGTTTTACTGTTTTCTGCAAACAATCATCTTCCACACAATACGGTTAATCCTTTGTTACAGCAAGCCGGTGAGATTGACAACCTCACTGTTTCGTTGGGGCAAAGTACTTTGGTTGTGTTGTGCAGGTTCCACGTTGGCGCCGGAATCCCTGGTGTTGCGCCGCACTACATCCCGCCGCCATCAACCTTCAACGTGCTTCTTGGCTCCTCCTGGTTCGATAAACCTTGGTTTCTTTCTGAGGGAAAACTTGCTGCTGTGCGCATCATACCTTCCTCTTGGGGTTCCCAACGAACGTGTGAGTTACACGCCATCAAGCTAGATTTCTGGCGCCGTTGCCGGGGAGATCAAGACACGCTGCAAGGGGAGTCTCCACTTCTCAATCTCTTTACTTTGTTTTTGTCTTGCTTAGTTTTATTTACTACTTTGTTTGCTGCACTAAATCAAAATACAAAAAAATTAGTTGCTAGATTTACTTTATTTGCTATCTTGTTTGCTATATCAAAAACACAAAAAAATTAGTTACTTGCATTTACTTTATCTAGTTTGCTTTATTTACTACTATTAAAATGAGTAATCCTGAAGTTGAAGTTCGTACGTTTAAGCAACGAGGGGGAGAATGTTTGAGAGATGCTTGGTATAGAATTAGTGATGCCCATAATAGATGCACTAAGAAACACTCCACCATTATTTTACTCAGGAATTTTTATGTTGGTATCTCTAGCTGGAATAGATATGTTCTTGATAGTCTCGCAAAAGGTGACTTCCTAAGTACTCCTGCATTAGAAGCTAGTTGCATTATTGAGAGTTTATTTGGAATACCCCCTGTTGATAAAGTTAAAACTGAAATCTCTCTTGAAGATGTTATGAAAAAATTGGAAACCATAGAGAAAAATTTTCCAAGTATTGAAGCTGAATTGGAAATGTTACTTGATAAAACTGATGAACTTGATAAATCCTTAGGAGGAATTGATGAAAGAATTAGTGTCCTAGGAACTTGTGTTGTCCATGATGATCAAATCAATAGGATTGATGAACTTGAAAAGGCTATGGGAACCTTGGGTTCAACATTTTCTTCTCTTAAATATAAGGAGAAAGCTTATGTGGGTAAGGAGCAAAAGTTTATATATGTCTCTAAAGTGCCTAAACCAAAGAAGTATTATTATAGGCCTAAAATTTACAAAGCCCTTAGTACCACTGCGGATGGGGGAGCTCATAATAACGATACACCACTCTCCGATAATACTTGATACACACTTTCTGCGCCTAGCTGAAAGGCGTTAAAGAAAAGCGCTTATGGGAGACAACCCATGTTTTTACCTACAGTACTTTGTTTTTATTTTGTGTCTTGGAAGTTGTTTACTACTGTAGCAACCTCTCTTATCTTAGTTTTGTGTTTTGTTGTGCCAAGTTAAGCCGTTGATAGAAAAGTAAGTACTAGATTTGGATTACTGCGCAGTTCCAGATTTCTTTGCTGTCACGAATCTGGGTCTACCTCCCTGTAGGTAGCTCATAAAATTAAGCCAATTTACGTGCATGATCCTCAGATATGTACGCAACTTTCATTCAATTTGAGCATTTTCATTTGAGCAAGTCTGGTGCCATTTTAAAATTCGTCAATACGAACTGTTCTGTTTTGACAGATTCTGCCTTTTTATTTCGCATTGCCTCTTTTGTTATGATGGATGAATTTGTTTGATCCACTAATGTCCAGTAGCATTATGCAATGTCCAGAAGTGTTAAGAATGATTGTGTCACCTCTGAATATGTTAATTTTTATTGTGCACTAACCCTCTAATGAGTTGTTTCGAGTTTGGTGTGGAGGAAGTTTTCAAGGATCAAGAGAGGAGTATGATGCAACATGATCAAGGAGAGTGAAAGCTCTAAGCTTGGGGATGCCCCGGTGGTTCACCCCTGCATATTCTAAGAAGACTCAAGCGTCTAAGCTTGGGGATGCCCAAGGCATCCCCTTCTTCATCGACAACATTATCAGGTTCCTCCCCTGAAACTATATTTTTATTCCATCACATCTTATGTGCTTTGCTTGGAGCGTCGGTTTGTTTTTGTTTTTGTTTTGTTTGAATAAAATGGATCCTAGCATTCACTTTATGGGAGAGAGACACGCTCCGCTGTAGCATATGGACAAGTATGTCCTTGGTTTCTACTCATAGTATTCATGGCGAAGTTTCTCCTTCGTTAAATTGTTATATGGTTAGAATTGGAAAATGATACATGTAGTAATTGCTATTAATGTCTTGGGTAATGTGATACTTGGCAATTTTTGTGTTCATGATTAAGCTCTTGCATCATATGCTTTGCACCCATTAATGAAGAAATACATAGAGCCTGCTAAAATTTGGTTTGCATATTTGGTTTCTCTAAGGTCTAGATAATTTCTAGTATTGAGTTTGAACAACAAGGAAGACGGTGTAGAGTCTTATAATGTTTTCAATATGTCTTTTATGTGAGTTTTGCTGCACCGGTTCATCCTTGTGTTTGTTTCAAATAAGCCTTGCTAGCCTAAACCTTGTATCGAGAGGGAATACTTCTCATGCATCCAAATACTTGAGCCAACCACTATGCCATTTGTGTCCACCATACCTACCTACTACATGGTATTTTCCGCCATTCCAAAGTAAATTGCTTGAGTGCTACCTTTAAATTCCATCATTCACCTTTGCAATATATAGCTCATGGGACAAATAGCTTAAAAACTATTGTGGTATTGAATATGTAATTATGCACTTTATCTCTTATTAAGTTGCTTGTTGTGCGATAACCATGTTCACTGGGGACGCCATCAACTATTCATTGTTGAATTTCATGTGAGTTGCTATGCATGTCCGTCTTGTCTGAAGTAAGAGAGATCTACCACCTTATGGTTAAGCATGCATATGTTAGAGAAGAACATTGGGCCGCTAACTAAAGCCATGATCCATGGTGGAAGTTTCAGTTTTGGACATATATCCTCAATCTCAAATGAGAAAATTATTAATTGTTGTTACATGCTTATGCATAAAAGAGGAGTCCATTATCTGTTGTCTATGTTGTCCCGGTATGGATGTCTAAGTTGAAGAATAATCAATAGCGAGAAATCCAATGCGAGCTTTCTCCTTAGACCTTTGTACAGGCGGCATAGAGGTACCCCTTTGTGACACTTGGTTAAAACAGTGCATTGTGATGATCCGGTAGTCCAAGCTAATTAGGACGAGGTGCGGGTTTAGTACACTATGCATGAGGCTTGCAACTTATAAGATATAATTTACATGATGCATATGCTTTATTACTACCGTTGACAAAATTGTTTCATGTTTTCAAAATCAAAGCTCTAGCACAAATATAGCAATCGATGCTTTTCCTCTATGGAGGACCATTCTTTTACTTTCAATGTTGAGTCAGTTCACCTATTTCTCTCCATCTCAAGAAGCAAACACTTGTGTGAACTGTGCATTGATTCCTACATACTTGCTTATTGCACTTATTATATTACTCTATGTTGACAATATCCATGAGATATACATGTTACAAGTTGAAAGCAACCGCTGAAACTTAATCTTCTTTTGTGTTGCTTCAATGCTTTTACTTTGAATTATTGCTTTATGAGTTAACTCTTATGCAAGACTTATTAATGCTTGTCTTGAAGTGCTATTCATGAAAAGTCTTTGCTTTATGGTTCACTTGTTTACTCATGTCATATACATTGTTCTGATCGCTGCATTCACTACATATGCTTTACAAATAGTATGATCAAGATTATGATGGCATGTCACTCCAGAAATTATCTGTGTTATCGTTTTACCTGCTCGGGACGAGCAGAACTAAGCTTGGGGATGCTGATACATCTCCGACGTATCGATAATTTCTTATGTTCCATGCCACATTATTGATGTTATCTACATGTTTTATGCACACTTTATGTCATATTCGTGCATTTTCTGGAACTAACCTATTAACAAGATGCCGAAGTGCCGATTGCTTTGTTTCTGCTGTTTTTGGTTTCAGAAATCCTAGTAAGGAAATATTCTCGGAATTGGACGAAATCAAAGCCCAGGGGCCTATTTTTCCACGAAGCTTCCAGAAGTCCGAAGACGAAACGAAGAGGGGCCACGAGGCAGCCAGAGCATAGGGCGGCGCGGCCCCTGCCCTGGCCGCGCGGCCCTATGGTCTGGGCACCCCGTGCCGCCTCTTGACCTACCCTTCCGCCTACTTAAAGCCTCCGTGACGAAACCCCCAGTACCGAGAGCCACGATACGAAAAACCTTCCAGAGACGCCGCCAACGCCGATCCCATCTCGGGGGATCCAGGAGATCGCCTCCGGCACCCTGCCGGAGAGGGGAATCATCTCCCGGAGGACTCTACGCCGCCATGGTCGCCTCCGGTGTGATGAGTGAGTAGTATACCCCTGGACTATGGGTCCATAGCAGTAGCTAGATGGTTGTCTTCTCCCCATTGTGCTTAATTGTCGAATCTTGTGAGCTGCCTAACATGATCAAGATCATCTATCTGTAATTCTATATGTTGCGTTTGTTGGGATCCGATGAATAGAGAATACTTGTTATGTTGATTATCAAAGTTATATCTACGTGTTGTTTATGATCTTGCATGCTTTCCGTTACTAGTAGATGCTCTGGCCAAGTAGATGCTTGTAACTCCAAGAGGGAGTACTTATGCTCGATAGTGGGTTCATGCCTGCATTGACACCTGGGACAGTGACAGAAAGTTCTAAGGTTGTGTTGTGCTGTTGCCACTAGGGATAAAACATTGATGCTATGTCTAAGGATGTAGTTGTTGATTACATTACGCACCATACTTAATGCAATTGTCTGTTGCTTTGCAACTTAATACTGGAGGGGTTTCGGATGATAACCTGAAGGTGGACTTTTTAGGCATAGATGCAGTTGGATGGCGGTCTATGTACTTTGTCGTAATGCCCAATTAAATCTCACTATACTCATCATGATATGTATGTGCATGGTCATGCTCTCTTTATTTGTCAATTGCCCAACTGTAATTTGTTCACCCAACATGCTGTTTGTCTTATGGGAGAGACACCTCTAGTGAACTGTGGACCCCGGTCCAATTCTATTTACTGAAATACAATCTACTGCAATACTTGTTCTACTGTTTTCTGCAAACAATCATCTTCCACACAATACGGTTAATCCTTTGTTACAGCAAGCCGGTGAGATTGACAACCTCACTGTTTCGTTGGGGCAAAGTACTTTGGTTGTGTTGTGCAGGTTCCACGTTGGCGCCGGAATCCCTGGTGTTGCGCCGCACTACATCTCGCTGCCATCAACCTTCAACGTGCTTCTTGACTCCTACTGGTCCGATTAAACCTTGGTTTCTTACTGAGGGAAACTTGCCGCTGTGCGCATCACACCTTCCTCTTGGGGTTCCCAACGGACGTGCCAACCACACGCATCAGTGTCCACCATACCTACCTACTACATGGTATTTCTCCGCCATTTCAAAGTAAATTGCTTGAGTGCTACCTTTAAATTTCCATTCTTCACCTTTACAATATATAGCTCATGGGACAAATAGCTTAAAAACTATTGTGGTATTGAATATGTACTTATGCACTTTATCTCTTATTAAGTTGCTCGTTGTGCGATAACCATGTTCACTGGGGACGCCATCAACTATTCTTTGTTGAATATCATGTGAGTTGCTATGCATGTTCGTCTTGTCTGAAGTAAGAGCGATCTACCACCTTATGGTTAGAGCATGCATATTGTTAGAGAAGAACATTGGGCCGCTAACTAAAGCCATGATCCATGGTGGAAGTTTCAGTTTTGGACAATATCCTCAATCTCATATGAGAAAATTAATTGTTGTTACATGCTTATGCATAAAAGAGGAGTCCATTATCTGTTGTCTATGTTGTCCCGGTATGGATGTCTAAGTTGAGAATAATCAATAGCGAGAAATCCGATTCGAGCTTTCTCCTTAGACCTTTGTACAGGCGGCATAGAGGTACCCCTTTGTGACACTTGGTTAAAACATGTGCATTGCGATGATCCCGGTAGTCCAAGCTAATTAGGACAAGGTGCGGGCACTATTAGTATACTATGCATGAGGCTTGCAACTTGTAAGATATAATTTACATGATACATATGCTTTATTACTACCGTTGACAAAATTGTTTCTTGTTTTCAAAATCAAAGCTCTAGCACAAAT
This sequence comes from Lolium perenne, assembly GCF_019359855.2. Lineage (NCBI taxonomy): Eukaryota > Viridiplantae > Streptophyta > Magnoliopsida > Poales > Poaceae > Lolium > Lolium perenne. The sequence continues at coordinate 215,546,965 of NC_067249.2, forward strand.
ATAGCAATCGATGCTTTTCCTCTATGGAGGACCATTCTTTTACTTTCAATGTTGAGTCAGTTCACCTATTTCTCTCCATCTCAAGAAGCAAACACTTGTGTGAACTGTGCATTGATTCCTACATACTTGCTTATTGCACTTATTATATTACTCTATGTTGACAATATCCATGAGATATACATGTTACAAGTTGAAAGCAACCGCTGAAACTTAATCTTCTTTTGTGTTGCTTCAATGCTTTTACTTTGAATTATTGCTTTATGAGTTAACTCTTATGCAAGACTTATTAATGCTTGTCTTCAAGTGCTATTCATGAAAAGTCTTTGCTTTATGGTTCACTTGTTTACTCATGTCATATACATTGTTCTGATCGCTGCATTCACTACATATGCTTTACAAATAGTATGATCAAGATTATGATGGCATGTCACTCCAGAAATTATCTGTGTTATCGTTTTACCTGCTCGGGACGAGCAGAACTAAGCTTGGGGATGCTGATACATCTCCGACGTATCGATAATTTCTTATGTTCCATGCCACATTATTGATGATATCTACATGTTTTATGCACACTTTATGTCATATTTGTGCATTTTCTGGAACTAACCTATTAACAAGATGCCAAAGTGCCAGTTGCTGTTTTCTGCGGTTTTTGGTTTCAGAAATCCTAGTAAGGAAATATTCTCGGAATTGGACGAAATCAACGCCCAGGGTCCTATTTTGCCACGAAGCTTCCAGAAGACCGAAGAGGAGACGAAGTGGGGCCACGAGGTGGCCAAACCACAGGGCGGCGCGGCCCAAGCCCTGGCTGCACCGACCTATAGTGTGGGCCCCTCGTGACGCCCCTTGACCTGCCCTTCCGCCTACAAATAGCCTTCGTCGCGAAACCCCCAGTACCGAGAGCCACGATACGGAAAACCTTCCAGAGACGCCGCCGCCGCCAATCCCATATCGGGGGATTCAGGAGATCGCCTCCGGCACCCTGCCGGAGAGGGGAATCATCTCCCGGAGGACTCTACGCCGCCATGGTCGCCTCCGGAGTGATGCGTGAGTAGTCTACCCCTGGACTATGGGTCCATAGCAGTAGCTAGATGGTTGTCTTCTCCCCATTGTGCTTAATTTTCGGGTCTTGTGAGCTGCCGAACATGATCAAGATCATCTATCTGTAATTCTATATGTTGTGTTTGTTGGGATCCGATGAATAGAGAATACTATGTTATGTTGATTATCAATTTAAATCTATGTGTTGTTTATGATCTTGCATGCTCTCCGTTATTAGTAGATGCTCTGGCCAAGTTGATGCTAGTAACTCCAAGAGGGAGTATTTATGCTCGATAGTGGGTTCATGTCTCCGTGAATCTGGGGGAGTGAGAGAAACCTCTAAGATTATGGATGTGCTGTTGCCACTAGGGATAAAACATTGGTGCTATGTTCGAGGATGTAGTTACTGATTACATTACGCGCAATACTTAATGCAATTGTCTGTTGTTAGCAACTTAATACTGGAGGGGGTTCGGATGATAACCTGAAGGTGGACTTTCTAGGCATAGATGCATGCTGGATAGCGGTCTATGTACTTTGTCGTAATGCCCAATTAAATCTCACAATACTCATCATAATATGTATGTGCATGGTCATGCCCTCTTTATTTGTCAATTGCCCAACTGTAATTTGTTCACCCAACATGCTGTTTATCTTATGGGAGAGACACCTCTAGTGAACTGTGGACCCCGGTCCAATTCTCTTTACTGAAATACAATCTACTGCAATACTGTTCTACTGTTTTCTGCAAACAATCATCATCCACACTATACATCTAATCCTTTGTTACAGCAAGCCGGTGAGATTGACAACCTCGCTGTTTCGTTGGGGCAAAGTACTTGGTTTGTGTTGTGCAGGTTCCACGTTGGCGCCGGAATCCCTGGTGTTGCGCCGCACTACATCTCGCCGCCATCAACCTTCAACGTGCTTCTTGACTCCTACTGGTTCGATAAACCTTGGTTTCTAACTGAGGGAAACTTACTGCTGTACGCATCACACCTTCCACTTGGGGTTCCCAACGGTCGCGTGCTGTACGCGTGTCAGCCGCCATCGCGAAACTCCAATTCGGGGGACAGAAGTCTCTGTTCCGGCACCCTGCCGGGACGGGGAATTGCCCCCGGAGTCATCTCCACCGCCGTCTCCACCGCCATCTTCACCGCCATCGCTGTCTCCATGATGAGGAGGGAGTAATTCACCCCCGGGGCTGAGGGCTCCGCTGTAGCTATGTCGTTCATCTCTCTCTCTTTGTGATCTAGTTGAATATCATCTATGTGCTACTCTAGTGATGTTATTAAAGTAGTCTATTCCTCCTCCATGATGTAATGTTGACAGTGTGTGCATCATGTAGTACTTGGTATATGCTATGATTGTGATCTCTTGTAGATTATGAAGTTAACTATTACTATGATGGTATTGATGTGATCTATTCCCCCTTTCATAGCTGATGTTGACAATGTGCATGCTATGTTAGTACTCGGTATAATTGCGTTGGTCTATCATGCACTCTAAGGTTATTTAAATATGAACATTCAATGTTGTGGAGCTTGTTAACTCCGGCATTGAGGTGCTCTTGTAGCCCTACACAATTAATGGTGTTCATCATCCAACAAGAGAGTGTAGAGTAGTTTCAGTTATGTGATCAATGTTGAGAGTGTCCACTAGTGAAAGTCGGATCCCTAGGCCTTGTTTCCAAACATCGAATCTCCGTTTATTTACTGTTCTGTTGCATGTTTACTCACTGCCATATTTTATTCAGATTGCTATTACCACTCATATCCATCCATATTACTTGTATTTCACTACCTCTTCGCCGAACTAGTGCACCTATACATCTGACAAGTGTATTAGGTGTGTTGGGGACACAAGAGACTTCTTGTATCGTAATTGCAGGGTTGCTTGAGAGGGATATCTTTGACCTCTTCCTCCCTGAGTTCGATAAACCTTGGGTGATTCACTTAAGGGAAACTTGCTGCTGTTCTACAAACCTCTTCTCTTGGAGGCCCAACACTGTCTACAGGAAAAGAAGCGTGCGTAGACATCAATGGTGAGCCCTCTCTTCATGATTCTTCATCCCTATCCCATTGCAATGTTTCATCTTTGGACTTGAACACTTATAGCACTATAAATGCTTTACATGCTAGTGTTGATAGTCCTTGCATGTCTTCATCCCATGATGATATGCTTCCCTTATCTTGTTGCCATAATGAAGATACTTTGCTTTCCTCTAGTATTTGTGTGACTAACAATGTAGAGGAAACCGAAGATACTATGGGCCAAGACAAGATCTTGGATGGAGCTTCAAGTAGTTCATCTTCTTCATCATCGCACGGTTCCTACACTTGCCTTATGGCTAAGGCTTCTAAGGTATCTCCTTCCTTGGAACCCTATATATCTAGTGATGATGAGGATGATGATATGGAAGGACTTAATGTTGCTTCCTTAAACATGATGGGTGAGTTGGTTTTTCATGCTCTTCATAAGAAGAAATTTGCTTGCTCCAACTTCATGAAAATCTTGGCTTTTGCCATTGAGAGCACAAAACTTATTGAGAAAATGGAAGGGCATGAGCGCGAGTATGCAAAAGAGATTGCAACTCTTAGTGAAGCTCTTGAAGAACAACAAACCATCAATGAATCTCTTGAGGAGACCTTTACTCTAGAGCTATCTAAAGTAAAGGAATCTCGTGATAGAGCTTTAGAGGTGGCACATGATTTTCAAATTAAAAATGATGAGCTAGTAATTGCTCATGCCAAACTCCTTGAGGATTTTGAGCTTCTCAAAAATGGTTCTAGGACCATTGAGAGTGAGCTCATCAAACTCACTGAGTCACATGAGCAATTTAAGGCTCTCAACCTAATAGAGCTTGCTAAGTTGCCTTCTCCTTGTGCTATAATTGATAATGCTTGTGCTACTAACTCTACCTCTTGTGAAGCATCCATCTTGAAGGAGAATGTTGAGCTAAGGGCTCAACTTGCTTTGCTAACAAGCAATTATGATAAATTGGAAGAAAATTATGGAAAGCTTTCTAGCTCTCATGATGATCTTCTAGTCTCTCATGATTTGCTAAAGTTAGCTCATGAGGCTATCATGCCAAAGGTAAAATCTTGTGAGCCTCATGTGAGTACTAGCACTACCTCTCAAAATGCTATTTTGCCATGTGCTAGTGCTTTTAGTTCACCCACTCATGCTATTGATTTATCTTGTGGTGAACTACCTTCTACGCCTTGTTGTTCTACAATTCCATGTGCTAGTGCTAGTAATTCACCCACCCATGATATTGCTATACCTTGTGGTGAATTACATACCTTGCCTTGTTGCTCTAACAATGAAGCTTCCACTTCCTCTAGTAATTGTGTTGTTACTAACCATGTAGGGGAAATCGAAGAGCTCGAGGCCCAAGTCACTTATTTGAAGAAGGACTTGGTAAAGGGTCATGAAGGGAAGCAATCCCCCAATGACAAGAGTGGACTTGGATTCAACTCCAACAACAAGAACAAGTCCACCACGCACAAGCGGAAGAAGGGCCATGGGCATGTGAAGGACCCCGCCAAGATTGTGTGCTTCAAGTGCAAGATTGAAGGGCATCATGTTAGATCGTGCCCCTTGAAGAAGAAGCCACATGGCGAGAAGAAACAAGGGAAGAGGCCTCAAGATGGAGCTCATGGTCTACCTCAAGGCTAAGCTCAAGGTCTACCTCGACTTGAAGAAAGACCGCTACCCAAGAAGGATCAAGCCAAGGCTCCCGTTGTGGAGAACTCAAGTGAGAATAAGGATAAGAGAAGAACATGCTACATATGCCGTGAGAAGGGCCACATCTCCTCCTTTTGCACTAGTGGTAACTCATCCAACACTATCTTGATCGATGGTGCTTATTCTCTTTGCAAAGATAAGGTTGGAAATGTGTTTGCCAAATATATGGGCACTCAATGTGGTTTCTCAAAAAGAACCATTTGGGTTGCCAAGCCTATTGTGACTAACTTCCTAGGACCCAACTTGGTTGGGGACCAACAAGCCAAAATTTGATCAATAGGTACATGTGGAGGGCATGGAGGCTTGACTAGTTCATGAAGACTTGGGGGATCTTCATCATTCTCACTTCCTCAAGTCAAGTACTATTCCTTTCATCCTTTACCCATGCACCTCCTTGCAGTAACGAGTTCTCAACTCCTTTACATTGAAAGTTACTCGCCCCCTTTTACATGTGTTGGTTTTGTACCTTGCATGTGGTTGTGTATGTTGTGCCTCCTACTTTCTTATCTTTCTTGCTTGCTTATATATGTTGGGTGGCACATCATGTACAATTGTTCTAAGTTGAGCCTATTGCATCTTGTTGATATCTTAGTTGTTGGCTCGTGTGAGAAATTAATGGACTATCCCATTTTGGGGGAGTGATGTGCTTTGTGCGTTTCACAATCTTAAAATGTGCGACATGATGAATGAAAATTCTATAATGTCCATTAATTATCTCACTTGGTTCTTATTTGCCTCTTGCACAAAAAATGTCTTTATCACATTATGGGGGAGTAATATGCTTTGTGCATCTTACAAGCCTAGAAAATGTGAATATTTGAGGTTGTGTCACATAGAATTGATATTTTAGATTATCTTGTTCCTATGTGACATGTTTGCTCAAACAAATCCCACTCTACCATATGCTTTCTTTGTTGTGAAGATAATCTTGGACATACTCACAAACTACCATATGTATATTTCCTAAATACCTCTTGTCCTTTGACAATTGGTAATAAATTGTGTGGTATTGTTCCGGATCATCCCCACACTTGGCTCATGTGCTCAATTGCTTCATTTCTTGCCAAGAATTTTTCCTTGTGGGTTAGACTCCCATATGTCTTCCTTGCTTCTTTTGGATCTCCTTATTTCACTTGAAACTTTTTAGTGTGTTGATAAACAATGGTTGAGCGATGATCTCGCATTTGTGCATTTTGTATTCAAACACAAAATCCTAAATGGTGCACTAATTTTGGGGGAGCTCTCCTATGCTTGTTAGAACACTCTCTTGTTTCAAGAATTTGACTTTGGAAGACAAACCTTTTCTTTTTGATACTTTTGTGCCATCATGAAAAGCGTTGAGGGTTTGGTTTATTTGGAACCTTGCTTTCTTTGGGAGTTGGTTATCTCATTTCTTTATATTTGGTTTTATTTCCTAAAATGAGATAAGTTCTTGAGCATGCTTGTTTTGGATATCATCTTGCTCGTTGTGTTTAGTTCATTTGTTGAACTTTGGGGTCAATCTTGTGTTGATTTGATTCTTGGATATGGGTTGGACAACCTTTTGACACGTCACACCCTTGTGTGTCATCGTGTTCTATTTTGCATTTTGTCCAAGTCATATTTCCATTTGGTTCTTGAAAGTCTTGCATGCATATTTACTTCATGTATATCTTATGTCGTGCTTGCTTTCGTTGATCCAATGCATAGGGAAAACTCCACCATAATCCTAAATCGGCTAAGATGTGCATGAATTCAAATTCATATCCATATGCACATATTTACGTGGAGTTTGTCCTATGTATTGTAATTTCACTAACTACTCGGACCCAATTAGTTTGGGGACCATTGTGTGCTTGAGCTTTGTCTTAGGTACATTGGTGATGCTTTGGATGCTCGTCTCACTCATGAAGAAGAAGTGAAGGACAAGTGACTATTGGAGGCGAGCTATGATGTTATGACTAACTCATATCTACTACATCACACCATTGCATCTGGGTAACAAGTATCAATCCCCTCATGCATGCTATCTTGTATCCAACCATGGGGTTATCCTTGGTATTTCATTTGGTGATACTTGTTTGCCTCTCTCAAAGCATCTCTACTATCTCCTTCTCTTGGTGATTCTTGTGATGTCTTTGAGGTGTTTTTGGTTGAAGTTGTTCAATGTACAATGAGATGAATATGAGCGTTTGGCCGTGCTATAAAGCAAAGATCTCATTGGTATATTGTATTACTTCACCTTGGATATCTCGCTCTTATTCTCTTGTATCTATCTTATGTGTGCATGTTTCTTGATGGATGAATATCTTTGTGATGTTGTCCACTTAGAGAAACTTAAATACATGAGAGATGTTACACTATCTTTTGATATCCATCTTTGTTGGAGTCCATTCCTTTATTCTTGTTCATATCTTTGGTGGCTCCACAAAGAATTTTATGAGTGCTCATTTTATCCTATTTGCATCTTCACGCACTCATACTTGTTTTTGGCACAAGCTTTGTTTTTTACTTGCTTATTATTAATCTTGTGTTTCTTTTTGGTTCATGGATTGCTTGCTTCATTTGTCGAAGCTTCCTCCCCTTCTTATCCTTTTGCAATCTTTGATCCTCAATATAGTTGGATTCCCTCCCGGTATTCGTCATTGAATACGTGCATTTGATTTCACTCACATTATGAGAAATGCACACCTTATGGAGGAATGCTCACTATATTGGCCTTCTAAACCTTTCATCCATTTTGGCAATCGATGCCAATGGGGGAGAAGTTTGGAGGGTTTAAGGGAATTGCTTTTGTTTTGTTCTTAAGCATTTGCCTTTCATGCCTAGCATTTGTTGCTTTGCATGGTTGAATATTTAGAGGATACTCCGCTAGACTTTAATTGCCGGTATATGCAATGAAATTCAAGTTCATTCACACATGCATATATTATGGGGGAGTTTGTTCTAAATATTCAACTTGGGTTGTTCGCTAAATTCCATATTTAAACCCTCTCATAGAGATTGTCATCAATTACCAAAATGGGGGAGATTGAAAGAACATGGAGCTCCCATATGTGGTTTTGGTAATTGAGGACAATCCCTATGGACTAACGGTTGCATTGAGAATCAATCTTAGGACATGTCCATAGCCATATGATGGTCTCAAGGTTGCTAGATGGAGAAGATCGAGGACAATGAAGAAGACAAATGAAGATGGTGTTGAAGATGAAGAGAGATGAAGACGGCGTAGAAGATGGATGAAGACGGTGGCGTGTAATTTGGAGGAAGACGGTGGCATGTACAATTATGAAGAGGGTGAAGGCGGAGCTTGCCAATTCGAGAGGAAGAGGAACGCGCAAGGATAAGGTTTGTGCTCGATAGGATAGTAGGTCGCATCATCGGAGAGAGCTCAAACCTTGCATGCATTACATCGTGTTTCTTAGGTCTTCTTGGTTCTTATCCATGAGATAAGTTAGAGCTTGTGTTCATTCTCATGACAAGCTCTAGCTCATCGGAAACGGATTCTGGATGCATCGCATGTTGCATGTGCAAGGGTGATGATTTTGCCGATATACCATATTGAGAGGTTACACCTCTATGACCATGAGAAAATCATCACTCACTCTTTTGCATGTTTTCACCTTGTGTAGTGGTAGCTCTCGTCGTCTTCTTTCCGGAAAAATTGGTTTCACCTCAATCGAAGTTTCCTAGCTCGACATATTGTCGTTTTCGTATCGCAGTTTAAAGAAAAAAAGGGAAGGGCGGTAGTACCGGTTGATACGTCCAAAACGTATCTACTTTCCCGAACACTTTTGCTATTGTTTTGCCTCTAATTTGTGAATTTTGGATACAACTAATACGGACTAACGCTGTTTTCAGCAGAATTGCCCTGGTGTCTCGTTTTTGTGCAGAAACTCAACTTTCAGGAAAATCCCCGGGATTAATTCCAATGGGCCTATTTTCACATAATATTGACGGAGCCAGAAGACCATAAGGAGGGGGGTGAGACGAAATCGCCAGAAGCCATCCAGAACACCGCCGCCATCGCGAAACTCCGTCTCGGGACCAGAAACTCCGTTCTGGCACTCCGCCGGGACGGGGAATTGGAGGAGATCATCGTCATCATCACCACCGACGCCTCTCCATCGTCCAGCCATGTTTCCCCCATCCATGTGTCAGTAATTCCCCCGCTGTAGGCTGAAGGGGATGGTAGGGATTGGATGAGATTGGTCATGTAATAGCATAAGATCGTTAGGGCATAGTGCCTAGTATCCGTAGATGGTACTTTTATGATCTTGTTGCAACTTGTTATGCTTAATGCTTGTCACTAGGGCCCGAGTGCCATGATCTCAGATCTGAACATGTTATTGTTTCATGATGATATTCATTGTTTTATGATCTTACCTGCAAGTTGTATACACATGTTGCTGTCCGGAACCCGAGGCCCCAAAGTGACAGAAATTGGGACAACCGGAGGGAAAGGCGGTGATGTGAGGATCACATGTGTTCACGGAGTGTTAATGCTTTGCTCCTGTGCTCTATTAAAAGGAGTACCTTAATTACCAAGTAGATTCCCTAGAGGCCCGGCTGCCACCGGCTGGTAGGACAAAGATGTTGTGCAAGTTTCTCATTGCGAGCATGTACGACTATATATGGAACACATGCCTATGGTTGTTTAGTACTTGGATACTATTTTATTACTATCTGCAAATGCCCTACTTTGATTGTTACATGATTTCTCTCATCCATGCAGCACCCGTTCATCCATCCCTGTGCCTAAAGTATTTTAATCATGCTGTTTACTATAATCACTACTGTTGTCTTTGTTACACTGCTGCTGATATTTCACTACTGCTACTGCTATAAAACTATTGCTACTGATAAATTCTTGCGAGCAAGTCTGTTTCCAGGTGCAGCTGAATTGATAACTCCGCTGTTAAGGCTTACAAATATTCTTTGGCTCCCCTTGTGTCGAATCAATAAATTGGGTTTTACTTCCCGCGAAGACTGTTGCGATCCCCTATACTTGTGGGTCATCAAGACTATTTTCTGGCGCCGTTGCCGGGGAGCATAGCTTTATTTGCAATTTCACTTGGATTGATATTGTTCGCTGCAAATTCTCCATCATGGGTAAACCTCCCGATCCTAAAGTCGCCATATTACCATCCACTACAAGAAAAGGTACAACTCTGAGTACCTCTGCTGCTCTTGATTCACCATCTGTGATAAGTGATACGTCTCCGACGTATCGATAATTTCTTATGTTCCATGCCACATTATTGATGTTATCTACATGTTTTATGCACACTTTATGTCATATTCGTGCATTTTCTGGAACTAACCTATTAACAAGATGCCGAAGTGCCAGTTGCTGTTTTCTGCTGTTTTTGGTTTCAGAAATCCTAGTAAGGAAATATTCTCGGAATTGGACGAAATCAACGCCCAGGGTCCTATTTTGTCACGAAGCTTCCAGAAGTCCGAAGACGAAACGAAGTGGGGCCACAGGGTGCCCAAACCCTAGGGCGGCGCGGCCCCCCCCTTGGCCGCGCCGCCCTGTCATCTGGGGCCCCTGTGCCCCCTCCTGACTTGCCCTTCCGCCTACTTAAAGCCTCCGTGACGAAACCCCCAGTACCGAGAGCCACGATACGGAAAACCTTCCAGAGACGCCACCAACGCCGATCCCATCTCGGGGGATCCAGGAGATCGCCTCCGGCACCCTGCCGGAGAGGGGAATCATCTCCCGGAGGACTCTACGCCGCCATGGTCGCCTCCGGTGTGATGTGTGAGTAGTCTACCCCTGGACTATGGGTCCATAGCAGTAGCTAGATGGTTGTCTTCTCCCCATTGTGCTATCATTGTCGGATCTTGTGAGCTGCCTAACATGATCAAGATCATCTATCTGTAATTCTATATGTTGCGTTTGTTGGGATCCGATGAATAGAGAATACTTGTTATGTTGATTATCAAAGTTATATCTATGTGTTGTTTATGATCTTGCATGCTCTCCGTTACTAGTAGATGCTCTGGCCAAGTAGATGCTTGTAACTCCAAGAGGGAGTATTTATGCTCGATAGTGGGTTCATGCTCGCATTGACACTGGGACGATGACAGAAAGTTCTAAGGTTGTGTTGTGCTGTTGCCACTAGGGATAAAACATTGATGCTATGTCTAAGGATGTAGTTGTTGATTACATTACGCACCATACTTAATGCAATTGTCTGTTGCTTTGCAACTTAATACTGGAAGGGGTTCGGATGATAACCTGAAGGTGGACTTTTTAGGCATAGATGCAGTTGGATGGCGGTCTATGTACTTTGTCGTAATGCCCAATTAAATCTCACTATACTCATCATGATATGTATGTGCATGGTCATGCTCTCTTTATTTGTCAATTGCCCAACTGTAATTTGTTCACCCAACATGCTGTTTGTCTTATGGGAGAGACACCTCTAGTGAACTGTGGACCCCGGTCCAATTCTCTTTCTTGAAATACAATCTACTTTGCAATACTGTTTCTTGTTTTCTGCAAACAATCATCTTCCACACAATACGGTTAATCCTTTGTTACAGCAAGCCGGTGAGATTGACAACCTCACTGTTTCGTTGGGGCAAAGTACTTTGGTTGTGTTGTGCAGGTTCCACGTTGGCGCCGGAATCCCTGGTGTTGCGCCGCACTACATCCCGCCGCCATCAACCTTCAACGTGCTTCTTGGCTCCTCCTGGTTTGATAAACCTTGGTTTCTTTCTGAGGGAAAACTTGCTGCTGTGCGCATCATACCTTCCTCTTGGGGTTCCCAACGAACGTGTGAGTTACACGCCATCAAGCTAGATTTCTGGCGCCGTTGCCGGGGAGATCAAGACACGCTGCAAGGGGAGTCTCCACTTCTCAATCTCTTTACTTTGTTTTTGTCTTGCTTAGTTTTATTTACTACTTTGTTTGCTGCACTAAATCAAAATACAAAAAAATTAGTTGCTAGATTTACTTTATTTGCTATCTTGTTTGCTATATCAAAAACACAAAAAAATTAGTTACTTGCATTTACTTTATCTAGTTTGCTTTATTTACTACTACTAAAATGAGTAATCCTGAAGTTGAAGTTCGTACGTTTAAGCAACGAGGGGGAGAATGTTTGAGAGATGCTTGGTATAGAATTAGTGATGCCCATAATAGATGCACTAAGAAACACTCCACCATTATTTTACTCAGGAATTTTTATGTTGGTATCTCTAGCTGGAATAGATATGTTCTTGATAGTCTCGCAAAAGGTGACTTCCTAAGTACTCCTGCATTAGAAGCTAGTTGCATTATTGAGAGTTTATTTGGAATACCCCCTGTTGATAAAGTTAAAACTGAAATCTCTCTTGAAGATGTTATGAAAAAATTGGAAACCATAGAGAAAAATTTTCCAAGTATTGAAGCTGAATTGGAAATGTTACTTGATAAAACTGATGAACTTGATAAATCCTTAGGAGGAATTGATGAAAGAATTAGTGTCCTAGGAACTTGTGTTGTCCATGATGATCAAATCAATAGGATTGATGAACTTGAAAAGGTTATGGGAACCTTGGGTTCAACATTTTCTTCTCTTAAATATAAGGAGAAAGCTTATGTGGGTAAGGAGCAAAAGTTTATGTATGTCTCTAAAGTGCCTAAACCAAAGAAGTATTATTATAGGCCTAAAATTGACAAAGCCCTTAGTACCACTGCGGATGGGGGAGCTCATAATAACGATACACCACTCTCCGATAATACTTGATACACACTTTCTGCGCCTAGCTGAAAGGCGTTAAAGAAAAGCGCTTATGGGAGACAACCCATGTTTTTACCTACAGTACTTTGTTTTTATTTTGTGTCTTGGAAGTTGTTTACTACTGTAGCAACCTCTCCTTATCTTAGTTTTGTGTTTTGTTGTGCCAAGTTAAGCCGATGATAGAAAAGTAAGTACTAGATTTGGATTACTGCGCAGTTCCAGATTTCTTTGCTGTCACGAATCTGGGTCTACCTCCCTGTAGGTAGCTCATAAAATTAAGCCAATTTACGTGCATGATCCTCAGATATGTACGCAACTTTCATTCAATTTGAGCATTTTCATTTGAGCAAGTCTGGTGCCATTTTAAAATTCGTCAATACGAACTGTTCTGTTTTGACAGATTCTGCCTTTTATTTCGCATTGCCTCTTTTGTTATGATGGATGAATTTGTTTGATCCACTAATGTCCAGTAGCATTATGCAATGTCCAGAAGTGTTAAGAATGATTGTGTCACCTCTGAATATGTTAATTTTTATTGTGCACTAACCCTCTAATGAGTTGTTTCGAGTTTGGTGTGGAGGAAGTTTTCAAGGATCAAGAGAGGAGTATGATGCAACATGATCAAGGAGAGTGAAAGCTCTAAGCTTGGGGATGCCCCGGTGGTTCACCCCTGCATATTCTAAGAAGACTCAAGCGTCTAAGCTTGGGGATGCCCAAGGCATCCCCTTCTTCATCGACAACATTATCAGGTTCCTCCCCTGAAACTATATTTTTATTCCATCACATCTTATGTGCTTTGCTTGGAGCGTCGGTTTGTTTTTGTTTTTGTTTTGTTTGAATAAAATGGATCCTAGCATTCACTTTATGGGAGAGAGACACGCTCCGCTGTAGCATATGGACAAGTATGTCCTTGGTTTCTACTCATAGTATTCATGGCGAAGTTTCTCCTTCGTTAAATTGTTATATGGTTGGAATTGGAAAATGATACATGTAGTAATTGCTATTAATGTCTTGGGTAATGTGATACTTGGCAATTTTTGTGTTCATGATTAAGCTCTTGCATCATATGCTTTGCACCCATTAATGAAGAAATACATAGAGCATGCTAAAATTTGGTTTGCATATTTGGTTTCTCTAAGGTCTAGATAATTTCTAGTATTGAGTTTGAACAACAAGGAAGACGGTGTAGAGTCTTATAATGTTTTCAATATGTCTTTTATGTGAGTTTTGCTGCACCGGTTCATCCTTGTGTTTGTTTCAAATAAGCCTTGCTAGCCTAAACCTTGTATCGAGAGGGAATACTTCTCATGCATCCAAATACTTGAGCCAACCACTATGCCATTTGTGTCCACCATACCTACCTACTACATGGTATTTTCCGCCATTCCAAAGTAAATTGCTTGAGTGCTACCTTTAAATTCCATCATTCACCTTTGCAATATATAGCTCATGGGACAAATAGCTTAAAAACTATTGTGGTATTGAATATGTAATTATGCACTTTATCTCTTATTAAGTTGCTTGTTGTGCGATAACCATGTTCACTGGGGACGCCATCAACTATTCTTTGTTGAATTTCATGTGAGTTGCTATGCATGTCCGTCTTGTCTGAAGTAAGAGAGATCTACCACCTTATGGTTAAGCATGCATATTGTTAGAGAAGAACATTGGGCCGCTAACTAAAGCCATGATCCATGGTGGAAGTTTCAGTTTTGGACATATATCCTCAATCTCAAATGAGAAAATTATTAATTGTTGTTACATGCTTATGCATAAAAGAGGAGTCCATTATCTGTTGTCTATGTTGTCCCGGTATGGATGTCTAAGTTGAAGAATAATCAATAGCGAGAAATCCAATGCGAGCTTTCTCCTTAGACCTTTGTACAGGCGGCATAGAGGTACCCCTTTGTGACACTTGGTAAAAACATGTACATTGTGATGATCCGGTAGTCCAAGCTAATTAGGACAAGGTGCGGGCACTATTAGTACACTATGCATGAGGCTTGCAACTTGTAAGATATAATTTACATGATACATATGCTTTATTACTACCGTTGACAAAATTGTTTCATATTTTCAAAATCAAAGCTCTAGCACAAATATAGCAATCGATGTTTTTCCTCAATGGAGGACCATTCTTTTACTTTCAATGTTGAGTCAGTTCACCTATTTCTCTCCACCTCAAGAAGCAAACACTTGTGTGAACTGTGCATTGATTCCTACATACTTGCTTATTGCACTTATTATATTACTCTATGTTGACAATATCCATGAGATATACATGTTATAAGTTGAAAGCAACCGCTGAAACTTCATCTTCCTTTGTGTTGCTTCAATGATTTTACTTTGAATTATTGCTTTATGAGTTAACTCTTATGCAAGACTTATTGATGCTTGTCTTGAAGTGCTATTCATGAAAAGTCTTTGCTTTATGATTCACTTGTTTACTCATGTCATATACATTGTTTTGATCGCTGCATTCACTACATATGCTTTACAAATAGTATGATCAAGATTATGATGGCATGTCACTCCACAAATTATCTGTGTTATCGTTTTACCTGCTCGGGACGAGCAGAACTAAGCTTGGGGATGCTCATACGTCTCCGACGTATCGATAATTTCTTATGTTCCATGCCACATTATTGATGTTATCTACATGTTTTATGCACACTTTATGTCATATTCGTGCATTTTCTGGAACTAACCTATTAACAAGATGCCGAAGTGCCAGTTGCTGTTTTCTGCTGTTTTTGGTTTCAGAAATCCTAGTAAGGAAATATTCTCGGAATTGGACGAAATCAACGCCCAGGGTCCTATTTTGCCACGAAGCTTCCAGAAGTCCGAAGACGAAACGAAGTGGGGCCACAGGGTGCCCAAACCCTAGGGCGGCGCGGCCCCCCCCTTGGCCGCGCCGCCCTGTCATCTGGGGCCCCTGTGCCCCCTCCTGACTTGCCCTTCCGCCTACTTAAAGCCTCCGTGACGAAACCCCCAGTACCGAGAGCCACGATACGGAAAACCTTCCAGAGACGCCGCCAACGCCGATCCCATCTCGGGGGATCCAGGAGATCGCCTCCGGCACCCTGCCGGAGAGGGGAATCATCTCCCGGAGGACTCTACGCCGCCATGGTCGCCTCCGGTGTGATGTGTGAGTAGTCTACCCCTGGACTATGGGTCCATAGCAGTAGCTAGATGGTTGTCTTCTCCCCATTGTGCTATCATTGTCGGATCTTGTGAGCTGCCTAACATGATCAAGATCATATATCTGTAATTCTATATGTTGCGTTTGTTGGGATCCGATGAATAGAGAATACTTGTTATGTTGATTATCAAAGTTATATCTATGTGTTGTTTATGATCTTGCATGCTCTCCGTTACTAGTAGATGCTCTGGCCAAGTAGATGCTTGTAACTCCAAGAGGGAGTATTTATGCTCGATAGTGGGTTCATGCTGCATTGACACAGGACGGTGAGAGAAAGTTCTAAGGTTGTGTTGTGCTGTTGCCACTAGGGATAAAACATTGATGCTATGTCTAAGGATGTAGTTGTTGATTACATTACGCACCATACTTAATGCAATTGTCTGTTGCTTTGCAACTTAATACTGGAAGGGGTTCGGATGATAACCTGAAGGTGGACTTTTTAGGCATAGATGTAGTTGGATGGCGGTCTATGTACTTTGTCGTAATGCCCAATTAAATCTCACTATACTCATCATGATATGTATGTGCATGGTCATGCTCTCTTTATTTGTCAATTGCCCAACTGTAATTTGTTCACCCAACATGCTGTTTGTCTTATGGGAGAGACACCTCTAGTGAACTGTGGACCCCGGTCCAATTCTCTTTACTGAAATACAATCTACTGCAATACTGTTTTACTGTTTTCTGCAAACAATCATCTTCCACACAATACGGTTAATCCTTTGTTACAGCAAGCCGGTGAGATTGACAACCTCACTGTTTCGTTGGGGCAAAGTACTTTGGTTGTGTTGTGCAGGTTCCACGTTGGCGCCGGAATCCCTGGTGTTGCGCCGCACTACATCCCGCCGCCATCAACCTTCAACGTGCTTCTTGGCTCCTCCTGGTTCGATAAACCTTGGTTTCTTTCTGAGGGAAAACTTGCTGCTGTGCGCATCATACCTTCCTCTTGGGGTTCCCAACGAACGTGTGAGTTACACGCCATCAATAAGTCAACTTGTTTCACCACCACAAGCTGCACATGCTGGTACTTCTGCTGAATCTGAAAATTCTTATAATTTTGATGATGCTTCTACTGTGCTTGATGATACTGGTTCGTTAGGATCTTTTCTAGATGCTACAATTGCTAGGTCTAGACGAATTGAAAATGATGAAACTCCTAATGAAAATAATTTTACACCTGTTAATTCACCCGAGTCTGTTGAATACTCTAGTGATAATCTTGATGAAGATTATGTGGAACTTGATGATGATTTTATTGATAAATGCAATGGTACTACTGGTACAAGTAATATTAAAAAGCTTCTTGCACAACATACTGTTAGATATAAACTGTCTCCTGATCCTAAATTTGCCACATCTCCTATAAACATTAAGGATAAGGATTATGATTTTTCTCTTGATTTATCTCATATATCTATTGTTGAGAAAACACCTTTTTGTGGTACTGAAAAAGAAAGTGCTGTAGAACACATGAATGAGCTTTCTACTTTGAGTAGCTTGTTTTCTGATGATATCAAGAAGCGTACTTATTTTGTTGTTAAAATTTTTCCTTTCTCACTAAAGGATGATGCTAAAACTTGGTATAATAGTTTGCCTCCTGATTCTATTGATAGTCCAAGTGGTTTGCTTGATGTTTTCTTTCGAAAATACTTTCCTGCTAGTGCTCGACATATTGCTTTGCAGAAAATTTATAGTTTTGACTAGGAAGATGGAGAGAAATTGCCTGAAGCTTGGGCAAGGTTTTGCTCTCTTATCAGAGCTCGGCCTGGACATGATGTGGAAAAGCATGATTTACTTGATATATTTTATAGTGGACTAACCATTGAGTCTAGGGCATACCTGGATATTTGTGCTGGTTGTGTTTTCAGGAAAAGAACTCCAGACGAAGCTGAAGAATTATTGGCTAGAATAGGCCGAAATCATGATGATTGGACTACACCTGAACCAACCCCGACGCCAATATTGAAGAAGAGGGGTATGATCAAATTAAATGATGAAGATATGAGGGAAGCCAAGAAATCTCTTAAGGATAAAGGTATTAAATCTGAAGATGTGAATAATTTACCCCCCATAGAAGATTTATGTAAGATAACTCCCCCTTCATCCATGATTGAGGTACACTCTCTTCAACGCTTTACTAGGGAAGATATTCCTTATTCAAAACCTCCTGCTCAATGTTTAGATGAGTTTGATAATTATATTGTTAAGCAAAATAATTTTAATATGAGAGTAGAGAATCATTTAATGGAAAATTCTCAAGCTATTAGTAAATTGCATGATATTGTGGAGAGAACCTCCAATGATGTTAAGATGCTTGTTAAACCTTTTCATATGGTTCGAACTCAAATTGATCAACTCACTAAAGTGCAAATTGACTTGTTAAAAAATAGTTCTAAAGAAAAACATGCTTATGAAGTAACAACTAGAGGCAGTGTTTCTACTCAGGATCCTCTATATCCTGAGGGGCATCCCAAAAGAGTTGAACAAGATTCTCAACGAACTGAAACTAGTGCTCCTTCTAAGAAAAAGAAGAAACATAAAACTGTTGTAGAATCCTCTGAGCCTGTTAATGATCCTAATAGTATTTCTATTTCTGATGTTGAAACTGAAAGTGGTAATGAACATGATAAAGATAATGATAAGAATGATGCTTCTGATAAAGAAGAGGGTGAAGATGAACCTGAAAAGCATGCTAAAAATAAAAAGTATACTAAAGAAGATTTTATTGCTAAGAAACATGGTAATGAAAGAGAACCTTGGGTTCAAAAGCAAATGCCTTTTCCTGCTAAGAAAATAAAATCAAAGGAAGAAGAACACTATAATAAATTTTGTGATTGGATGAAACCTTTGTTCTTGCAAATCCCTTTGACTGATGCTATTAAATTGCCTCCTTATTCAAAGTATATGAAAGATATTGTCTCTAACAAAAGTAAAATTCCTAATGAGGAGATTTCCACTATGCTTGCTAATTACTCTTTAAATGGCAAAGTTCCAAAGAAGCTGGGCGACCCAGGTATACCGACTATTCCTTGTTCCATCAAGAATAATTATGTTAGAACTACTCTATGTGATTTGGGAGTAGGAGTTAGTGTTATGCCTTTTTCTCTTTACAAGAGACTTTATTTAGATAAGTTGATACCAACTGATATATCTTTGCAAATGGCTGATAAATCTACTGCTATTCCTGTTGGTATATGTGAGGATGTTCCTGTTCAAGTTACTAATAATTGCTTAATATTAACTGATTTTGTTGTGTTGGAAATGCCTGAAGATGATAATATGTCTATTATTTTTGTGAGACCTTTTCTTAACACTGCAGGGGTTGTTATTGATTGCAATAAAGGAAAAGTTACTTTCAATTTTGATGACAAAGAGCATACTGTTTATTTTCCTAAGAGGATTGATAAAGTATGTGGAGTTAATACAATTTCAAATGTGAGAAATATCAAAGTGGGAGTTATTGATTGTCCTATATATGAGCCTAAAGAAGGATATCAAAATATTATGATTGGATCCATATCAATTCAATACAAGGTAACATGATTGATTTGAAGTTTATTTCTTCTTATGTCATGTAAAATTTATTTGGTGGCAAGACTTGATCAAGCTTGTTAACAAGTACATTTTATATGCATAGAGGAGCTAAACAACATTTCTTTCCTCCTCCACTTGTTTTACTTGCTGTAGCACTACTTGTTTTGCAAGATGCTTTAGTTGTTTAGAGGTTTGAAAATCTTTTTCTGCCCAGTAATAATAATTTTAACACCCAGAAATGTGCATTTTTCAAAGTTTTCAAAAATTCACAAAAATTATACCGTTGGTCTTATTTTTCGAAGAGCTACCTGGGAGCACCTGGGGCTGACCAGTGGGGCACCCCAGGGCTGCCCCCATGTGCCGGCGCGGCCAAGGAGGGGGCACGCCACCCTATGGTGTGGGCCCCTCCTTGCCCCACTAAGTCATCTCTTCCTCCCATTATACTCTCTCTCCCGAAAAAACTCGTACCAACTTTCTCTCACTCGCGTTTTTGCTCAAGAGCTCAGGATTTCTCGATCTCTTTGCTCAGCCCAGATTTATTTCTGAAATTTGGCACATTTGCTCTCCGGTATGTGACTCCTCCGATTATCCAAATAGAATTTTGTTAGGTTGAGTATATCTTGAATATTTTGCTGCTGTAGGTAACATGTTAAGTGAGCTTGCATGCTTGTTCTAAGTTGTAAGAATTACTTTTGATGCATGTTTAGTACTCTACCAAGTTCCTATAGTAGTTTCCCTCATTTATATGTCTCAAATCCAACTTTTATAATGTTTATTGAAAAATTTCAGAAAATGGAGTGGAATAGGCACCAACTCAACCAACAAGAATTGGAGGTGCATGAAGTTATGAGAGTTCACCGTGAAGAGGGAGTATACCCCTCTTACTACCCATGCACCGATTTTATGAGGAGTGCAGGAATCTTGCAGGATGTTCAAAATCTGATTTCCAATGCAGGGTTGGAAAGTTTTGTTGTTAGTGAATCTTACCAATATGCAAAACTAACCATGTCGGTGGTGCAGGATTTTGAATTCGATTGGTCCTAATCTAACCCCATGGTTCGATACAAAATTTATAATAAAACTGTCAACTTGCCCTTTGATGATTTTTGTGCAGCAATTAGAGTGCCATAATGGGGATCATGTGAGAAGGTTAGAGGACTGCCGTAGGAGCTCTTGAGTCTATACAAGACGATCTGCAAAGGGAGAAGCTTCTCAAATGAGAGTGGTAAAATTAGTAGTATTCAACTCCCAGCTATTCGCTACTTTGCTTACTTCATCACCAAGTGCATTCTTGCTAGAAAGAATGCAAATAAGTTATCTATCCAGGATTTGGCTTTCCTAGCTGCTGCATTGCAATGTGATTGGACTTATAATTTGGGTGCTTTGATAGCCTTTAGACTCGCTACTAACCGTGAAAAAGGAGGAATTTGTTGTTAGCTATGCATGGTGTAGAACCTCATCCTCTTGATGTTCAGCTCTCCATAGAGAGACTTGATATTGTTTCGATGATTAAACATGACTTTGTTTCTGATTGGTCTAATTTGAGTAACCTGTCTTATAAGATAACCTTTTACAAGAAAAAATGGAGAACAACTAAAAAAACTGAAAAGCTAGTTGGATTGCCTGCACCTGCTTTGTTTAACCTTGATTCCAGGCAAAATTGGTCGGCCACAGAAGATGAACTTAATGCATACATAGAGGGGGGTGGCCATCATGCAGAGGACGACACGGAGGAGGCTGAGGAACCCCTCGACTTGTCATCCGATGAGGCGAGTTCCTCACATCAACATTTTGGGCATGTGGAGCGTTCACCCTTTTCTTCTGCACCGGGACCTTATTATGACCACGCCATGTATGATCCACCGGCGTGGAACCCTGACCCTCGCTGGGGGTGATCTCCAGTTAGGCCAAAATCCTAAGCTTGGGGGGAGGTATGCCGGCATCACTCATTCATTGCATATTACAATTGCCGGATACTTGTACATAATTGTTTAGTTTCTTAAGGTGGTTTCTAATAAGAAGGAGATGATATTTGGGGAAGTGCTGTTTGAAAACAGATTATGGACTGATACCAAAAAAAATTCCCCAAAACAGCCAGAACGTTATTTTGCGAAGCCAATTTTTGTGAATGTTCCCCAGGTTATTATCTAACTTTAATTAGTTGAGCACGTTTCAAGCTGAGCAGCGTAAGATTTTCTTAAAAATCGATTACTGTACTGCTGTCAAGTTTGACGAATTTCTGCTACTTTGTGTTTATGTGACTCTTTTAGTTTTCATTTTCTTGTTTTTGCTTTGTTTCTTTCCTAAAACACAAAAAGAACAAAAATATTTCTGTTGTTTCTCTTTACCATTTGTTTATTTTGGTTTTTGTTCCTATTTTGCTTTATTTGCTATCATTGGTTTGCTATGAGAAAATCCAAAAAGATTTTGGTTTGTTTGTCTGTTTCCTGTTGTTCTTGTTTCCATTTCGAAAACACCAAAAATATTTGTTGTTCTTCTTTGGTTTTGTAAAGTTTATTATGGAGTTCAGCGGTTTTCGGTGGCTGGAGCTTGATTTCATTCCATATTATTCAAGCTACACAAGTGAAAGGCAATAATGACGATCTACGACAATTTGACTGTGGTGAGAGGCTGGTATGAACTCTATTTGTTTTCATTTTTGTACATATACTCATCCATGTGAGCATGCTTAGTTGGTTCATGTGAGGTATATGTCATTTAAGAAAGTCTAGTAGTTCATGATCTCTCATGTTTAGCTCCAGTTTATTAATACGAGTAGCATGTCATAGATATTTGCTTGCATTGTTTTATTCATAAATAGGTATGACATTGTGGTATCCTCCTCTGAATAATTCACTTGAATCGACTTGGCACATGCTCACGCATGCATATCATTGAACAAAAGTCAATTAAGCCTCGATGATTTACTTTGCCTCAGAGTTTTTGTATCACTTTTATGCCTCCGTTAATTTATTTTGTCGCAAGCATGATTATGACGGTTACTGATCTCTTGATTGTCGCTTCCCAGTCTATTGCTAGCTGCTGTCTACAATTGGCTTCTTTTCCTGTAGACAGTGTTGGGCCTCCAAGAGCAGAGGTTTGTAGAACAGCAGCAAGTTTTCCCTTAAGTGGATCACCCAAGGTTTATCGAACTCAGGGAGGAAGAGGTCAAAGATATCCCTCTCAAGCAACCCTGCAATCATGATACAAGAAGTATCTTGTGTCCCCAACACACCTAATACACTTGTCAGATGTATAGGTGCACTAGTTCGGCGAAGAGATAGTGAAATACAAGTAATATGGATGAATATGAGTGGTAATAGCAATCTGAATAAAATATGGCAGCAAGCAAACATGCAGTGGAACAGTGAATAAACGGAGATTCAATGTGTGGAAACAAGGCCTAGGGATCATACTTTCACTAGTGGACACTCTCAACATTGCAATCATAAAGGAATATAAATAAGCACTTCACTATGCTATTCTGAATTATTCTCTGGCAAGATAACGAACTGATACGTCTCCAACGTATCGATAATTTCTTATGT
Source organism: Lolium perenne (assembly GCF_019359855.2). Classification (NCBI taxonomy): domain Eukaryota; kingdom Viridiplantae; phylum Streptophyta; class Magnoliopsida; order Poales; family Poaceae; genus Lolium; species Lolium perenne. Next base: position 215,569,752 of record NC_067249.2, read on the forward strand.
TCCATGCTACTTTATTGATGATACCTACATGTTTTATACATACTTTATGTCATATTTATGCATTTTCCGGCACTAACCTATTAACAAGATGCCGAAGAGCCAGTTGCTGTTTTCTGCTGTTTTTGGTTTCAGAAATCCTAGTAAGGAAATATTCTCGGAATTGGACGGAATCAATGCCCAGGATCTTATTTTTCCACGAAGCTTCCAGAACACCGGGGGAGATACGAAGTGGGGCGACGAGGTGGCGACATGCTAGGGCGGCGCGGCCCAAGCCCTGGCCGCGCCGGCCTGTTGTGTGGGCCCCTCGCATCGCCCCTAAACCTACCTCTTCGCCTATAAGAAGCCTTCGTCGATAATAACTCCAGTACCGAGAGCCACGATACGGAAAACCTTCCAGAGACGCCGCCGCCAATCCCATCTCGGGGGATTCAGGAGATCGCCTCCGGCACCCTGCCGGAGAGGGGAATCATCTCCCGGAGTAATGTGTGAGTAGTTCACCCCTGGACTATGGGTCCATAGCAGTAGCTAGATGGTCATCTTCTCCTAATTGTGCTATCATTGTTGGATCTTGTGAGCTGCCTAACATGATCAAGATCATCTATCTGTAATACTATATGTTGCGTTTGTTGGGATCGGATGAATAGTGAATGCTATGTTATGATGATTATCAATCTATCATCTATGTGTTGTTTATGATCTTGCATGCTCTCCGTTGCTAGTAGAGGCTCTGGCCAAGTTTTTGCTTGTAACTCCAAGAGGGAGTATTTATGCTCGATAGTGGGTTCATGCCTCCATTAAATCTAGGACAGTGACAGAAAGTTCTAAGGTTGTGGATGTGCTGTTGCCACTAGGGATAAGACATCAATGCTATGTCTAAGGATATATTTGTTGATTACATTACACACCATACTTAATGCAATTGTCTGTTGTTTACAACTTAATACTGGAGGGGGTTCGGATGATAACCTGAAGGTGGACTTTTTAGGCATAGATGCATGCTGGATAGCGGTCTATGTACTTTGTCGTAATGCCCAATTAAATCTCACACTACTCATCATAACATGTATGTGCATGGTCATGCCCTCTCTATTTGTCAATTGCCCAACTGTAATTTGTTCACCCAACATGCTTATTCTTATGGGAGAGACACCTCTAGTGAACTGTGGACCCCGGTCCATTCTTTTACATCGAATACAATCTACTGCAATACTCGTTCTACTATTCTCTGCAAACATCATCATCCACACTATACATCTAATCCTTTGTTACAGCAAGCCAGTGAGATTGACAAACTCACTGTTACGTTGGGACAAAGTACTTTGGTTGTGTTGTGCAGGTTCCACGTTGGCGCCGGAATCCCTGGTGTTGCGCCGCACTACACTCCGCCGTCATCAAACTTCAACGTGCTTCTTGGCTCCCACTGGTTCGATAAACCTTGGTTTCTTACCGAGGGAAAACTTGCCACTGTACGCATCACACCTTCCTCTTGGGGTTCCCAACGGGCACGTCGACTGCGCGCTAGCATTAAGATTTTCTGGCGCCGTTGCCGGGGAGATCAAGAGACGCTGCAAGGGGAGTCTCCACTTCCAATCTCTTTACTTGTTTTTGTCTTGCTTTATTTTATTTACTACTTTGTTTGCTGCGTTATATCAAAACACAAAAAAATTAGTTGCTAGCTTTACTTTATTTACTGTCTTGTTTGCAATCTCCATATTAAAAACATAAAAAAATTAGTTACTTGCATTTACTTTATTTGCTTTTTGTTTATTTCATCATGTTTCCTCCTAATTTCACTTTAAAAGATATACCGGTATGACAAGGGTATATAATTGGAAGAGATAATATAGAAGAATTTTTCACCCATGTTTGTATGCACGAAGATCTTGAAGATATACCCCTGGCAAAAACTGTCCCTACCTATGAAAGTGCCTCTGCTTGTTTGGTACGCATGATAGAAACTAGATTTATTAGTCTCAACCCCATGATACAACACATGTTTCTTACACTTTCTGATATGGAGAGGTGAGAAAAGAGAGATTTTGTTTTAAAAGTCCTTGTTCGAGAATTTGAGGATATAGCTAAAGAAGCTAGAAAAGTTTTTATTAAGCATAAGAGGCTTGGTATGTTCACCGATTTTAAAAGAACACTTAAAAAGATGGACATGGATAGAATAAAGCATACTAATAATGTTAATGATGGTGGGGAGATTAAAGCACCAATACCTTGCAAGCTCCTAGGAATGCATGAAGCTCTAGATGATAATTATGCTTGGCTTGTCCCTGGAAATTTGTTTGATGAGAATAGCAAGCCTAAGACTAATGAAAAGGGCGACTCTAAAAATTACATATACAAAATACAATGCATGGTTGAGAAAACTCCAAACCCCGCTGTTGATACTTCGTCTCTTGATAATACTTGATACACACTTTCTGCGCCTAGCTAAAAGGCGTTAAAGAAAAGCGCTTATGGGAGACAACCCATGATTTTACTACAGTACTTCTGTTTTATATTTGAGTCTTGGAAGTTGTTACTACTGTAGCAAACTCTACTTATCTTAATTTTGTTGCATTGTTGTGCCAAGTAAAGTCTTTGATAGTAAGGTTCATACTAGATTTGGATTACTGCACAGAAACAGATTTCTTGCTGTCACGAATCTGGGCTGAATTCTCTGTAGGTAACTCAGACAATTCTGCCAATTTACGTGAGTGATCCTCAGATATGTACGCAACTTTCATTTAATTTGAGAATTTTCATTTGAGCAAGTCTGGTGCCTCTTAGAAATTCGTCTTTACGGACTGTTCTGTTTTGACAGATTCTGCCTTTTATTTCGCATTGCCTGTTTTGCTATGCTTGATGGATTTTTCTATTCCATTAACTTTCAGTAGCTTTGTGAAATGTCCAGAAGTGTTAATAATGATTATGTCACCTCTAAACATGTGAATTTTTATTGTGCACTAACCCTCTAATAAGTTGTTTTGAGTTTGGTGTGGAGGAAGTTTTCAAGGATCAAGAGAGGAGGATGATACAATATGATCAAGGAGAGTGAAAGCTCTAAGCTTGGGGATTCCCCGGTGGTTCATCCCTGCATATTTCAAGAATACTCAAGCATATAAGCTTGGGGATGCCCAAGGCATCCCCTTCTTCATCGACAACATTATCAGGTTCCTCTAGTGAAACTATATTTTTATTCTGTCACATCTTATGTTCTTTACTTGGAGCGTCTGTTTGTTTTTGTTTTTGTTTTGTTTGAATAAAGTTGGATCCTAGCATTAATTGTGTGGGAGAGAGACACGCTCCGCTGTTGCATATGGACAAATATGTCCTTGGCTTTACTCATAATGTTCATGGCGAAGGATAAACTGCTTCGTTAATTGTTATATGGTTGGAAACGGGAAATGCTACATGTGGTAATTGGTAGGATGTCTTGAATAATTTGATACTTGGCAATTGTTATAGATCATGTTTAATCTCTTGCATCATATACTTTGCACCTATTAGTGAAGAAATACATAGAGCTTGTTGAAATTTGGTTTGCATGATTGGTCTCTCTAAAGTCTAGATATTTTCTAGTAAGGGTTTGAGTAACAAGGATGACAGTGTAGAGTCTTATAATGCTTGAAATATGTTTTTATGTGAGTTTTGTTGTACCGGTTCATGCTTGTGTTTGCTTCAAATAACCTTGCTAGCCCAAGCCTTGTATTGAGAGGGATTACTTCTCGTGCATCCAAATCCTTGAGCCAAAAACTATGCCATTTGTGTCCACCATACCTACCTACTACATGGTATTTCTCCGACATTCCAAAGTAAATTGCTTGAGTGCTACCTTTAAATTTCTATCCTTAGTCTTTCCAATATATAGCTCATGGGATAAATAGCCTAAAAACTATTGTGGTATTGAATATGTACTTATGTATTTTATTTCTTATTAAGTTGCTTGTTGTGCGGTAACCATGTTCCTGGGGACGCCATCAACTACCTTTGTTGAATATCATGTGAGTTGCTATGCATGTTCGTCTTGTCTGAAGTAAGGGCGATTTACCATGAGTTGAATGGTTTGAGCATGCATATTGTTAGAGAAGAACATTGGGCCGCTAACTAAAGCCATGATCCATGGTGGAAGTTTCAGTTTTGGACAACAATCCTCAATCTCTTATGAGAATATTATTTGTTGTTGAATGCTTAAGCATTAAAGAGGAGTCCATTATCTGTTGTCTATGTTGTCCCGGTATGGATGTCTAAGTTGAGAATAATCAAAAGCGAGAAATCCAATGCGAGCTTTCTCCTTAGACCTTTGTACAGGCGGCATAGAGGTACCCCTTTGTGATACTTGGTTAAAACATATGTATTGCGGTGATAATCCAGGTAATCCGAGCTAATTAGGACAAGGTGCGGTCACTATTGGTATACTATGCATGAGGCTTGCAACTTGTAGGATATAATTTACATAAGGCATATGCTTTATTACTACCGTTGACAAAATTGTTTCTTGTTTTCAAAATAAAAGCTCTAGCACAAATATAGCAATCGATGCTTCCCTCTTTGAAGGGCCTTTCTTCTGCTTTTATGTTGAGTCAGTTTACCTATTTCCTCCCATCTCAAGAAGCAAACACTTGTGTTAACTGTGCATTGATTCTTACATACTTGCATATTTGCATTCATCATATTACTTTATGTTGACAACTATCCATGAGATATACATGTTACAAGTTGAAAGCAACCGCTGAAACTTAATCTTCCTTTGTGTTGCTTCAATACCTTTACTATGAATTTATAGCTTTATGAGTTAACTCTTATGCAAGACTTATTGATGCTTGTCTTGAAAGTACTATTCATGAAAAGTCTTTGCTATATGATTCAGTTGTTTACTCATTGTCTTTACCATTGCTTTGGATCCATGCATTCATTACATATGCTTACAATAGTATTGATCAAGATTATGATGGCATGTCACTTCAGAAATTATCTTTGTTATCGTTTACCTACTCGGGATGAGTAGGAACTAAGCTTGGGGATGCTGATACGTCTCCAACGTATCGATAATTTCTTATGTTCCATGCTACTTTATTGATGATACCTACATGTTTTATACATACTTTATGTCATATTTATGCATTTTCCGGCACTAACCTATTAACAAGATGCCGAAGAGCCAGTTGCTGTTTTCTGCTGTTTTTGGTTTCAGAAATCCTAGTAAGGAAATATTCTCGGAATTGGACGAAATCAACGCCCAGGATCTTATTTTTCCACGAAGCTTCCAGAACACCGGGGGAGATACGAAGTGGGGCGACGTGGCGGCGACACGCTAGGGCGGCGTGGCCCAAGCCTTGGCCGCGCCGGCCTGTTGTGTGGGCCCCTCACGTCGCCCCTAAACCTACCTCTTCGCCTATAAGAAGCCTTCGTCAATAATAACTCCAGTACCGAGAGCCACGATACGGAAAACCTTCCAGAGACGCCGCCGCCAATCCCATCTCGGGGGATTCAGGAGATCGCCTCCGGCACCCTGCCGGAGAGGGGAATCATCTCCCGGAGGACTCTACACCGCCATGGTCGCCTCTGGAGTGATGTGTGAGTAGTTCACCCCTGGACTATGGGTCCATAGCAGTAGCTAGATGGTTGTCTTCTCCTAATTGTGCTATCATTGTTGGATCTTGTGAGCTGCCTAACATGATCAAGATCATCTATCTGTAATACTATATGTTGCGTTTGTTGGGATCCGATGAATAGTGAATGCTATGCTATGTTGATTATCAATCTATCATCTATGTGTTTTTTATGATCTTGCATGCTCTCCGTTGCTAGTAGAGGCTCTGGCCAAGTTTTTGCTTGTAACTCCAAGAGGGAGTATTTATGCTCGATAGTGGGTTCATACCTCCATTAAATCTGGGACAGTGAGAGAAAGTTCTAAGGTTGTGGATGTGCTGTTGCCACTAGGGATAAAACATCAATGCTATGTCTAAGGATATATTTGTTGATTACATTACGCACCATACTTAATGCAATTGTCTGTTGTTTACAACTTAATACTGGAGGGGGTTCGAATGATAACCTGAAGGTGGACTTTTTAGGCATAGATGCATGCTGGATAGCGGCTATGTACTTTGTCGTAATGCCCAATTAAATCTCACACTACTCATCATAACATGTATGTGCATGGTCATGCCCTCTCTATTTGTCAATTGCCCAACTGTAATTTGTTCACCCAACATGCTTATTCTTATGGGAGAGACACCTCTAGTGAACTGTGGACCCCGGTCCATTCTTTTACATCGAATACAATCTACTGCAATACTCGTTCTACTGTTCTCTGCAAACATCATCATCCACACTATACATCTAATCCTTTGTTACAGCAAGCCGGTGAGATTGACAACCTCACTGTTATGTTGGGACAAAGTACTTTGGTTGTGTTGTGCAGGTTCCACGTTGGCGCCGGAATCCCTGGTGTTGCGCCGCACTACACTCCGCCGTCATCAACCTTCAACGTGCTTCTTGGCTCCTACTGGTTCGATAAACCTTGGTTTCTTACTGAGGGAAAACTTGCCACTGTACGCATCACACCTTCCTCTTGGGGTTCCCAACGGGCACGTTGACTGCGCGCCAGCATCACGAACTGTAATTCATCATGTAGGCAAACCTTAAAGATGTATTCCCAAGTACTAATAAACACCCCACGCTGTCACTGTGAGCATTCATAGGAGGTACTAACACACCACAATTTCATAGAGACATCCAACTCAAATCATAACTCAGTGAATAAGTATTCTGTGAAATATAGCCTAAGAGACCCACACGGTGCACACACTGTCACCTTTACACACGTGGGACAAGGAGTCTCCGAAGATCACATAAGTAAAATCCACTTGAATAGCATAACGACATCTGGATTACTAAGCTCATCATATGGATCTCAATCATGTAAGGCAGCTCATGAAATCATTGTATTGAAGTACATGGGAGAGAGAGATTAACCACATAGCTACCGGTACAGCCCTTAGCCTCGATGGAGAACTACTCCCTCCTCCTGGGAGACAACAGCCGTGATGGCAGTGATGTCGATGGAGATGCCTTCCGGGGGCACTTCCCCGTCCCGGCGGCGTGCCGGAACAGAGACTCCTATCCCCCAGATCTTGGCTTCGCGATGGCGGCGGCTCTGGAAGGTTTCTCGTACCGTGGCTTATTCGTCTCGATGTTTTAGGTCAGGGAGGCTTAAATAGGCGAAGAGTCGGAGTCGGAGGGGGTCTGGTGGCTCCACACACTAGGGGGCGCGCCACCCCTTGGCCGCGCCGCCACCACGTGTGGGGCCTCCAGGGCTCCCCTCTGGTCCCACTCTGGCTCTCTGGAAGCTTCCGGGAAAAATAAGGTTCTAGGCGTTGATTTCGTCCAATTCCGAGAATATTTCCTTATTAGGATTTCTGAAACAAAAAACAACATAAAACAGGAACTGGCACTTCGGCATCTCGTCAATAGGTTAGTTCCGGAAAATGCATCAAAACGATATAAAGTGTGAACAAAACATGTAGGTATTGTCATAAAACAAGCATGGAACATAAGAAATTATCGATACGTTGGAGACGTATCAGCATCCCCAAGCTTAGTTCCTACTCGCCCTCGAGTAGGTAAACGATAACAAAGATAAATTCTGAAGTGACATGCTACCAACATAATCTTGATCCAGTAATGATGTAAAGCATATGAACTGAGATCAAATCACTCAAAGCAAATGTCTATATTGATATAAGGGATGATAATGCAAGAGTTAAAAAAGCTAGAAGTTTTCATGGACTATTGCTTTAAAGACATGAAACCGTACAAAGTTCATTAAAGATGTGTTAAGTATTCAGCGTAGAAGTTCTATCCTTCATTCCAAGCATCAAGTAAATTTTCACAACATAAGAAGAATTCAGTCAAGTAAACATAAACATGAACATCATGAATCAACTGTTTCGAAGTCTACTCAACCGGTGAGCGCAAGCATTTGGTATTAGCACCAGGATGTTATGGCATAAAGAACGTTAATGGGGGTTTGGAAGGCCAAATGGAAGAAAGTCTTACAAAGCTATAAGTGATCATTAGACAAGAGGAAGTCTTATGATCGAAGCTATGCAATGAGTAGTGATTGCCATGCAACGGATGCACATAGAGCTATATGTGTATGAAAGCTCTCCAATGGAACTAGTGGGGGTGCATCCAACTTGGTTGCTCACAAAGACCTAGAGCACTTTTGAGGAAGCTCATCATTGGAATATACAACCCAAGTTCTATAGTGTAAATTCCACACATAGTTATACTAGTAAAACATGAAAACTCTCTCATATGGAGTGTAGGTGCTAAACACGAGCACAAATGATGAATATGAATACTGCAGGTGCTAAAACATGAGCACAAGTGTGGATAAAAGATAGTAATGCTGCCCCCTTTTTCTTTATTCTCTTTCTTTTTCTTTTTCTTTTCTATTTTTTTCTTTCTTTTCTTTTTCTCTTTTTGATGGCCTCCATGGCTCTTTTCACTTTTAGGGGCAACATCCTAATATGACAACACACTTTTTGATACAAATAACTCATAATGAATAAAACATGATGTATGAAACTGTATGCCTCTGCCAGTGTAGCAGGATGTGCAATGATCTAGCGTAACATGGGTAAACCACACATCAGCTGTATAGAATCATGCAAAGAAATATATAAATGATAAATGACAACATGTAATGTAAAATGGAAGTTGCATGGCAATATATCTCGGAACAGCTATGGAAATGCTGTGGTAGGTAGGTATGGTGGCTGTTTTGAGGAGATGTATGGGCTTATGTGTAGGAGAACAAGAGAAAGTCCTCCCACGGGTTTGGATGTACCGGCGAAGTATGCACAATTCTCAATGTGAGCAAAAGGCAATGCACAGTACCGAAGAGGCTAGCAAATTTGGATGGTGGAAGTGCCAAAAACCGTAGGTTAACATTAGTCAAAAAGAACTCACAAGCTTATTGCAAACATCTAGCAGGTTCAACATTAAGAGCATGATTAAAATTTACTCCAAGGAGGGCCGTTCACGGTGGCACAAGTACCCCGCTAGCTCCCTCGACCTTTAGCACAACTTAGTTATTACGATGAACTCTCAGAAATGGAAAGCTATCAAGTCCAACTACACCTTCAACTATTTAAATAGAGTTTGTACTACGGCACAAGCTTAAAGACAACAATCCACTACTGATTTTAACTTATTTAAACAACAAGCCTTACCATCTAAATACCTCAAAACGTTTGCAAAGAATCAAGTTATCAAAGCTCAATGATCTACAAGATTATGCAAGTGTTTCATTATACCACTACCACATGCAACATTTCCTGAACCGACCAAATAACAATGAACGAAGCAGTTTCAACCTTCGCCATGAACATTAAAAGCTAAGAACACATGTGTTCATATGAACCAGCGGAGCGTGTCTCTCTCCCACACAAGCATTTATTCAGAGAATGAAAATAACAAAACTAAAATAAAAGCACACAGACGCTCCAAGTAAAGTACATAAGATGTGACGGAATAAAAATATAGTTTCAATAGAAGAAACCTGATAAATTGTTGATGAAGAAGGGGATGCCTTGGGCATCCCCAAGCTTAGATGCTTGAGTCTTCTTGAAATATGCAGGGATGAACCACGGGGGCATCCCCAAGCTTAGACTTTTCACTCTTCTTAATCATATACCATCCTCCTCTCTTGACCCTTGAAAACTTCCTCCACACCAAACTCAAAACAAACTCATTAGAGGGTTAGTGCATAATCAAAAATTCACATGTTCAGAGGTGACACAATCATTCTTAACACTTCTGGACATTGCCCAAAGCTTCTGAAAGTTAATGGAACAAAGAAATCCATCCAACATAGCAAAAGAGGCAATGCGAAATAAAAGGCAGAATCTGTCAAAATAGAACAGTCTGTAAAGACGAATTTTTCTGGGGCACTTAGCTTGCTCAGATGAGAAAACTCAAAACTAATGAAAGTTGCGTACATATCTGAGAATCACGCATGTAAATTGGCAGATTTTTCTGAGTTACCTACAGAGAACACTGCCCAAATTCGTGACAGCATGAAATCTGTTTCTGCGCAGAAATCCAAATCTAGTATCAACCTTCTATTAGAGACTTCACTTGGCACAACAATGCAATAAAATAAAGATAAGGAGAGGTTGCTACAGTAGTAACAACTTCCAAGACTCAAATATAAAACAAAAATTGTTGTAGTAAAATAAAACATGGGTTATCTCCCAAGAAGTGCTTTCTTTATAGCCATTAAGATGGGCTCAACAATTTCAATGATGCACTCGCAAGAAATAAGAGTTGAAGCAAAATAGAGCATCAAAAAGCAAATTCAAAACAAATTTAAGCCTAACCCACTTCCTATGAAAAGGAATCTTGTAAATAAACAAATTCATGAAGCATAATGCAACAAGCATAGAAAGACTAGACAAGCGCAACTTCAAGATTTTCAGCAAAAAGAGAGGTGTTTTAGTAACATGAAAATTTCTACAACCATATTTTCCTCTCTCATAAAGATTTTCAGTAGCATCATGAACAAACTCAACAATATAACTATCAAATGAAACATTCTTATCATGAGTCTCATGCATAAAATTATTACTACTCCCAACATAAGCATAGTCATTCTTATTAATTGCAGTGGGAGCAAATTCAACAAAGTAGCTATCATCAAATATAGGAGGCATATTGTAATCATAATTAAATTTATCCTCCATAGTAGGCGGCACCAAAAGACCACTATCATTATAATCATCATAAATGGGAGGCAAAGTATCATCAAAGAAAATTTTCTCCTCCATGCTTGGGGGACTAAAAATATCATGCTCATCAAAACCAACTTCCCCAAGCTTAGAATTTTCCATATCATTAGCAACAATGGTGTTCAAAGCGTTCATACTAATATCATTGCTACTAGCATGCAAATAAGGTTCCATAGGTTTTTTAATTTTCGCAGCAAACAATACATGTCTTAACTCAGGAAATAGATTAAAAAGCTCATAGTTGCTTTCCATTATGCCTAACTAGTGAAAAACAAGAAACAAAAAGATGCAATTGCAGGATCTAAAGGAAATAGCTTCGAGCACTTACAACGGTGCCAGAAAATAGCTTGGTTACCTGGGACTGGAGTGTGAGTGCCTTTTACCTTTCCTCCCCGGCAACGGCGCCAGAAAATAGCTTGCTGTCTACTATTGGCTTCTTTTCCTGTAGACAGTGTTGGGCCTCCAAGAGCAGAGGTTTGTAGAACAGCAGCAAGTTTTCCCTTAAGTGGATCACCCAAGGTTTATCGAACTCAGGGAGGAAGAGGTCAAAGATATCCCTCTCAAGCAACCCTGCAATCACGATACAAGAAGTCTCTTGTGTCCCCAACACACCTAATACACTTGTCAGATGTATAGGTGCACTAGTTTGGCGAAGAGATAGTGAAATACAAGTAATGTGGATGAATATGAGTGGTAATAGCAATCTGAATAAAATATGAAAGCAAGCAAACATGCAGTGAAACAGTGAATAAACGGAGATTCGATGTGTGGAAACAAGGCCTAGGGATCATACTTTCACTAGTGGACACTCTCAACATTGCAATCATAAAGGAATATAAATAAGCACTTCACTATGCTATTCTGAATTACTCTCTGGCAAGATAACGAACTCTAATTCATCATGTAGGCAAACCTTAAAGATGTATTCCCAAGTACTAATAAACACCCCACGCTGTCACTGTGAGCATTCATAGGAGGTACTAACACACCACAATTTCATAGAGACATCCAACTCAAATCATAACTCAGTGAATAAGTATTCTGTGAAATATAGCCTAAGAGACCCACACGGTGCACACACTGTCACCTTTACACACGTGGGACAAGGAGTCTCCGGAGATCACATAAGTAAAATCCACTTGAATAGCATAACAACATCTAGATTACAAAGCTCATCATATGGATCTCAATCATGTAAGGCAGCTCATGAGATCATTGTATTGAAGTACATGGGAGAGAGAGATTAACCACATAGCTACCTGTACAACCCTTAGCCTCGATGGAGAACTACTCCCTCCCCATGGGAGACAGCAGCGGTGATGAAGATGGCAGTGATGTCGATGGAGATGCCTTCCGGGGGCACTTTCCCGTCCCGGCGGCGTGCCGGAACAGAGACTCCTGTCCCCCAGATCTTGGCTTCGCGATGGCGGCGGCTCTGGAAGGTTTCTCGTACCGTGGCTTATTCGTCTCGATGTTTTAGGTCAGGGAGGCTTAAATAGGCGAAGAGTCGGAGTCGGAGGGGGTCTGGTGGCTCCACACACCAGGGGGCGCCCCCCCCTTGGCCACGCCGCCACCACGTGTGGGGCCTCCAGGGCTCCCCTCTGGTCCCACTCTGGCTCTCTGGAAGTTTTCGGGAAAAATAAGGTTCTGGGTGATACGTCTCCAACGTATTGATAATTTCTTATGTTCAATGCTTGTTTTATGACAATATCTACATGTTTTATACATACTTTATGTCATTATTATGCATTTTCCGGAACTAACCTATTAACGAGATGCCGAAGTGCCAGTTCCTATTTTCTGCTGTTTTTGGTTTCAGAAATCCTAGTAAGGAAATATTCTCGGAATTGGACGAAATCAACGCCCAGAACCTTATAATTCCACGAAGCTTCCAGAACACCCGAGAGGGACCAGAGGAGAGCCACATGGCCACCAGACAGTAGGGCGGCGCGGCCCAAGGGGGGGCGCGCCCCCCTATTGTGTGGCGCCCCCGTAACCCTTCCGACTCCGCCTCTCCGTCTATAAGAAGCCCCCTGACCTAAATCTTCGAGACGAATAAGCCACGGTATGAGAAACCTTCCAGAGCCGCCGCCATCGCGAAACTCCAATTCGGGGGACAGAAGTCTCTGTTCCGGCACCCTGCCGGGACGGGGAAGTGCCCCCGGAAGCCATCTCCATCGACGCCACCGCCTCCATCATGCTCCTTGAGTAGTTCCCCCATGGACTACGGGTTCTAGCAGTAGCTAGTTGGTACTCTCTCTCCCATGTACTTCAATACAATGATCTCATGAGCTGCCTTACATGATTGAGATCCATCTGATGTAATCGGTGTTGTGTTTGTTGGGATCCGATGGATGATACATTATGATTAGTCTATCTATAAAGTTTGTGAAGTTATTGTTGCTGCAATCTTGTTGTGTTTAATGCTTGTCACTAGGGCCCGAGTGGCATGATCTTAGATTTAAGCTCTATACTTATTGCTTAGATTGTATCTACAATTGTATGCATATGTCTAAGTCCGGAACCAAAGGCCCCAAAGTGACAGAAATTGGGACAACTGGAGGGGAAGGCGTAGGTATGAGGATCACATGTTTTCACCAAGTGTTAATGCTTTGCTCCGGTGCTCTATTAAAAGGATTACCTTAATAGCCAGTAGATTCACTTGAGGCCCGGCTGCCACCGGCTGGTAGGACAAAAGATGTTGTACAAGTTTCTCATTGCGAGCACGTATGACTATATATGGAAAACATGCCTACATGATTAATAATCTTGATGTTCTGTCTTAATGCTTTCAATCCTATCAATTGCCCAACTGTAATTTGTTCACCCGACACTTGTTATTGGAGAGTTACCACTAGTGTAGATCGCTGGAAACCCCGGTCCATCTCTCATCATCATATACTCGTTCTATATGTCATTGGAAGTAGTATCAACTATTTTCTGGTGCCATCGCCTCTGTGTTATTGCTACTGATGCTGTGTTACTGTTACTATTGCTCTCATATTACTACTGCTTTCACATCACCCCTGTTACTAGTGCTTTTCCAGGTGCAGCTGAATTGAAAACTCAGTTGTTAAGGCTTATAAGTATTCTTTACCTCCCCTTGTGTCGAATCAATAAATTTGGGTTTTACTTCCCTCGAAGACTGTTGCGATCCCCTATACTTGTGGGTTATCAAGACTATTTTCTGGCGCCGTTGCCGGGGAGGCATAGCTCTACTCATAAGTTCACCTGGGGAGTACACTCTACCTCTCTCTCTGTTTTTATTTTCTTTTATTTTCTTTTAATTAGTTTAATTTTGTCTAGTTTATTTGTGCTTAGTTTATTTCTGTCTAGTATTATTTTGCTTAGTTTACTTTTGTCTAGTTTGTTTTTGTCTTGTTTTATTTTTCTCATATACCCAAAAATCCATAAAAATTTGAAAAACCTAAAAATTAAAAATTGTTGTTATGGAAGAACGCATAACTATGTTGGAGATTATTGAATTATATAATAATTATAGAGAATCAAGAACGGGTAAAGTCATGAGTGCTGTGATAGAAAAATTGAATACAATTGCTAAAATCTTGCTTAAACGCCATGATATAAAATGTTGCTCTCAACAGGATACAAAACATCTGAAATTTCAATGTGGCTTTAGTGAAGAAGTTTTAATTAAGAACTATAATTGGAATAACTATATTCATCTTGGGTTCGAAGAAGTAGAACAATTTGTCTTATTTATGGGAGCCTCTGAGATAGAATCCTTCATGCCTAAAAATTAAGAAACTTGTGTTGTTTGTAAGGACCTTAAAGATTATGTCTCTTCTATCTTTAATTTTTGCATAGAAAGCTACAGCGATAATCCTTATATCATTGATTATAAAGAGAGACTCATTAATGCACAAGAATGCACTCACAATTTGCAGGAACCTGTGGAAGAAGAAATTGATGAACCTGAAAGCTCATTGGATGAAAAAGAGGAGGAAATTGATGAACGTGAAAGCTCATTGGATGAAAAAGAAGAGGAGAGTGATGAACAAAAGGAGGAAGAATGGATTAGCTACCCATGCCAACCTTCTAATGAGAGTAACTCTTTATCTCTTACACTATTTGATTGTCCTCCATGCTTACCAAAGGAGGTTGAATGTTATGTTCCTGTGGATTCTCTTGAAACAGTACCTACGAGTAAAACTTGTGAGAATAATTATGCTACTGTTATCTATGATAATCCATGCTACTTTGATAAATCTTATGATAATGCTTTGTTTGTGCCTGATGTCGAAATGCATGGTACTAAAGAGTTTTGCTTAGCAAATGATTATGATAAAGCTCTAGATGATGGTCCTATGTTACTTGATAATATTAATTGTACTATTAATGAAAATGGGATTGGAGAGGTCTTGACATTATCTATGAGTCCCATATCTCTTGAGATTGATCAATCATCTTGTTATATTATTGATAAAAGTGGGTTTGAAAGTTTTAATCTCACTATTTTTGAACTTGATAAAAATTGTGTGTTTATGGATCATGAGAAACATGCTTTATGTGATAGTTATATTGTTGAGTTTGTTCATGAAGCTACTGAAAATTATTATGAGAGAGGAAAATATGGTTGTAGAAATTTTCATGGTGCTAAAACACCTCTCTATATGCTTAAAATTTTGAAGTTACTCTTGTTTTATCTTCCTATGCTTGTCACCTTGTTCTTCATGAATTTATTTGTGTACAAGATTCCTATGCATAGGAAGAGGGTTAGACTTAAATGTGTTTTGAATTTGCTTCTTGATACTCTCTTTTGCTTCAACTCTTATTTCTTGCGAGTGCATCATTAAAACTGCCGAGCCCATCTTAATGGCTATAAAGAAAGCACTTCTTGGGAGATAACCCATGTGTTTATTTTGATACTGTTTTGTTGTGTCTTGGAAGTTGTTACTACTGTAGCAACCTCTCCTTATCTTTATTTTATTGCATTGTTGTGCCAAGTAAGGTCTCTAATAGAAGGTTGATACTAGATTTGGATTTCTGCGCAGAAACAGATTTCTATCTGTCATGAATTTGAGTATGATTCTCTGTAGGTAACTCAGAAAAATCTGCCAATTTACATGCGTGTTGCTCAGATATGTACGCAACTTTCATTAGTTTTGAGTTTTCTGATTTGAGCAACGGAAGTACCTCTTAAAAATTCGTCTTTACTGGCTGTTCTGTTTTGGCAGATTCTATCTCTGTTTATTTGCATTGTCTCTTGTGGACTTTAAGTGAGGCTTTCTAGACATGGAGAGCTGTAGCTAATGTTTTATTAAGTTCTTGCAATGTGTCACTACAGGATCAAGGTGGATTAAAGTTTTTTTTGAGTACTAACCCCTCTAATGAAGTTTATGAGAAGTTTGGTGTGAAGGAAGTTTTCAAGGGTCAAGAGAGGAGGATGATATATGATCAAGAAGAGTGAAAAGTCTAAGCTTGGGGATGCCCCCGCGGTTCATCCCTGCATATTTCAAGAAGACTCAAGCGTCTAAGCTTGGGGATGCCCAAGGCATCCCCTTCTTCATCAACAATTTATCAGGTTTCTTCTATTGAAACTATATTTTTATTCGGTCACATCTTATGTGCTTTACTTGGAGCGTCTGTGTGCTTTTATTTTTGTTTTTGTTTGAATAAATTCGGATCCTAGCAATCCTTGTGTGGGAGAGATACACGCTCCGCTTGTTCATATGAACACTAGTGTTTTTAGCTTTACTTTTAATGTTCATGGCGAAGGTTGGAAACAGAAAATGCTACATGTGGTAGTGGTATAATGAAACACTTGCATAATCTTGTAGATCATTGAGCTTTGATAACTTGATTCTTTGCAAACGTTTTGAGGTATTTAGATGGTAAGGCTTGCTAGATAAATAAGTTAAAATTAGTAGTGGATTGTTGTCTTTAAGCTTGTGCCGTACTACAAACTCTATTTAAATAGTTGAAGGTGTAGTTGGACTTGATAGCTTTCCATGTCTGAGAGTTGATCGTAATAACTAAGTTGTGCTGAAGGTCGAGGGAGCTAGCGGGGTACTTGTGCCACCGTGAACGGCCCTCCTTGGAGTAAATTTTAATCATGCTCTTAATGTTGAACCTGCTAGTTGTTTGCAATAAGCTTGTGAGTTTTTTTTGACTAATGTTAAGCTACGGTTTTTGGCACTTCCACCATCCAAATTTGCTAGCCTCTTCGGTGATGTGCATTGCCTTTTGCTCACATTGATAATTGTGCATACTTCGCCAGTACATTCAAACACGTGTGAAAGGACACAGATGTCGCCTAGAGGGGGGGGGGTGAATAGGCGATTTAAAACTTTTATGAGATGGGCTTAACAAATGCGGAATAAAACTAGCGTTTACTTTGTCAAGCCCAAAGCCTATATACTATTGTTCACCTATGTGCACCAACAACTTATTCTAAGCAATGGTTCACCTATGTGCACCAACAACTTATGCTAAGCAATACAAGCAAGTATGTGATAGCAAGATATATATAACTTCAAGCACGATGGCTATCACAAGGTAAAGTGCATAAGTAAAGAGCTCGGGTATAGAGATAACCGAGGCACGCGGGAGACGATGATTTATCCCGGAGTTCACACTCTTGCGAGTGCTAATCTCCGGTGGAGAGGTGCGGTTGCTTAGTGCTCCCGAACGCCACAAGAGGCTCACCTTGAGGTGTGGTTGCTCGATGCACACCAACGCCACAAAGGCCTCACCCCAAGATGCGGTACTCACACCACACACCGAACGCCACAAAGGCGCCTCACCTAAATCTCCGGTGACCCTCGCCACAAAGGCCTAGGTCACGGTTCCACTAAGGGATTTCCTTCGAGGCGGAAACCGGGCCTTACACAAAGATTGGGGCACACATCCACAACTTAATTGGAGGCTCCCAACAAATCGCCACAAAGGCGTAGAATCCGTCTAGGGTTCCAAGAACCCAAGAGTAACAACCTTCTTGCTTTCACCACCATGAATCACCGTGGAGAACTCAAACCGATGCACCAAATGCAATGGCAAGAACACCACAAAGATGCTCAAGTCCTTCTCTCTCAAATTCCAACAAAGCTACAAAAGCTATTTGTCAACACCCGGATTTTTAGGTCCGAATGCCTATTATGTCATACATCGCAATCCCAGGAATATTGTTGTTGCGAGGCATAATAGTTAAGTATCACAGTCATCATTCATTACAAACCATAAGTCTTACAAGTTTGAATCACATGATCCATATTACACGAATAGTTGATCTATTGATCAACGAACAAACACAAGTTCATAGTTCAACATAGCGGAAGCGTAAGATAGAAGGACTCTCTAGTCCACAGGCCAGCGCTTGACGTCGGAAGGCGCTTAGTTGTCGTAGGCGTCCTGCTGGTCATCTCCTTGGTCATCTTCATACTCTGGCCATTTGAATAGCCAGGGACAAAGCCGTGAGTACGATGAGTACTCACAAACTAATACTAATGTAAGTGCTAGACATTCTTGTATGGTTTGCTAAGCTCTAGTTTATTTGCATAAAGCTAATTTTAGTTCACAAGTTTGAGAAAAAGCTTATTCAAGTACTAACTAACTCAAGTGGGAACATTAGTGTCATTCCCACCATTCAAGTGGTGATTTCAATTCAATTCACGACAAGTCATTTCACCATCACCCTTTTCAACATCATTTTCAAAGATATGACATCGGAAACTGTATGGCCTTTCCAACCGTCCGTAACCGTGGATGCGGCTATTCGAATAGGTTTACACTCTGCAGAGGTTGCACACTTGTGCCACAACATTTGATTTCATCCGTCGGGATTTCCCCGAATCATCGTAACACAGTACGCGGATCATCAACCATAACCTTTCACTTACGAATCCTAGTATGAGCACCTCTCCCCATGAGCTAGGCCTCCCAGTGAAGACCAACTGTCAACCTGGGAACTGCACAGGGCTTGGGCCGGACATTCACCTCCTTTCGCATCATAACATATCATTTCTTTTGTGGTAGAGGCAGCTTTCGGCATAACCCCGATGACGCTTGTTTAGAGGGAACCCATACTAAGACGCATAAACTTCCAGTTAAGCCCTACCCATAATCAGGTATTGTGGGGGTACTTAATAATTGGAAAGGTATCGCATTCAAACCAACATCATTGTTTTATCAAAAATCACCATCTTCTCTTGTTCACATTCACCTTCAAATATCATTCAATGGAATGCATCTTCATTCCAAGGTTTCAAAAATCATTTCAAATTCACATTGTTCCCATCTAGAGTAGTCAAGTTTTAATTCATTAGCACTAGCTCTAATTCATGAGGGGTGCTATCTTGCTTTGCTTGGAGAAGACTAACTCACTACTCTAGTAATCAACTTGTACTTTGACCAAAGTTAACTATAAAAGTAACTCATTTAGAAAACAAGTAAAAACTTGTAAGGTAAAAACTTGGGATGGGTTCATATAAGATAAGATAAGAAACATGGTGCCTTGCCCCAAGGGGGCTTTGCACTTTGCAAGAATATTAGCTTGCATTGGTAGTAGCTTGCAATAATATCAGCTTGCCTTGGTAGTTCTCAAACTGTTCCTCCTCCTCCTCTTGGTAGCAACCTTCTTCTTCGGCGTACTCTCCGGTGCTACCGTCTAAATTTGAATACGAGTATAATTACTCACTAATTCAATGGCTATTCCATGCATCACATATAACACACAAACTACTCTATGCACACAAATAAATTAACTAGAGTACATGGGTTGTGGGGTTTAAATAGAATTCACTTCTTTGCATTTCATATGTAAATGATAGTTTCCATAGGGTTCTTGAGAAATAATTTCCTCTCATTGAAATCTTCTTAAGATTTAATTTCTCAAACAATCATGGATGAACTCATATTGACCTAAGTCAAATGTTCATCATCATCATTTGGGAAAATGATTTAAATGAGGTGGATCACCTCATACCATTTAAATAACACTACATTTGATTTAAATCTCAAGTAATTCATATAAGAGAGTTGGGACCAGGGGTCCAAACATCCCATGAATCCATGTGAGACAAGTTTTAAATGAAGTGTAATACTCCACATAATTTAACTTTAATAGTTTTGGACAATATCAACTAGTTAAACTAGCCATATCATCCATTAATTAAACTAGGGCATGATCATGCAAAGTGACCACACCATTTTATTGCATAAACAATTAGTGGAAGTCAAATGTGAGCTATTAGAGTTGTAATTAACTTAATATCTATTTTGGTTGATTTTTAAGAATTATTTGAATAGGGAAAAGTCCCTGTCTTGGTATTTTTATCACATTTATTCTACAAAGAATCTGACCATGGGGCCAGTGGCATGTTGTAGAGAATTTCAGTAGCTTTCCAACAACATAAAATTCACTAAATTTGGTTTAGCCAATTTGAAACTATTCAATTTCAAAGTTTGGGCAGTATTGAAATTTATTTGGAATTAATTAAACCTAGTTTGAATTAAAAGGCCGGCGGGAAACCAACGTGGGCCGAAACGGTTTGAAAAAGGGAAAACGGCCCAGCAACGCATCCAGTGCGCGCGGGCCTGCTGACAGGGTGGGGGCCACCCGTCAGTCTCTTTTAAAACCCGAAACGGTATGGAGACGTGTGGTGCGTTGGATTAGAACAGGATCGGACGGTGCCAGTGCATCGTCTTCTCCGGCGAGAGGCAGAGGGTCTGGCGGCAAGGGTAGGGGGTCGGAGAGCTCACCGTGGCTCCAGCTAGGGTTGGCAATGTGCGCGGTGAAGGTGTGGACGACGGCGAGTCGACTGGTACCGGCGGCAACTCCTGGATCGGCTTCAATCGACGGCGAGCTTCCGCGGCGTCCGGTGGCAGTGAGGTGGCGATTGGGTGGCTAGGGCGGCGAATGTCGATGGTGGGGTGGCTCAGGCGGTCGAGTGAGAAGAGGGGAGGGTGCTGGTGTGCTCAAATCGACGAATGGAGCTCTCCTTTTATAGGCGAGTGAGTGACCGCGAGGGCTGCGGCGAGGTCGACATCGACGCGGCGATTCCGGCGAGCGGTTGGGCTAGGCGAGGTGGTGGCAGTGTTCTACGGTTCCTGGCGATGCTATTGGCGGCGACAGCTTGGTCGGGGAGGGTCTGGTTGGGTCGCATTGCTTCCAGGCATGTCGCGGCAGTGGCGGGATCTTCTTCCCCGTTCACGGCGGCGGCGGTCCAGGGTCTGGTCGTGGCCATGTCTGGCAGCGTCGTGGTGGCGTGGTGATGCTCAACGGCTAGCAAGCGGGGCCAGGGCGAGCGCGAGGTAGTGGCGCGGCGCGTGTCCAGTGCGTGTCCACGGCGTGCACACGCGCGACACGAACGGCATCCTGGCACGTTCTGGGCGCGCTGTCTCCGGCGACTCCACGGCGGCTACGGCGAGCTGGTGAGTGCTAGGCGGGGTAGAGAGGCGTGCTGGCGATGCTGGACACCAGGGCCAAGGTTGGAGAGTGAGGGGGAGAGGGGTGGCTCGACATGGCCGGCATGGCCATGTCATGCATGCTAGGGTTTGCCTCCCTAGGTTACTATGGGGTATTAAGTGAGAGAGGGGACCAGGGGACCATTTAGGGTAGTGTAGTGTAGATTAGGTTTGTGTAGAACACTATTTCAAATAGTGTCAAATAGTGCCATATTTGGAAATTGTGAAAAATGTCTAAATTTGAAATAATTCAAAAGGTGAAAGTTTTTGAAATGTGAGTGTTGCTATTAGTTGTAATTGACCAGAGGTGATTTGAGGTGGTGGTGGAAAAATTAGAATTCACAAATTGGCCAAAATGGCTAAGTGAGGAATGTTGAATATGTTAAAAAGTTAAGACTTTGGATGAGCATTGCTCATGATCAAAGATGATTTTGGCATGGTGATCTTCATCAAAGTTGTTCACCTTGATGTTGACTTTGAAATGGTGCAAAGAGTTAGCAAGAATTGGTTTGGGAAAAATGAATGGCAAGGGCTCAAAGTGGTGATCACACTAGAATTGTCAAAATTGACCATTATCATATGTGAGTGGGATTTGTGTTTGAATTTCATTTGGATTGTGAAACTTTGATTCCAAAAGTTGTAATAAGGGTTTAATAACATTATTCAACTAATGGTGAAGACCAAATAGGTCTAGGGTCAAAATTTATAAAAATGCCATAGGGCATATGTGAGGGTTTTTAGGGTTTTCCATTTAATGGAATTTCTTCCTCTTTGATTTATTTGGTTGGTGATCTTCATATGATCACACTAGGGTTTTAGAGCATATCAAATACAAGTAAAAGCAATCATCATGGCATATCACTCAAATGCACAAGTCCTATGCATGGTACTATATGCAAACAGAAAAGTTTTTGTTGGTTTGAAATTTTGCTTTCTGGAATTCTCTAACTTTCTTTTTATTGAAATTTGGGGTGTTACAAACCCTTCCCCCTTACAAAAGATCTCGTCCCGAGATCGAAAAGAAAGTTAGGTACTAAAGAGATCTGGGTACTCCTTCTTCATGAAGTCTTCGCGTTCCCACGTGGCTTCATCCTCGGTATGATTGCTCCATTGGATCTTCAGAAACTTGATGCTCCGGGTGCGGGTGGTTCGGTAAGCTTCTTCCAAGATGCGAATTGGCACTTCGCGGTAAGTCAGATCCTTGTTGATATCCACCGATCTGTGATCGATGTTCTTGAACACTTCGGTCTTCTCCGGGACTTCAAGGCACTTCCGGAGGAGTGAGATGTGAAACACGTCGTGCACAGCCGACATTTCTTCAGGCAACTCCAGTTGATAAGATACTTCACCTCGGCGGCTGAGGACTTGGAAAGGTCCTACATAGCGGGGTGCAAGCTTTCCTTTTGGTTGGAACCTTTGCATTCCTTTCAAGGGGGATACCTTGAGATAGACAAAATCGCCGATCTCAAAAGTCATCTCCCGACGTCTCTTGTCGGCGTAGCTCTTCTGTCTGGATTGCACAGTCTTGAGGTACTCTCGGATCTTGTGGACTTTCTCTTCGGCTTCACGAAGAACGTCAGGGCCGAAAACTTGGCTCTCTCCGACTTCTGACCAGTTCAGGGGGGTACGGCACTTCCTTCCGTACAAGGCTTCAAAGGGGGCCATCTGTAGGCTGGCTTGGTAACTATTGTTGTAAGAGAATTCTGCGTAAGGTAGGCAGTCTTCCCACTTGGATCCGTATTCCAGTACACATGCTCTAAGCATGTCTTCCAGTATCTGATTTACTCTCTCAGTCTGTCCGTCGGTCTGAGGGTGATAGGCGGTGCTGAAATTTAGGCGAGTGCCTAGTCCTTCATGCACTTTCTGCCAGAACCTTGAGGTGAACTGTGATCCTCTATCTGATACTATCGATTTGGGGGTTCCGTGCAGAGCGACTATTCTGGAGATGTAAAGTTCAGTTAACTTTGGGCCTTGATAGGTGGTTTTGACGGCGATGAAATGGGCGACTTTGGTCAATCTATCGACCACTACCCATATTGAATCATTGCCTTTGCTGGATTTGGGCAGTCCGGTGATAAAGTCCATTCCTACGGAGTCCCATTTCCATTCCGGAATCTGGAGGGGTTGTAACAGTCCGGCGGGTCGTTGATGTTCTGCCTTGACTCTCTGACAGATGTCACACTTAGCGATATAGCTACCGATCTCTCTCTTCATTCCGTGCCACCAAAATTGTTCTTTTAGGTCTTGGTACATCTTGGTACCTCCGGGGTGGATTGAATAAAGGGTGTCATGGGCTTCTTGCAGAATAACTTGTTTCAAGTTAGAGTCCGATGGTACGCAGAGACGTTCTTTGTACCAAAGCACTCCGGCTTCGTCTACGGTGAATCCGGGGGCTTTTCCTGCGGCTATCTGTTTCTTGATTCCGTCAATGCTAGCGTTGTCTTTCTGGGCTTCCTTGATCTGACCAACCAAGGTGGGTTGCAGTTCTATGCTGGCTAGGAATCCTTCACTAACAAGTTCAAGTCTGAACTGTTCAAATTCTTGATGCAGGCTGGGCCGTTCAGTTGCGAGCATGGAGTTCAACTGACACGGCAGTCGACTCAAAGCATCCGCTACCACATTGGCCTTGCCGGGGTGGTAGTGAATCTCCATGTCGTAATCCTTGATCAGTTCGATCCATCGGCGTTGTCTCATGTTCAGCTCTTTCTGGGTGAAAATGTATTTGAGGCTTTTGTGGTCGGAGTAGATCTCGCATCGATTACCCATGAGGTAATGATGCCAAACTTTCAAGGCTAAGACCACGGCTGCAAGCTCGAGGTCGTGGGTTGGGTAGTTCTGTTCATGTTGCTTGAGCTGTCTTGAAAGGTAGGATACAACCTTGCCTTCTTGCATAAGTACGCATCCAAGTCCAGTCTTGGAGGCGTCGCAATATACGTCAAAGGGCTTTGCGATATCAGGCATGATCAGGATTGGGGCTGTTGTCAGTCTACTCTTGAGCTGTTGAAAGCTCTCTTCGCATTTGTCGGTCCACTCAAACTTTCTGTCCTTTTTCAGCAGTTGGGTCATTGGTCGAGCGATGCTCGAAAAACCTTCTACAAATCTGCGGTAGTATCCGGCTAATCCAAGAAAAGCGCGGACCTCGGTTTGTGTGGTTGGGGCTTGCCATTCCATAACAGTTTTGATTTTGGCGGGATCAACGGCAATTCCTCCTGCAGACAAGATGTGTCCGAGGAATCCAACTTCTTCCAGCCAAAACTCACACTTGCTAAACTTGGCATATAACTTGTGCTGTCTAAGGGTTTCTAGGACAATCTCCAAATGCTGTTCATGTTCCTCTTCGGACTTGGAGTAGACGAGGATGTCGTCGATGAATACAACGACAAACTTGTCCAAAAAGTTCATGAAGATCTTATTCATGAGATTCATGAAATAAGCGGGGGCATTGGTCAGTCCAAACGACATGACGTTGTACTCATACAACCCATATCTGGTGGTAAAGGCAGTTTTTGGAATGTCGATGGCTCGGATCTTCAGTTGGTGGTATCCAGTTCTAAGATCTATCTTGGAGAAAACTCGGGATCCGGTGAGTTGGTCAAACAAGTCTTCGATCTTGGGTAAGGGGTATTTGTTTTTGATGGTGACATCGTTAAGCTTACGATAATCCGTGCATAAACGATTTGCACCATCCTTCTTGTCGACAAACAAGACGGGGGATCTCCAGGGGGATGCACTTGGTCTAATCAAACCTTTGGCTAACATGTCATCTATTTGCTTCTTCAGCTCCACAAGCTCGGTTGCGTTCATGCTATAGGCTCTCTGGGCTATGGGTCCAGTTCCGGGGATTAACTCGATGATAAACTCGATATCCCGATCCGGGGGCATACCAGGTAGATCATCCGGAAACACATCAGGGTAACGACAAACGACCCTGATTTGATCCAGAGTTGGCTTGGATACACTTTGGTTGCAGGTGAATTTTCTGGGTAGTTTTTTAGAGACGTGCTCAACTACGATACCGGTGCTGCTAGTCATAGTGATGGCTTTCTTGGCACAGTCTATCAATCCATTGTGCTTGGACATCCAGTCCATTCCTGGGACAACTTCCAAACCTTTGGTTCCAAGTATGATTAGATTTGCAAAGAAATCTACATCATGGATTTTGATTGGCACATTTTTGCAAAATTTTCTGGCTTTGGTGGTTGATCCGGGGATTTGGACTATCATAACATGTTTCAAACTGAGAGGTGGAATTTTACTTGTTGATGCAAAGTCTTCGGTGACAAAAGAATGAGATGCTCCGGAATCAAACAACACTCTAGCAGGGATGTGGTTGACAGAAAACATACCCAGCACAACATCTGGTGCTTCCTGGGCTTCTTCAGCGTTCATGTGGTAGAGGCGGCCGTTGCGGTTGTTGGGGTTGTTGGGGGGCGAACTTCTTGCCGGTGGAGACACGGCGTTGCTGCTGAGCAGGTGCAGCGGTGTTGCCAGCGAGCTTGGCAAGACGCTTGGGACACTCGTTGGAGTAGTGCCCCACTACACCACACTCATAACAAGTGATAGTGGTCTTGTCTTGCTTGTTCGCAACGGGAACGGCATTGCTTCCGGTTCTGGGAGCGGTGTTGGTGTTGGTGTTGTTGTTGTTAGGGGCTCGGGGTGGAGCGCGGTTGTAGTAGTTGTTGTTGTTGTAGTTGTTGTTGTAGCCTCCTGGCTTGGAGTTTCCTCCACTCCGGTTCTGATAACCGGGGCGAGAGTTCTGCATCTGTGGCTTGTTGTTTCTCGGAGTGAAACCTCCGCTTGAGCTAGGGCGAAACTTTTGGGGGTGGCTTGATCCACTTTGACTCGCCATGCGGCGCTTGCGATTCTCATTGGCTTGGTTTAACTTGCCCTCCATCTAGATGGCGGAGTCAACAAGGGCTTCGAGGTCGGCGAAGGGGATGTTGACGAGGACAGTCTGCATCTCATCATGCAGTCCGTTCAGGAATCTCTCCTTCCTCTTCTCAACAGTGTCGGTCTCATCAGGGGCATACCTCGACAAAGTGAGAAACTTGTCGCGGTATTCAACCACCGTCATGCGACCTTGTTTCAGTTCACGGAACTCATCCCTCATCTTCTTGATAAGACCCGGGGGTACATGGTACTTGCTGAACTTGAGTTTGAAATCCTCCCAAGTCATGAATTGGCCTCCGTTCATGGCACGGGTGCTTGTCCACCAAGCGCGGGCTGGTCCAGCGAGATAGTGTGTGGCGAACAGGACTTTCTCGTTGGCTTCTACTCCGGCTACCTCCAGATTGTTCTCCATAGTCTGGAGCCAATCGTCGGCGTCGAGGGGCTCCTCGGTCTTGCTAAATACCGGAGGGTTGGTGTTTTGGAAGTTCTTGAGCTTGGATCCGGGGTGGTCATGATTTCCATGGCCTTGGTTGGCGATGTTCTGCAAGGCGATGAGGTTGGCTTGGCGTTCGGCTCTTTCGGTTTCCCGGTCTGCAAGCATGGTTTGCAGCAGTTGCAGCATCACGTCGTTGGTGCGATTCGGAGGGGCCATCTGAAGATGTAGAAGATTATGAGATAAGAGGGAACATCCTAGGGTTCATTTTGGTTAGGTTTGAAAAACATTTGAAAACTTGTAATTTTTTTATGACAAACATAACATTCATTCATTCATGCAACACATAGTACAAACTACACACATACTCCAATGGTTTTAAGAACCATTCTCATGCTACGATACAAGGGACGGGATACAACTCACACCTACTATAAGTGAACTAGTGCAACTACTCCTCATCATCGATATCGATCGGGACGTAGTCGTCGGGTCCTGCCTCCAGGAACTCGTAGTCCTCCTCCTCGGTGTTCTCGTCCTCCTCAAAGTCGTTGTCGTCACTCAGAAAGGCGTCTCCTCCCTGAATGTCGATGCCTCCATCGTCATCCTCCAGCTGACTAATCTGCTCCTCCTGGGCCTTGACAGTGGCCTCAAGTGACGCGATCCGGGCGCGAAGGCGACGAATCGTAGCGTCCTTCTTGGCACGCTGCTGGCGAAGGCTCTTGCGGTCGTTGTTGAGTAGCTTGATCGCCTCACCCTGCTCGGTGATGTGAGCATGAGTCTGGTTCGCGTAAGCGCGAGTGGCGTCGAGGTCCCTCTGAGTCTGGTAGAGCATGAAGTCCAGGTGCTCAGCATGGTGCCTCAAATCCGGGTGCGGCTGCAGCTCCATGGGCACTCCCGCGGCATCACGCCTCACAAGGTGGGCGTAGCGAGAGGCGAGGATGCTCACCACGTTCTGTCCACAGAGGCGCGCAAGTGCCTCCTGAAGGCCACGTGCGAGTCCATCGAGCCAGTTGCTCTCGCGGAAGGAGAAGAGGATCCTCTCCAAGGTGGGAGGCTCCATCTTGCCCCTCAAGTCGGCAGTGATCACCCACTGCAACTCTCCTCCGAGCGTGTCGTCCAGCTGAACCCCGTGAAACTCGGGGTGTGGGCGCCCAAGGAAGTCAGAGACGGCGTTGAGGTCGTGCTCAAAGATCAAGCTTCCTCCGTTCCCAAGCTGATAAAACTTGGTGTTGATGGGTTCATTCGGCTCCATCTGAAAGAGAATTGGATGAGTAAGTTAGAGAGTGCAAAGTGTGGCAAAATTTTAAGTTGATTCAAATAAGATAGAACATGATTCATCAAATTTTGGCAAAGTCTCAAAGACAAGAGTGTAGTAAATTTTCACAAATAGTTTCTTTCATTTGATTTCAAAATTAAGTTTTTCAGAACGCCCATTCTAACTAAGGTCTTCTAAGGTCAAACAATGGCTCTGATACCAACTTGTCAACACCCGGATTTTTAGGTCCGAATGCCTATTATGTCATACATCGCAATCCCAGGAATATTGTTGTTGCGAGGCATAATAGTTAAGTATCACAGTCATCATTCATTACAAACCATAAGTCTTACAAGTTTGAATCACATGATCCATATTACACGAATAGTTGATCTATTGATCAACGAACAAACACAAGTTCATAGTTCAACATAGCGGAAGCGTAAGATAGAAGGACTCTCTAGTCCACAGGCCAACGCTTGACGTCGGAAGGCGCTTAGTTGTCGTAGGCGTCCTGCTGGTCATCTCCTTGGTCATCTTCATACTCTGGCCATTTGAATAGCCAGGGACAAAGCCGTGAGTACGATGAGTACTCGCAAACTAATACTAATGTAAGTGCTAGACATTCTAGTATGGTTTGCTAAGCTCTAGTTTATTTGCATAAAGCTAATTTTAGTTCACAAGTTTGAGAAAAAGCTTATTCAAGTACTAACTAACTCAAGTGGGAACATTAGTGTCATTCCCACCATTCAAGTGGTGATTTCAATTCAATTCACGACAAGTCATTTCACCATCACCCTTTTCAACATCATTTTCAAAGATATGACATCGGAAACTGTATGGCCTTTCCAACCGTCCGTAACCGTGGACGCGGCTATTCGAATAGGTTTACACTCTGCAGAGGTTGCACACTTGTGCCACAACATTTGATTTCATCCGTCAGGATTTCCCCGAATCATCGTAACACAGTACGCGGATCATCAACCATAACCTTTCACTTACGAATCCTAGTATGAGCACCTCTCCCCATGAGCTTGGCCTCCCAGTGAAGACCAACTGTCAACCTGGGAACTGCACAGGGCTTGGGCCGGACATTCACCTCCTTTCGCATCATATCATATCATTTCTTTTGTGGTAGAGGCAGCTTTCGGCATAACCCCGATGATGCTTGTTTAGAGGGAACCCATACTAAGACGCATAAACTTCCAGTTAAGCCCTACCCATAATCAGGTATTGTGGGTGTACTTAATAATTGGAAAGGTATCGCATTCAAACCAACATCATTGTTTTATCAAAAATCACCA
The DNA here is from genome assembly GCF_019359855.2 of Lolium perenne. Lineage (NCBI taxonomy): Eukaryota > Viridiplantae > Streptophyta > Magnoliopsida > Poales > Poaceae > Lolium > Lolium perenne. Next base: position 215,598,852 of record NC_067249.2, read on the forward strand.
TCTTCTCTTGTTCACATTCACCTTCAAATATCATTCAATGGAATGCATCTTCATTCCAAGGTTTCAAAAATCATTTCAAATTCACATTGTTCCCATCTAGAGTAGTCAAGTTTTAATTCATTAGCACTAGCTCTAATTCATGAGGGGTGCTATCTTGCTTTGCTTGGAGAAGACTAACTCACTACTCTAGTAATCAACTTGTACTTTGACCAAAGTTAACTATAAAAGTAACTCATTTAGAAAACAAGTAAAAACTTGTAAGGTAAAAACTTGGGATGGGTTCATATAAGATAAGATAAGATAAGAAACATGGTGCCTTGCCCCAAGGGGGCTTTGCACTTTGCAAGAATATTACTTTGCATTGGTAGTAGCTTGCAATAATATCAGCTTGCCTTGGTAGTTCTCAAACTATTCCTCCTCCTCTTGGTAGCAACCTTCTTCTTCGGCGTACTCTCCGGTGCTACCGTCTAAATTTGAATACGAGTATAATTACTCACTAATTCAATGGCTATTCCATGCATCACATATAACACACAAACTACTCTATGCACACAAATAAATTAACTAGAGTACATGGGTTGTGGGGTTTAAATAGAATTCACTTCTTTGCATTTCATATGTAAATGATAGTTTCCATAGGGTTCTTGAGAAATAATTTCCTCTCATTGAAATCTTCTTAAGACTTAATTTCTCAAACAATCATGGATGAACTCATATTGACCTAAGTCAAATGTTCATCATCATCATTTGGGAAAATGATTTAAATGAGGTGGATCACCTCATACCATTTAAATAACACTACATTTGATTTAAATCTCAAGTAATTCATATAAGAGAGTTGGGACCAGGGGTCCAAACATCCCATGAATCCATGTGAGACAAGTTTTAAATGAAGTGTAATACTCCACATAATTTAACTTTAATAGTTTTGGACAATATCAACTAGTTAAACTAGCCATATCATCCATTAATTAAACTAGGGCATGATCATGCAAAGTGACCACACCATTTTATTGCATAAACAATTAGTGGAAGTCAAATGTGAGCTATTAGAGTTGGAATTAACTTAATATCTATTTTGGTTGATTTTTAAGAATTATTTGAATAGGGAAAAGTCCCTGTCTTGGTATTTTTATCACATTTATTCTACAAAGAATCTGACCATGGGGCCAGTGGCATGTTGTAGAGAATTTCAGTAGCTTTCCAACAACATAAAATTCACTAAATTTGGTTTAGCCAATTTGAAACTATTCAATTTCAAAGTTTGGGCCGTATTGAAATTTATTTGGAATTAATTAAACCTAGTTTGAATTAAAAGGCCGGCGGGAAACCAACGTGGGCCGAAACGGTTTGAAAAAGGGAAAACGGCCCAGCAACGCATCCAGTGCGCGCGGGCCTGCTGACAGGGTGGGGGCCACCCGTCAGTCTCTTTTAAAACCCGAAACGGTATGGAGACGTGTGGTGCGTTGGATTAGAACAGGATCGGACGGTGCCAGTGCATCGTCTTCTCTGGCGAGAGGCAGAGGGTCTGGCGGCAAGGGTAGGGGGTCGGAGAGCTCACTGTGGCTCCAGCTAGGGTTGGCAATGTGCGCGGTGAAGGTGTGGACGACGGCGAGTCGACTGGTACCGGCGGCAACTCCTGGATCGGCTTCAATCGACGGCGAGCTTCCGCGGCGTCCGGCGGCAGTGACGTGGCGATTGGGTGGCTACGGCGGCGAATGTCGATGGTGGGGTGGCTCAGGCGGTCGAGTGAGAAGAGGGGAGGGTGCTGGTGTGCTCAAATCGACGAATGGAGCTCTCCTTTTATAGGCGAGTGAGTGACCGCGAGGGCTGCGGCGAGGTCGACATCGACGCGGCGATTCCGGCGAGCGGTTGGGCTAGGCGAGGTGGTGGCAGTGTTCTACGGTTCCTGGCGATGCTATTGGCGGTGACAGCTTGGTCGGGGAGGGTCTGGTTGGGTCGCATTGCTTCCAGGCATGTCGCGGCAGTGGCGGGATCTTCTTCCCCGTTCACGGCGGCGGCGGTCCAGGGTCTGGTCGTGGCCATGTCTGGCGGTGTCGTGGTGGCGTGGTGATGCTCAACGGCTAGCAAGCGGGGCCAGGGCGAGCGCGAGGTAGTGGCGCGGCGCGTGTCCAGTGCGTGTCCACGGCGTGCACACGCGCGACACGAACGGCATCCTGGCGCGTTCTGGGCGCGCTGTCTCCGGCGACTCCACGGCGGCTACGGCGAGCTGGTGAGTGCTAGGCGGGGTAGAGAGGCGTGCTGGCGATGCTGGACACCAGGGCCAAGGTTGGAGAGTGAGGGGGAGAGGGGTGGCTCGACATGGCCGGCATGGCCATGTCATGCATGCTAGGGTTTGCCTCCCTAGGTTACTATGGGGTATTAAGTGAGAGAGGGGACCAGGGGACCATTTAGGGTAGTGTAGTGTAGACTAGGTTTGTGTAGAACACTATTTCAAATAGTGTCAAATAGTGCCATATTTGGAAATTGTGAAAAATGTCTAAATTTGAAATAATTCAAAAGGTGAAAGTTTTTGAAATGTGAGTGTTGCTATTAGTTGTAATTGACCAGAGGTGATTTGAGGTGGTGGTGGAAAAATTAGAATTCACAAATTGGCCAAAATGGCTAAGTGAGGAATGTTGAATATGTTAAAAAGTTAAGACTTTGGATGAGCATTGCTCATGATCAAAGATGATTTTGGCATGGTGATCTTCATCAAAGTTGTTCACCTTGATGTTGACTTTGAAATGGTGCAAAGAGTTAGCAAGAATTGGTTTGGGAAAAATGAATGGCAAGGGCTCAAAGTGGTGATCACACTAGAATTGTCAAAATTGACCATTATCATATGTGAGTGGGATTTGTGTTTGAATTTCATTTGGATTGTGAAACTTTGATTCCAAAAGTTGTAATAAGGGTTTAATAACATTATTCAACTAATGGTGAAGACCAAATAGGTCTAGGGTCAAAATTTATAAAAATGCCATAGGGCATATGTGAGGGTTTTTAGGGTTTTCCATTTAATGGAATTTCTTCCTCTTTGATTTATTTGGTTGGTGATCTTCATATGATCACACTAGGGTTTTAGAGCATATCAAATACAAGTAAAAGCAATCATCATGGCATATCACTCAAATGCACAAGTCCTATGCATGGTACTATATGCAAACAGAAAAGTTTTTGTTGGTTTGAAATTTTGCTTTCTGGAATTCTCTAACTTTCTTTTTATTGAAATTTGGGGTGTTACAAACCCTTCCCCCTTACAAAAGATCTCGTCCCGAGATCGAAAAGAAAGTTAGGTACTAAAGAGATCTGGGTACTCCTTCTTCATGAAGTCTTCGCGTTCCCACGTGGCTTCATCCTCGGTATGATTGCTCCATTGGATCTTCAGAAACTTGATGCTCCGGGTGCGGGTGGTTCGGTAAGCTTCTTCCAAGATGCGAATTGGCACTTCGCGGTAAGTCAGATCCTTGTTGATATCCACCGATCTGTGATCGATGTTCTATGCGAAATCCGTTTTCGATGAACTAGAGCTTGTCATGAGAATAAGCACAAGCTCTAAAACATCACATGGATAAGGTCCAAATAACAACCAAGAAAGATGATGTAAGGATGCAAAGGTTTGAGCTCTCTCCGAACGATACGATCGAGTTACTCACTCGAGAGCCCTCTTGATAGTACGGCAACTAAACTATAAACCGGTCTCCAACTACACTATGAGACCGGTGAGAAAGAAACCCTATCAAGAGCAAACCTTATACTTGCGCATTCCACTTGAGCTCGATGACGACGATCTTGACCTCAACAAGATGGAACGCCTTTCTTGCTTGTGCTTGCTTGACGAAGTCTTGTGGATTGCTCTGTAGGATAACGTTGCATAGAAAACAAAAATTTTCCTACCGCGAACACGCAATCCAAGCCAAGATGCAATCTAGAAGACGGTAGCAACGAGGGGGTATCGAGTCTCACCCTTGAAGAGATTCCAAAGCCTACAAGATGAGGCTCTTGTTGCTGCGGTAGACGATCACTTGCCGCTTGCAAAAGCGCGTAGAAGATCTTGATCACGATCGGTTCCGGCGCCACGAACGGGCAGCACCTCCGTACTCGGTCACACGTTCGGTTGTTGATGAAGACGACGTCCACCTCCCCGTTCCAGCGGGCAGCGGAAGTAGTAGCTCCTCTTGAATCCGACAGCACGACGGCGTGGTGTCGGTGGCGGTGTAGAAGTCCGGCGGAGCTTCGCTAAGCAATGCGGGCAATATGGAGTGGAGGAGCTTGGCTAGGGTTTGGGAGGGGGTGGCCGGCCACTCTATGGGGGGCGGCCAGCTTATGGTCTTGGGGTGGCCGGCCCCCTCCCTTGGCCCCTCATTATATAGGTGGATCCCAAGTGTTGGTGTCCAAGTCTTCGAATAAGACCCGAAACCAAAACCTTCCATAGGAGGGGGAAACCTAGCCCAACTAGGACTCCCACCCAAAGGTGGGATTCCCACCTCCCATGTGGGGGGGTGGCCGGCCCCCTATGGTGGAGTCCACTTGGGACTCCACCCCATCTAGGGCTGGCCGGCCATGGAGGTGGAGTCCCTTGTGGACTCCACCTTCCTTGGTGGTTTCTTCCGGACTTTTCTAGAACCTTCTAGAACCTTCCATAGAACCTTCCGCGACATTTTATTTCACATAAAATGACATCCTATATATGAATCTTATTCTCCGGACCATTCCGAACTCCTCGTGATGTCCGGGATCTCATCCGGGACTCCGAACAAATATTCGAACTCCATTCCATAATTCAAGTGCTACCATTTCAACATCCAACTTTAAGTGTGTCACCCTACGGTTCGAGAACTATGCGGACATGGTTGAGTACTCACTCCGACCAATAACCAATAGCGGGATCTGGAGATCCATAATGGCTCCCACATATTCAATGATGACTTTAGTGATCGAATGAACCATACACATATATTACCAATTCCCTTTGTCTCGCGATATTTTACTTGTCCGAGGTTTGATCTTCGGTATCACTCTATACCTTGTTCAACCTCGTCTCCTGACAAGTACTCTTTACTCGTACCGTGGTATGTGGTCTCTTATGAACTCATTCATATGCTTGCAAGACATTAGACGACATTCCACCGAGAGGGCCCAGAGTATATCTATCCGTCATCGGGATGGACAAATCCCACTGTTGATCCATATGCCTCAACTCATACTTTCCGGATACTTAATCCCACCTTTATAGCCACCCATTTACGCAGTGGTGTTTGGTGTAATCAAAGTACCTTTCCGGTATAAGTGATTTACATGATCTCATGGTCATAAGGACTAGGTAACTATGTATCGAAAGCTTATAGCAAATAACTTAATGACGAGATCTTATGCTACGCTCAATTGGGTGTGTCCATTATATCATTCACACAATGACATAACCTTGTTATTAATAACATCCAATGTTCATGATTATGAAACTAATCATCTATTAATCAACAAGCTAGTTTAAGAGGCATACTAGGGACTTCTTGTTTGTCTACATATCACACATGTACTAATGTTTCGGTTAATACAATTATAGCATGATATATAAAAATTTATTATAAACATAAAGATATAAATAATAACCACTTTATTATTGCCTCTAGGGCATATCTCCTTCAGTCTCCCACTTGCACTAGAGTCAATAATCTAGTTTACATTTGTAAAGATATAACACCTTGGCCTTCCGGTGTTTTATCATGTATTGCTCACGGGAGAGGTTTTTAGTCAACAGATCTGACACGCTCAGAAACGTATGTATTTTGTAATTCATTTGCGTCTCAACGCATTACTCATTTCCAAATGAGTCGGCATTAAATATGTTTGATCTTCTGGTGGAACCTTAATTCCGCTGTCTGAAATATGTCACTAATATTGTCACACACAATATAGCTTCAAAATTCTGACTCTGTCGGAACTACACCAAGTTCTCAAAGAACCTCTTGATTTTAACATCCTTTGTCATTTGTCAAAACAATGACATATTCTGCCTTCTTTTGTAGAATCCGTCACAATATTTAGAACTCTTCTAAATCTAGCATAGACAACTTCTAGCTCATTGTGCTACCTTTTAAACAACACTTAGTCTAATTTGAGATTTGAAATTATATTTTATATGTGACAAAACCAATATCGGTGTAACACCTTACAGTGATTTTTTTGTCATTTCTTCATACAAAAAAATATATATATCCTTAGTTCTTCTAAAGTACTCAAGGAAATTCTTACTGTCGTCCAATGATCATCATATGAATCATTCTGGTATATGCTCATAACACTTTATAGCACATGATATCTGATTGTGTACATATTATTCGTGATCTATAATCACTCATGTGTTTTTACTCATTGAGTGTCAGATACACTCAAGTCTTGTTAAAACTTTAACATGACAAGAATATTTTCTTAATATTTCTATATTGAACCATTTCAATATCTATTCTATGTACTTTGACTTAAACTTATTTATGTGTTTCAATCTATCTTCATAGATCTTGACACTAAATTTGTTTCAGTCCATATCCTTTCATTGAAGTTTAATTTTCAATGAAACCTTTTAATCAAGTATATAATTACATCATTTATAACCAACTATATGTCATCTACATAAGTATTATAAATATGTCTCAGCGCTCCCACTTAATTTCTTGCAAACGCAAGCCTCTTCATCGTCTCTGATGAAATCAAAAAACTCTTTGACTATTTCATCTGGTGAAGATTCCAACTCCGTAATACTCACTTCATCCAATTGAAGTTCATATACCTATCTAGTATTTCACGGACCAGCAAAACTCTTGGTTTGTATCTAGTATACACCTTTAATATACACTTCTGTTAAGTAGTGTATTTTGCCATCCTACTAACATATCTCATAAAAGAAATATGTAGTGATTACTAGAATAATCCACATAGACTATAAGCATTGCTACGGAAGATCTAATCTTATCGTAGTCAACTCTTTGAACTTTGTCGTAAACAACTTTTCAATAAGTTGAGCTTCTTCAAGGATATTTCATCCAAGTCCATCAATTTCATAGATCCATTTACTTTCAAAAAGTATTCATCTATCTTGGATTTTATGGCGTATAGCCATTTTAACGAAGTCAGGGCCCATCATAACTTCTTTGTTTGTAGTTGGTTTATCATTGTTCAAAATCAATCCTTTGTTCACAAATCATTTATTTGATCACAAAGTAAACCATACCTACAAGGTTCAATATGTACTTCGATCTCCATGGCTAAAACACTTTGTAGTCATGGGAGCCATGATCGTCGTGGCCGCTTCCGAAACAAATTCCGATGCTGCGCTACTCTGATCATTATGCTCAGGTTCATAAACCTTATCAAATTATATTGTCCTCCCACTCAAAAACTTCACTAGAAACAATTTCTTGGAAATAATAAACATTGACAAACACTTTTGTCTTTGTCTCCATAGTGGGAAGAATTCCCAATCAATTCTCTGGGATAACCAACAAAGACATTCATCCGATTTTGGTTGTAAACTTATTTACTTATGCTATGCATACCAAAATTTAAGAAAAGACTATCAGGTTTCATACCCATGCCATAACTCGTATGGTGTCATTTCAACGGATCATGATGATGCTCTATTCAGTGTAAAAGCGGTAGTCACTAAAGCATAATCCACAAAAATATAATGGCGTCATAATATTTTATCTCATCATTAATCCAACAAGGTTTGGATACATCTCTCGGATACTTCATCATCACTATGATACTCCAAGAAACGTGAGTTGTAGAACAATTTCATAACTCTCTTAGATGTTCGCTAAAACTTGTAATTCAAATATTTCCACCATGATCCAATCATAGATATTTGACTTTTCTATTACGATGATTTCCACTTCATGCTGAAATTTATTTGAATTCATTCAAAATGTTTCAAACTTTTCCTTATTGAATATATCCACATATATACTCAATTCATTGTTTGAAAGTTTCCATTAAGTAGAAGAATCTCCCGCACACAACTATGCCCAGTGAACCACATACATCATCATGTATTTTTCACTAAGTTAGTTGCCCGTTCAACTTTTGGCCTATGAACGGTATTTTAATCATTCTCTTTATAAAAGATTTGCAAGCGCCAAATGATTCAAAAATCAAATGACTCCAAAAATCCATTTGCATGGAGTTCCTTCATGCGTTCCTTTCAAACATGACCTAAATGGCGGTTCCACAAATAAGTGGAATTCAAATCATTTGCCTTATGGCATTTTAGCGTCAGTGTTATGTATGTGTGTTTCACCATTAAGATTTATAATAACTTATCCATCGTACATGGAGTAATGTCATAATTTGAACAACTCATTGTTTTAAATTGACCAGAGCAAAATAACAATTTATTAAGCTCTTTATTATAAATTCTAAGGGCTAGATAGAATGCCAATGACGAACATAATAACACTTTATTTTTGTTTCTGACGTGCATTCCTATCATATTCCTTGTCAGTCACTTAGGCCATTGAATTCTTGTATTGCGTTGTTTTGTATGACACTTCATACCAACCAATATGGTACTAATACCCAAGAATTTCATTGTGTGACTTAACCAGGAATACAACCATAACATGTATATCATTTATATACACCTGAGCTAGACTTTCTAGTCTTTTCTTTTCTTTTTGCCAAAATATCTTTTGCAGTTTCTCTTTTAGCTTTCCTCATTATTCAGAAAAACACTTCAACATTAATAACTTCTAGGTTTGTTGGTCAAATACCAATAACCTCGAGGTTCTTACTTTGAAGTTGATCATCATATGACAAGTGTTCCAGATTTCACTATTAGTAACTTTGTAATATGATGAACAATTTCACTCATAATTTTATCCATTATATCATGACGACTTTCCGAGACCATGTCTGTACATGCTAGGCTCGTAAAGTTTTAACCTTGGTATTTGCATGTGCAAATCTAGCTTGCACCCGTTGTATGCACTCGTAGAATCTATCACACCCGATCATCACGTGATGCTTCGAAACGACGAGTCTTAATAACGGTGCACATTAAGGATGGTCACTTCATGGATATGCGAATATTGTTAGTGCCCCAATAGTTGGAGGATTGTGACGCCTGGCGTCTTCAACCTTCATACATTCCCATAAAACTTATGAGTTTATGTAGTCTCACCAAATTATATTCTATTATCTTGTAATAAGGTCTTAGATATCACATATATCTCATACCTTGATTATTTCTGAAAACTAAATTTTCAGCTCCTTACTTTTCAAACAAATTTGAACTTCAAGTTTGACGGAGACAAGATAACTTTAGGTACTAATTGAAAACATAGCTCTTTGAATCAACAATGTGAGGTTTACTAAAAGTTTGCAATAGGACTTAATCAATTCTTGATTCTTTAACAATACGGTACCAATCCGTAAAGTTTCTTGTCAGATTTTAACAGTATTTCTATCTCAATAACAAGACTAGCGCATAGTAGAAAACGGATGCCAATTCTACAAAATTAATTCAAAATACTACTCAGACTATGTTTATGATAATTAGTTCATGTTTTAATCTAATTACTAATGAACTCCCACTTAATACAACATCCCTCATAGTTGTTAAGTGGTACACGATCCAAATCCACTACACCAAAACCGATCATCACGTGAGATGATGTAGCTTCAATGGTGAACATCAACATGTTGATCATATCATCCATATGACTCGTGTTCAACCTTTCGGTTTCTGTTGTCCCGAGGCCATGTCTGTACATGCTAGGCTCGTCAAGCAAACCCAAGTATTCCGCGTGCGCAACATGGCTTACACCCGTTGTATGTGAATCGTTGAATCTATCACATCCGATCATCACGAGATGCTTCGAAACGACGAACTATTACAACGGTGCATACGAGGGGAGAACACTTTATTATCTTGATATTAATGTGAGGGATCATCATATAATGCTACCGTCGCGATCTAAGCAAAATAAGATGCATAAAAGGATTAACATCACATGCAGTTCATATGTGATATGATATGGCCCTTTTGTCTTTGTGCCTTTGATCTTCATCTCCAAAGCACGGACATGATCTCCATCATCTTCGGGCATGATCTCCATCATCGTCGGCGTAGCGTCAAGGTTCATGGCGCCGTCTTCATGGTTGTTCACCTCATGTAGCAACTATTACAACTACTTTGAAATACTACTCAACATGAAATTTAAAGACAACCATAAGGCTCCTGCCGGTTGCCACAATACAATAATGATCATCTCATACATATTCATCATCATATCATGGCCATATCACATCACCAAACCCTGCAAAAACAAGTTAGACGTCTCTAATTTGGTTTGCATATTTTACGTGGTTTAGGGTTTTCGAGAGAGATCTAATCTACCTACGAACATGAACCACAACGGTGATACTAATGTTTTCAATAGAAGAGTAAGTTGAATCTTCACTATAGTAGGAGAGACAGACACCCGCAAAGCCTCTTATGCAATACAAGTTGCATGTCGAACGAGGAACAAGTCTCATGAACGCGGTCATGTAAAGTTAGTCCGGGCCGCTTCATCCCACTATGCCACAAAGATGCAAAGTATTCAAACTAAAGATAACAAGAGCATCAACGCCCACAAAACCATTGTGTTCTACTCGTGCAACCATCTATGCATAGACACGGCTCTGATACCACTGTAGGATAACGTTGCATAGAAAACAAAAATTTTCCTACCGCGAACACGCAATCCAAGCCAAGATGCAATCTAGAAGACGGTAGCAACGAGGGGGTATCGAGTCTCACCCTTGAAGAGATTCCAAAGCCTACAAGATGAGGCTCTTGTTGCTGCGGTAGACGATCACTTGCCGCTTGCAAAAGCGCGTAGAAGATCTTGATCACGATCGGTTCCGGCGCCACGAACGGGCAGCACCTCCGTACTCGGTCACACGTTCGGTTGTTGATGAAGACGACGTCCACCTCCCCGTTCCAGCGGGCAGCGGAAGTAGTAGCTCCTCTTGAATCCGACAGCACGACGGCGTGGTGTCGGTGGCGGTGTAGAAGTCCGGCGGAGCTTCGCTAAGCAATGCGGGCAATATGGAGTGGAGGAGCTTGGCTAGGGTTTGGGAGGGGGTGGCCGGCCACTCTATGGGGGGCGGCCAGCTTATGGTCTTGGGGTGGCCGGCCCCCTCCCTTGGCCCCTCATTATATAGGTGGATCCCAAGTGTTGGTGTCCAAGTCTTCGAATAAGACCCGAAACCAAAACCTTCCATAGGAGGGGGGAAACCTAGCCCAACTAGGACTCCCACCCAAAGGTGGGATTCCCACCTCCCATGTGGGGGGGTGGCCGGCCCCCTATGGTGGAGTCCACTTGGGACTCCACCCCATCTAGGGCTGGCCGGCCATGGAGGTGGAGTCCCTTGTGGACTCCACCTTCCTTGGTGGTTTCTTCCGGACTTTTCTAGAACCTTCTAGAACCTTCCATAGAACCTTCCGCGACATTTTATTTCACATAAAATGACATCCTATATATGAATCTTATTCTCCGGACCATTCCGGAACTCCTCGTGATGTCCGGGATCTCATCCGGGACTCCGAACAAATATTCGAACTCCATTCCATAATTCAAGTGCTACCATTTCAACATCCAACTTTAAGTGTGTCACCCTACGGTTCGAGAACTATGCGGACATGGTTGAGTACTCACTCCGACCAATAACCAATAGCGGGATCTGGAGATCCATAATGGCTCCCACATATTCAACGATGACTTTAGTGATCGAATGAACCATACACATATATTACCAATTCCCTTTGTCTCGCGATATTTTACTTGTCCGAGGTTTGATCTTCGGTATCACTCTATACCTTGTTCAACCTCGTCTCCTGACAAGTACTCTTTACTCGTACCGTGGTATGTGGTCTCTTATGAACTCATTCATATGCTTGCAAGACATTAGACGACATTCCACCGAGAGGGCCCAGAGTATATCTATCCGTCATCGGGATGGACAAATCCCACTGTTGATCCATATGCCTCAACTCATACTTTCCGGATACTTAATCCCACCTTTATAGCCACCCATTTACGCAGTGGTGTTTGGTGTAATCAAAGTACCTTTCCGGTATAAGTGATTTACATGATCTCATGGTCATAAGGACTAGGTAACTATGTATCGAAAGCTTATAGCAAATAACTTAATGACGAGATCTTATGCTACGCTTAATTGGGTGTGTCCATTATATCATTCACACAATGACATAACCTTGTTATTAATAACATCCAATGTTCATGATTATGAAACTAATCATCTATTAATCAACAAGCTAGTTTAAGAGGCATACTAGGGACTTCTTGTTTGTCTACATATCACACATGTACTAATGTTTCGGTTAATACAATTATAGCATGATATATAAAAATTTATTATAAACATAAAGATATAAATAATAACCACTTTATTATTGCCTCTAGGGCATATCTCCTTCATGCTCCCCCATAATCCACCATGGGAGAGCTTCTTCTTCGGCGCATCTTCACATATCCATGATCACCATATGGATGGCAAGACTCAAGCAAAGGATCTCTTCGAGATGGCTCATCTTGAACTTGCACTTCATTTCTCCATGGCAAGCTTCAAGCTTATGAACTCTTCGAGTTGGCTCATCTTGAACTTGCACTTCATTCTTCATTCTTCATCATATTGATGTCTTGAAGTAACTTGAGGGCTCACTTCATCTTTATCTTCAAGACATACTTGACACTTGATATCCTTCATCAATTTCTTCTTATTGCAACCTTTGAAGCCAACAAATGGTTCAAGAATTGCCTATGGACAACTCCTACAAATATAACTCAATGCAAACATTAGTCCATAGGGATTGTCATTAATTACCAAAACCACACATGGGGGCTCCATGCACTTTCAATCTCCCCCATTTTGGTAATTGATGACAATCTCTTTGAGAGGGTTTATATAAGGAATTTAAGTAACAAATAAGTTGAATATATAGAGCAAACTCCCCCATAATATATGCATGTGTGAATGATCTTGACTTTCATTGCATATATTGGCATTCAAAGCCTAGTGGAGTTTCCTCTAAATATTCAACTATGCAAAGCAACAAGATGCAATGCAATAAAGGCACATGCTTAAGCACAAAGCAAAGACATAACCAAATTCCCTTAAACCCTCCAAACTTCTCCCCCATTGGCACCAATTGCCGAAATGGGTGAAAAATTTAGAAGGCCAATATAGTGAGAGTTCCTCCATAGCGTGTGCATTTCTCATAATTTGAGTGAAATCAAATGCACATATCCAATGACGAATATTCGGAAGGAATCACACTATAGATAGGATCAAAGATTGCAAAAAGATAACAAAGTCAAGAAGCTTCAACAAATGAAGCAAGCAACCAAATGAACCACAAGGAAGATACCAAAAGAAAGATAGATATTATGATAAGATCAAGAAGATTGCTCTAAATAATATGAGGAAGCTCCCCAAGGTTTGTGCACAAAACTAGACAATTTGCATTGGAGTATAAAGTGCACAAACATGGAATCATCACTCCCATGATATCATTCAAAAACAAAAGATACCAAGTGAATCAAACTCTAATGATCACCACAAGATAGTGTTCTAAATCAAATGAGGAAGCTCCCCAAGGTACATGCATAAAATAAAATGTTGCATTTGAATACAATATGCATAACATGGAATCCTCACTCCCTCATTACCATTTAAAACACAAACATTTGCAATAGATCATAGATAGAAAATTAAGCTTACCACTTGCAACAAACAAATGGTTGAGCAACAAGTAAGAGGCACCATAATAAAAGGCTCAACCAAGAGGATATGTGAAAGGCATGATAAAGCATATTATAAGACTATTACAAGGATGAGCAAAAAACATCATCATAGTCTTCAATGAATTATATTGCTTAGCATGACCAATCAACACGCAACAAATAAATAAGATATCGAATGGAGATGTATCATCTCTTATGTGTATAAGTTTCTCTAAGTGAGCAATATCACAAAGATATTTATCCACAAAGAAACATGCACACACAAAATAGATACACAAGAAATATAGCATGATATCCAAGACAAAGTCATGCAATATACCAATAAGAATTTTTGCTTAATAGCATGGCCAAAGGCTCAATTTTATCTTATTGTACATTCATGAACTTCAACCACAAACAACTAAAATACATCACAAATATCAACAAGGAATAGAAGATAGTTGGGATGCATTTGAGAAAGGCAACAAGTATCACAAACGGGGATACCAAAAGAAGTAACTAAATTTGCACTTTCATCTATATTGCACATGTGAGAGCCTTTGAGGAATTGATATGCAATAAAATTGCTAGATAGGCATAGTTGGGATGGATGAATCATGAGCATGATTTAAAATACTTCCCAACAAATGCACTCATCTCAAATTACTCACATTCACAATAAAGAGGTTTCATTAAGACTTTTGCAAGAAGCACAACATTTGCAAATCAAGAGATTCATGCCAAGATGCAACCATAAGGTTGGATACAAGAAAAGTATGCATGAGAAGATACTTGTTACCAAGATAGCATTGGTGTGGATGTAGTAGATATGTGTTCGTTGACCATCCTAGCTTGTCTCAAGTTACCATTGAGTCACCACTTCTTTCCAAGAGTGAGACAAGCATCCAATGCATATCCATTATACCTAACACAAAGGTAAGTACAAAATGGTCCCCAAACTAATTGGGTCCAAAGTAGTTAGACACACTACAACATATAGGACAAACTCCACAATTCTATGTGCATATAGATATGAAATTGAATTTCATGCACATCTTAGCCAAATTAGGATTTGATGGAGTTTACCCTATATATTGGATCAAAGAAAGTGACACATGCCATAAGATATACATATATTAAATATGCATGCACAATACTTTCAAGAACCAAAGGAAGATACAATTTGGACAAAACACCAAATAAATCAAGAGACAATGGTTGTCCAAATTATATCAAAGAATCAAATCAACACAAGATTGACTCCAAAGACTTATCTCATTATAAGAAGCTAATTAAGCCTAAGCGCAAAGGAATGAGATAACCAACTCCCAAGAGAGCAAGGTTCCAACAAATAAACCAAACCCTCGACACTTTTTATGATGGCACAAAGTACCAAAAGGAAATTTTATGTCTCCCAAAACCAATTTTTTGATAATGATCAAGAGATGTTAAGCATTCTAATAAATATAGAAGAGCTCCCCCAATATTGGTGCATTATCTAGGATTTTTCATATGAATACAAAATGCACAAAACTAGGATCATCACGCTACCTATATCTAGTAAAATGCTAAGAAAGTTTGAATAGACAAATTAGATCTATAAGATGCAAGGAAGACACATGGGAGTAAAAGCACAACACATTCATGGCAATAAATAAGACAATTTAATACCAAGAGCCAATGTAAATATGATCAATAAATTTCTACCTTATAATAGATTGCCAATTGTCCTAGGACACAAGGTATTAGGAAATATTTCCCGGTGGTAGTTTGTAAGTATATGTAAGATCATATCTACACCAAATAAAGCATATGGTAAAAGATAAGAGTTAACCATCATGCAAAGAGAGTTTCTTGATAGCTTCAATTAGTCATACCATCATGCAAAGCAATTAACAGTATTCATACCAACATGCAAAGCAATTAATAGTATTCATACCAACATGCAAAGCAATTAATAGTATTCATACCAACATGCAAAGCAATTAATAGTATTCATACCAACATGCAAAGCAATTAATAGTATGACTTGAAGCATATGGTTTTCCAAAAATGTATTGAGGGACACATTGTGAAAAACCATGCTAAGGACCACTTTCACAAATAAGATCCACAAAGATATTAGCAATGAAGCCATTTAACCAAATTGGAACTTGTTTGAGAAAACATGTCACATATGAGAGATAATTTACAATATCAATTCTATGTGACACAACCTCAAATGTTCACATTTCCTAGGCTTGTAATATGCACAAAGCTTATTACTCCCCCATAATGTGATAAGGAATTTATTTTCACAAGAGGCAAATAAGATCCAACTAGAGATATTAATGAACATTAGAATTTGAATTTCTCATGAAGATGAAATACCACATAGAGACTAGATAATCTTGCAATATCAATTCTAAGTGATATTCCTCATGTACACACATTGTTAGGATTGTGAAATTCCTAAATGCATATCACTCTCCCAAAATGTTATAGTCCATTAATCTCTCATAAGAGCCATATAAGATACAACAAGATGCAAAGAGGCTCCAACACAAGCACAAATACATGGTGTGCAACCTAACATACATAGACTTGATTTCTCAAGAAAAACAAGTAGGATGCACAACATATACAAACACATGTTAGGAACAAAACTAACACAAGCAAAGGGGCGAGTAACTTTCAATATAAATGAGTTGAGCACATGTTACCGCAAGAAGGAACATTGGGTATATGATAGAAGTAAGATAACCAAAAGACTTGGCTTGAGATAATATAAATGATGAAGATCCCTTAATTCTTCATGATGTAGCCAAGTCTCCAATGCCCTCCAACAAGCACCTATTGATCAAATTTTGGATTGTTGGTCCCCAACTAAGTTGGGTCCTAAGAGGTTAGTCACAATAGGCTTGGCAACCCAAATGGTTCTTTTCTTGACACCACTTTGAGCACCAACATATTTGGCAAACACATTGCCACCCTCATCCTTACGAAGAGAATAAACATCATCAATGGTGATAGAGTTGGATGAGGTACCAATAGTGCACAAGGAGGAGATGTGGCCCTTCTCACGTCATATGTAGCAAGTTCTTTTCTTCTCCTTCTTCTCACTAGATTTCTCCACAATGGGAGCATTGGCTTGTATCTTCTTGAGAAGTGGCATTTCTTCAACTTGAGGTTGAATATGAGTATGAGCTTGAGGCCGCTTCCCTTTTTGCTTCTTCTTCAAAGGACAAGATCTAACATGATGCCCTTCAATTTTGCACTTGAAGCAAACAATCTTCGCCGGGTCTTTGACTTGTAATTGGCCCTTCTTAATCTTGTTGCTCTTGGACTTGTTCTTGTTGTTGGAGTTGAATCCAAGTCCACTCTTGTCATTGGGGGATTGTTGCACACTCAACATCTTGTCAATTTTGCATTTCCCTTCATGACTCTTTACCAAGTCGTTCTTCAAAGAAGTGACTTGGGCCTTGAGCTCTTTGATTTCCTCTACATGGTTAGTAACAACACAAGTACTAGAGGAAGTAGAACCTTCATTCTTAGAGCAACAAGGCAAGGAAGATAATTCATCACAAGATTTAGCAATACTATGAGTGGATGAATTACAAGGACTAGCACATGGCAATATAGCATTTTGAGTAGTAGTGCTAGTATCCACACGAGGCTCACAAGGTGTTGCCTTAGATATGATAGCCTCATGAGCTAACTTTAGCCTATCATGAGAGGCTAGAAGATCCTCATGGGAGCTAGAAAGCTTTCCATGATTTTCTTCCAATTTCCCATAATTGCAAGTTAGCAAATCAAGTTGAGCCCTTAGCTCAACATTCTCCTTCAAGATAGATGCTTCACAAGAAGTAGAGTTAGTAGCACAAGCATCATCACAAGACATATCAAGAAGAGAGGGTAACATATCATGATCTTTTAAATATGAAGCTTGTAGTTGCTCATATGACTTGGTGAGGATAGAGTGTTCGCTCTCCAAGGCCTTGTGGGCCTTGTCTAGATCATCTAGATCCTTAACAAGTTTATCGTGACCAACACCAACTTTGAACTTTTCATTTTTAAGCAATTTTAATTTAGCTTTAGCATGGTCTCTTTCTTTAGTGAGTTTAGCAAATATTTCATTTTGAGACACCTCAAGGGTTTGAAGTTGCTCCTCAAGAGAGGCTACGGTCTCTTGTTCTTCTTCAAGATCATTCTTTAATGATGCTACATCATCGGCATACTCTCGTTCAAGAGCACCCTTTTTATCAATGGTGTTCTCATGCATCCAAATAAGTTTTTGGCTCTCAATAGCGGTAGTCAAGATTTCAAAGAAGTGAGAGCTAGCAATTTTATCTTTGTAAAGAACCTTGAATACACTCTCACCTTTATCGCGTAGAGAGACAACCCAATCCTCTTCTTCATATTCATCCTCATTCTTATCACCACGAGACATATTAGGTTCCATGGTAGGAGGTACCGTGGAACCCTTGGCCATAAGGCATATATGAGGACCGTGAGATAAAGATGAGGAGTTACTTGAGGCTCCTTTCAAGATCTTCTCTTGACCAATAGAATCTTTGGTTTCCTCTACATTGTTAGACACACAACAACTAGAGGAAATAGAATCATTTTTATCATGGCCACAAGACAATGCAAGCATATCATCATTAGATTTTTTCAAGCAACTTACACATGATATGCAAGGACTATCAACACAAGCATGTAAATCATTTCTAGTGCTAGATGTGTTTAAGTCCAAAGATGAAGCATTGCAATGAGATAGAGATGAAGAATCATCAATAGTAAGCTGAATATCAATATTGCAATTTTCATCACCACTCACCATATCATTACCTTGTGTCTTACCACACTTTGGTGAAGTGGATGAAGATGAGAACTCATCACGGCCGGAAGTGGAAGCAAAACAATCATCCTCAATGATAGTGGACACATCATATTTATCTTGAAGCTTTGTCCATAATTCATGAGCGCTCCCAAAAGGCATGATTGAAGAAGTAACTACATTGCTCACAACAATGGAAAACACATGAGAAGCAAGAGCATCGAGACAAGAGTTTTTCTCCTCCTCAAGAGATAAATTTTGAGGATCCTTAGGACAAGAAAAACCTATGTCAAGAAATCGCTCCATGTCCTGGGACATACGCCGCAAAATATTAAGCACATAAATTTTCCATAGATCATAATTTGTGCCATCAAATATAAACAAGTTATTGTGCGCTAATCCCCTAACCGACATCTTTACTCTCAAGGCGGTGAAGCCTAAGAATGAGAGACCTTGCTCTGATACCAATTGAAAGGACACAGATATCGCCTAGAGGGGGGGTGAATAGGCGATTTAAAACTTTTATGAGATGGGCTTAACAAATGCGGAATAAAACTAGCGTTTACTTTGTCAAGCCCAAAGCCTATATACTATTGTTCACCTATGTGCACCAACAACTTATTCTAAGCAATGGTTCACCTATGTGCACCAACAACTTATGCTAAGCAATACAAGCAAGTATGTGATAGCAAGATATATATAACTTCAAGCACGATGGCTATCACAAGGTAAAGTGCATAAGTAAAGAGCTCGGGTATAGAGATAACCGAGGCACGCGGGAGACGATGATTTATCCCGGAGTTCACACTCTTGCGAGTGCTAATCTCCGGTGGAGAGGTGTGGTTGCTTAGTGCTCCCGAACGCCACAAGAGGCTCACCTTGAGGTGTGGTTGCTCGATGCACACCAACGCCACAAAGGCCTCACCCCAAGATGCGGTACTCACACCACACACCGAACGCCACGAAGGCGCCTCACCTAAATCTCCGGTGACCCTCGCCACAAAGGCCTAGGTCACGGTTCCACTAAGGGATTTCCTTCGAGGCGGAAACCGGGCCTTACACAAAGATTGGGGCACACATCCACAACTTAATTGGAGGCTCCCAACAAATCGCCACAAAGGCGTAGAATCCGTCTAGGGTTCCTGTCGTCGTGGTGAACGAGCAGATGCCATAGGATGGCTTAGATTGGGGCCGAATGGACGCAAGAGGATTCGGGGGAGGGTTTGCGATCAGGTGGGAAGAGGTTCCGGATGGTTTCCTCAAGAACTTGGCCAAGGCCAGAGGTTGAAGAAGAAAGACACAAGGAAGAACTCCCTCTAGATCACCATTTTCATTGATTCACAAGTTACAGGCTCTGCCTTCCTACACATGCGCGTACCTACTTGCTTGCCCGTGAAGAAGGGCTGCCCCCTCTCCTTATATAGGGGAGAGGGTGGCTTACACTGCAAGAAACCCTAATGGCATCTTTGACTGGACAAACTACTTTACAGAGCTACTGTACAAAGCTACTTTAACAGGCTACTGTACAAAGCTACTTTAATCATAGATGACACCGGGGCCTTCTTTTATCAGGGCTGCTGATGTCCTCCGGCTTCTTTGGACGTCACCTCTCTCTTTGGCGCCAGGGCTCTGAATAAAGTTACTTTGCTTGGCTCATCCTTGTCTTCTTGCTCTGAAGAGAATCTTTGACCAGACCTGCCGACAGGCTCTCCTTTCCGGTATCTTCTTTACCGGGTTCCGGCATACCCCTTTGGGGATACCGGCTTAGCCTTGCTCTCCCGGATTCCTACTAGGCTTCCGGTAAGAACATTAAACCGGTATCTTGATGGCTCAAACCATCCGGTTTGGCATGCCTTTGGCATACCGGGGGTTATCCCCCCAACATTAGTCCCCGAAGCTGGTATAGTCTGGAGGATTCTTTCCTACAGACCATGCCAGGTTTTCATCTTTTTAAGATACCGGTTTAGCCACTCATCTTTTGAGCTAAGTTCCGGCACCTTTACCCTTGTTCCTTTTCTTCTCTTCGCAAGGCTTGTTCCGGCACCTCTTTTTTCCGGCACCTTGTGTCTTTACTCCTTCCTCGGCGAAGTCGAGAATATATCGGGTCCCGCGCCTGTCAGTGACATGCGCACTGTAACTGACGCGCCAGTGTCCGCTGTCACATCGTATCGACTCCCGCGCACGCATTAAATGCACCGCAGCGGATCCCACTAGCCGTTCTGGATCCTTTGGGTATCTCCGTGTGGCCTCCTGTTTTTGCGTGTATCTCCTTGACACGTGGCGGCCCATGATGCGAACCGCCGTGGGCCGCGAGGCGAACCGCCGCGGCCCAGCGGTTTCCAGCCCATTTCCCTTCTCCTTTATAAGCGCAACCGCCGCTCTCTCTTCATCTTCTCCGCATTCCCCACTTCCTTGCGCACAGAGTTCTTCGCCTCCGTGCTCTCCGCCGCTCTTCGTCTTCCGCCGCTCGTTCGTGCCCGTCGCCCGGCGAACTCACGCCTGCGTTCCGCCGGACTTCGCTGCGCGGAGATCCTCAGCAGCGACTCCGCCGAGCCCGCCGCATTCGCCTTTCCTCAAGCACTTCTTCGCCTCGCCGCCGACGGACTTCCTCGCCGGTCGCAGGCTCGCCGTTTCTCCAGCGAACTTCTTCCCTCGCAACTCCGCCGCCCCAGGTTAGGCTCGACGCGCCTTTACCCCTTTCCTCTTGCACTTTGGATCTTGGGACGGTAGAGTATTTATTCGCTCTTTGTTTTGCTTTTCTTCTTACTCGTAGATCTTCGCGCGTGGGTTCGTTCGGGGAAAACTGTTTCTCGGTAGATCTCGGCATCTTCTAGATCCCCATGCCTAGTGAAGAGTCTCTCCCTGCGGCCACCTCTAGCACTCAGGATAGCAACGCTTCCGGTGGGCTAACCGACGACGCCGCCCGGATGGGTCAGACGTCCAGCCGGAAACAAGAGACCGGCACATCTAGCCGGGCCTCCGGAAAGGACAAGACACGCGGAGCCTGGAGAGGTTCCGACGTGACCCAATACGAGATCGACTGGCTCTACCGGTCCAGGAGGATTCCGGAAGGAGTCACCTGCCGGCTTCCTCGCGGCGAAATCCAACCGGTGCTCGAACCCGGTGAAACTGTTGTTTTCCTTGCTCACTTTGAGCGTGGCTTCGGCCTTCCTGCCTCTGACTTCTTTCGTCAGTTCCTTGATTTCTATCGTCTCCAACCTCATCATCTCCCCGGCAATGCCGTTTTTTACCTTTCTTGCTTTGTGGCCTTCATGGAAGGCTACATTGGCATCCGTCCCGCTCGAGAGACGTTTGCCCGCTTTTTCTCCCTTCGGATCAACTCGGTCCAGGGCAAGGACATTCCTGCCCCCAAACCCCCCGTTCAATGCGGGTCCTGCATCATCGGCTCCCGTCAAGGGAGCCCCTTTTTTAAGTTCAATGGCCTCGAGTCTTGCCGCTTGTGGCAGACGACATTCTTCTATGTGAGGAATGCGGGCGACGAGGACCTCATCAACCTGCCGGCATTCAATCCGGCGCCTCCAGCCAAGACTAATTGGCAGTACAACCCCGGAAGGGATCACGCCGAGACGAACCGGGTGGTGCGCTTCATGCAGAGGTTGATGAAGGACACCGACATCTGCTCCGACGATATCATCCGCACTTTCATCAGCCGCCGGGTGCTTCCCCTCCAGCGGCGTGCTCACAAGATCAGTGAGATGTACGGCCCCGGTGATCCTACTAAGATCACCGGCCTGGCCCTGAGCAAGGAGGACGTGGTCCTTAAGGCTAGTCAGATCTGCCAAACTGACATGCCGGATGACTGGGAGTGGGGCCTTTGCCCCCTCAGCGCCAGGAACCCTCCGTCCGAAGATGTAAGAAGATATGCGGCTCTGGTCGTATTAGCGGTAACTTTTGTACTTGTGTCTAATCTTTCTTTTTCCTTTGTTTTCAGGCCAAGGCCCGCTTCCCCCGGATCGATTCAGACCGGCGAGGCCCTCGCCAGAAGAGGCCCCTGGACAAGTACGATCCGGATCCTGTCATTCATTGGCTGGATCTAAGGATGGGCCGGACCCCAGCTTCCCGCCTCGGCAAGTCTCCGCCGGAACCTGCTGGTTCGTCTGATGACTTGACCATACTCGAGGTAGCTTTCCTGTTCGTTTTCTTATACCCTTTTTGTTACTTCCAATCTGTAGATCTTCCCTCAGCCAGCAACAAACCACAGGTCCATGAGCATGTCCCCCCGCTGCAGGCCGAGGTTGGCGACGAGTTTCTGGGCAAGCTCATGGCCGAGGGCCAAAAGAGCGATCCTCCAGCTGCCGACGCCGGCCCCAGCCATGCTTCTTCCGGCAAACGCCCTCGGACTGAGGTTATTGGTGGGAAGCAGGTGGGCACCAAGCGCTATAAGCAGAAGCGGATGCCGATGTCTTCCGGGTAAGTTCTTATCTTCTTTTTATGCTTTCTTGGTTTCCACCGAGTTCTTTTCCGGTTGCTTTTTCCCAACTTACTCTGTTCTTCCTTTCTCTCAGCCCTGCGCTTGAGCTTGGCTCTGCCGGCTCCGCTGGCTCCACCGGCTCCGCGAGGACTTCAACTCCTCCTCCTCACTCAAGTCCGGTACCATCTGGTGCCGGCAACACCTCTGCCTCCCCTTCGGGAGGCACTACAAGTTCGGGGCGCGCGGCCCCAACACCTCCAGATCACCGCGCGGAGGAGGACTTCACCTCCCCTCCAGAGACCCAAGACACCGGCGCCAGCAACATCGGCGCCGGCCAGACTGAAGCCGGGCAGGCGGAACCTCTGGTTCCTCCTCCCCCGAAGAAGAAGAAGAAAGAAGCAAGCTCTTCCCCTACCGCGCCGGATGCTTCCGCGCCGGTACCTTCTCCTCCCAAGGCCACGCCGACACCGCCGCCTAGCCAAGGACCTTCCGCGGCCAAGCAACCGGCGCCGTCGGGGACTCCCAAGATCACCACTTTCCTCAAGCCCGGGGCTTCCCGCGGCAAGGCTGTGGAGGGCGGCGCCTCTGGCGCTTCAGGAGATGTGGTGCTGCACGTTGGCCCCGCCGCGCTCGCTGCACAAGACAAGCCCACCGGCCTCCTGGGCCGGATTGTTAATCTGAAGCGCGCGGGCAAGGACCTGGGGCACCTTCTCCCTTATGCCCAGAAGTGGAATGAGGCGGATATCTCTGCTTCTACCCGCGGCCTGGGGAAGGATCGCCTTCCGGCACCGGATCCCGCCGGGGCCCGGTCTACTGAAGAACATTTCACGCGGCTTAAACGCGCCGTGAAAGAGTTCGACAGTGCTTGGTACGATGCCACCAACAACGTGGTGGTAAGTTCTGCTAAATCTCTTTTATAATTTCTGTTGATGCCGGTTTCTTTTTCTCTCCGGATCTTATCTATTCTCCCAGTCCCCGAGTTTTGTGGTGAGAGCGCAGCTCTTGGCGCAAAACTTTAACCTAAAACTTAGCGTGAAACCGGCACTGCCAGTCCCCGAGCTTCGGGTTAAACACCTTCTTGTTAACACACAATTTACCTTAGAAACGCGCAAAACCGGCATTGCCAGTCCCCGAGTTTCGGGTTAAGAACTTTGTTCTTAGCGCAAAACTTATCTTAAAAATGCGGAAAACCGGCACTGCCAGTCCCCGAGTTTCGGGTTGAAACCTTGTTTCTTTCTCAACTATTTTTTCTTTTAAACAGAGCACTGCTGACACCCGGAAGCAACTCTTCGAGGAGCTTCTGTGGGAGCACCGGGAGCTTCTTTGAGGCCCACGCCCACTGCCAAGGTTTGTTTCTTTTGCCTCCGGTATCTTTTCACCGGAATGTTTCCTTCCTTGATACTTACGCACTTTTTGTTTAACAGTTGTTCCGGAAGCTAGCCTCGAGGCCCTGAAGGCCCAGGTTGCCAAGCTTCAAGGTACCATCTTTTTCTGCTAACCCTTTTCTTTTTTCATTTGATCTATTGTTGCCTGTTAAGACTTTTCTTTTCGGTATTTAGGCGAGAAGGAGCAGCTCCTTAAGGAGCACAACGAGGTGCTGGAGGCCCAGAAGACCGCCACAGGGGAGCTCAAGGAGCAGGCTATACAAGCCGCGCTCCGGCATGAGCAAGCCTTGAAGGACGCCGGGTAGCAGCGGAGGCCAGGGTGGCGGAGATTGTGGAGGATTCCACCAACGCCAACACCGTCCTCGCGGCAGACCTGGAGGAGGAAAGGAAGTCGCGGAAGGCAGCGGAGCGCCTTATTGATACTATGACCACCGATCACCGGGAGTACGATCGGTTGGTTATGCAGATAGATGCGCTAGCCCTCCGTAAGCTCCTGCCTTGCCCCTTCTTTTGCTTATAAGCTTTTTCCTTTGAAGATTTATCTTTGTTCCTTGCTTTTTCCGACATGTTTTTTCCGACATACTCTTTCCGGTGTCTCGTGTTTATGCTTTTCCTTCTTCCTGTAGAGCACTTCCCGGCATCCCAGGTCTTTGCCTTAAAGAAGGTGAGGGAGGATCGGATTGCGCGGGAATTTCCAAATCTGGATGCGCACTGGGATGGGTACGACTATCTTGTCGCCCTCTCCCGCGCGTGTTCAGCATATGCGCTCCGTCGACCGGCTTCTTGCTGACCTGCCAGCCGCTGCCATCCAAGTTTTCAAGGTTTTGTGGCACGAGGAGGAGCTGCCGGGGAATATCACCCTCACCGCCTCGCGGCTTAATGACGCCGGGCACCGGATCCGCGAGTGGCAGTGTTCCGCGGCTCGTGCCGGAGCTGACACGGCGCTGCGCTCTGTGTGCTCATGGTACCCTGCTCTTGACCTGGATGCTCTCCAAGGTGTTCGCGCGGACGCTCCCACGGACACCGACCCGGCGCTCTCCGCGAAGCGGCAGGACCGGGCATACCGGCTCGCTGAGTATGCCGAGGTCCGCACCTTCATCCCACCCCCTCCTGGCGTCAAGGACTACCTCAGCGATGAGGAAGAAGAAGACGAGGGAGATGAAGGTGAAGCTGCCGAGGACGCGCCGCCGGAAGCTCCCGAAGCCGGCGCTACTCCTCCTGAAGATGCCGAGGCCGGTGCTGCTCCACCCGACGCCCCTGCTGCCTGATGACCTTCTACGATATCTTTGCCTGCTATGCCTGTTGGCCCTGTTTACCTTAAGACAATGTCTGTTAAATTCTGCCCCGGAATGCCGGGGCTTATGATGTAAGACTTAAGTTTGCCTGTGGTTGTGCTACAACATTTCCTGCCGGTAGGTTATACCGGTAGCTAAGTATTTATGAGTTTGCCTTAGCATAATTTGCTTTTGGTTTTGATTTTATCCTGCACTGCAAAGATTTCTCAATTGCTCCCGCATCCAATTTGATGCATACTTGGTTCTTTTGCCTTGGCTCTGCCTGCCTTCTCTGGGCGTTCTTTGGCGTATGAGCACAAGGTTCTTTCACCAAACAAGCATCTTCTTGAACTTAGAAATAACTTTGAAATTTTGCAAAAAACCGGTTCAACCGGGGTTAGTTAACCTTTCCGGATTGTTCTTTCCTGCTCCCCCTTTTCGCAGTTCATGTGCTTATCTCCTACCGGTTTATCTTGCTTGCCATGAAGCCGGTTTGCGGACAGCAGCAGAGTCGAAGACTCCGGTAGGATTTAGCACACTACTAAACCGGAAAGAAAAAACATTCAATAAGCAACCGGTAAACTGAAAAAATAAACAAGTTACATGCAACTTAAGTTGGGGTAGTCCCCGAGATTCATTCGAGGTTCCGGCATCTTTTATTCATAGCATATAAGGTACAAAAAGGAACTTCTTACACCACCACTTCAAGAGTAGAAAGGGCGCAACAGAGCTACGTTCCATGGACGCTTGCTCTCCTCTCCGGACCTGTCCGCCTTTCCTTTCTTCCACTCCTGTGCATCGATCAAGTAGTATGCATCATTGTGAAGCACCTTGCTTACAATGAAGGGACCTTCCCATGGTGGCAAGAGCTTATGCCGGCCTTCAGTGCGCTGCACCAGGCGAAGTACAAGATCTCCTTCCCGGAAAACTCTCGGGTTAACCTTCCGGTTATGATAGCGTCTTAGGTTTTGCTGGTAAATGGCTGTTCTTGCCAAAGCCAGCTCTCTTGCTTCTTCCAGCAAGTCGACATCATTTTCTCTGGCCTCTTTGACCTCTTGCTCAGTATAGAGCTGTACCCTTGGTGAATCATGAATGATATCGGTTGGTATCACCGCTTCTGCTCCATAAACCATGAAGAAGGGAGTGTATCCGGTAGACCGGTTTGGAGTTGTTCTTATACTCCACAGTACTGATGGTAGCTCATCGAGCCAACATCCCGGTGACTTTTCCACCGCATCAATGAGTCTAGGCTTGATACCGGAAAGCACCAAGGCATTCATTCTTTCTACTTGGCCATTGCCCTGTGGATGTGCCACTGAGCACAAATCCAACCGGATGTTCTTTTCTTCACAGAACCTTTTGAACTCACCTTGAGCAAAGTTGGTTCCGTTATCAGTGATGATGCTGTGCGGGTATCCATACCGCAAAATGACATCTTTCAAGAATTTCACAGCTGTATGCCCATCACACTTTGCGATAGGTTTTACTTCCAGCCACTTGGTGAACTTATCCACCATGACCAAGATGTGAGTCATGCTGCTTCTTGCAGTTTTGAATGGTCCAACCATGTCAAGGCACCAAACAGCGAATGGCCATGTTAGCGGTATTGTCTTTAAACCGGATGCTGGGGTATGGTTTTGCTTGGCGTACCTCTGGCAGCCGTTGCATTTTCTTACCAAATCCTCAGCGTTCTCCAAAGCAGTGGGCCAATAGAACCCATGCCGGAAAACTTTTGCTACTAGCGCCCTTGACGAAGCATGATGCCCACATTCTCCTTGGTGAATTTCCTCAAGCATCTCTTTTCCTTCCTCCGGTTCCACACATCTTTGAAGGACACCGGTAACGCTTCTCTTGTACACCTCACCATTGATGAATGTGTAAGCTTTGGACCTTCTTTGTATCCTCCTTGATTCATTTTCGTCAGCCGGCAAGGTGCCGCTGATCAGGAATTCCTTAATAGGTTTAACCCACGATGGTATTTCTCTAACCAAAAACACCGGTGCATCTATCTCCATGCTATCTACCAGCATCGTTTCTTCCGGTATGGGTACAGCAGTCCCCGAGCCTACCGGAGCAGTCCCCGAGCTTGCCGGAGCAGTCCCCGGGTTCCCTTCATCGATATCCATGGGTACTATGTGTGACTCAGTACAAAAATTGATTAGACTCCGGGCTCGGTTTGATCGATGGCACTCTTAGGTGAGCCAAAGCTATTCCGGGAGGAATTTCTTGCCTAGATGAGCCCAGCTTGGACAAAGCATCCGCGGCCTCATTTTCTGCTCGCGGCACATGGTGAAACTCACACCCTTCGAAGAATCCGGCAATCTTTTGCACGTGAAACCGGTACGAGACCATGTTGGCATCTTTTGCATCCCAATCCCCGGAACACTGCTGTACCACAAGGTCTGAATCTCCGTAGCAAATGATCCGGTGCGCACCGATTTCTTTTGCGACCTTAAGCCCATGGATCAAAGCTTCATATTCAGCGACATTGTTTGATGCCCTGAAATGCACTTGTAAAACATACCGGAGGTGATCTCCTTTTGGGGAAGTGAGCACCACACCGGCACCTAGACCTTCCTTGAGCTTGGATCCGTCAAAGTGCATCTTCCAGTATTCTATCCTCTGATCTGGCGGCTTGTACTGCATCTCCGCCCAATCAACAAGGAAATCAGCCAAAGCCTGTGATTTTATGGCATCTCTTCTTTCATACACCGGTACGTACGGTGATATCTGGATTGCCCATTTCGCAATCCGGCCGCTGGCATCTTTGTTGCACATGATGTCGGAAATTGGTGCTTCGCTCACCACTTTCATGGGGTGCTCCTCAAAGTAGTGCTTGAGCTTGGTGGCGGCCATGTACACGCCATAAGTCATTTTCTGGAAGTGAGGGTAGTTTTGTTTTGAGAGGGAGAGCACCTCGCTCAAGTAGTATACCGGCCTCTGGACGGTTTTTTCTTCCTCTTCTCTTTCAACTACAACCACTACACTCACAACCCGGTTTGTTGCTGCTATGTATAACAGCATAGGCTCTCTTTCTAAAGGTGAAGCCAGTATGGGTGCTGTGGCTAGCATTGTTTTCAGCTCTTTAAACGCTGCGTCTGCCTGAGGGGTCCAGACGAACGTGTCGGATTTTTCATGAGAGCATAGAGTGGCGAGCTTTTTCTCCCAACCTGCTTACAAACCGGCTTAGCGATGCCAAGCTTCCGGTAAACTTTTGCACATCTTTTAACTCTCGAGGGATAGCCATTCTTTCTATTGCTCGGATCTTTACCGGATTAACCTCTATGCCCCGGCTTGATACTAAGAAACCGAGCAGCTTGCCGGCGGGGACACCAAAGGTGCATTTTGCCGGATTGAGTTTCATCCGGAACCGTCTTAGGTTATCGAATGTTTGCCGGATGTCATCGATTAAAGTGTTCTTTACCTTAGTTTTATCACGATGTCATCCACATAGACTTGTACATTTTTTCCAATTTGATCAAACAAGCATTTCTGCATACAGCGCTGGTACGTTGCACCAGCGTTGCGCAACCCAAAAGGCATAGTGACATAGCAATAAGCCCCGTGCGGGGTAATGAACGCAGTTTTTATTTGATCTTCCTTTTTCAAAGGAATTTGGTGGAAACCGGAATAGGCATCCAAGAAGGACAACAACTCACACCCGGCGGTTGAATCAATCACTTGATCGATTCGTGGCAAAGGAAAAGGATCCCTTGGGCAAGCCTTGTTCAGGTTGGTGTAGTCGATGCACATGCGCCACACCTTCGGAGCTTTTGCCTCCAGGTTCTCATCTTTCTTCTTTTCAACCATTACCGGATTGGCCAGCCACTGCAGTGTGCGTGACCTCCACAATGAACCCGGCAACTAGCAGCTTGGTTACCTCTTCTCCTATGATCTTTCTTCTGTCTTCAGCGAACCGGCGCAGTGGTTGCCGCACCGGCTTGGCATCTTTCCGGACGTTTAGAGAGTGCTCAGCCAGCTCCCTCGGAACACCTACCAAATCATCGATTGACCAGGCAAAGATATTCCGATTCTCACGGAGGAAGGCGACGAGCGCGCTTTCCTATGCTTGGTCAAGGCCAGCACCGATACGAACGGTGCGCTGCAGGTAAGCCGGATCCAGCACAATGTTCTTTATTTCATTGGTTGGCTTGAATGCCGGTGTGCCCATGTTTTCACTCATTGCTGCTAAGCTCATTTTGCGAGGATTGAGCCGCCGCAACTTAGCTGTCTGCATTCTTTTCTTTTCCTCCCCGATCACCAGCGATTCTGCTAAGTTTGATCCGGCGATGTCTTTGTTCCGGTGAGATCTTATAGTTTCCCACCACAGTCAATGGCCCACGAGGTGCCGGCATCTTCATCTTGAGGTAAGCCGTATGAGTGGTGGCCATGAAAGGCTGCCAATGCCGGTCTCCCGGCAATGCATGGTAGGGGCTGTCTAGATCCACCACCTCAAACTCCAGATTTTCCACCCGGCAATTGTCACGTCCTCCAAATGCCACGTCCACCCGAACTTTTCCTATCGGGGCACAGGACAAGCCAGGAACAATCCCGAGTGGAGACGTTGTCTTGGCGTTGGCTGAAGCATGTTTTGTTATGCCCAGCGTTTGCATGGTGTGCTTGTACATGATGTTGATGCTACTGCCATTGTCTATCGGCACCTTGCTGAACTTCACTCGAGTTTGCGGCCCTTTCATGATCGGGTCCACAACAAGAGCATATCCACCGGATTAGGCATGATCTTTGGGTGATCCTTGGATGACCAGGTAATTTCCTGATTGGACCACATCATGTACTTGGGAACTGCCGGCATCACAGCATTGACCTCCATGGAGCGCCGGTGTACACTTTGCCGGTCTGTTGGCTCAGTGACAAAGACAACACAGCACAGATGCGGATCTTCGTATACATTCCGGCCTAAAGGTGCCGGTGGAGGTGGCTGGTTATCATTTTGCTCCACCCGGTTAACTTGCTGGTACTGCTGCCGATTTGGCTGCACCGGTAAGGCGTTTGCCCCGGTAAGTGGTGGTGGTGGCGGTAGCTGTTGTTGCTGCTGCGGCATGTCTTGCGGTGGCCGCGCATCTTTCACTGTTCCTTTTTGCATCAAGTACTTGGTCCAGGTACAATCCTTTGTCAGATGGTTTGACGGATGTGCCGGATTCGGCGTGTGCCACCGGCAAGGTTGATCCATGGCAGCTTCCATGGTGTATTTTGCGGGTTCTTGCCGGTTCTTCTTACGGACCCAAGGTTTCTTTTCCACCCATTGTTTCTTAGGACCACGCCCATGGCTGCGATCCGGTTTTTTGCCTCTGGCTGTCGCTGGCCTCAAAGTTTTCTGCACTGCCCAAGAAGAACTTGCTGCGGACCGTACCTTCGATCCGGAAACTCTTCTCTTCTTTTGTTATTCCGGTTGTCCCGGTGCTGTTCGTGGCGCAGCTGTTCCGGCTCCGGTTGCACTGCCGGCTGCGTTGGGTCTCCCAACGCATAACTATCCGCCACACGTATCATTTCTGCCAACGTTGTCGGCATGTTGCGCTGCAACTTTTGCCACAACGGTGAACCTCTTCTGCATCCACTGCTAAACCAAGCAATGGCTTGTGCCTCGATTACCCCTTCACAGGAGTTCCTTGTGGTGTTCCACCGGGCCAGATAATCCCGGTCTGTTTCGTTCGGACGCTGCACACACGCAGCAAGTTGCTGCGGCCTGTTTGGCCTACGATAGGTGCTGCTGAAATTGCTCACAAAGGCCTCCTCAAAATCCAGCCAGCCATTTATGCTTCCTGTAGGCAAGTTGTTTAGCCAGATTCTTGCCGGTCCAACCAAAAACGATGGTATGATTCTCACGGCCCAACGCCGGTTTCCTCCTCCTGCTACGGTTCCTCCACCGCCTGCAACGTATACCGCGGTCACGTAATCCGCGAGCCAATCTTCCGGCTTTGTGGTGCCGTCATACGTTTTTGTGTCACGGGGCAACATAAAGTTGCGAACTGGTGGTTTTTCTTTCATGATCCTTGGGCCAAAACACTTTGGACCTGGAGGACCTTCCTCCTCGATCATTTCGACAAGTACACTCTATCCAGACGGTGACTCGCATCCCGTTCCGGTAAGTATCTCTCTCCCAAGCGTTCTCCCAACGGGTTCCGGTATGCTGCCGGTCTGGTGGAATCGGCTTCATCGTAACATTCCGGTACCGCGGCCCTTGCCTGCCGGTATCTTGGGGGATCCATTTCCTCCTCGTCGTACGCTGCCCTTGCAGCTCGATAGTTTTGCCCGGTCTCATATCTACCGGCATGATTGTTTCCGGCATAGCCTCTGGCGTAGCCTCGCTCTGCCCCTTGGCTTTTTCTACCGGCATCGTGTTGCCCGGCTTGTTGCTTTCCGGCAAGAACCGGATCGTACACGGTCATCTGCTGCGCATTCACTTCTTTTTCTCTCCTTCTATCCGGATGGGGGGACGAAGCCTGCCCATGGGATTTGCTACCGGCATTCTTTGTTGAACGCGCGGATTTTGAGGCCGCTGCCTTGTTCAGCTTAGCCAGCTGCTCAGCATTTTGCTGCTCTATGGTTTCCAGCAGCTCTCTGACGCGCTCTTGCTGCTTTACCAAAGCCTCTCCGGAAGCGACTCACATAGCTCTCTGCAGCCTTAGCAGCTTTTATAGTTTTATCCGGGCTGCTATACTTAGGCTTTTCCACGATGCTAACGGATGCGAGGCGCTCTTGCCGGCAAAAATCTCCTTGCGCAAATCTTGATCTAGGTTGCGAGCTTTTAGCCGGTTTTCCGGCACCCTAGCAGCATGCGCGCTAACGAAGCAAAGCCATGGGCAGCGTTGTACTCACGTACGGTTAGGTTCAGCTCGCGCTGCGCCACGACGATGTCCTTGCCGCTCTCCGGCATCTTCGGCGCTGCGCCTCCAGCTCCGCTTGAGCCGCTGCCGGGTCGATGTTCTGCGCGATGGGGGTGGCGAGGACGTTCATCGCCGCCTGGAGCGGTGTCTCCGGTGGCGCGGATGATGCTCCCGCTGCGCCTGCGCCACGCTCTAGCGGTGGCTTAGCCGCACGGGTCGAAACCGCGCGACCGGCACCTTCAGCCGCAACCTCCTTTCCTGCACCAGCCACACCGGTCATCATTACCTCAACGCTGCCGGCGGCGCGGCCAGCACAAAGCCATCTTGGCGGGTCCGGTGCCACCAGCACCGGCGAGGCGCGGCGCACGGGGACGGTGCCGAGGTAGACGCGGTGGCTGCCGAACTCGATGATGCGGCCGTTCTTGGGGAAGACGCCGCCGTTGGCGAAGCAGCCCGCGTTGTCGTTGATGAAGTCCATGGCGTAGATGCTCTGCACCAACGCGGACACCGTACGCTCGCCGGAGACCTCGAGGACGCCCGCCCGAATGTGAACTCCATCAAGCGCCACTTCATGCCCCACGGTGGGCGCCAACTGTCGTCGTGGTGAACGAGCAGATGCCATAGGATGGCTTAGATTGGGGCCGAATGGACGCAAGAGGATTCGGGGGAGGGTTTGCGATCAGGTGGGAAGAGGTTCCGGATGGTTTCCTCAAGAACTTGGCCAAGGCCAGAGGTTGAAGAAGAAAGACACAAGGAAGAACTCCCTCTAGATCACCATTTTCATTGATTCACAAGTTACAGGCTCTGCCTTCCTACACACGCGCGTACCTACTTGCTTGCCCGTGAAGAAGGGCTGCCCCCTCTCCTTATATAGGGGAGAGGGTGGCTTACACTGCAAGAAACCCTAATGGCATCTTTGACTGGACAAACTACTTTACAGAGCTACTGTACAAAGCTACTTTAACAGGCTACTGTACAAAGCTACTTTAATCATAGATGACACCGGGGCCTTCTTTTATCGACTCTTTGATGTCCTCCGGCTTCTTTGGACGTCACCTCTCTCTTTGGCGCCAGGGCTCTGAATAAAGTTACTTTGCTTGGCTCATCCTTGTCTTCTTGCTCTGAAGAGAATCTTTGACCAGACCTGCCGACAGGCTCTCCTTTCCGGTATCTTCTTTACCGGGTTCCGGCATACCCCTTTGGGGATACCGGCTTAGCCTTGCTCTCCCGGATTCCTACTAGGCTTCCGGTAAGAACATTAAACCGGTATCTTGATGGCTCAAACCATCCGGTTTGGCATGCCTTTGGCATACCGGGGGTTATCCCCCCAACAGTTCCAAGAACCCAAGAGTAACAACCTTCTTGCTTTCACCACCACGAATCACCGTGGAGAACTCAAACCGATGCACCAAATGCAATGGCAAGAACACCACAAAGATGCTCAAGTCCTTCTCTCTCAAATTCCAACAAAGCTACAAAAGCTATTGGGGGAATAGGAGAGGAAGAACAAAGAGGAGAACACAAAATTCTCCAAGATCTAGATCCCAAAGATTCACTCATAAAGAGATGATTTGGTTTGGTCAAAGTGTGGATCTAGATCTCCTCTCTCTTTTCCCTCAAAATGGGGCAAGAATCATGGAGGGATAGAGAGAAAGGGCAAGCTTCTCAAGAACAACAATGGAGGAGAGAGAGAGTAGAAGAAGCAACAACCCAAGGAGGAAGAAGGGGGTATTTATACCCCCCAAGAAAATCGAGCCGTTGGGCAAAACCAGGGCCGGATAATCCGGCCTAAGTAAGGGCCGGATAATCCGCCCCCCCCCCCGGATAATCCGGCCTCTGGGACAAAACCTGGTCAAAATCCGGGCAAATGTCCGGCCCCTATACTGAGCAGCAATTCCTGAGGTCCTTAGCCGATTTCGAGGGGGCCGGATATTTCCAAAATATCCGGCCCGGATAATCCGGCCCGGATATTTCCGAAATATCCGGCCTAAGCAAACTGCAGAAACACCAAAACTAAAACGGGCATAACTTTTGCATCCGGACTCCGATTTTGATGATCTTGGGCTCGTTGAAATCACAACAACGAGCTCTACAACAATATGCATAGAAACATCATAGTCCAGCAAAGGAGGATAGAAACAAATGATGAAAGGTTTGACCTATCTCAAAAAGACATACCGGTAAAACCTCCAATCTTGAAAATGCAACAAGTTGCCCATGGAAAAACCATTCTCAATGAACTAGAGCTTGTCATGAGAATAAGCACAAGCTCTAAAACATCACATGGATAAGATCCAAATAAAACCAAGTAAGATGATGAACCAAACTCAAAAACGCAACAAGTGATCTATGCGAAATCCGTTTTCGATGAACTAGAGCTTGTCATGAGAATAAGCACAAGCTCTAAAACATTGATACATCCAAAACGTATCTACTTTCCCGAACACTTTTGCTATTGTTTTGCCTCTAATTTGTGTATTTTGGATGCAACTAACACGGACTAACGCTGTTTTCAGCAGAACTGTTCTGGTGTCTCGTTTTTGTGCAGAAATCCAACTTTCGGGAAAATCCTCGGAATTTATGCAGAAGGCCCTATTTTCCCAGAATAATGACGGAGCCAGAAGGACAATTGAGGTGGAGGCCCGAGGGCCCCACACCATAGGGCGGCGCGGCCCAGGGGGGGCCCGCGCGGCCCTGTGGTGTGCCCCCTCGGCCGGC
The DNA here is from genome assembly GCF_019359855.2 of Lolium perenne. NCBI lineage: Eukaryota > Viridiplantae > Streptophyta > Magnoliopsida > Poales > Poaceae > Lolium > Lolium perenne. The sequence continues at coordinate 215,634,118 of NC_067249.2, forward strand.
CTCCGACGCCCTCCTTCGGACTATTTATCGGCCTCGACCTAAAAACGCACGGGGAGAAGTCGAAGTCGCCAGAAACCCTCCAGAACGCCGCCACATCGCGAAACTCCGTCGCGGGAGCCAGAAGTCTCCGCTCTGGCACTCCGCCGGGACGGGGAATTGGAGGAGATCATCGCCATCATCACCGCCAACGCCTCTACATCAACCAGCCATGTTTCCCCCATCCATGTGTGAGTAATTCCCCCGCTGTAGGCCGGAGGGGATGGTAGGGATTGGATGAGATTGGTCATGTAATAGCATAAGATTGTTAGGGCATAGTGCCTAGTGTCCGTAATTGGTACTTTGATGATATTGTTGCAACTTGTTATGCTTAATGCTTGTCACTAGGGCCCGAGTGCCATGATCTCAGATCTGAACATGTTATTGCTTCATCAAGACTATTTTCTGGCGCCGTTGCCGGGGAGCATAGCTTTATTTGGAAGTTCACTTGGATTAATATTGTTCGCTGCAAATTCTCCATCATGGGTAAACCTCGCGATACTAAGATCGCCATATTACCATCCACTACAAGAAAAGGTACAATTCTGAATACCTCTGCTGCTCTTGATTCACCATCTGTGATTGATAAACTTGTTTCACCGCCGCATGCTTCACATGCGGGTACTTCTGCTGAATCTGAAAACTCTCATAATATTGATAATGTTTCTGCTGTGCTTGATGATAGTGGTTCATTGGGATCCTTTCTAGATGCTACAATTGCTAGGTCTAGACAAATAGAAAATACTGAAACTCCTAATGCTACTACACCTGTTAGTTCACCTGAACTTGATTATTTTAGTGATGATCCTGATGAAGATTATGTGGAGCTTAATGATGATTTTATTGAAAAATGCAATGCTACTACTGATGCAAGAAAAATTAAAAAGTTGCTTGCAGAACATGCTGTTAGATATAAACTATCTCCTGATCCTAAGTTTGCCACATCTCCTATAAACATTAAGGATAAAGATTATGATTTTTCTCTTGATCTATCTCATATAGCTATTGTTGAGAAAACACCCTTTTGTGGTACTGAAAAAGAAAGTGCTGTTGAACACATGACTGAGTTATCTACTCTAAGTAGCTTGTTTTCTGATGATATCAAGATGCGTACTTACTTTGTTGCTAAAATTTTTCCATTCTCATTAAAGGATGACGCTAAAACTTGGTATAATAATTTGCCACCTAATTGTATTAAAAGTCCAAAAGAATTGCTTGATGTTTTCTTCTGCAAATACTTCCCTGCTAGTGCTCAACATATTGCTTTGCAGAGAATTTATAATTTTGACCAGGGAGATGAAGAGAAATTGCCTGAGGCTTGGGCAAGATTTTGCTCTCTTATTAGAGCTCAGCCTGACCATGATTTGGAAAAGCATGATTTACTTGATATATTTTATAGTGGACTAACCATTGAGTCTAGGGCATACCTGGATAGTTGTGCTGGTTGTGTTTTCAGGAAAAGAACTCCAGACGACGCTGAAGAATTATTGGCTAAAATAAGCCGGAATCATGATGATTGGACTACGCCTGAACCAACTCCAACGCCAATATTGAAGAAGAGGGGTTTAATTAAATTGAATGATGAAGATATGAGGGAAGCCAAGAAGTCTCTCAAGGAGAAAGGTATTAAATCTGAAGATGTGAAGAATCTACCTCCTATAGAAGATATATGTGAGATAATTCCCCCTTCATCCATGATTGAGGTAAACTCCCTTCAACGCTTTACTAGGGAAGATATTCCGTATTCAAAACCTCCTGCACAATGCTTAGATGAGTTTGATAATTATATTGTTAAGCAAGAAAATTTTAATATGAGAGTAGAGAATCATTTAATGGAAAATTCTCGAGCTATTAGTGAATTGCATGATATTGTGGAGAGAACCTCCAATGATGTTAAGATGCTTGTTAAACATTTTCATATGATTCAAACTCAAATTGATCAACTCACTAAAGTGCAAAATGACTTGTTAGGGAATAATTCTAAAGAGAAACATGCTTATGAAGTAACAACTAGAGGTGGTGTCTCTACCCAGGATCCTCTATATCCTGAAGGGCATCCCAAAAGAATTGAACAAGATTCTCAACGCATTGAACCTAGTGCTCCTTCTAAGAAGAAAAAGAAGAAGAAACATAAAAATGTTGTAGAATCCTCTGAACCTGCTAATGATCCTAATAGTATTTCTATTTCTGATGCTAAAACTGAAAGTGGTAATGAACATGATAAAGATAATGATAAGGATGATACTCCTGATAAAGAAGAGATTGAAGAAGAACCTGAAAAGCATGCTAAAAATAAAAAGTATACTAAAGAAGACTTTATTGCTGAGAAACATGGTAATGAAAGAGAACCTTGGGTGCAAAAGCAAATGCCTTTTCCTGCTAAGAAACTAAAATCAAAGGAAGAAGAACACTATAATAAATTTTGTGATTGGATGAAACCTTTATTCTTGCAAATCCCTTTGACTGATGCTATTAAATTGCCTCCTTATTCAAAGTATATGAAAGATATTGTTACTAACAAAAGGAAAATCCCCAATGAGGAAATTTCCACTATGCTTGCTAATTACTCTTTCAATGGCAAAGTTCCAAAGAAGTTGGGCGACCCAGGTATACCTACTATTCCTTGTTCTATCAAGAATAATTATGTTAAAACTGCTCTATGTGACTTGGGAGCCGGTGTTAGTGTTATGCCTTTTTCTCTTTATAAGAGACTTTACTTAGATAAGTTGATACCTACTGATATATCTTTGCAAATGGCTGATAAATCTACTGCTATTCCTGTTGGTATATGTGAGAATGTTCCTGTTCAAGTTACTACTAACTGCTTGATATTAACTGATTTCGTTGTGTTGGAAATGCCGGAAGATGATAATATGTCTATTATTCTTGGGAGACCTTTTCTTAACACCGCAGGGGCTGTTATTGATTGCAATAAGGGAAAGGTTACTTTCAATGTTGATGATAGGGAGCATACCGTTTATTTTCCCAAGAGGATTGAGAAAGCGTGTGGAGTTAATACTATTTCTAATGTGAGAACTATCAAAGTGGGAACTATTGATTGTCCTATATATGAGCCTAAGGAAGAATATCAAACTCTTGTGATTGGATCCATATCAATACAATTCAAGGTAACATGATTGATTTGAGGTTTATTTCTTCTTATGCTATGTAAAAGTTATTTGGTGGCAAGACTTGATCAACCTTGTTAACAAATACTTTTTATATGCATAGAGGCGGTAAACAACATCTCTTTCTTCCTCCACTTGCTCTAGTTGCTGTAGCATTTTTAATTTGCAAAGTTTTTTAGTTATTCGAAGATTTCAAAATTTTTCCTGGACAGTAATAATAAACTAAATACCCAGAAATGTGCATTTTTCAAAGTTTTCAAAAATTCACAAAAATTATACCGTTGGTCCTATTTTTCGACGAGGCACACAGGAGCACCGAGAGGATGACTGTGGGGCACCGAGAGGCGCCAAACCACCGGCCGGCGCGGCCAAGGAGGTGGCCGCGCCACCATGTGGTGTGGGCCCCCCTTTGCCCCACTTTGCCATCTCTTTCTCCCAGCACCTTCTCTCTCCCGAAAAAACTCGTACCAAGTTCCTCTCTCTCGCGTTTTTGCTCCAGAGCTCCAGATTTCTCGATCTCTTTGCTCAGCCCAGATTTCTTGCTGAAATTTGGCACATTTGCTCCTTGGTATGTGACTCCTCCACCCATCCAAGTAGAATTTTGTTTGGTTGAGTATATCTTGAATATTTTGCTGCTGTAGGTAACATGTTTAGTGAGCTTGCATGCTTGTTCTAAGTGGTAGAAACTAGTTTTGATGCATGATTAGTACTCTAGCAAGTTCCTATGGTAGTTTCCCTCAATTATATGTCACCAAATCAAATTTTATATCATTTGTTAAAAATTTCAGAGAAGCTATGAAGAAGTTCAACTTTGGAGAGTTGTTCAAGAAAGGGACAACCAGCACCGGGAGGCCTTCTAGGGCCGCCACCCGGATTAGGCGATCATACAATGAAGACATCATCGCGCCTAGCTTCGCGCCCGAAGAGGACAACGGGGCTCCTAATGCTTCGTCTTTTCCATGCTATGATTTTCTTAGGAATGCAGGGATATTGGAGGATTTCTTCACCCTTGTCAACAGGGCAGGGTTAACCACCTATGTGGGCGATGAAAGGGAGCAATACTACATGCTCACCAAGATCTTCGTCGAGAGTTTCCAGTTCAACAACAAACAATATGAGCCGACGGTTGCATTCAGGATCTATGGTAATCCTGTTACTATGAAATTGGAGGATTTCTGTCGTGCAATGGATATTGTCCCTGTAGGTACAGTGAGTAGGATTGATGACAACCCCCGGGACTTGTTGGAGCTCTACCGAGGGATCACCGATGATGATTGTCGCACCATTCAGCGGGGATAAGGAACATTCAACTCCCCGCCATTAAGTATTTTGCATATTATATTGCTACTAGCATTCTTGGTAGGGAGAACACTAGCAACATTTCTAGTTACCATCTTGCTTTCTTGAATATTGCACTTACTGGTCAGACATCCTATCACCTTGGTGCTCTTATTGCTCGCCGCCTGACTACCAGGGGGCCTATTTTTGGAGGAACTATCGCACTACGCGTTTTAACATATCTAAATCTTCCTATTGATCCTAATGATGTGCCATTGGCCCCTAGGAGACTCGATATTACTGCTATGAAGAGTCATCATTTTGTTACCACTGATTCTACTTTAGATAATATGGTTTATAGAATGTTGTTTTCTGACGGGGATGAGAAAGAAATTCCTCTTCCCCAACCAGGTTTGTTCAGTATTGACAGGCAATCATGGTCGTGCACTAAGGAGGAAGTGGATGAACATTTGAAGATAAAGGACTTCCACCAGCAACATGACTCCGAGGACGCCGGGGCCTCCTACGACCACACCGTCACGTATCCGGGTGCTTCTTCTAGCACATACCCGGAATACGATCCATCTTCGTCATACTACGGAGACACTACCTCATGGGATCGATGGGATTGAACTCCACTTAGGCCAAAAGCCTAAGCTTGGGGGAGGTATACCGGCATCACTCATTCTTTGCATATTATGGTTGCTGGATACTTGTACATACTTGTTTTGTTCGTTTGAGTGGTTTTCTAATGAGAGGAAGATGATATTTGGGGAAGTGCTGCCTGAAAACGGATTCTGGACTGTTACTAGAAAAATTCGTACGCACAGCCAGTGCGTTATTTTGAGCTGCCAATTTTTGTGCAGGTTCCCCAGGTTGTTATCTAACTTTCATTAGTTGAACACTTTTCGAGCTGAGCAACGTAAGATTTTTGTAAAAATCGATTTCTGTACTGCTGTCAGGTTTTGGCAGATTTCTGCCATCTCGTTTTTCTGTGTTTCTTTTAGTTTGCTATTTCTTGTTTTTGCTTTGTTTCTTCCCCAAAACACAAAAAGACCAAAAACATTTCTGTTGTTTCTCTTCACCATTTGTTTGCTTTGGTTTCTTGCATTTGTTTCACTTTATTTGCTATTGCTAGTTTGCTATAAGAAAACCCAAAAAGATTTTGCTTTGTTTGTTTGTTTCCTTTTGTTCTTGTTCTCAAATTCGAAAACACCAAAAATATTTGCTGTTCTTCTTTGGTTTGTAAAGTTCTTTATGAGTTCAATGGTCTTCGGTGGCTGGAGCGTGGTTTTCATTTCATATTATCCAAGCTACACAAGTGAAAAGGCAATAATGATGATCTACGACAATTGGATTGTGGTGAGAGGCTGGTATGAACTCTATTTGTTTTCATTTTTGTACATATACTCATCCATGTGAGCATGCTTAGTTGGTTCATGTGAGGTATATGTTATTTGAGAAAGTCTAGTAGTTCATGATCTCTCATGTTTAGCACCAATCTATTAATATGAGTAGCATGTCATGGATGTTTGCTTGCATTGTTTTATTCATAAGTAAGTATGGCATTGTGGTATCCTCCTCTGAATAATTCATTCATATCGACTTGGCACATGCTCACGCATGCATATGACTGAACAAAAAGTCAATTAAGCCTCGATGATCTATATTGCTTCAGAGTTCTTGTATCACTTTTATGCCTCCGTTAATTTATTTTGCCGCAAGCATGATTATGACAATTCTTTGCTCTCTTGATTTGTCGCTCCCTAGTCTATTGCTAGCCTTCACTTGTACTGAGAGCGGGAACGCTGCTCGTGCTTCCAAACACCTGAAAACCAAGTTGTTCCAAAAGTGTCCACCATAAATACCTATGCATGGCATTTCAAACCATTCCAAGTAAATTCTCATGCGCTACCTTTAAAACCTTCAAAATGCTTCTCAATTTGTGTTTATGTTTCATAGCTCATGAGGAAGTATGTGGTGTTTAGCTTTCAACCTTGTCATTTACTTTTGACGGATTCTCATATGGACTAGTGGCACATCCGCTTATCCAATAATTTTGCAAAAAGAGCTGGCAATGGGATTCCCAGTCCCGAATTAATTAACTTAAATAGACACTCCTCCATGGTTTGTGATTGTTGGACGGCACCCGAAGGATTCGGTTAGCCATGGCTTGTGTAAGCAAAGGTTGGGGGGAGTGTCATCATCATAATAAAACTAAAATAAAAAGGCACTCCTTCATGGTATGAGATTGTTGCCAGGCACCCGAGGATTCGGTTAGCCATGGTTTGTGTAAGAAGGGTTGGAAGGAGTGCCAAATAAATATGCAATAATTCATGGGAGCCGCTCTTGAAAGTCCGGTTGGCGAGGTAGTTAGTGTACCCATTACCATTCGTTGACAACAACAAACACCTCTCAAAATAATTTTACTCCTGATTTATAAAAATGAAAAGCTCTAGCGCATGTTAATCCCTGCTTCCCTCTGCGAAGGGTCAATCTTTTACTTTTATGTTGTGTCTCCATTATTTCTTTGAGCACTATCTTGAGAGCACAACTGTCATTCTTAGTATAATATGCTTGTCTCAAAATATGATTGATTGTGGTATAACTTTGATGCATTTATCTTTTGACAATCACTACTTCTAGTCTTTCTATGAACTCCAGAGGTGCCCGGGCATTTATGTTTTGCCAATCAAATACAGGCAAGCGAGATACCACTTTATCATACTCTCTTATGAACATTGCAATCCTGCTTATATACATGATTCATGATGCTTACTATTAATTGTTGGTACCTCTCCATGATTGACATAGCTGTTAGATGATCTTATTTGCAAGTGTCTCATTATGAATTGCTTAAGTATTAGCCATAGCATGAGAATATATACATCATATGAGCAAATGTGTTCGTGAAAGTTCTTTTATCGCTCAGTTGTTAACTGAATTGCTTGAGGACAAGCAATAAGCTAAGCTTGGGGGGAGTTGATACATCCAAAACGTATCTACTTTCCCGAACACTTTTGCTATTGTTTTGCCTCTAATTTGTGTATTTTGGATGCAACTAACACGGACTAACGCTGTTTTCAGTAGAACTGTTCTGGTGTCTCGTTTTTGTGCAGAAATCCAACTTTCGGGAAAATCCTCGGAATTTATGCAGAAGGCCCTATTTTCCCAGAATAATGACGGAGCCAGAAGGACAATTGAGGTGGAGGCCCGAGGGCCCCACACCATAGGGCAGCGCGGCCCAGGGGGGGCCCACGCGGCCCTGTGGTGTGGCCCCCTCGGCCGGCCTCCGACGCCCTCCTTCGGACTATTTATCGGCCTCGACCTAAAAACGCACGGGGAGAAGTCGAAGTCGCCAGAAACCCTCCAGAACGCCGCCACATCGCGAAACTCCGTCGCGGGAGCCAGAAGTCTCCGTTCTGGCACTCCGCCGGGACGGGGAATTGGAGGAGATCATCGCCATCATCACCGCCAACGCCTCTACATCAACCAGCCATGTTTCCCCCATCCATGTGTGAGTAATTCCCCCATTTGTAGGCGAAGGGGATGGTAGGGATTGGATGAGATTGGTCATGTAATAGCATAAGATTGTTAGGGCATAGTGCCTAGTGTCCGTAATTGGTACTTTGATGATATTGTTGCAACTTGTTATGCTTAATGCTTGTCACTAGGGCCCGAGTGCCATGATCTCAGATCTGAACATGTTATTGCTTCATCAAACATCACATGGATAAGGTCCAAATAACAACCAAGAAAGATGATGTAAGGATGCAAAGGTTTGAGCTCTCTCCGAACGATACGATCGAGTTACTCACTCGAGAGCCCTCTTGATAGTACGGCAACTAAACTATAAACCGGTCTCCAACTACACTATGAGACCGGTGAGAAAGAAACCCTATCAAGAGCAAACCTTATACTTGCGCATTCCACTTGAGCTCGATGACGACGATCTTGACCTCAACAAGATGGAACGCCTTTCTTGCTTGTGCTTGCTTGACGAAGTCTTGTGGATTGCTCCCCCATAATCCACCATGGGAGAGCTTCTTCTTCGGCGCATCTTCACATATCCATGATCACCATATGGATGGCAAGACTCAAGCAAAGGATCTCTTCGAGATGGCTCATCTTGAACTTGCACTTCATTTCTCCATGGCAAGCTTCAAGCTTATGAACTCTTCGAGTTGGCTCATCTTGAACTTGCACTTCATTCTTCATTCTTCATCATATTGATGTCTTGAAGTAACTTGAGGGCTCACTTCATCTTTATCTTCAAGACATACCTGACACTTGATATCCTTCATCAATTTCTTCTTATTGCAACCTTTGAAGCCAACAAATGGTTCAAGAATTGCCTATGGACAACTCCTACAAATATAACTCAATGCAAACATTAGTCCATAGGGATTGTCATTAATTACCAAAACCACACATGGGGGCTCCATGCACTTTCAACGTGGGAGGACTTTCTCTTGTTCTCCTACACATAAGCCCATACATCTCCTCAAAACAGCCACCATACCTACCTACCACAGCATTTCCATAGCTGTTCCGAGATATATTGCCATGCAACTTCCATTTTACATTACATGCCATGTTGTCATTTATCATTTATATATTGCTTTGCATGATTCTATACAGCTGATGTGTGGTTTACCCATGTTACGCTAGGTCATTGCACATCCTGCTACACTGGCAGAGGCATACAGTTTTATACACCATGTTTTATTCATTATAAATTATTTGTACCAAAAAGTGTGTTGTCATATTAGGATGTTGCCCCTAAAAGTGAAAAGAGCCATGGAGGCCATCAAAAATAGAAAAAGAAAAGAAAGAAAAAAATAGAAAAGAAAAAGAAAAAAAAGAGAATAAAGAAAAAGGGGGCAGCATTACTATCTTTTATCCACACTTGTGCTCATGTTTTAGCACCTGCATTATTCATAGTCATCATTTGTGCTCATGTTTAGCACCTACACTCCATATGAGAGAGTTTTCATGTTTTACTAGTATAACTATGTGGGGAATTTACACTATAGAACTTGGGTTGTATATTCCAATGATGAGCCTCCTCAAAAGTGCTCTAGGTCTTCATGAGCAACCAAGTTGGATGCACCCCCCACTAGTTCCATTGGAGAGCTTTCATACACATATAGCTCTATGTGCATTCGTTGCATGGCAATCACTACTCCTTGCATAGCTTCGATCATAAGGCTTCCTCTTGTCTAATGGTCACTTATAGCTTTGCAAGCCTTTCTTCCATTTGGCCTTCCAAACCCCCATTAACGTTCTTCATGCCATAACATCCTGGTGCTAATACCAAATGCTTGCGCTCACCGGTTGAGTAGACTTCGAAACAGTTGATTCATGACGTTCATGTTTATGTTTACTTGACTGAATCATTCTTATGTTGTGAAAATTTACTTGATGCTTGGAATGAAGGATAGAACTTCTACGCTGAATACTTAACACATCTTTAATGAACTTTATACGGTTTCATGTCTTTAAAGCAATAGTTCATGAAAACTTCTAGCTTGTTTAACTCTTGCATTATCATCTCTTATATCAATATAGACATTTGCTTTGAGTGATTTTATCTCAGTTCATATGCTTTACATCATTATTGGATCAAGATTATGTTGGTAGCATGTCACTTTAGAAATTATCTTTGTTGTCGTTTACCTACTCGGGACGAGTAGGAACTAAGCTTGGGGATGCTAATACGTCTCCAACGTATCGATAATTTATTATGTTCCATGCTTGTTTTATGACAATATCTACATGTTTTATACATACTTTATGTCATTATTATGCATTTTCCGGAACTAACCTATTAACGAGATGCCGAAGTGCCAGTTCCTGTTTTGTGCTGTTTTTGGTTTCAGAAATCCTAGTAAGGAAATATTCTCGGAATTGGACGAAATCAACGCCCAGAACCTTATAATTCCACGAAGCTTCCAGAATACCCGAGAGGGACCAGAGGAGAGCCACAGGGCCACCAGACAGTAGGGCGGCGCGGCCCAAGGGGGGGCGCCCCCTATTGTGTGGCGCCCCCGTAACCCTTCCGACTCCGCCTCTCCGCCTATAAGAAGCCCCCTGACCTAAATGTTCGAGACGAATAAGCCACGGTACGAGAAACCTTCCAGAGCCGCCGCCATCGTGAAACTCCAATTCGGGGGACAGAAGTCTCTGTTCCGGCACCCTGCCGGGACGGGGAAGTGCCCCCGGAAGCCATCTCCATCGACGCCACCGCCTCCATCATGCTCCGTGAGTAGTTCCCCCATGGACTACGGGTTCTAGCAGTAGCTAGTTGGTACTCTCTCTCCCATGTACTTCAATACAATGATCTCATGAGCTGCCTTACATGATTGAGATCCATCTGATGTAATCGGTGTTGTGTTTGTTGGGATCCGATGGATGATACATTATGATTAGTCTATCTATAAAGTTTGTGAAGTTATTGTTGCTGCAATCTTGTTGTGTTTAATGCTTGTCACTAGGGCCCGAGTGGCATGATCTTAGATTTAAGCTCTATACTTATTGCTTAGATTGTATCTACAAGTTGTATGCACATGTCTATGTCCGGAACCAAAGGCCCCAAAGTGACAAAAATTGGGACAACTGGAGGGGAAGGCGTAGGTATGAGGATCACATGTTTTCACCAAGTGTTAATGCTTTGCTCCGGTGCTCTATTAAAAGGAGTACCTTAATAGCCAGTAGATTCCCTTGAGGCCCGGCTGCCACCGGCTGGTAGGACAAAAGATGTTGTACAAGTTTCTCATTGCGAGCACGTATGACTATATATGGAAAACATGCCTACATGATTAATAATCTTGATGTTCTGTCTTAATGCTTTCAATCCTATCAATTGCCCAACTGTAATTTGTTCACCCGCCACTTGTTATTGGAGAGTTACCACTAGTGTATATCGCTGGGAACCCCGGTCCATCTCTCATCATCATATACTCGTTCTATATGTCATTGGAAGTAGTATCAACTATTTTCTGGTGCCATCGCCTCTGTGTTATTGCTACTAACGCTTTGTATTCTTGTTACTATTGCTCTCATATTACTGCTGCTTTCACATCACCCCTGTTACTAGTGCTTTTCCAGGTGCAGCTGAATTGACAACTCAGTTGTTAAGGCTTATAAGTATTCTTTACCTCTCCTTGTGTCGAATCAATAAATTTGGGTTTTACTTCCTCGAAGACTGTTGCGATCCCCTATACTTGTGGGTTATCACTGGGCGTTGATTTCGTCCAATTCCGAGAATATTTCCTTACTAGGATTTCTGAAACCAAAAATAGCAGAAAACAGGAACTGGCACTTCGGCATCTCGTCAATAGGTTAGTTCCGGAAAATTCATCAAAACAATATAAAGTGTGAACAAAACATGTAGGTATTGTCATAAAACAAGCATGGAACATAAGAAATTATCGATACGTTGGAGACGTATCACTAGCCTTCACTTGTACTGAGCGGGAGTGCTGCTCGTGCTTCCAAACCCCTGAAAACCAAGTTATTCCATAGTGTCCACCATAAATACCTATGCATGGCATTTCAAACCATTCCAAGTAAATTCTCATGTGCTACCTTTAAACCTTTAAAATACTTCTCAATTTGTGTCGATGTTTTATAGCTCATGAGGAAGTATGTGGTGTTTATCTTTCAACCTTGTCATTTACTCCTGACAGACTTTCACCAATGGACTAGTGGCACATCCGATTATCCAATAATTTTGCAAAAAGAGTTGGCAACGGGGTTCCCAGCCCCAATTAATTAACTTTCATCAATAATTCTCTTCACATGTATTGCCCTGATTTATCAGTAAGCAACTTAATTTGCAAATAGACACTCCTCCATGGTATGTGAATGTTGAAAGGCACCCGAGGATTCGGTTAGCCATGGCTTGTGTAAGCAAAGGTTGGGGGGAGTGTCATCCATAATGAAACTAAAGTACGTGTGTAAACAAAAGAGAAGATGGATGATTTACCTTGCTGGTAAAGATAACGTCCTTCATGGGAGCCGCTCTTGAAAGTCTGGTTGACGAGGTAGTTGGAGTACCCATTACCATTCGTTGACAACAACAAACACCTCTCAAAATAATTTTGCTCCTGTTTTAAAAATGAAAAGCTCTAGCGCATGTTAATCCCTGCTTCCCTCTGCGAAGGGTCAATCTTTTACTTTTACATTGAGTCACCATTCTTTCTTTGAGCACCTTCTTGAGAGCACAGCTGTCATTCTTAGTATAATATGCTTGTCCCAAAATGTGATTAACTGTGGTATAACTTTTATGCTTTTATCTTTGATAATCTCTACTTCCAGTCTTTCCATGAACTTCAAAGGTGCCCGGAAATTTATGTTTTGCTGTAGAAATACGAGCAAGCGAGATACCACTTTATGATATCCTTTTATGAACATTGCAATCTTGCTGATAGACATGATTCATGATGCTTATTATTAATTTGTTTGTACCTTTTCCATGATTGACATAGCTATTAGATGACTTTACTTGCATGTATCTTATTATGAATTGCCTAAGTACTTGTCCATATCATGAGAATATTTACATCATATGAACAAATGTGTTCGTGAAAGTTCTTTTATCGCACTCAGTTGTTAACTGAATTGCTTGAGGACAAGCAATAAGCTAAGCTTGGGGGAGTTGATACGTCCAAAACGTATCTACTTTCCCGAACACTTTTGCTATTGTTTTGCCTCTAATTTGTGCATTTTGGATACAACTAACACGGACTAACGCTGTTTTCAGCAGAATTGCCCTGGTGTCTCGTTTTGTGCAGAAACTCAACTTTCAGGAAAATCCCCGGGATTAATTCCAATGGGCCTATTTTTACATAATATTGACGGAGCCAGAAGACCAGAAGGAGGGGGGCCACGAGGCGGCCACCCCACCAGGCGGCGCGGTGGGCCCCTGGGCTGCGCCGCCCTATGGTGGCGGCGCCTCGGGCAGCCCCAGGTGCCCCCCTATGGACTACTTAAGGGCTTCGACCTAAAAACGCACGGGGGGTGAGACAAAATCGCCAGAAGCCATCCAGAACACCGCCGCCATCACGAAACTCCGTCTCGGGACCAGAAACTCCGTTCGAGCACTCCACCGGGACGGGGAATTGGAGGAGATCATCGCCATCATCACCACCGACGCCTCTCCATCGACCAGCCATGTTTCCCCCATCCATGTGTGAGTAATTCCCCCGCTGTAGGCTGAAGGGGATGGTAGGGATTGGATGAGATTGGTCATGTAATAGCATAAGATCGTTAGGGCATAGTGCCTAGTATCCGTAGATGGTACTTTTATGATATTGTTGCAACTTGTTATGCTTAATGCTTGTCACTAGGGCCCGAGTGCCATGATCTCAGATCTGAACATGTTATTGTTTCATGATGATATTCATTGTTTTATGATCTTACCTGCAAGTTGTATACACATGTTGTTGTCCGGAACCCGAGGCCCCAAAGTGACAGAAACTGGGACAACCGGAGGGGAAGGCGGTGATGTGAGGATCACATGTGTTCACGGAGTGTTAATGCTTTGCTCCGGTGCTCTATTAAAAGGAGTACCTTAATTACCAAGTAGATTACCTAGAGGCCCGGCTGCCACCGGCTGGCAGGACAAAAGATGTTGTGCAAGTTTCTCATTGCGAGCACGTACGACTATATATGGAACACATGCCTATGGTTGTTTAGTACTTGGATACTGTTTTATTACTATCTGCAAATGCCCTACTTTGATTGTTACATGATTTCTCTCACCCATGCAGCGCCCGTTCATCCATCCCTGTGCCTACAGTATTTTAATCCTGCTGTTTACTATAATCACTACTGCTATCTTTGTTACACTGCTGCTGATATTTCACTACTGCTACTGCTATAAAACTGTTGCTACTGATAAATTCTTGCGAGCAAGTCTGTTTCCAGGTGCAGCTGAATTGACAACTCCGCTGTTAAGGCTTACAAATATTCTTTGGCTCCCCTTGTGTCGAATCAATAAATTGGGTTTTACTTCCCGCGAAGACTGTTGCGATCCCCTATACTTGTGGGTTATCATCGGTCAGGTACCGGTTTGGTCTCTGTGAGACAATGGATCTGGTCCGGTATTGACCCGGTACCGACCCGGTAGTACCGCTCGAGCGGTAGTACCACTTGTGGTACCGCTTTGGGCCGATTTTTGATCGTTTTCTGCACAGTTTTGCGCGCGAGCGGTAGTACCGCTTTGACAAGCGGTAGTACCGCTCGGGCGCGAATCTGACCGTTTTTCTGCCTCCAACAGCTATATTTTGGGCCCCCTATTTATACCTCTCTTCCACCTCCGACCCAAACACTTCTTCCCCTCCATTCTCTCTCCTCCATTGTTGACCTTGAAGGTTTTCTTCCTCCTCTTGATCCCCCACTATTTCTTGCATATTTTTGGCGGAAAGGAGAGAGGAGATCTAGATCTAGAGCTTCACCAATTGAATCCCTCTCCAAGTGAGGGGATCTTGCTAGATCTTGATCTTGGAGTTATTTAGTGTTTCTCCTCATATTTGTTCTTCCTCCCTTATTCCCCCAATAGCTTTTGTAGCTTTGTTGGAATTTGGGAGGGAAGAACTTGGGCATCTTAGTGGTGTTCTTAGCCATTGCATTAGGTGCATCGGTTTGGGTTCTCTCCGGGGTTTCGGTCTCGTAGAGGGCATGTTGACCTTAGTGGTGTTGTTGCCTTAGTGGCCTTGTTGCCTTTGTGGTGTTGTAGCCTTTGTGGCCTTGTAGCCTTTGTGGCCTTGTCGTCTTTGTGGCGCTGTTGCCTTTGTGGCGTTGTTGCCTTTGTGGAGTGTGGTAGCCTTTGTGGTTTTGGATCCGGTTGTGGCGTGTTAGTGTCTTGGTGGCTTTGTTGCCGGTGTGGCGTGTCGTAGCCTCTTGTGGCCTTGTACTTGAGAGCCTCAGTGTTGTGGAGTTGCCTCAAGCTTGATACTTGGGAGTTTGCCCAAGCTTGTACGGGTTCGGTGACCACCCTCAAGGGTCCCTTAGTGGATCGAGGCTTCCCTCCTTGGAGGAAATGCTCGAGGAGAATACGGTGGCCCTAGTGGCTCATTGGAGTGCCTTGTGCCTCCACACCGCTCCAACGGAGACGTAGCACCCTTGGGTGTGAACTTCGGGATACATCGTCGTCTCCTCGTGCACCGGTTACTTCTCAACCCAAGCTCCTTTACCTATGCGCTTTACATTGTGATATCTATCATGCTTGATGCTATACCTATCTTGTTATCACCTTGTTGCTCATCATGCTAGCATAGGTTGTTGGTGCTCTTAGGCAAACCCCTTGTTGATATGCTTTGAGCTAAACTAGTAAACACATGTGTAGTTTTATTCCGCCTAGTTTAGCTCTCAAGTAGAAGTTTTTATACACCGCCTATTCACCCCCCTCTAGGCGACGTCCTAGTACATTCACCAAGTTGTTGCGATGGCACATGGAAGAACGTAAGAAAGATGCAATGTTGAGGCACCCCGCTGATGGTCGGCAGTGGAGAAACATCGGGAGAGAGTTCCCGGATTTTGCAGGTGAGGCAAGGAACTTATGGTTTGGTCTAAGTACAGATGGCATGAATGCTTTTGGGGAGCAGAGCTGCAACACAAAGACTGGCCCGTGACTCTATGTATCTACAACCTTCCTCCTTGGTTGTGCATGAAGCGGAAGTTCATTATGATGCCAGTGCTTATCCAAGGCCCAAAGCAACCCGGCAACAACATTGATGTGTACCTAAGGCCATTAGTTGATGAAATTTTGGAGTTGTGGGCCAAACCAGGTGTACGTGTGTGGGATGAGCACACCGAGCAAGAATATGACCTACGAGCGTTGCTATTCGTAACCATCAATGATTGGCCTACTCTTAGTAACATTTCAGGACAGACGAACAAATGATACAATGCATGCACACACTGTTTAGATGAGACTGAAAGTAAATATTTGGGAAAAAGCAGAAAAGTTGTGTACCCGTACAATCGCCGTTTCCTTCCGCGCAAGCATCCCTTAAGGAAAAAAGGCAAGCATTTCGATGGCGAGGCAGACCACCGTCCGAAGCCTGTCCCCCATAGTGGTGCTGATATATTTGACATGGTCAAGGATTTAAATGTTATCTTTGGAAAGGGTCCAGGCAGTCGACCTGTTCCGAAAGACGCTGACGGACACGCGCCCATGTGGAAGAAGAAATCTATTTTTTGGGATCTAGAATATTGGAAAGTCCTGGAATTCCGCTCTAAAATCGATGTGATGCACCTGACCAAGAATCTTTGTGTGAATATTCTAGGTTTCCTGGGCGTGTATGGGAAGACAAAAGATACAACAGAAGCACGGGAGGACCAGGAACGTCATAAAGGACGAAACGGCAATCATCCAGGGAAGTTTGAAGGGCCTGCCAGCTACGCTCTTACCAAACAAGAGAAGGAGATCTTTTTTGAAGCCCTATTCAATATCAAGGTTCCGTCTGGTTTCTCGTCGAATATAAAGGGAATAGTAAATATGAAGGAGAAAAAATTCTAGAACCTAAAGTCCCATGACTGCCACGTGCTTATGACACAATTGCTTCCAGTTGCATTGAGGGGACTTCTACCAGAAAATATTCGACTAGCCATTGTGAAGATATGTGCATTCCTCAACGCAATTTCTCAGAAGGTAATGGATCCAGAAACTTTGTCAGGATTACAGGAAGATGTGGTCGAATGTCTTGTCAGCTTTGAGTTGTTGTTCCCACCATCCTACTTCAATATTATGACGCACCTCCTCGTTCACCTAGTTCAAGAGATTAGAATTCTCGGTCCTATATTTCTACACAATATGTTCCCCTTCGAGTGGTTCATGGGAGTTTTAAAGAAATATGTTCATAACCGAGCTAGGCCGGAAGGAAGTATCTCAAAGGGCTACGAAACTGAGGAGGTCATTGAGTTTTGTGTTGACTTTATTCCTGACCTTAAGCCGATTGGTGTTCCTGAATCTCGGTATGAGGGGAGGCTGACTAGAAACGGCACACTAGGAAGGAAAGCAACGGTGTGCAGGGACAAGATTTCTTTCAATCAAGCACACTACACAGTTCTATACAATTCCAGCTTGGTGGCTCCGTACATCGAGAAACATAAGAATGTTTTACGAGAAATAAACCCGGGCAAGCCCCATTCATTGATTACACGTGAACACATGAATACCTTCGGCAGTTGGTTGCAAAGACATCTCATGATTGACACCACTGTTGTAGAGCAGTTGTACTTGTTGGCCAGGTTACCATCTTCAAACATATGTACATTCCAAGGGTACGAGATAAATGGGAATACATTTTACACGATCGACCAAGATAAAAAGAGCACCAACCAAAACAGTGGTGTCCGCTTCGATGCAAAAGACGAGAATGGGTAGACCACCACATATTGTGGATACATAGAGGAGATATGGGAACTTGACTATGGACCCACTTTTAAGGTCCCTTTGTTTCGGTGCAAATGGGTGAAGCTCAGCGGTGTACAGGTAGACGATAAGTACGGTATGATAACAGTGGATCCCAACAATCTTGCATACATGGACGAGCCATTTGTCCTAGCCAACGAGGTGGCTCGAATTTTCTACGTGAAGGACATGTCTAGCAAATCGAGAAAAAGAAATCAACAAAAGAATACAACAACCGAGGAGCCAAAGCGCCACATAGTTCTTTCGGGGAAAAGAAACATCGTGGGAGTGGATGACAAGACAGACATGTCAGAAGATTATAATAAGTTTAAAGAAATTCCGCCTTTCACGGTGAAAATTGACCCAAGCATCTTGCTGAATGATGAAGATTCTCCATGGCTACGGCGTAGAAGATCACAACAGTAGATGGCGATGTAATAATGTATTCTTCATATATAGTTCCCAAGACAATCTCTACATTTATGTAATAATGAGAACCCTTTCCCCAACACTGTTAGAGGAGATGGAGTCTTGCTTGCAGGGAAATTTTTCCGAGGAGCAGCTTCCGAAGATGCAGGAAGGGCGTGTGCACCAACGACATCTTCGAGAAGCTGCGCCACGGGAGATTTCCCAACCCTTTCCTTCATCCATGGGAATGAAACTGTGCTTGGCTTGTTGATCTGCTTGGCAAGGCGTATCGATGCTCCTTTTATAGGCACTGTAGGATAACGTTGCATAGAAAACAAAAATTTTCCTACCGCGAACACGCAATCCAAGCCAAGATGCAATCTAGAAGACGGTAGCAACGAGGGGGTATCGAGTCTCACCCTTGAAGAGATTCCAAAGCCTACAAGAGGAGGCTCTTGTTGCTGCGGTAGACGATCACTTGCCGCTTGCAAAAGCTCGTAGAAGATCTTGATCACGATCGGTTCCGGCGCCACGAACGGGCAGCACCTCCGTACTCGGTCACACGTTCGGTTGTTGATGAAGACGACGTCCACCTCCCCGTTCCAGCGGGCAGCGGAAGTAGTAGCTCCTCTTGAATCCGACAGCACGACGGCGTGGTGTCGGTGGCGGTGTAGAAGTCCGGCGGAGCTTCGCTAAGCAAACCGGACAATATGAAGTGGAGGAGCAAAGCTAGGGTTTGGGAGGGGGTGGCCGGCCACTCAAGGGGGGCGGCCAAGCTATGGTCTTGGGGTGGCCGGCCCCCTCCCTTGGCCCCTCATTATATAGGTGGATCCCAAGTGTTGGTGTACAAGTCTTCGAATAAGACCCGAAACCAAAACCTTCCATAGGAGGGGGCAAACCTAGCCCAACTAGGACTCCCACCCAAAGGTGGGATTCCCACCTCCCATGTGGGGGGGTGGCCGGCCCCCTATGGTGGAGTCCACTTGGGACTCCACCCCCACTAGGGCTGGCCGGCCATGGAGGTGGAGTCCCTTGTGGACTCCACCTTCCTTGGTGGTTTCTTCCGGACTTTTCTAGAACCTTCTAGAACCTTCCATAGAACCTTCCGCGACATTTTATTTCACATAAAATGACATCCTATATATGAATCTTATTCTCCGGACCATTCCGAACTCCTCGTGATGTCCGGGATCTCATCCGGGACTCCGAACAAATATTCGAACTCCATTCCATAATTCAAGTGCTACCATTTCAACATCCAACTTTAAGTGTGTCACCCTACGGTTCGAGAACTATGCGGACATGGTCGAGTACTCACTCCGACCAATAACCAATAGCGGGATCTGGAGATCCATAATGGCTCCCACATATTCAACGATGACTTTAGTGATCGAATGAACCATACACATATATTACCAATTCCCTTTGTCTCGCGATATTTTACTTGTCCGAGGTTTGATCTTCGGTATCACTCTATACCTTGTTCAACCTCGTCTCTTGACAAGTACTCTTTACTCGTACCGTGGTATGTGGTCTCTTATGAACTCATTCATATGCTTGCAAGACATTAGACGACATTCCACCGAGAGGGCCCAGAGTATATCTATCCGTCATCGGGATGGACAAATCCCACTGTTGATCCATATGCCTCAACTCATACTTTCCGGATACTTAATCCCACCTTTATAGCCACCCATTTACGCAGTGGTGTTTGGTGTAATCAAAGTACCTTTCCGGTATAAGTGATTTACATGATCTCATGGTCATAAGGACTAGGTAACTATGTATCGAAAGCTTATAGCAAATAACTTAATGACGAGATCTTATGCTACGCTTAATTGGGTGTGTCCATTATATCATTCACACAATGACATAACCTTGTTATTAATAACATCCAATGTTCATGATTATGAAACTAATCATCCATTAATCAACAAGCTAGTTTAAGAGGCATACTAGGGACTTCTTGTTTGTCTACATATCACACATGTACTAATGTTTCGGTTAATACAATTCTAGCATGATATATAAACATTTATCATAAACATAAAGATATAAATAATAACAACTTTATTATTGCCTCTAGGGCATATCTCCTTCGCCTCCCACTTGCACTAGAGTCAATAATCTAGATTACATTGTAATATACCTAACACCCATGGCATTACGGTGTTGGTCATGCTTTGCCCTAGGGAGAGCTTTAGTCAACGGATCTGCTACATTCAGATCAGTGTGTACTTTGCAAATCTTTACTTCTCCATCTTCGATGTACTCGCGAATCGAGTGGTAACGCAACTTGATATGCTTCAGCCTCTTGTGTGACCTTGGCTCTTGTGCATTGGCGATGGCACCCATGTTATCACAGTAAATGATTAATGGGTCCAATGCACTAGGAACCACACCGAGCTCTACAATGAACCTCTTCATCCATACCGCTTCTGATGAAGCCTCTGAAGCCGCTATGTACTCGATTCTGTTGAAGACTTCGCCACCGTGCACCGCTTCGAGCTTGCCCAGCCATCTTGCAGCACCATTCAATATAAACACGTACCCAGATTGTGACTTAGAGTCATCGGGATCGGTGTTCCAACTTGCATCGGTGTAACCGTTTACAACGAGCTCTTGGTCACCTCCATAACAAAGAAACATATCCTTAGTTCTTTTCAAGTACTTCGAGATATTCTTGATCATTGTCCAGTTGTTCCATTCCTGGATCACTTTGATATCTGCTAGTCAAACTAACGCATGTGCTATATCCGGTCTAGTACATAGCATGGCATACATGATAGATCCCTCTTGCCGAGGCATAGGGGATGTTACACATCCTTTCTCTTTCTTCTGCCGTAGCCGGTCCTTGAGTTTTACTCAATACCTTGCCTGGTAACATAGGTAAGAACCCTTTCTTACTTTCGTCCATTCTAAACTTCTTTAGAATCTTGTCCAGATATGTACTCTGTGATAGCCCTATTAGGCGTCTTGATCTATCTCTATAAATCTTGATGCCTAATATATACGATGCTTCACCAAGGTCTTTCATTGAAAAACTATTATTCAAATAACCCTTAACATCAGCTTAATAGTTCTATATCATTCCCGATCAATAATATGTCATCTACATATAATATCAGGAATGCTACAGAGCTCCCACTCACTTTCTTGTAAATACAGGCCTCTCCATGACACTGTATAAACCCGAAGTCTTTGATCACCTTATCAAAGCGTCGGTTCCAACTTCTCGATGCTTGCTTCGGTCCATAAATTGAACGCTGAAGTTTGCATACTTTGTCAGCATTTTTAGGATCGACAAAACCTTTGGGTTGTACCATATACAACTCTTCCTCAATGTCTCCATTAAGGAACGCCGTTTTGACATCCATCTCGCCAAATCTCATAATCGAAAAATGCAGCTATTGCTAACAAAATCCTCACAGATTTCAGCTTCGCTACGGGTGAGAAAGTCTCATCGTAGTCAACTCCTTGAATTTGTCGGAAACCCTTTGCGACAAGTCGAGCTTATAGACAGTAATATTACCATCAGCATCTGTTTTTCTCTTGAAGATCCATTTATTTTCGACAGCCTTTCGGCTATCAGGTAAGTCTACCAAAGTCCATACTTTGTTATCATACATGGATCCCATTTCGGATTTCATGGCTTCTTGCCATTTGTTGGAATCTGGGCTCATCATCGCTTCTTCATACGTCGCAGGGTCCTCATCATTGTTATCCACAATCATGACATTTAGACAAGGATCATACCAATCAGGAGTGGCACGTTCCCTTGCCGATCGGCGAGGCTCCGTAGTTTCCTCGTTCGAAGTTTCATGATCATTCTCATTAGCTTCCTCTGTTGCCGGTGTAGGCGATGCACAGGTACAACTTCCGATACTGCGCTACTCTGATCAACGAGTATAGATTCATCAATCTCATCGAGTTCTACTTTTCTTCCAAATCACTTCTTTAGTGAGAAATTCTTTCTCAAGAAAGGTTCCGTTCTTAGCAACAAAGATTTTGCCTTCGGATCTGTGATAGAAAGTGTATCCTATAGTTTCCTTAGGATAACCTATGAAGACGCATTTCTCCGCTTTGGGTTCTAGCTTGTCCGGTTGTAACTTCTTTACATAGGCTTCGCAACCCCACACTTTCGAGAACGACAGCTTAGGTTTCTTATTAAACCATAATTCATACGGTGTCGTTTCTACGGATTTTGATGGTGCTCTATTTAAAGTGAATGCGGCTGTCTCTAATGCATAACTCCAAAATGATAACGGCAAATCAGAAGAGACATCATACTACGAACCATATCTAAGAGAGTTCGACATTTACGTTCGGACACACCGTTTCGTTGAGGTGTTCCCGGCGGTGTCAATTGTGAAAGTATTCCGCATTTCTTTAAATGCATGCCAAACTCATAACTCAGATATTCACCTCCACGATCAGATCGTAGAAATTTGATCTTCTTGTTACGTTGATTTTCTACTTCACTTTGAAATTCCTTAAACTTCTCGAAAGTTTCGGATTTATGTTTCATGAAATAGATATACCCATATCTACTCAGATCATCTGGTGAAGGTTAGAACATAACGATAACCACGCGCGATGCTACGCTCATTGGTCCACATACATCGGTATGTATGATTTCCAATAAGTCAGTAGCTCGCTCCATCATACCAGAGAATGGAGTCTTTGTCATTTTTCCCATTAGACATGCTTCGCATCTATCAAGTGACTCAAAGTCAAGTGATTCAAGTAATCCATCAGTATGGAGTTTCTTCATGCGTTTCACTCCAATATGACCAAGACGACAGTGCCACATATAAGTAGAATTATCATTTAGTTTAATTCGCTTAGCATCAATGTTATGTATATGTGTATCACTACTATCGAGATCTAACAGAAATAAGCCATTCTTTTGTGGTGCTCGACCATAAAAGATATTATTCATAAAAATAGAACAACCATTATTCTCAGACTTGAATGAATAACCGTCTTGCATTAAACAAGATCCAGATATAATGTTCATGCTCAACACAGGTACATAATAACAATTATTTAGGCTTAAAACTAGTCCCGAAGGTAGATGTAGAGGAAGTGTCCCGACTGCGATCACATTGACCTTGGATCCGTTTCCAACGCGCATCGTCACTTCATCTTTCAGCAGTTGTCGTTTATTCTTTAGTTCCTGTTTCGAGTTACAAATATGAGCAACCGAACCAAGATCAAATACCCTGTACTAGAACGAGAACTAGTGAGATAAACATCTATAACATGTATATCAGATATACCTTCTTTCTTCTTCTTGACAAGGCCGCTCTTTAGATCAGCCAGATACTTGGAGCAATTACGCTTCCGGTGTCCCTTCTCCTTGCAGTAATAGCACTCAGCATCAGGCTTAGGGCCGTTCTTAGGTTTCATAGGAGGCGTGGCAGCTTTCTTGCCACCCTTCTTGAATTTTCCTTTAGACTTGCCCTGTTTCTTGAAACTGGTGGTCTTGTTGACCATCAACACTTGGTGCTCTTTCTTGATCTCAATCTCAGCAGCTTTTAGCATGCCAAAGAGTTCAGGTAACTCCTTGTTCATGTTCTGCATATTGTAGTTCATCACAAAGTTCTTGTAACTTGGTGGCAGTGATTGAAGGACACGATTCATCGCCTGTCTGTTAGGAATCACGAGTCCCAAGTCACTCGAGTTTCTTCGCATGCCCGGTCATGGCGAGCATGTGCTCACTAACGGAGCTGCCTTCTTCCATCATACAGCTGAAGAAATGTTTCGATGCTTCATAGCATTCCATCGCCGCATGAGTCTCGAATATAGCTTTCAGCTCATTCATCAACTCATGAGGATCATGGTGCTCAAAACGTTTTTGAAGATCGGATTCCAGATCGCACAGGATGGCACATCGAACTTGAGAGTACCGAGTTTTCCGAGTTGCGTAAACAGCTTTTACTTCATCGGATTCATCTTCTGCAGGAGGGTCACCTAGCGGTGCATCAAGCACAAATTGCAGATTTCCGCCAGAGAGGAAGATCCTCACATGACGGAACCAGTCGGTGAAGTTGCTACCGTTGCTCTTAAGTTTCTCTTTCTCTAGGAACTGATTAAAATTGATTGGGGACGCCATCTCTACAACATATATTTGCAATAGTTTAGACTAAGTTTATGACAAATTGAGTTCAAATTTTAATTCAACATAATTAAAAACCTAAGTGAACTCCCACTCAAAACAATATCCCTCGCATTGTCTTAGTGATCACACGAACCAAATCCACCGCACCTAAACCCGATCATCACGAGAAAAGGTGTGATTTCAATGGCGAACACTCATAGTGTTCATCATATCAACCATATGATTCATGCTCTACCTTTCGGTATCACGTGTTCCGAGACCATGTCTGTACATGCTAGGCTCGTCAAGGCCACCTTAGTATCCGCATGTGCAAAACTGTCTTGCACCCGTTGTATGTACTTATCGAATCTATCACACCCGATCATCACGAGATGCTTCGAAACGATAAGACTTAATAATGGTGCTACTAAGGATGAACACTTTATTATCTTGAGATTTTAGTGAGGGATCATCTTATAATGCTACCGTCGCGATCTAAGCAAAATAAGATGCATAAAAAGGATTAACATCACATGCAGTTCATATGTGATATGATATGGCCCTTTTGTTCTTGTGCCTTTGATCTTCATCTCCAAAGCACGGATATGATCTCCATCATCTTCGGGCATGATCTCCATCATCGTCGGCGTAGCACCAAGGTCAATGGCACCGTCTTCTTGTTTGTCCTCCATGTAGCAACTATTACAACTACTTTGAAATACTACTCAACATGAAATTTAAAGACAACCATAAGGCTCCTGCCGGTTGCCACAATACAATAATGATCATCTCATACATATTCATCATCATATCATGGCCATATCACATCACCAAACCCTGCAAAAACAAGTTAGACGTCTCTAATTTGGTTTGCATATTTTACGTGGTTTAGGGTTTTCGAGAGAGATCTAATCTACCTACGAACATGAACCACAACGTTGATACTAATGTTTTCAATAGAAGGGTAAATTGAATCTTTACTATAGTAGGAGAGACAGACACCCGCAAAGCCTCTTATGCAATACAAGTTGCATGTCGAACGAGGAACAAGTCTCATGAACGCGGTCATGTAAAGTTAGTCCGAGCCGCTTCATCCCACTATGCCATAAAGATGCAAAGTACTCAAACTAAAGATAACAAGAGCATCAACGCCCACAAACCATTGTGTTCTACTCGTGCAACCATCTATGCATAGACACGGCTCTGATACCACTGTAGGATAACGTTGCATAGAAAACAAAAATTTTCCTACCGCGAACACGCAATCCAAGCCAAGATGCAATCTAGAAGACGGTAGCAACGAGGGGGTATCGAGTCTCACCCTTGAAGAGATTCCAAAGCCTACAAGAGGAGGCTCTTGTTGCTGCGGTAGACGATCACTTGCCGCTTGCAAAAGCGCGTAGAAGATCTTGATCACGATCGGTTCCGGCGCCCACGAACGGGCAGCACCTCCGTGCTCGGTCACACGTTCGGTTGTTGATGAAGACGACGTCCACCTCCCCGTTCCAGCGGGCAGCGGAAGTAGTAGCTCCTCTTGAATCCGACAGCACGACGGCGTGGTGTCGGTGGCGGTGTAGAAGTCCGGCGGAGCTTCGCTAAGCAAACCGGACAATATGAAGTGGAGGAGCAAAGCTAGGGTTTGGGAGGGGGTGGCCGGCCACTCAAGGGGCGGCCAAGCTATGGTCTTGGGGTGGCCGGCCCCCTCCCTTGGCCCCTCATTATATAGGTGGATCCCAAGTGTTGGTGTACAAGTCTTCGAATAAGACCCGAAACCAAAACCTTCCATAGGAGGGGCAAACCTAGCCCAACTAGGACTCCCACCCAAAGGTGGGATTCCCACCTCCCATGTGGGGGTGGCGGCCCCCTATGGTGGAGTCCACTTGGGACTCCACCCCCACTAGGGCTGGCCGGCCATGGAGGTGGAGTCCCTTGTGGACTCCACCTTCCTTGGTGGTTTCTTCCGGACTTTTCTAGAACCTTCTAGAACCTTCCATAGAACCTTCCGCGACATTTTATTTCACATAAAATGACATCCTATATATGAATCTTATTCTCCGGACCATTCCGGAACTCCTCGTGATGTCCGGGATCTCATCCGGGACTCCGAACAAATATTCGAACTCCATTCCATAATTCAAGTGCTACCATTTCAACATCCAACTTTAAGTGTGTCACCCTACGGTTCGAGAACTATGCGGACATGGTCGAGTACTCACTCCGACCAATAACCAATAGCGGGATCTGGAGATCCATAATGGCTCCCACATATTCAACGATGACTTTAGTGATCGAATGAACCATACACATATATTACCAATTCCCTTTGTCTCGCGATATTTTACTTGTCCGAGGTTTGATCTTCGGTATCACTCTATACCTTGTTCAACCTCGTCTCCTGACAAGTACTCTTTACTCGTACCGTGGTATGTGGTCTCTTATGAACTCATTCATATGCTTGCAAGACATTAGACGACATTCCACCGAGAGGGCCCAGAGTATATCTATCCGTCA
Organism: Lolium perenne; assembly: GCF_019359855.2. Classification (NCBI taxonomy): domain Eukaryota; kingdom Viridiplantae; phylum Streptophyta; class Magnoliopsida; order Poales; family Poaceae; genus Lolium; species Lolium perenne. The sequence continues at coordinate 215,661,005 of NC_067249.2, forward strand.
TCGGGATGGACAAATCCCACTGTTGATCCATATGCCTCAACTCATACTTTCCGGATACTTAATCCCACCTTTATAGCCACCCATTTACGCAGTGGTGTTTGGTGTAATCAAAGTACCTTTCCGGTATAAGTGATTTACATGATCTCATGGTCATAAGGACTAGGTAACTATGTATCGAAAGCTTATAGCAAATAACTTAATGACGAGATCTTATGCTACGCTTAATTGGGTGTGTCCATTATATCATTCACACAATGACATAACCTTGTTATTAATAACATCCAATGTTCATGATTATGAAACTAATCATCCATTAATCAACAAGCTAGTTTAAGAGGCATACTAGGGACTTCTTGTTTGTCTACATATCACACATGTACTAATGTTTCGGTTAATACAATTCTAGCATGATATATAAACATTTATCATAAACATAAAGATATAAATAATAACAACTTTATTATTGCCTCTAGGGCATATCTCCTTCAGGCACGGCATCGCTTCTACTTTGTCTTGTTCCTTCGACAGGGCATCGTGCGTTACATGCTTTATCTCATCGAGCAGTGCGTCCACCCACGCGTCCTTATCCTGCCGACAGCTTTAGTCCCGGTTGCACCAACAACGACTTTATTGAAATTACAATAAAATAGATAAATGACTAGTCTAGTCTCTACTCGTCGTTGGAGGTTGTCTCCGTCCAAATGTCATCCCACCGAGGGTCGTTTTTGGTCCAAGTTGTATTTGGCTTCTCGAGCTCGAACTCTGCGACGGCCCGACGGTGGCGCCTATTGGACCTGCGTTGTGCCCTGAGGTCAGCGAAGAACGCGTCGGTGTTGTCGACGTTGTTGGGGAACTGCGCCCTCCATTGGCGCATCAACTGCTCGTCGTGCTCGGCGATAGCGATCCTGCGCTGCACCTGGCAGTGCCAGCGACGGTCCTCGTCGTCAACGAGGCACGGCGCTGGCGCGAGGAACAACTCCTCCTCTAGCGATTCAACATCCAGGAAGTTCATGTCGCGCCGTGGCTGCCGAAAGCGCCATGCCGCCGCGTCGTAAGCGCGCGTGGTCAGCTCCGGCGTGTTGTACGTGCCGAGGGTGAGGCGGAAGCCACCGGCGCGTATCTCGGCGTAGAACCTACCGCTCGGACGCACTCGAACGCCACGGAAACCGGACGACCCTCGACGATGTGGAGGCATCCCGGAGATGAATGAGCGGAGGCGGTGGCGACGTGTGGTTGCGCCCACACGCGTCGCTCTATATTGCGCACGCGGGGCATGGAACGTGTAAGCCACGGCTACACGTTGCACGCCGGCAGCGACGGGGCGAGGCACGTGGAAGCGGCGGCGACACGTGGCACGGGGAAACCTTACTCGGTGTCACTCAGCATATCATTAGGGGTGAAACATACACGACTAGCAAATACTTATATGGATGTCATATTCATGTTCATTGGATTTTTCTGATCAATTTTCATACATAAAACTTTTCTATTTGAGTTACCATTTAAAAGTTGTTGAAATAATAGTTTTTATTTAAAAGTTAAAGTAGATAAATAAGAAAAGGAAAAAAAACAGAGGCTGATCCGTGTCCAACGGCTCCAGGCCGTTGGATTCAAACGGCCACAGCCGTTGGATACATATGGATGTCATATTCAAAAGGGGGGGTCTTTTGTCGCGGGTTGAACCACCACCCGCGACAAAAGGGGGTCAACTATAAAAGCTTCGCGCGTCGCGGGCCAAACCACAACCCGCGACGTCCATGAGGCTAAACCTAGATTTTGCGCCACTAGGCTGCCGGATGGCGCCGCCGTCTCCGCCGACGCCCTCAGTCGCGCGCGTGCTCCTCCGCCTCGGGCCATCGCCGCCGATGCCTGCGCGCTCCTCTGCCTCGGGCTTTGCTGCCGCTCGCCTCCTCTGCCTCGACTGCCGCCGCCGCCGCCAACTGCCTCGGCCACCGCCGCTACTTCTAGCTCGCGCCGCCGCCTCGACCGCTGCAAGGTAGCGCGCCGGCACGGCCTCTCTGCCGAGCTGATCGAGCTCGGTTTTATTTTTTTGTATATATAGTTAATTAGTATAGTTAGTAATTAATTAGTATATGGTTAGTATAATTTTGTATAGTTAGTATAGTTTCTGTAATTGTTTTAGGTTAGTATAGTTTTAGTTAGTTAGTATAGTTTTTAGGTTTAGTTAGTATATAGTTTTAGGTTTAGTTAGTATAGTTTTAGTTTTAGGTTAATTAGGTTTTAGTTTGGTTAAGTTAATTAGTTAGTTAGTTTAAGTTTTAGTTTAATAATTAGTTTTATTAAGTTATTTTGTTTTAAGATATTTAGTTTCGCAAATACCCGACGCCGATAAGATAGATACCCGACGCCGACACCATCTCCCTCTCACGAACACCCGACGCCCTCTCTCTCGACGCCGACACCCTCTCCCTCTCACGAACACCCGACGTCGACACCCTCTCACTCTCGCGAACACCCGACGTCGACACCCTCTCCCTCTCGCGAACACCCGACGCCGACACCCTCTCCCTCTCGCAAACAACCGATGCCGATACCCTCTCCCTCTCGCAAACACGTGAGCATTTTCGAGATCTTCTACCTGACGCGCCCTCTTCTTCCTGCTCCACACCGCCTTCCCCTCCTTGAGTTAGGGTTTAGGTTAGGGTTTGGTTAGTGTTTGATTAGGGTTAGGGTTTGGTTAGGGTTAGAACATGTACTTATCGATTTATTTTTTTGCAGAAACAATGGATCCATTCGAAATCCATCGAGACTTGGAACAGGAAGACCTATTCGAGGACATAATCCGTGATGGTCCAGAAGCCGACCGAGAAGAGCGCGACTCCAGTAATGGACAAGCCGACGGCTCCGGAGCTGGAGAAGACCGCGGCTCCGGTGATGGAGAAGGCCGCGACTCCGGTGATGGAGAAGCCCACGGCTCCGGTGATGGAGAAGCCGACGGCTCCGGTCATGACGAGGTATACGATCAGTTGAGGCATTAATGGAATTCTATTTGTACATATGTATATAAATTAATTAATTTTTATTCTCTTAGGCCTCCGAAGATAAGTTGGAGAAACGAGGCCCGGCAAAGAAGTTGACCAAAAAATACCACTTCACAATTGAAGCTATATCACCGAAAGGCCAACCGGTGGCACCCGCGAGTGTCAGAGTGTCATTTAAAAATCAGTGCGGAGTTCTGGTTAGAGATCGTCTCCCGATCACTATTAGAGAATGGAACAAGACCAAGAATGTGTCCGAAAGTCAGGTTGCCGATAGGTACAAAGACACACTTTTTGACAACCTCATGGCACATTTCACTTTGCCAGATTTGGGATCGGAGTCTGAGAATGCCAAGCAGAGGGCGCTAGTGAAGAAATGGGCTCTTAAGAAGATGGGGGAACTTTTCCGGGCGTATAAGAACCGGTTATGGTCAGCTTATAAGGCCGAGAAGAAGCCTCCATTATTCGAAAACTATCTAGCGAAGCAGGAGCATAACTAGGAAGAATTTGTGCAGTACAAAGAATCAGAGGAGGCTGTGAACATGTCAAAGAAAAACAAGAAGAATGCAAGCGAAAAGAAATATCACCATCATACGGGCCGAGGGAGCTACGAAGTAGCCATGCCTAAGTGGGATGCACAAGAGACTAAGATGAAGCTGAATGGGATCACTCCAGAACCAGAGCAAGAAGGATGGGACATTAGGGCTCAAAATTGGTTCCTTGGGCATGGCTGTGAGTATGACATGAAGACAGGGAACCTTGTTGAAAGTGACAGCAAGGTTAGGGTACCTAGGGAAAAATGGATTGAAGTGACGGCTGATATTAAAGCGGGAAAACTGAAGTTTGCTCCCGATAGAGAGAAAGACTTGCTGGCACTTGTCCTCGGTAATCCTGAAAAGGGAGGACGAACAAGAGGCTTCGGCCCTAGTGTTCTGTGGGCGCTTGGGTTTCCGAATGACGCAGAGACTTATAGAAGCCGAGCGAGAGCAAAAAAACGCGAGCTGGAGGTGCAGAATGACCGGATGGCTGAGTTCCAACGGCAACTAGACCAGCAGAAGCGGGAGATTAATGAACTTAAAGGACAACACCAGCCAGATAATACCGCTGTCGAGGGTACTCCTCACCAATGCCCTCCGATAGGGGCTTAGGGTTGATGGAATCCTGTAGGCTGAAACGAGACATCGGTTCACAGACAAGCGGGGAGAGCGATTTACCCAGGTTCGGGGCCCTCGATGAGGTAAAACCCTTACGTCCTGCCTGTCTATCCTTTGATTATGATGACAATGGGTTACAATGGGGTGCCGAATAGTTCGGCTGAGATCCAGTCGAGATTGCTATTGCTAGGGTTACCTAGCTCTAAGCTTTTTCTGGCTAAGATTGCTAAGATTGTTCGTGTCCCTCGGCAGCCCCTCTCCTGGCCTTTATATAGGAGGCCAGGTCTCAAGGGTCCGAACCGAGTACGACTAGGTTTACAGTACTTTTAGATCTAATCTTTCCTTGTTGACCACTTCCTTGTCTTGCCCGCCAAGGTTTCTTCTGGTGCGCTGTCCAGGTGGCCCATCTAGCCTTCGGGTGTCTTCATGGGCCTCCAATTAGTCAATACAGGATAGGGCAACATCGGTTACTCGAAGGGTAGTGCCCACGTCAGTAGCCCCCGAGTGTCTAGCCGAAAATAGTTCGGGTAGAGACTAATGTATGTCTTCTCCTGATGTTCTTTGCTCATCTTGAATTTGCTCCGTCTTTATTTTATCGGGTGCGCGTCAGCGCTCCCGATGGGAGTAGCCCCCGAGTCTAGGTACGGATGCTTGTAATCCGTGCGTAGACTCAAGTTGTACCACTCGAATATTCTCCTCTGTCGATGTTTTTCACAGGTCTTCATCCGATATATTTTCTTTATACGAAGGATAATGAGTAACGTGCCCAACTTTTGTTGGTTAACTGCCGATGGCAAAACAACGTTACCCTACACAGAATCAAGTCCCCGGGCATGATCCTGGAGTGCAAAAAACTTTTATTGGGTGTGCATCATGCACTCCCGATGGGAGTGTCTGGGTGCAATCGCTTGTAACCGAGTGCAGACTCAATCCTTTTTTCCTTCGACTGCTCATTCTGTCGAGTCTTTCTTTTATCGGGTGCGCGTCAGCGCTCCCGATGGGAGTAGCCCCCGAGTCTAGGTACGGATGCTTGTAATCCGTGCGTAGACTCAAGTCTTTCACCCAACAACTTTTCATGTTTCCTTCGAGTGCCTCTAGTTTTTTTTTATGACGTCATAGTTGTGGGCCGATTGACGGGATTTGACTTGACGTGTAACTGCTGAGGGCCAATTGATAGGACTTGACCTGACGGGCCCACCCTAGTTCTGCGCAGGCTGTTTTTAGGTCTTGACTAGTGCACGCGCGGCGATCGAGGCGTCTCCTCAATTTTCGCGCGACGTGGGAATAATGGGCCGCCGGTTCCACTCCTTCTTCAAGCGCCACGTGTACAGTCAAATCTGCTCCTCCCCCCACGATGCTTTGTGGAGTTATGGCCACGTCTGGGCTCAAATGCTTACGGGATAAATAGGGAGCCTCCTTTCTTTTTTACCTTTTACCCCGTTCACTGCTCATCTTCTCCTTCAAGCCTCCTGTTCCTCTGCCTCTCCATCAGAAGCTTCGTTCACCATGGGCAAAAAGAAGAGTGGCAGCACATCGGAGACGGCCAAAGTTAGCCGCGACTGGAACGCCTCTGCCATTACCAACCGCGACATCAACAAACTTCGCGCTCTCGGCTTCATCTCCGCATCTGAGGATGACATTCATCTCCCAGGTTCGGTTTCTCGCCCAAATCCCCCAAAGGGCTTCACCGTCATGTTTGTCGCTTTTCTGTTCCGTGGCCTCTCTCTTCCGGCGCACGAGTTCCTTCGCTCCCTCCTTTTCTTCTATGGGATTCAGCTCTGGCAGCTGACCCCAAATTCCATCCTCCACCTTTCCATTTTTATCACCGTCTGCGAAGCCTTCCTCGGCATTGAGCCTCACTGGGGCCTTTGGAGGAAGATCTTCTATGTGAAGCGTCATAACGATAGCAACGGCCCCCCCGTTGTCGGCGGTGTTGGCTTCGTTGTCAGGAAGGAGGTCGACTACTTCGACTATCCGATGAAGGAATCCGTCCAGGGCTGGCGCAACAAGTGGTTCTACCTTCGGGACCCTGCTGTTCCTGGGCAGCGTTCAAATCTCCCTCTTTTTGACGATGTCTTGGTAGCTCATAAGAAGAAGTCTTGGAACAATGCCCTTTCTCCCGAAGAAAAGGCGACAGCCGATGAGCTATTCGAGCAAATAGTCACCTTGAAGAATACAGGAGGCCTGACGATGTGTGGCACTGAAGTAGTTTCAGTGTTCCTACAACGTCGAGTGCAGCCGCTGATGTCTCGCCCTCACCAGTTGTGGCTTTACACTGGCAAAAACGACAAGTCGAGGGTCAACTCTGCCGACCTATCTGCAGATGAGCTCCAGAACGAAGTTCGTCGCCTAACATGCCTCAGCACCAAGGACACCATTGTCTTGACATCAGCGCACCCTCCTTATGATCTCAAGCATCTTCCGTCCGAGTTAACCTTATCATACTTCGTTTACTGTCATTACTTCTTCTTTCTGTTTGTGCCTTACATGTTTTCTATCCTTCCACAGGCTCCCGCTGTCGCCCAATGTTATCCTCCCTCACCCGAGAGCGGCGTGGTATTAGAGGATGACGACGAAGATTCTGAGGGAACCGAGGATGCTCAGCACGTCCTTGAGGACAGCGATGTCCAAGAGGAGGAAGCTGCCGAAGATGACGCCTTTCTCAAGAGCAGACGTCGCAAGCAGGTACATGATGATCTTATCACATCGGCTGAATCAAGTCCTAGAGGAGGAGATAATGATGCCGACGAAGCTGCTTCGCCTCCTCCTGCTAAGAAGGGTTCAACAAGCTTCTTCGTGGACGAAGATGATCTGGACCTGTAAGCATTTATAATCTTTTTATTTTTATTTCTTGTCACCTTGTATGCTAACCGCACACTGTACTTAAACAGCTCTGCCGATGATGATGACGATGTTCCTCTCGCAAAGAGGGCTAAACTAGCTTCTGAGAGAGCAACATCGGCTAAGGAATCGAACCCTTCTCCTGCCAAGTCAACACCTCCATCCCGAACGGGTGTAGAGAAGGTCCCATTATCGAGAGTTATTCCTCCTGATGATGCTTCCACCCCGCCGGCTGGCCGCGATCACGTAAGTACTTAATCTGTCTGGCTTTGCCGAATTTCCATCACCTGACTCCTTTTGATTTTTCCTGGCTGCAGCCAATTTACGCTACAGTCGATGCTGTGGCGGACTTTGCTGAACAATTTACTCGCCTTGAGGCCGAAAACTCCCAACTTCGGAAGGCCGTCAAATCTTCGGCTGATCGGGCGGTCGAAGCCAACAGGCTCGCTGCCGATGCCAAGAGTGAGAACGCCTCGCTGAAGGAAGAAGTAAAGAGGCTGAAGCGTCAGATGAAGGATGATCAGGATGCCAGGCGTGCAGCGGCGGCTGCAATTGATGAGAAGGAGGGTGTCCTCCGTGAATCCATCAAGAATTTATTGGGTAAAAATCCTTATGGTGTTCCGCTCCTTTCTTGATGTTTTCTCCATTAATTACTGATACGTCTCTTTTTCAGAGGCCGCCAATTTAACTGTCAGCCGACGCCATCAGCTTCGGGAGGATTCCACAGCCGATGCTTTGTCACTTGCTGCTGAGTCAAATGTCCAGATCCTCAGATTACTGCAGAAGTCCAAGGGGGCATTGTCGAAGTTATACTCAATGATCTTCCCCAAGGCAAAGCTGGACAAGACTCTCGACGAGATGGCGGAAGCTTTCCTTGTCGATCCTTCCGAGCCTGTAGAGGTACTGAAACGTCGCAGCCGCTTGTTTGGTGCGGTTCTTACTTTCCAGTTGCTTATGGGCCACGGGATGGGGTCGGAATTGGAAGATTTTTCCAAGGCACTGCCTGTTGATGATGAAAACCATCTAATCGACCTTGAGCCTTTCAAGAGATCGGCAATAACTTGCGCCAACCGGCTTCTGAAGATGGTGGACGAAGCACAAGCCGAGCCTGTTCCTGAGTCAGTCCCTGTTTCAACGTCGGCGAATCCTTAAACTTTTATTCGATGTGTTGTACATAAGATTATCTGTAACTCTTTTAAATTCGGCTCTGTTGCCAAACATCCTTTTGTCTGTATGATGTGCACTCAATACTCCCGATGGGAGTTTTTATATTAATGCTTGGTCTGAACTGAGGACGTACTGCAGATTCCTTCATCTTCTTCCCGTGTCGAGCTTTTTTCGAATTCTTCGGGAAATGACGAATCAGGCCTTGTTCGTCAGTTACGTGACCAGGTGTCTAGTCTGAATAAAGACATTACTTCCCTTCGTGCGATGGCTGCCTTGGTGAAGAAGAAGGGAGAAATAGCGACTGCCGTCGAACAATACGCTCTCGATGGTCTTCATGTTGCTTCCGAAAGCTTAGGCTGTGAGTGTTTAACCTATCTTCTGATTCCGGGTATAGCTTGAATGTTCTAACATTCGTTCCTTTTCCAGTCGTAGCTTCGGATGCAGCTGAAGAAGACAGGAGGATTCATGAAGAGGTTGAGGCGATGACCGACGTTGCGCACCCAACGCATGGTTTATGGCTGCATCGTCTGAAGGCCGTCATCATGGCGAAGTTTAAGTACCGGGTGATGAAGGCACATTACTATTTTGATAAGTACTATGCCCTTCTTACGATGGTTTGGCACACCTTGTTTCCTCTGGATCAGGCACCCGAAACTTTGTCTGGCTTGTTCACCCGATTCAAGTCTCCCGAGAGGATTCGGCTGCTAGTGCGGAAAGAGCTTCTAGCTGGTCTGAGCTTGCCTTTGCTTCAATATTGGCATGTCATCCAACTTTGGATTTAAGAGCCGTGGCGAACACTGAAAGGGATTTAGGCCAATACTATGATGTTGCTAGAGGTCCTGCTCACACCATTGTTTCTCGGATGGAATCATGCCTCGAAAAGGAACTGAAGGCCCACTGGGACCGGGGATCCTGATTATAAATGTAATAACCTTGTATTCGCATAAGATTGTTTACTGCGTACGTTGCACGCTTATGTTATTTTGATTGATATTCTATTGTCGAGTGCAGCTGAGTGATCAGTTCAACCTGCTTACTCGACGACTTCGTTGTATTTTATGCAATGTTATTGCGAAGTCGATATGTAATTTATGCAAAAGCTCGGCTTCGTCACACGATGCACCGGTTTGAGCCTTATCTTAATGTAACCATCGACTGCAGCACTCGCGTATTTTTTGAGCCTTGGATTGGTTGTTTTTGTGTGTCATTAATCTTAGCTCTCGCTGAGAGTATTTAATTAATGTCATCGTGTAAACACATTTTTTCTGGGCCAATGCTCCCGATGGGAGTTAGAGCCGATGGAAAAGGTTCCGAACGTTGCGTTCGGGTGCCAAAGCCTGAAGCAAGAAAAAGGGTAACAGAAATCTGATTAGATCTTTATTCATAATGTAAAGCAACCTTGTACGCCGTTAAATGAAAAAACAATCGTATCCTATGTATAAAACCGTCGCAATTGCACGATGTTCCACGGATTCTCGACATCTTTTCCTGAGGCTGGATTTTTGAGCCGATAAGCTCCTCCTGGTATCACTTCGGTGATGATGTATGGTCCTTCCCATGGGGATTCTAGCTTCAAGGGTCTTTTTTGCTTCAACCGAAGTACCATATCTCCAACACTGAAATTTCGACTGCGTATTCGTCGGCTGTGATAATTTCTCAGCGCTTGTTGGTAGACCGTTGTTCTTGCCAAGGCGATATCTCGTGCTTCGTCAAGGAGATCGACAGCATCTTGTAGCGCGATATTGGAGGAGGAGTCTGTGTACGCTGTTACTCGAGGCGCTTCAAATCAGACGTCGGCTGGTAGGACTGCTTCGGCTCCGTACACCAAGAAGAATGGAGTGTATTGAGTTGACCTGTTGGGGGTGGTACGTAAACTCCATAGCACAGATGGTAACTCTTCAACCCAGGCTCCGGCTGCGCCTTTAAGGCGTTTCTTTAAACCATCCCCTATTAAACCATTGATCCTTTCCACCTGGCCATTGGTCTGGGGGTGAGAGACTGATGTGAATTTCAATTTGATTCCTCCATCATCACAAAATTTCCTGAACTCCTCGGAATCAAACTTGGAGCCGTTGTCTGTGACGATGCTGTGGGGCATACCGAATCGACAAGTTATTCCTTTGAAGAATTGAACCGCTGTTTCAGCCTTTTGGTTTCGCACTGGTACTGCCGTGATCCACTTAGTGAATTTGTCGACTGCAACCAGTAAGTACGTGTGTCCTCCGGGTGACGATCTTGGCAACGGTCCAACTTGATCGAGTCCCCATTGAGCGAACGGCCATGCCAAGGGTATTGTCATTAAATCCGTTGCAGGAGCGTGTGGTTTCGACGAGAAACGTTGGCACGCATCGCACTTCATGACTAGATCCCTGGCATCCGACGCTGCCGTTGGCCAATAAAATCCTGCCCTAAAGGCTTTCGCCACAAGGGCTCTGCTCCCTGCATGATGCCCACAGGTTCCTTCATGTATCTCGTGCAACAGTGCTTTTCCATCGTCAATGGCGATGCATCTTTGGAAGATCCCTGAGATGCTACGCTTGTAAAGCTCACCATCTATCACTGTGAAAGCCTTTGATCGTCTGACGATTCGCTTAGCTTCCACAGGGTCTTCTGGCAGCTCTTGTTTCGACAGGTACGCTAGGAATGGTTCAGTCCATAGTGGCTCGAGGAGGAGAACTTGTTCGGCAGGAAGGCCTGGAGATTCTTCAGTCGAAGGTTTTTGTAGTGAGCTTTTCTCCAATTCTTCAGCCGATGGTTTTGCAGACGGCTTTTCTTTAATTGATCTTTGAGCGATCACTTCGTAAAAAACTCCATCTGGAATAGGGGAGCACGTGGACCCGATGTTTGCCAAAGTGTCGGCTTCCTCGTTACTGGCTCTGCCGATGTGCTTAAGCTCGCATCCTTCGAATTTAGCCTCCATGTTCTGATACAGCTGCCGATAAGCAACCATGTTGTCACTGACTGCATCGCACAGGTTCATTGACTGCTGGACCACCAGGTTCGAGTCTCCGTAGATTTCTAGGCGCGTAGCGCCACACGCCTTCGCCATTTTCATTCCGTGTAGCAGCGCTTCGTATTCTGCTTCGTTGTTTGTCGGCAGGGAGAAATTCATACGTAGTATATACTTCAACTTATCTCCCTGTGGTGATATCAGCACCACTCCTGCCCCTGCACCTGTACTCCGTTTTGACCCATCAAAGTACATTACCCATGACCCTGACATATCGGGTGTTGCTGGTGTCTGTGACTGGATCCAATCTGCCACAAAATCTGGGAGGATTTGGGATTTTACCGCCGTTCGGTTGACGTAAGTTATGTCGTGTGGTGCTAACTCGATGGCCCATTGAGACACTCGACCTGTGGCTTCCGGATTGGTCATTATGCTCTTCAGGGGTGCTTCGCTCACAACTTTGATCGGGTGCTCCCTGAAGTAGTGCCTCAGCTTGCGAGCCGACCTCCACACTGCATATGCCAACTTCTGGTGATGAGGATACCTCTGCCTTGCGGGGGTAAGTACTTCACTGAGGTAGTAAACGGGTCTCTGCACACCATGAACTCTCCCTGCTTCTTCTCGTTCGACAACCAAAACGCTGCTGAAGACTTGAGCTGTAGCGGCTATGTACATCAGCAGTGTCTCCTTTTCACGCGGAGTCACAAGCACCGGGGAGGTCGATAAGATTTTCTTCAAGTTGTCGAAAGAGTCTTGTGCTTCCTTTGTCCACTCGAACTTTTCTGACTTTTTCATCAGGTTGTAAAAGGGCAAAGCTTTCTCCCCCAGCTTTGTGATGAACCTGCTAAGCGCTGCTAATCGGCACACTTCGCTTGCTGCACTTGGTGCAGATTCTTTGGCAGCTCCATGTCGAGAATAGCTTTGATCTTCAAGGGGTTAGCCTCGATTCCTCTGGCTGATATGAAGTACCCGAGTACTTGTCCCCCTGGCACTCCGAAAAAACATTTCTTCGGATTTAGCTTGATTTTGTATCTGTCCAGATTGTCGAAGGTTTCCCGCAAGTCATCGATGAGTGTGGCTGCGTGCTTTGTTTTCACCACGATATCGTCGATGTAGACTTCAATGTTCCTTCCAATCTGCTCCGCGAGGCAGGCTTGCATGCAGCGTTGGTAGGTAGCTCCTGCATTTTTCAACCCGAAGGTCATGACGTTGTAACAGAAAATGCCGTGTGGAGTGATGAACGCGGTTAGCTCCTGGTCTTCCTTCTTCAGTTTGATCTGGTTGTACCCGGAGTACGCATCGAGGAAAGAGAGACGATCGCACCCGGCTGTAGAATCGACTATCTGATCTATTCGAGGCAGTGGGAACTGATCTTTCGGGCAGTGCTTGTTGAGGCTAGTGTAATCGATGCACATGCGGAGGGCGGTTGTGTCCTTCTTTGGCACCATGACTGGATTAGCCACCCATTCAGATTCCTTAAGCTCTCGGATAAATCCCGCCTTGCGGAGTCGATTAACTTCTTCACCGATTGCTCTTCTTTTAGGTTCGGAGAATCGCCGCATCGACTGCTGTACTGGTTTGGCCGTCGGGTCAACATTTAGAGCGTGCTCAGCGAGTTCCCTGGGGATACCTGGCATGTCGGATGGCTCCCATGCAAATATCTCCCAGCGCTCACGGAGGAACTCGATGAGCGCGCTTTCCTATGCGACAGCTAGGTCAGCCGAGGTGTTTACCGTTTTCTTCGGATCAGTAGGGTGCACCTGCAGCTTCTTGGTTTCCTTTGCAGTATCGAACTCATCGGATCTTGCGTTTCGATTGTCGGCTGGTGGCTGTGTGTGATCTGTAATGGCGTCGATCGCGTTGAGTTCTTTTTTGGCTCCAAACTTCGAGGCGATCTTTTGAAATTCCCTGTCGCAGTTGTCTGACCGAGCGAAGCTGCCGTGAACGGTTATTGGGGTCCCGTTGTTGCCTGGCATCTTTAGTTTCAGGTATGCATAATGAGGCACGGCCATGAATTTGGCAAACGCAGGTCTGCCGAGGATGGCGTGGTACTGAGATTCCCAGTCGACTACCTCGAACTCGACCCTTTCTTTCCTGAAATTACTGGGCGTGCCGAAGACTACGTCCAATGATGTTTTGCCCAGCGAGTAGGCGGGTCGAGTCGTTATAATGCCGTGGAACCCTGTGTCGGATTCTTTTAGCATGTCGACTGTTAAACCCATTGCCCTCATTGTGCTGGCGAATAACAGGTTCAAGCCGCTTCCACCGTCCATAAATACTTTGCCCATATTGTATCCTCCAATATGTGCTTCCAAGACAAGGGCCGCGTGACCGGGCCTTGGGACGGCCTTCGGGTGGTCCGCCCTGCTGAAGGTGATGCTCTGATCTGACCAATCGATAAAATTCGGCGTATCAACCATGGCAACTTCCGCGTATTTTACTTCTCGGGAGAACTTTTTGATTTCTCTTTTCGAAAAGCTGGTTTTGTGGATCATGTTGATTTGTCCACGCAGTGCTGGGAATGCCTCGACTGGTACATATTCATCTTTTTCCATTGGCTCGTATGGTTCTGGTACATATGGTTCTGGCTGATGATCATAGGACCTTGCTTTCTCTTCCATCATGCGAACTCTTAATGTGGCTTCAGCTCTAAGGTCGTCGCAGAACTACCGAATCTCTAGGAAGTGTCGGCAGTTCCTTAACAGATGGCTAGACTTTTCCCGACCATCCTTAGGATCGAAGTAAGAGTGGAGGTAACATGGCGCCTCGAGTTGCTCTGTAGCTGAGAGGTGTGGAGAACGGGTGCGGCCTCTGATTGACGACATGTCATAGCATCGAGAGTGGACTGCTGTTCTGGCTTCCTCTTCGCGGTGTGAGCTCCTTCGTCTCTTTCTTTGTCCAGCTGCGGCATCGAGATTTTCTCGGTTGCTCTCTCGTATGCTTCTGGGAGAAATTTTTAGGGCTGTTGCCGAAGGGATACCCTCCTGAGGCACGGCCTTTGAGTCGGACACGCTGGCCTCGGGGAGGCGAAGAAAACCTCCGGAGTCGATGACGAAGTGGACGCCACTGAAAACAGCTTCCGTGTTGTGAGACGATGCCATAGAATTCCGGTGAAGTTCTTCGCGGCGCGGCGCGAACTCGAAGGATCCGCAGCGGATCGGATCTCTTGTCTTTGCTGGTGTCGGCGACTCGAGTAAGAACGCCGCGGACGTAACTGATGCTGCCGATGACCTGCCTTGTGCCGACAGATTTCCCACAGACGGCGCCAATTGTCGAGGGTACTCCTCGCCAATGCCCTCCGATAGGGGCTTAGGGTTGATGGAATCCTGTAGGCTGACACGAGACATCGGTTCACAGACAAGCGGGGAGAGCGATTTACCCAGGTTCGGGGCCCTCGATGAGGTAAAACCCTTACATCCTGCCTGTCTGTCCTTTGATTATGATGACAATGGGTTACAATGGGGTGCCGAATAGTTCGGCTGAGATCTAGTCGAGATTGCTATTGCTAGGGTTACCTAGCTCTAAGCTTTTTCTGGCTAAGATTGCTAAGATTGTTCGTGTCCCTCGGCAGCCCCTCTCCTGGCCTTTATATAGGAGGCCAGGTCTCAAGGGTCCTAACCGAGTACGACTAGGTTTACAAGATTTCTTTTAGATCTAATCTTTCCTTGTTGACCGCTTCCTTGTCTTGCCCGCCAAGGTTTCTTCCGGTGCGCTGTCCAGGTGGCCCATCTAGCCTTCGGGTGTCTTCATGGGCCTCCAATTAGTCAATACAGGATAGGGCAACGTCGGTTACTCGAAGGGTAGTGCCCACGTCAACCGCCGGCATATCTCAGCGACGAGACAACAGCTTGGCCGACTCGGAGGCCCCGCCTACACGGATGATAGATGGCGGTCCTGGCGACCCCTTGGATGGAATCAAGGAGCAAACACCTTGTGATCTCCATGAGGTGTTCAGGAACATGTCTGTTAAGGTGACGGTCGGCTATGTCTTACCTGCATTTGGACCTGAAGGTGAGCCGGCAACATGGCATGGCAATCAGATTCCAGCTGGCTATGCTCGTGTCGGGGTGGATTCAGTTGTACCGTCGTGGGAGACATTGGAGCTCGAAATCCCTGGAGGTGATGGGGGGTTACACTCAGAGACGTGCTGGGAGAAATCATTCTCTGGGAAAAGAAGAACATCAGCTGCCAGGCATGGTAACCTCTACTAGTTGTCCCACCAGGTCACCATCACCTCCTCCAAATGATCGAAGGCCACCATCACCTCCTCCGACTGATCACATGTCGCCACCATCACCCCATGGGTACGACATCGACCACGACATCCGTAGTCCATCTCCATCTCTAGCGCCGCCACCTCCGCCCACTAAGACTCGGAATGCACCCAACCGGAAACGTTTCAGGAGTCCTGTCCGCAAGCTGTCGCCACTCCCAACAGTACCAAAGGTTCCTCCCCCCGTCCTTACGATCTAACTATCGAGGAAAATGATGCCATTGTTAAGAAATACAATTATGATTTTTTTCATAAGGGGAAACCCAAGGCCCTAGCACCATACACAGAGAAGCAAAAGGCATGTGCTCATAGTTTTCTGAACACACCATCGCAATATGACTTACACGAGAGGAAGGATGACTATACACGCGCACTTGCGAAGGTACTTAAGGACAAGAAGGATAGTGCTGGTAAGAAGAAGGATAGTGCTAGCACGAGAAAATCATCAACAAGAAGTGTAGCCAGGAAGAAATCAAGTTCAATAAGTGCACCCCTCAAGACCAAGCAAGCAACATCAGGCAGAAAAGGAAAGGAAGTTTCCCAGCTCGGAGCACAAGCCAAACAATCGCTCCCACCACTCAAAGTGTTGCAAGTTCCCTTGGCGTACCAGGAACTTGGTCCTTTCGATATGAACGAAGCTGCGAAGGTAGCGGCTCAAATTGGCATGACCGTGGAGGACATGATGTTCTCCGATTCAGTACCTAAGGCTGATATAGCTCCTAAATTTGTCTACGGGGCCAACTTGGCCAGCAAAGAGAGGCTGCATAAACTGCCAACGCATATGCGGAATTTGCATCAGTGGTACCTTAATGCGTGCAAGGAGAACACAAGTTTCATCGTGGCGGATATCCTAGGAGATTATTACTTCCGAAGGGAGCACATCCATATGGAGATGAATGAACTCTGGCAGTTATTCAATTTAGACGCCCTCGACAAATCTCTAATGAGTTGCTACTGCTTGTAAGTTGTTAACTACATATAAGTTCATGTTCATTCAGTTGTTCCTGTTCATTGCATATACTCATTATATCATATGTGTTCTCCTATGCAGATTGAAGATGGTTGAATGCGCCCATAATAAGGTGTACAATGTTGGGTTTGTTGACCCAAATAAAGTACATCATGAAACCGTAAAGAATAAAATCGAAGAAACGGTGGAAAACCTAACGAGGTTTATAGTGGAGCAAAGCTTCTGTGATTCAATACTCTTTCCTTACAACACATCTGAGAGTCTTACTGATCTATTGTGCACATTCAGTTTTTCTTACTCGATGTTAAGTCTAATTCATGATGTCTATATAAACATGTGCAGTTTCCACTGGATTCTGCTAAACATTAAAGTTGATAAGGGGATTGTTGAAGTAAGCGACCCATTGAATAGAGGCCTGGACGGGTTCCACGACTTGCAGGAGATTCTCTAGAGGTAATTTCAATCATTGTCGCGCTATATCTTTCGTGGGACATCAATTAATCATCCATTATATTAATTCTATCATTCTTTTGCCTGGGGTTTGGATAGCTTTCAAGGAGGTTATTACGGGTGAGCACTTCGCAGAAAAGCTAACATTTACTATTGTACCGTGCGCCCAGCAGCCACATAGGACGAATCTATGTGGATACTACGTTTGCGAGTCCATTCGCATGTTAACCACTAAGCAGCACAACGATAATAGATTCAACGTAAGCAATAACATTCACAACTTTAATTTATTATCGTCAATACTTCGTTATCAAGATTGATACAATCATATTTATCTCATTTTCCTATATAGGTCGACCTCATGCGGGAGACCCTCCAACCATAGGAATACGTACAAGGAATTACGGAGAAACTGGTGGCATTTCTGTTGACAGAAGTAATAGACGACAAAGGCCGGTTTAGTCCAAAGAGACGTCGACAGTAGGGAGCTCCATGTATATGTATTAGTTCGAATAGACGACGGGCTTTTGTCCCGGTAGTAGTGAGCTCCATGTATATGTGTAAGAGGAATCTACGAACTGATCGACTTTTGTTTCCAATATTTGTTTGCTCGATCTATATATAATGAATGAACGTATGCAACTTTTATTTTGAAATGAAAAGATGAAATAAAAGGGGGGCGGTGGGGGGTGGTGGTGCTGCCCTCAAACCCTAAAGCAGCAGCATTCTGCGCGCGCCACGTAGAGAACCTTTTGTCGCGGGTCGTGATACGGACCGCGACAAAAGGGGCTGTCCCCTGTGCGCCCCGCGCCTGCCACGTGGTGGACCTTATATCACGGGTCGTAAGCGACCCGCGACAAAAGGTGGACCTTTTGTCGCGCCTCCCTTGTCGCGGCTGGCCGCCCGCGACAAAAGGGTCATACGACCCGCGATATTAGGCCTGTTTTCCACTAGTGTAGTGTCGCCAATGTCTTTGTCAATTGGTTTCATGGTATCGGTTCAAGGTTTAAGCTGTTTCTTAGGGTGGGAGCGCTAGCAGTTATCTGGGCGCTTTGGCTATGTATAAATGACAAGATCTTTAATAACAAAAATTGTTCTTTGTTGTAGGTCATCTACAGATGTACAAGTATTTTCCTTTCGTGTTTACCTCTTCAGCGAATGGAGAACCGAGACCTATTTACGAAGGTCTGTACACGGTTGGAGGCTACGGCGAGGGATATTTTTCCCTACATGGGTGGCAGCCAATGTTCAAGAAATCGTTAATCTTAACTTATCGGCCAGCCTCAAAATGAAGATTAATCGCTTATCGTCCGATTAATCGATTTTATCGGTTGCCCATTTATCAGCTTAATTTTTTGTATATTCTAATTTGCAGCACTCAGTTTTGTATAATATGCTATGTAAAAATAATATTGGAGCATTAAGCAGAAGTATTACCTTGATTATTTGCATTTGAATCAATCAAAATGAAAATTTTGAGCTAATGCACAGTTGTACAAGACCTTAGGAAGAAAATAACGACGGCCATACAAAATTTCATTGAAATTTCACGGAGAATCAGCCGAAATATCTGTCACTAGAGTGAAAATCGTGCGAAATATCAACCCTCAGACGGAAAATCGGCCGAAATATCGGTGCAGCGATAAATTAGCCGATATGATGAAATCTTATCGGTTACCACCCGATTCACGATAAATCGGCTGATAAATCGGTATCTCGGCCGATTTTTTGAACAGTGGTGGCAGCATAGTCTACGGATAGAAGCCCCACCTTCATCTTAGGCGTCATATGATTCATCGTTCCGATATGTATCTCGCCTAGTTTTTCTTTATATATCTTTTTTGACTCGAGACAACAAAAAAGCAGTGTGCATCTTGATTATGCAGAGGCTGGATGTAATTGCTTCCTACAATAATAAAGCATCCTTTAGCAAAAAAAAAATATAGCGTCAGCCGACAGGACTACAGATCACTATGGTCTGAGTCAAGCTGAGCCTACCCGTTAGTGGAATCTGTGTGTTACATCGAAAAAAAATTAAAATCATGAAGCTTACAGAGTTACGTACAGGTAGAAAATTCTCGAGTTCAGTAAGTTGCTTATTCAACTGAGAATTGACGCCTCCGTGTTTGGTTATCACAAGGTACTGTGCATCCGTCTGTAGTGAAAACGTCGAGAGCCAAGAGTTAACATTCCAGAATGATTTTTAAACCTGCTGCATGCTTAGGGTGCATAAGACTAATGGACGTCATTTCTATATTAGGGATATGCATGCAGTATACCGGAGGGTTGAGACTGACTGTTCCTCTTTGGAAACAAAAGAACATAGGCCGACGGCTGACTGTTCGTCTCTGAAAACAACCGATCCTGGGCCAAGGCCTCGTAAAGATCATTTTTCCCTACAGACTTGTTCTATGTATGATTGTTCCAAATCGATCTGAGTTAAAGGAACCAATCATTTCTCAAAGGTAGCTGCAGTTGAGAATTAGCGAAAATAAGAATAGGTGTAGCACAGCTATGAGCAAATGATTGTGAGGCGATTTAAATGCTCTGATTGTCACTTCTGACCAGTGCTGTTAGACTGATACTCCACTGCTTTGAATTATACTAGCGAAACGCCGCGTGTGAAAGGTAGTAAGATAAATCATACACGGTACATCTGCTGTTGTGCATGAATGCGATGTTAACAATACGCATCAGGATTCAGGAGGATAGATTTGCTGTCCATGCGGTTTCCTGAATCCTGAGCCCACCGTTGCAGTAACAGATTTCGCTGTTGGGGGGATCCCACTCGTTTGGCGCTCCATCTGAACTGGTAGTGAATGGTGCATAATTTTACAACTGAAAGAATTTGCAGCATACATATGGATGTTTCTACATTATCCTTCGCCCGTGTCCATTTCCATGTGATAAACAACATATTTCAGGATGGACAGATCGACGGGTGTATCTCTTGATTGGTTCATCTTTATGATGAAACCCATTACTCATGAAGTGCTCTCGTCGAATGATTTCTCATATGATGCGCCATATCTTTCTGTTTGGTGAGCAATGGCTTTCAGAGGATCTGGAACTCTACACTCTAGATGTGTAGAGAGGTCCTGAGTTATGGGCAACAATGCATGACAAGGTAGCTAAGGGCATCTCCAACCGGGCGACCCAAACGGACGCGCTGGACCGTCCGTTTTGGGCCGTTTGGGTCGCCGCCCGGACACGCGGACAGCGCCCCGCGTCCGCGTGTCCGTTAGTCAATCGCGCTGCGTCCAACGCGCGGACGCATCGCAAATTGGAGAAACACGAAAACAAAATGAAAATGGCAAATTTAAACGATATTTGATTAAACATATGCCCTATTTTGGGCAAATTTAGTACATAGCCCTATTTTGGGCAAATAAAACTAACAAAAGAAGCCCCTATATGGGCTTTTAAATTTAAACTAAAATATAAACAGAAAATAAAAAACCCTCTAGGGTTTGGTCGGCGGCGCGGTGGCCGCCGGTGCGCCGCCTAGCCCCTGTGGGCGTCGTCGGCGGCGACGTCGTCGAGGTCCCCGGGCGGCGAGGCACTGTTGTGGCTCGACCGCGCCGGGGACTCCGGCCAGGAGACCACGGGGCCTTCTCCCACGGCGAGTGGGGGTCCGGAGCCACCCGTGCCGCCTGGAGGCGCTGTCGCCTCTCCTGCCCCGGCGCGCCGCACGGCCTCCTGGCGCCGCCTCCTCCGGCCGGCGGCACCTCTCCTCCCCGGCGGCGCTGCTGCTCGTCGGCGCGGCGCACAGCCTCCTCCCGCCGCGCCGCCTCCTCCTCCTCCTCCCGTCGCGCCCGGAGGGCTGGGCGTAGAGCTCCCAGCCCTCCGCGTCCTCCACCTCCCGCCGCGCCGCCTCCTCCATTTCGGAGGTGCGAATGGCCGCATGGAGTTGCGGCCATTTCGCCTCCTCCTCCGCCGCCGAGATGATGAGGGCGGCGCGGAGGTCCGGGTCCTCCTCCGAGGACTCGGGCTTGGGCTCGAGCAGCAGCGGCGGCGGTTGCGGCAATGCCGCGCCGCCGCGGGCGGCCTCTCCGATGTGGAGGCCGCCTCGGTTTCCGCACGATGGTCGCAGCGCCGGCGGACGACGCCGGCTGCTGCTCGCCTCGTCGTCGTTGGCTCCGGCGAAAACCCGCTTCGGGGCCATGGCGGCGGTTTCGCTGCGGGAGTGGAGTGGGGACTGGAGTGGAGGGCCAGATCCCCTCCAGTCCCCATTTAATAGACTCCCCTGGTCACCGACGGGTGGGCCCAAGGGAGACGAGGCGACCAGCGCGCGGACGCGAGCGGACGGCGCGTGCCATCCGCGGCCACGCAAACCTAGCCCAGATTTGGGCCGGGTTTGCGTCGTTCCGGACGCCGCGGCCGTCCGCTTTTGCGGTGCGTCCCCGCGTTGGGCCGGGTTTTTGTCCGTTTCGACCCATCCGGACGCGCGGGCGCGGGATGGGTCGCCCGGTTGGAGATGCCCTAAGCTAGTATGGTACCAGACTTTGTGAGGAATAAGAAAAATCTTGTGCATAGCTTCCAGGACGACAGGGTTACAAGCATGTCTGATATTTTTGTTTTTTCAGGTAAAACATGCCTTTGCTTGTCATGTTTTGTTGCAGGCAGGCATTTTTATTTATTCTGTCAACAACTGCAACGAATGGAAGTTAGCTAGCACTACTGCTTTTTAAGCACAATGACTTCAAATCAGCCTGCTGCAAAGCTTCACATTGAACTCACTAAAATCCACATTGCAAATGGCACTTTCTAACATGTCGGTACTGCGAATTTGTGATCATTGTGTGGAACAGATGTATAAGGATAGTCAATCTATTTTGTCGGAATAGTTAGGTTGCTACCTCGTGATGGACGCATCACACTTGCAGGACCTTGGGCACAAGGTTGCATTTGTTTGAACCTTCCTGAGAGATCGGTCCAATGATGGTATGGTGTACCCAGTTTACTAACTTCCAAATACATATGGGACTTAAGTTCATGGTCCACCTTTTTGCTGCAGCTTCCTTTTTCTCAAATATATTTCATGTACAGCACTTGCACAATAAGCAAGCAAATAATTGCCTAGACAGTTAGCACTAATGAGGTTATGACTGATGGGAAAAATCCATTCAGGTCGCTCTCGATCGATCCTCCGGGAGATGATTCATTGTGCAATACCATTTGATTAACTCCTTTTAGGGTCTCAAAAGTGTGAGCCTTTATTGCGCATATTATCAAATCTCCGTGACATGATCTTTTATTGCTTATAAATTACTAACTGACATGAACATCGACTCGGCGATAAAAAAAAGACCATAATGCATTGCTTGTAAGGAGCTTAAAGCAGAGCACCCATATGTTACCAAAAAGGTTAAATACTAGGTGGCTTTCAGCTCATTTTTTTCCTTAGACATGTATTATTTATCAAACATCTTTATGCTACCGTGGTGGATTTTAATTGGTCACCAAAGCTCTCCCTAATGAGCACTTGTGAGAGACACAAAGTATAATAGTTATCTGATTTGTGTGACATATGTCTATGTAACACGTTGTGTTCCTTCCCTACATCTGCCTCCATTTTTCATTCCTTGTATCAGCTCTTCATGCTGCTTCCTTGTCTTTCGAGACCAAGTTAGAATGTGTATCATAGATAGGATATGATGCGCAGTGAAATGATTTCTACACTTCTTCGTGCTCATATAAATATTTTAGCTATATGGATCTCAAGCCTCAAAAAACTGGAGCCCCGCCCTAAATGTCACTATTGAACATCATTTTTACGCTCTATCATGTTCGTAACTGTTATGAGCTCCAAAATATCATCCTGGCCACACCGGTGCAACTGAGTGGCACCACCTTGTTGATATAGATGAAGAACGATTGATATTAGCACTCCATCTACTTGTAGTGGTCTCAGGATGGAGGACCGAGATTAGTGAACTTGCACGTCATCCTTGGTAAGGCTATTCGAAGGTGGGATGAACTATAGGGTTAATGTATATTTATACCAAACATTTTTTGTTTTGATGCAACTTTCAGGATGCTGTTTATCGTACAATCTTAAATTTTTTATCATACAATCTTAACTTGTATTTTTTCATTTTTTAATCTTATGTAAGAGACATTTTGAAGTTCAAAATTATAAAATGCAAATATATCTCATAATTATGGATAAGCAAACATAATTCTATTTCATCATGATAATTAAATTATGTTTCAAATTTTAGTTTGGAAGAATTTCTGAACAAAATTATGTCTAAAATTAAGAAAATTATTGACTGATTAGTTTGTACCACTTTGATGTACCATAGTGTGTTTATACACATGGTTGTGTGTGTATTCTACTATCTTGAAGAGGCTCTACAAAGTATAACTCTTGCACTATCCAAATAGAAGTTTCTCGAATAGGATTGTCGAGATTAGTTGTACACAATATAATATTGTAAAAGGAAAGATATGTAACAAGCGGGTTGTGCTCTAATTCGTTCCAAGAAGGGGAATTGGGGCTAGAGTTTTAAATTGGATAATTCTGAAGAGAAATTTAGTGTGCTACAACTGAATTGGACTCGGAACCAATGTTTTCATGAATCGTACACTAGTTGGTGGTATTTTATACCTATATAGTTCTATGCTAGATGCATGAGTTGGCACACATGCGTGGACTCGACACGCAGACACACCACGGTAGACATATTAGCCCAAGTTAACTCAGTTTGGACCAAACACAACCTAAACGCCAAATAGATGGATCAGTTTGCCAATTTACGTGAGTGTGTGAACTAAAGTGTTCTACATGATATGTTCATCCATGAGGAGTGCAATTACATCTTGGTTTATCGCTGAATCATCCTCTTCCATCATTTTTAATCACAAATGGGAACATCTCTGTTTCTACATCAATTGATGTACATATCCATTATTATTAATTAAGAAGTATCCAAAGTCTTACGTAGGGAAATAATGGATACAAATCTAAACAAACTAAATGGAAAATACAGTCGCACTTATAGAACACAAATACTATTTCTAGACCATCACCCATAATAGTTGAACATATCCCGAGCTACTGTCTCCATGTAGATGTACTCAGGGTCCAGCGTAAGGCCGCAGATTCAGAGGTATAAGAACAGCTCAAATATGGAACGAGTTGGCAGATAACCCGCAAAAAGCAAAAAAAAAAAAAAAACTCTGGTCTTGCTAAAATAAAATATCACTCTGACAGTTATAAAATACCCAATACAAAGCATCTAAACCCACTCCAATCTGAAACTTAAATCGTACACTAAGCCCATTTGACAAATTCCCAAACATGCTCATCAAACCAGTTGGAGGAAGTAAATGAGAGAAGATAAACCATTCATCATACCGGGCAAGCCATGGTACACGAGATAAAGGGATGTTGAATTGTATTCTTCCCGTCACAATAACAACATTTTGTATTCCTATGTGCTGAATTTCCTTCATAAACAATAATTTTTTTACAGGAACCAATAAAATATCTTAATGTTTGCTGGCACTTTTAATTTCCAAGTATATTTCTAAAGAAACCTAGTGCTGACATTCATTAATTCTGCAGCTTCCACTAGAAACATCAGGCCCCTGAAGCCGCTCCATCAATCACCAGACCAAATGTATCAAAGATGTCCATTTATACATGTTTAGAGTTTATGTTAAACCAATGTTTAGAGCAAACTTAGACATAACATCAACACCATACACTTTTTTTTTGTTATACAATGTTATGTAAGAATGTATAGCCGGCACAAAGAGTCGCTCCCTCTCGGGTGGCTCTGGAGGCACCCTCCCACCTCACCCCCCCCCCCCCCCCCCCCCCCGCCTCCACCCTCAACTCCTGGTCATCGCCGCTGCCCTCACCGACAACGGTAGCGGGGCACCCCCCGCGTCAAAGATGGCGGATGGGATGGCGAGGTGCGGCATGTTGTGGTTCCTTAGGAGATGGGGAACTTCGATGGGAGCACAGGGCAGCGCGGCTTTCCGGCCGAGGCCGGAGGCCCTCCGTAGGGGCGGCGGCGATGAGGAGGCGGTGCGCCCTAGTGGGACTTCGAGGAGCATGGCATTGTTCCGGAAGGCTCTACCGACGTACTCCACCGGATATTGCTGGATCAGCTGGGATCGGTCGTGCGCAACCGTGTTTTTTTTCTCTGAGCGTTTGGTTTCAGAGGGAACGCTTTGAAGCTCTGCTGGCTGTTAATATCATGAGGCAGGTTCTCGTTCTATGATGCTAGCGGAGAATGTCATGGAAGCCGAGATCTGAGGACTAACGATGGTGGTTCAACTCCGGGAAGCGATGAGGAATTGTCTTGGTGATTCATGACTTGGAGCAGCGACATGCTAGTTCGGGCGACTACACATAAGAATTTCATAGTCTAAACTTTTTGGGTGAAAATCCAAGGTATGGTCTTAATTGGTCAAAAGGAGAAGGGCCCCTCCGCCCGAGCAAATCTAGGTCGGAGCTCATGTACCCCCCAGCCATGGCGACCGCATAGTTGTGGGCTTCCTCCTCTGCTTCCCAAGCCTAACGGCGCAGGGCATCCCCAGCTAGGGTCTCGAAGGACGCGAGCAGAACCTGCTAGTCGCCGGCGCACTTGAAGCAGATGGGTACGTCGTCATTTGTGGCGATGTCGTGGATGACGGTGTACGCGGGTGGGGCCGCCAACATAGGAGGGGCCGCCATCGCCGCCCGCGCCTCGGCGAGCTCGACCCTGGTGTCGGCAATTTCCGCCCTGGCTGCTGCGAGGCGCTCACGCCCTTGCGCGCGCTCTGCCGCCTCCGCCTCTGCAACCTCTGCATCTGCCGCCTCCAGGTCCAGCTGCTTGGCCTGAAACGCGTCGGTGACTAGCTGGTCATCCTCCTCCGGGTGGGTTTCGCGGCACATCTGAACAACCTAATTCCACCTAAGGTTGTTCTCGGCCATGGATGGATGCTAGGGTTTAGCTTGATGTGTGCCCGTCACCCCCGCCAGTGTACATCATATATAGCCACGGCGGGGCGGGAAACGCGTTGCCACGAAGGTCATTTCCCGCGCGCGCGAAATGCCGGCGAAATGTGCCAAATAAGTTGGGCAAGCGTGGGAACAACCTCGTCGCGCGGGAACCGGTAATCGCCGGAGGCAGACCTCGACGGGACGTTAAACCGCCATTAACGACCTTTACGATGTCTCCGCTAAAAAAAGGTGTCTGCACTACTGGGAATACCCCCGACGCAAACGGTCGTCCTGGGCCGTATGGCGTCCGCGGGCTGACGCACATGGACATAATCGGACATTTTAGACGTCCGAAATGCATCGGCCCATTGGAGGTGCTGCTTCGCAAGGGGTTCTCAGGATGGTGGTCCATCGTCTAATGCAGTTGGGCATGGGAGGCCAAACTTCCATCAACGATTAATGGAGAAGTGGTGGCCTTCTTCCGTAATGTTTGGGGAGTATGTCAGGGCGATCCACTTTCCCCGATCCTCTTTGACTTCCTGGTCGACGGGCTCGTAGCCATGTTGTCTAGGGCCAACGAAGCAAGACACATCAAAGGGGTGGTGCCGCGGGGGGGGGGGGGGGGGTGACTCATTTGCAGTACGCAAACGACACGATGGTGTTGATCGAGCCGTCTGATTTGGGGATCGCAATCTCAAGTTTCCCTTACTATGTTTTGAGAATATGTCAGGGCTCAAGATTAACTTCGACAAAAGCGAGGTTTTTGTGATAGGGGTCACCTCAGAGGAGAAGCATAGAGTAGCTGACATGCTCAATTCCAAGCTGGGTTCGTTGCCGATGAAATATCTGGGACTCCCGGTGAGCGATTGCCCGCTTAGGGTGGCAGATTGGTGCTTCATCCCTGAGAAGGTGGGCCATAGGGTCGATCCCTGGCAAGTCCTCTATCTGGCTGCGGCAGGGCGTCTTGAGCTGACCAACTCTTATTTGTCTTGCTTACCTATGTTCGCTATGGGCATTTACTTGCTCCATGATGCGACTCACCTGGCTATGGATGGACCCAGGTCCGGCTTCTTTTGGGAAGGAGTGGGAAACAAACGCAAATACCATATGGTAGATTGGGCCACGGTCTGTAAACCGAAGGAGGTGGGAGGTTTGGGTATACTTAACACCAAACTAAAGAATATCACGCTCATGCTGAAATGGATATGGAAAATCTATCAGAACGCAGAGGGGATGTGGGCTGATTTGATACGCGCGAAATACCTAGGGGATAGGGATTTATTCGATAAGGAGGTATCTTCTAGGGGGCTCCCAGTTTTGGAATGCCATCCATAAGATCAAATGGTACTTTAAACTGGGGGCAAGGCACAAGGTTCGGAATGGGAAAATGACCGATTTTTGGCTGGACTGGTGGTCGGGCTCTGGCCCTCTCCGAGCCCGTTTCCCACGGTTGTTCAGCTGCTGCGACCAACCCTTCATCACTATCGATGGGGCTAGGGTTTGGGACGGCACACCGGGAGAGTAACGCATTCTCTTTAGAAGGCAATTTAGCCTGGCGGAGACGGTCGAATGGGATAACCTGGTCTGTGAGATACATGGCTTACCCACTTATGACCAACATGATGTAGTATCCTGGACCTTGGAACCCTCAGGGGTCTTCTCGGCTAAATCAGTCTACTACGGCCTGTCGCAGGGTGCGGTGGTGTCACACTTTAAGGATGTCTGGCGCGCTCGGGTGCCGCCAAAGATCAAGGTGTTCTTGTGGCAGCTTATTAGGGGTAAGTTGCCATGGTCTGAGCAGGTGGCCAAACGGCAAGGCCCATCCAACGGCCATTGCTCTTTGTGCGGAGAAGTGGAAGACTGCAACTACATCTTCTTCACTTGCCACATGGCGGGGTTCTGTGGGCGGGGGTTAGGGAGCTCCTTCATTGTAACTAGAACCCCGACTGGATCGGGGATTTCATTGCACTTTCTCAGGGCATCTCAGGCCCTCTTTGTAGTCTAGTTTGGTTCACCTTTGCGGCCATGTGTTGCTCTCTCTCGAATATTAGGAATAAACTAACTATTGAAGTAAAACTGATTAACAATCCGACTGACGCCTTCTACCATATAATGCTTCACAAGCAGTCCTGGAGGGTTCTGGTCAGACGGAGGAACAGGACGCTATTGGATGAGGCGCTAGAGGCGATCCGATTGCTGCAAGCGAGGAGTAGAGCTGGAGGGTAGGCGGTGCTATCAGAGACATCTATCACTTTATTCGATCCGCTCCAGGGCTTATGTTATGTTATGATCTTATGTGATACCTTCGTGTGGGCATGTGTGTTAGCCTGGGCAGGGATGCCTTGCAGACTTGTCAAGTTCGTGGATGTGTTGTATCTGACTATTGTGTGGTGCCGTTGGAGCTTTATATATAAAGCCGAACTTATAGCCTTATGTTTATTGTTTAGTGTAGGAATGTACGCTTCCATCCTTAAAGATCTAAATTTGGTGACTTCGTCAGTATTGCAAGTTATGATCTTTGCGTAGAAAAGATGCAGCAGGATAATCAAATCATTTGCTTAGTATAGTTGTGTTACCTTGTGATTGAAGCGTCACATTTGCAGATCTTTAGGCGCATGGTTGCATTCGTTTGGACCCTCCTGATAGATCGGTACTGCAATATGAAGATGCGCTCGATTTATTAACTTCCAAACACATTTGGGACTTAAGTGGGTGGTCCACTTCTTTGATGCGGTTTCTTTTTCCTCCACATGACATTTTTATCTACATCACATCAACAACAAGCCAGCGTATCTGCGAGCTTCCTTGGCGCAGCTCTTCGGTTTGCGAGCAACGTGGGTCGGTCCCCGTGGTGGTCAGCTTCCGGTGGCGTCTCTGCGACGGAGGAGTTTTGTTGAGGCGCGCGTGAAAATGGCTCGCTCTCGAGTGAGCTCCAGCCCGACACTGTAGACTCCAGTTCTTCTCCGAGTCCTCGTAGACGCTTTGGCTGAGCCTGTTGGTCGCGCTTCCGGTTGTAGCTTCTTCGGTAATTCGTGTGGGTGTATGGTGTCGTTCTATAAGCTGGGTTCAGCACTTTGTATCGTTCTCGTCATTGGTAGCTTTGTTAATTCAAAGTTGGGCACTTGAGTGCCTTTGATCTGAAAAAAAAAACAAGCCAGCGTATCTCAAACATGCCAGCGAGCAAATAATCTATTTGACAGTTGCAGTTAGCACTAATCGAGTACTGTACATCTGAAAAATCCACTCACGTCGCTCTCCATTGATCCTCCGGCAGATAACGCACCATGCCATCCCATCTTTTTTTTATTAAACAGAAGGCTCGAGCAGAGCCCGGCTTTAAATTAATAAAGCCCCAACAGCAGCATTCATACAACCAACACGACACAAACAGGACAAGACACGATGGAGGGAAGCTCCACCCAACCACAAGAACACGGTACAAGACCTGGACACCACAAGATACAAGGTGGTCGACCTAGCACACCAAACGGAAAGGCGACGCCCCAACGCCAAAGCCTACCGTCTAGTGAGAACGAACACCACAGACACCACTCTGCCCCAGAGGGGGGCACTAGGCACTATCTCTGATAGAAGCATGTAGAGCTCGAATTCTGCCAATCACCAGCTTCACCGCTTGACGGTCTCCTCTCCTAGCCAGAGGCTTCCATACCTGCAAGTACACAGTTATTTTGTACAAACCGTCAGCCGGGTTAGCTGGAAACACATCCTCAATGGTGAATTTGTTTCTAACTTTCCAGAGCGACCAAATAAGGGCAGCGCACGCCAACCATAAAACTCTCCGAGTCTGGCCAACATGGACGCGCATATACCGAAAGATGTCGGCAAAGCACGAGGGGTTCCAAGAGCAACCAATAAGGTCTCTGACCGCACTCCACATGAAGCGCGCCAGCGGGCATCTAAAGAAGATATGGTTGTTGTCCTCCACCTCCATGCAAAGGCCACATGTACCATTGGAAGGACCCCTGCGCTTTCGGATGTTGTCATTAGAGGGGAGACGGTGTCTCGATAATTGCCACAAAAAGATACGGACTTTGAGTGACGCCTTGATCTCCCACACTATCCCATAGTGTTTGTGGGGAATGCCCTGGCATAAGCTCTTGTACAAGGACTGCACAGAGAACTTCCCATTTGGCTCCAAGGACCACGAAATCCTATCTTGCGTCTCCGACAGGCGGACGGTCTCCACCAGTCGGGAGATGTTGGCCAAGTCCACTCGCTCCCCAAAGTAAAGAACTCGACGGAACGCGAGCCTACATTGATTCTCCCTGAAGAGCGCCGCAACCGTGGCTAAGGGTTCCGCCGCAATGGCAAAGAGGCCTGGGAACTGATCCTTGAGAGGCCCCTTCTCATGCCACCAATCTACCCAGAACCTGGTGGCACGGCCGTTGTGAATATCATGTCTAGCCCCCATGCCGAATACATGTTTGATCTTCTGGATAGCGTTCCAAAATTGGGATCCGGGCCTATGCTTATCTGCGAGCAGGTCCCTCTCCCCCAGATACTTAGCCCTAAGGATATCTGCCCAGAGACCTTGCTCCCCGGCGTACAGTCTCCAGATCCATTTGGCCATAAGGCAAACATTCATCAGCCTCGTATCCACAATCCCAAGCCCCCCCAGGCATTTCGGCTTGCACATGGCCAACCATCTGACCCAATGGTATTTACGCTTAGCCTCGTTTGCTTCCCAATAGAAACGGGACCTAGCCTTATCAAACAAGCCGTGCACGCCCTCCCCCAAGAGGTTCACTGCCATCGCATGTAGCGGCAGGCTCGACAAACAAGCGTTGATGAGGGTGAGCCTCGCGGCCGAGGACATCAGCTTTCCCATCCAAGGATCCGCACGCTTTGCAACCTTGGTAGTCAGCGGACCCCAGTCCGAAGCTCGCATCGCACGGTCACTCACCGGCAAACCTAGATAGGTGAAAGGGAAGGTGCCTCTCTTGCAGTTAAGCATGTTGGCAATCCTAGTCCCCTCAACCACATCCCCACCAATCAGCATTACCTCACTCTTATGGAAGTTGATCCTGAGACCCGACATATTCTCGAAGCAGAGAAGTATGTATTTGAGGTTGGCGATGGCAAGATCATCCGGCTGGAACATGATGATGGTATCATCCGCATATTGCAAATGGGATACCCCCCAGGTATCAAGTGTGCGATTAACCCAGTAATATGACCCGCCTCTCTGGCTTTGTCAAGGATGGAGGCGAGGGCTTCCACCACGAAGTCAAAGAGGAGAGGGGACAACGGGTCCCCCTGACGCACCCCTCGACCATTTCGGAAGAAGTTCCCTACTTCCCCGTTTATAGTGATCGCCGCCTAGCCCCCCGAGACCAGACCAAGCGCTCTGTGAACCCACCCTGGTTCAAAGCCTTTGCGGAGAAGAACTTCCCGCAAGAAGGCCCAGTTCACCCGGTCATAAGCCTTCTCAAAGTCCAATTTTAAGAAGACTCCCCGGAGCTTCTTGGACTTGGTCTCATGAATGATCTCCTGCAAAGCCAGGATCCCTTCATGGATGTGACGACCCCGATTAAAAGCCGATTGGGTGAGGCTAATCGTCCTATGCGCAATCGGAGATAACCTAATCGCGTAGGCTTTTGCCACAAACTTGAAAATCACGTTAATAAGCGCAATCGACCTGAACTGTCGAATATCGTTCGCCCCAGGAACCTTGGGAATGAGGGATAGGACCCCCATATTGAGTCTGGCAATGTCTACTCTCCCCGGAGCAAAGTCGTTGGCTATTGCCAGAATAAGAGGCTTAGCCAATTGCCAGAACTCCTTGAAGAAGAACACCGGGAACCCGTCCGGTCCCGACGCTGTATCCAACTTCATGTTAGCACCTTTTGTGGTCTGAAAGTGTGAGCTTTTGCTGCGCGTATTGCCAGATTTTGGCAGCACACTCTTTTCTTTCTCATATATTACTAGCATAATTGTCGACGACATGACGAAAAAGAGATCATATCATGCATGGCATGTAAGCATCTTAAAGCCTCCCTACAAAATGAGCTCCTATGTGTTACCAAAAATGTTTAAATACCAGGTGATCATTCGATTACTTCTTTTCGTTAAGCATGTGCTCTTAATCCAGCATATTATAGTGGTAGCTGTTCTCAATTGGCCAACAATGTTAGTGTCCACTCGCTGATGCGCACTTGTGAGGGACATGAAGCATAACTTACGTCGTCTAATTTATGTGCTTCTTGCGATCAAGATTGTATATGTCCTCGTTGAATACTTAAACATCATTGTGTGCCACTCCTGCCCTCTTCATAATTGTTCTAGCGCCTCAAAAAAAGAAGAGGAGACACCCATGCCTGTTTCAGGTTCCACTATTATTATCTTCATATATCCAACCAAATTCAGGCATCAATCATATAGATAAACCTAGTGGATGTGCCTCCGTCGTGGAGAACACTCACCATGGCACCAGGCTTCGTTCCTGTCCGGCTACAGGTTCCGATTGTTTCCGCATGGCACGGGCCTCTTGTCTTCTTCGTGCAACTGCACAGCATAAATATTTCATTCTGCAAATGAATCGTAACTTGCGAAACGGCGAAACCTTGTAGCCTGACGACTGATGCTGCTCCATGACGCAATGCTTATTCCACCAACCTTCCACATACATGTTTCAGAGTTGAACACCGATCTGCATCCATGGCCACATATATGTGTGCTGATCGATCGAGCGTCCGATTTGCTGTCCGAGCTGCAGGGCTCGACGAGCGTACCGACTGATGGAAATTGCATGCTAGCTAATTTGAGCTAGCTGTCACGGGAAACCCATGTATCGTTGTCGAAGCTGTTCGGTTGTCTGGGCATGATTGTTGTGGTGCAGATGTTAATCACTGTCCCTTTCCGTGATCATGTCGATCGCAACAGGGAGGAGCCCTCATTTAAGTTGGCAGGTCCGGAGGCCATCGAAGCGGCCATGGACTGCGCTCCAAATGCAGACCAGGAGAAAAAAAAATGCACATCCACCCTTGAAGTCAGTCCACTTGTGGTAGAGATACACGGGTTAATTAACAACATTGCGGATATGAGGTAATGAACAGTGCAAAACCTCCAAATTTGTCAGATTTTTCATTTTTATGTAGCACAAAATACAAGGTATTTTCCGTTGATATTTTTCGTAGTATCAATCACTGATTACACCTAGAACTGTTTTCAGATTATTCTTTTGAATTATTTAAATGTCGTTTTTTAAATGTCCTCCTTGTCGCTTGACCTCTGAATGGAGTTTCCGCTATTTATTTCACTAATTCCATATTTATTAAGAATAAAAGCGCTCATGTGTTGAAAAAGATATTCACGTTAATACAACAATATTTGTGCATTTCAAAAAATATCCATGTATATATTTTGAAGATGTAAGTATTTTGTGTATTGAAATATATATACAATAAAACTGTTCATGTATTTTAGGATAATGCTTAGGTGTCTTAGAATACATGTTCTTGCATACGAATACGAAATATTTAAATTTTACAATTATGGATCAGACAAGGTCGATACATGTATCAACCAAAGAAACATCCAATGCATAAAGAAGCTATCCATTTGATATTCGGCTATTATGCCGCCACCCAGTAGTCTGGAAAAAGAAATCCTGAGCAACCGTCAACATCCGGCTGCATTCAGTAACCATAGCCTCCTGCTGATTCTCCGGAAGCAAGAACACCCATAGCTAAATCCAGTGCGTAGCTCGACGAATAACCTACAAAAATTTGGTACCCTTCTGCTTGTTAAAGACAATGTCATTTCAACATGTCCAAATGGACCGACACAAGGCTGAAATACCAATTTGTATCCTAGCCTTATCATTCTTGCTTACTCTATTTAACCAGTTACCAAACATATTAGTAATGTTACTTGGAGCGGTATGTTATAAGCAAAATAAACCATGCGCCACACAATCTTTGCAAACGGATAAGAAAGAAACAAATGCTAGACGGTTTCATTAGAATCACAAAAACAACACTTTTGAAAACCATTCCAATTCCGTCTAGCCAAATTATCTTTAGTCAACAAAACTTTGTTATGAAGAAACCACATGAATATTTTAATTTTCAATGGAATTTTAAGTTTCCAAAGGTATTTACGAAAAAATCTAGTGTGTCCATTCATCAAATCAAGACACATTGATTTAACCGTAAAAAGACCAGAATCCATTAGTTTGCATATAAAGGTATCTGGTTCATGTACTGAATTCACTGAAATTAAACGTTGACACAAATACAACCATTCATTCCATTTGTGATCATTTAAGCTCCTAAAACATATATTAAGAGAATTCTGAGCCAAAACAGTTGAAACTAACATATTTTTATGTTGAATAATATTATATAGCGTGAGAGGCATATCACCAAGCCATACATCCTCCCAAAACCGCACGGTTGAGCCATTTCCAACTTTAAATGAACCTTTACTGAAAAAATCTTGTTTCACACACATAAGATCTTTCCAAAAAAAGGATCGAGAGTCTGCCGGTTTAACATCGACCTGAGCTAGAGTTTTGTTCTTAAGGCATTTGTTGTGTAGCAATTGTTGCCACATACCATCCTCCGTAAGAAGCCTAAACAGCCATTTGTTGAGTAAACACTTATTCTTTAGCTCTAGAACCTCAATACCCAGTCCGCCTTGATATATTCCATTTAGATAACCAATACTTCTTCTTATCATCATCCGATTCCCAGAAGAAATTAGATCGAAAGTAGTCAAATATTTTCCGAACCCCTTTCGGAATTTCCAGAAAAGAAAGCATAAGCACTGGCAGACTTGTGAGAACTGAATTAATAAGGACCAACATATCACCATATATATGAGTAATTGTAGGAACGTGAGAGAGGAAGGTTTGGGGGAAGCCTCGCACGTAATGACGTGGGGTTCCTGGGTATTTATATAGGGCTCAAAGGCCAATTAGGGTTAGGTTTACATAAATATGTTACATAAGATATACATGCTATATACACGCTAACAGTAATTTACTCCGCCAACATCCAAGCTTGGAACTAAATCGACTCTCAACAGGATTCCACTCCGCATTTTGAATAGTCCTATTATGAACCATTCCCTCTCGTATGAGACCCCTATAAATACTGCTCTTTAGCCCTATAATGGGACCTTTCCAAAAAAAGGAGACAATGCAGATTTAACTATTTGCTTGTGACATCATTTCAGAGAGAGGTATTTGTTATGGGGTAGATCTTGACACATCGCTCCTCATTTAACATCTGATAAATCAATTTAGCGACTAAACATTCATTTTTTATATCAAGTACCTCTAGTCCCAGAGCCCCTGGTCATATAATATCCTATTAAGTTAGTCTCTATTTCTATTTATGCTCATCATTTTACCATAAAAGTCTATCTAATAATGTACGTTTTCTGTACAATCTTAGATCTTTCAACCAGAAATTAACCAGTTGGTAAGGACTGCTCCTCTTTAGCCTTCCAGGAACATGTTAGCTCATTGCTTTGGTAGAAGTTCATTTTTAAAGTAGAGAGTTGCTCAAAGAGAATACTAATAGATTTTTTCCAACTCATGCTTCATAAAATAATGGTATCATCCGCATATTATAAGATGGACACTCCGGCGTCAATCATATAAAAGTAAGACTACCAACTTGTTCATAATCCTTTTCCGTAATTTTTTGCTATGGCCGTGAGAATAGCCAACATGTCGGCAACAATATTGCAAAGAGATGATGACATGACATCTCATTGCCCCAAATGTTTATTATCACATGTCATCATTAACTTCAATACCGCCCTTTTTTAAAAGTGTGTAATACATTCACAACACAGGTCCAAATCCTTTCATATGCAGTTTTTTTTTTGTTGTCGTAAGAAAGCACTCTTCCGTCCGTATTATACTTGGTGACCTGTCGGTATTGCGAATTTGTGATCTTTCTTTGTGGGCGATGGAGGAGGGTAATTAATCCATTTGCTTGGAATAGTTCTGTTGATACCTTGTGATTGGAGTGCCTCATTCCGAGGTCCTTAAGAGCGAGGTTGCATTCGTTTGAACATTCATGATAGATCGGTCATACAATAGGAAGATGTACTCAATTTAATAATTTCCAAACACATTTGCGACTAAAGTGGACGGTCCATTTCTTTTATGCGGTTTCCTTTTCCTCCAGGATTTTTGTATCTACAAAACCTCCACAAGCAAGCCAGCGAGCAAATAATCTATTCCACAGTTGCAGTGATCAGCACTAATTGAGTATATAATGACCGATGTGAAAAATCCACTCACATCGCTCTCCAACTCCATTGATCTCAGGCAGATGACCCACCATGCAAACCCATTTGTTAGCACCTTTTATCGTCTGAAAGTGTGAGCTTTTGCTGCTCGTATTGTCAAATTTTGTCGATATAATGTTTTCTTTCTCATATAGCATCACTTGCATAATTGCCAACGACATGATGAAAAAAATATGATATAATGCATTGCATGTAAGCAGCTTAAAGCCTCCCGACACAACAAGGTCCTATGTGCTAACAAAAATGTTTAAATACCAGGCGATCATTCAGCTACTTCTTTTTCCCAGACATGTGCTGTTACTTTTTTTTTAGATAACAGGCAAACATTTGCCCGACTTTAAATTAAGAGATTAATGCACGGGAGGTCCCTAAAGTATGGGGCGCACCGTATGCAGGTCCCCGAAGTATAAAAGGCGTTGGTGTCAGTTCCTGATGTTTTTAAGTGATGCACCGCAGGTCCTAAACGTCTTTGACCGTGCATTGACCGGTGCCACGTAGGAAGAAATGCCACGGTGGCAAACCGCCTGGTGCTCGGTCAAAGACGTTTAGGACCTGCGGTGCATCACTTAAAAACATCAGGGACTGAGCCAACGCCTTTTATACTTTGGGGACCTGCATACAGTGTACCCCATACTTTAGGGACCTCCCGTGCATTAATCTCAGCAAATAATGTGCCCTGTAACAGGAGCTACTCCCTCCAATCCCTTTTAATTGACTCAGATTTATTATAACTTTATACAAAATCTAAGTCAATTAAAAAGGATCAGAGGCAGTATTACTGTAGGTTTCCCCACGCTTTCTTCAACTTAAAATGTACATACATGAATTCGCAAAAAAAAAATGTACATACATGGCATACAAATACATATGTGCTGATGATAGCTTATCAAATGTACAATATAACTGTAGAGTAATATGAGTCATAAAATTACATCCAAGGGTGTCAAGGTGGGATCCCGGTGGGATTTCATTTTTAGTGTATTTTGTCTTTTTTAGTTCAAATTTTTGTGTCAAAATTTACACTAAAAATTCAAAATGTATTACAGAGCGATGAATTTGCACATCACATATGCGCTGTAAAGAGTGGATCAATACTATGAAATAATCAAAACTAACAACATATAGAGTCAATTATTGTTGTCGATACTGAGATAAAAGCAAGGTAGTCAGAATCTCGATCCTACTACCGAAATCCTACTTACATCACCGACTCACCGTTTCGATCCAAATCCCACTATGAATCCCAATCCGCTAAACCATACAAGGATATTCACTTGCTTGACTACCCTTTATTTAGAGATTAATGCACGGGAGGTCCCTAAAGTATGGGGTACACTGTATGCAGGTCCCCAAAGTATAAAAGGCGTTGGCTCAGTCCCTGATGTTTTTAAGTGATGCACCGCAGGTCCTAAACGTCTTTGACCGAGCACCAGGCGGTTTGCCACCGTGGCATTTCTTCCTACGTGGCACCGGTCAATGCACGGTCAAAGACGTTTAGGACCTGCGGTGCATCACTTAAAAACATCAGGGACTGACACCAACGCCTTTTATACTTCGGGGACCTGCATACGGTGCGCCCATACTTTAGGGACCTCCCGTGCATTAATCTCTTAAATTAATAAAGCCACGACGGTAACAATTCAGATACAACTGCTGGGCATTACAGCTTGGCCACACATAGAGGAGCGCCTACGATAATAAGTTTCAGCGATAACAACGGAAAAAAAAGCAACAGAAGAACATAGCAAGGCCTCCATGTCATCATGACCGTCCCAGGTACCCGCTCCGTGGTACGGCCTACTCCATCACGGCGGCGTTGGCTTGAGCTCCGCGTACAGCTCCCTTAGCTCGCGTGCCATCCAGCTTATGCCCTCCTTTTCTCTTGACTTGCATTTTAGGCTCCACAGCTGCAGAAAGATGATGATTTTGAAAATAATGTCAGCTGGGTTAGCAATAGTTTTCTTTTCAATGGCAAGTTTATTGCGCACATTCCACAAAGTCCAAGATTGGGCAAGGAACAGGATCCACAGCAGTCTTCTGGGGTAACCCGAGAAGCTAGAAAGGATGGCGTGAAATTGGGCAAAGTTGGTGGGGCACCAGTTGCACCCGAGCATCTGGCGCGTAACTGACCACGCAAAGATTGCCAAAGAGCAGGAGAAGAAGATGTGGCTAGCGTCCTCGGGCGCCCCGCACAAGGTACAAAGCCCATTGGACGGACCGTGGCGAGAAAGAATCTGTAACCCCGAAGGCAGCTTATCAAGCGCTAGCTGCCAGGAGAAGATTTTGATTTTTAGCGGAACCGGGGCTTCCCACAGGTCTTTGAAGTGGGCAATAGTCGTGCCCCGCGACAGCATAGAGTACATGGATTTCACTGAGTAGGATCCGGATTGTTCCAGGTGCCAGGAAATCTGGTCTTGACCATCGGTGAGATTAACTTCAGCCATGGTATGTTGGAGCTCGACCCATTGCCGCAAACCCTCCGGATCAAGAGAACGACGGAAGCGAACTTGCAGAGAGTCTTGATAGATCGCGTCAGCAACCGAAATATCTTGGTTGTCACAGATGGCAAACAGCAAAGGGAAGGACTCTAGGAGGGGGCCCCTCCCCCACCACCAGTCCTTCCAGAAACTGGTTCTGTTACCGTTCCGCACCTTGTGCTTTGCACCAGCCTTGAAAAGATGCTTGATCTTGTGGAGGCTTTTCCAGAAAGGTGACCCTCCCTGACCTGATCCCGCAAACAGGTCGGAGGCGTCCGCGTACTTAGCACGAATGATACGGGCCCAGATCGTGTCCTCATCCTGATAGAGCCTCCAAATCCATTTCAGAAGAAGCGCCAAATTCATCTTTTTGGTATTGAGCAACCCTAGGCCTCCCACTTCCTTAGGTCTGCACACAGTTGGCCAGTTCACAAGATGGTATTTCCTTTTTGGTCCCGCGCCTTCCCAAAAAAACTTAGAGCGGTGAGAGTCGAACCTCGCATGAATCCCGTCATGGAGGAGGAACAAACCCATTGCAAACATTGGGAGATTATCTAGGCACGCATTGGAGAGGATGAGTCGGCCCCCTGGCGACATCAACCTTGCCAGCCACGGTTCTATCTTGATGGCGAGTTTCCTCACCAAAAAGAGCCACTGTTCCAGGGTAAGTTTCCTGTCAGAGATAGGGAGGCCCAGGTAAATAAAGGGGAAGGTGCCTAGTTTGCAGTTTAACTTGTTAGCGATATCCGTTCGCTCCTCGAACCTCTGCCCCATCACAAACACCTCGCTTTTGTGGTAATTGATCTTGAGCCCAGACATATCCTCAAAACACATCAGAAGGAATTTAAGATTGGCAATATCCTCATCGGAACCCTGGATGAGGATGAGCGTGTCGTCTGCGTACTGAAGATGGGAGACA
The DNA here is from genome assembly GCF_019359855.2 of Lolium perenne. Classification (NCBI taxonomy): domain Eukaryota; kingdom Viridiplantae; phylum Streptophyta; class Magnoliopsida; order Poales; family Poaceae; genus Lolium; species Lolium perenne. The sequence continues at coordinate 215,700,436 of NC_067249.2, forward strand.
CCCCCGGGCAGAAGGTGCGAAGCCAGACCGTGAATGTGTCCGGCCTTGGAAGCAGCAGTGAGAATACCCGATAAGGCCTCGCCAATGAAGTTGAACAGCAGCGGTGAGAGGGGATCTCCCTGGCGAACCCCTCTCTTATTCCTGAAAAACGGCCCCACTTCACCATTGATCGAGATAGCAGTTTGTCCCCCGGAGACAAGTTGCGTAATCCTATGGATGTAGCCTTCGTCGAAACCTTTGCAACGTAGAACTTCCCCCAGGAAGTCCCAGTTCACTCTGTCGTACGCCTTTTCGAAGTCAAGTTTGAGAAGCACCCCATTGTGCTTTCTCTTCCTCAAATCGTGTATGATTTCCAGCAGTGCCAGCGGGCCATCTAGGATGTTTCTTCCTTTTATAAAGGCAGTTTGATTGGGAGATAAGATCCTATGAGCTATCGGATCCAATCTAGAGGCATAGGCTTTGGAGACGATCTTAAATATCACGTTGATCAAGGCAATCGGTCTGTATTGCGTGATTTGGTCTGCGCCCGGAACTTTCGGAATGAGTGAAAGGATTCCGAAGTTGAGCCTAGAGATGTCGATGCGCCCCAGCACAAAGTCGTTGAGAATGTGTAGAACCCCAAGTTTGATCTGCGGCCAAAATTTCTTGAAGAAAACAACAGGGAAACCGTCCGGGCCCGGGGCGGTGTCAGTCTTCATGTCTTTAACAATGGCTTCGAGGTCAGTCTCAGAAAATGTATAGGCCAGGTTCACATTCTCCTCCTCTGAGACCCGGTTGTACCTATCCCAGGTATCCGGCGCCAACCCACACACCCTTGGGGCTGACGAGCCAAGCAGGTTCCTGTAGAAATCATAGACATGTTGCTGGATGAGCTTCGGCTCAGTGATTGTCCCGCTGTCCGAGATCAACGCTGAGATATTGCATTTCCTTCTTCTGCCATTGGCGACGGCGTGAAAGTATGCTGTGTTCGCGTCTCCCTGCAGCGCCCACTTGACTCTGCCACGCTGCCTCCAGTGCTCCTCTTCCATCTTATAAATATGCAGCAGCTGTTCTTCCAGGTGATATCTAGATGCCCAGGCGTCTTCGTCAAGGCCCGAGGTGTCTGCCAGCACATCGAGCTGGGCAATCTGCGTCAAGAGTGCCTTCTTTGTAGCCTTGGAGTCCCTACCAAGGTTCTGGTTCCAACCCCTCAAGTATTATCTTAGTCCCGTCGACATGAAAGACCACCAGTCAATGATGTCGCGACCTCCCACGTTGGACAGCAACCTGGCCCAGGTTAGCTGAATCAGCGGGACAAAGTCTGGGCGCTCGAACCAGCTAGTCTCGAAGAAGAAGCGGTTGGAACGAACGGGGAAACCCTCCCCGGTATCAAAAACCAGCGGCGTGTGATCGGACCCAAGGCTGGTCTCGGCAGATAGAGAGCAAAGAGGGAAAATGGCTTCAAAGGATGCAGAAACGAAAACTCGATCAAGGGCAGAGCGGACAGGATTAAGCTGATGGTTAGACCAGGTAAAGCGCGCCCCCGTGCGCGGGATTTCCCTTAGTGCCCATGAGGCAATGATGTTGTTAAAGAGATCTATGAGAGTCCAGTTAAGATTGTCGTTGTTCTTATCTTCAGCCGCTCTGATAAGGTTGAAATCCCCTCCCATGAGAATCGGGAGGGCACAATTGGCGATTTTGTCCGAAATCTCGGCCAGGAACCCCCTGGAGCGAGCGTGGTCCGCAGGGCCATAGATACCAATGACCTCCAGCTTTTTCTTGGTATCACGATGAAGGATAGATAGGCTGAGGAAGAATTGACCCCTGTCCATTCTCCCCACCTCAAACATACTGTCCCTAACTCCCAGAAGCATGCCTCCCGATTGGCCATTCGCCGGGAGCCAGGTCCAGAAAAATTTCTCGCCAACTTCAAGGCTGGCAAGCTCGGCGTCCGTGAAGTCTTGTTTAATGGTTTCTTGCAAAAACACCAGATCAATATGGTGAAGCCTGAGGTAGTCTTTGAGCAGGGCTCGCCTCCCCCTACGGCCGAACCCCCTGATATTCCAGAAGAGGGCCCTCATTGGCGAACCAGGCTAAGTGCCCGTGCTTGGTGGGTTAGCGGTCGGTGCCCAACAGGGGTAGGTCTGCGGGCGATTCTCTTCTTTTTGGGAGCAAGTTTCTTTACTTTGCCATGTCCCGAGATTGGTTCCCCCTCGGAACCTCCCTCTGGGCAAGTACCTTCCTCCCTTTGGTTAGTACTTGCCCACGCAGCTTCTTCCTTGGCTTTAGCCGTCTCCTCTTCGATCTTTCTTCTGGCTGAGAGCAGTTCCGCTTGGGCGCGTTCACGAGCTTGGAGCAGAGCCACCGCTTGGGCGGGCGACCCCTCCGAGGATTTGAACAAGATACAACTGTCTCTAGCCACCTTAACGAGATGCTCAACCGAAGAAGCTGGAAAGGCAACAAAGGAAGAAGGGGAGATAGGGTTACCTGGCGCAGGTGTGACGGAGGACGGGGTAGCAGATACTTCGATGGAGGCCGGGGTAGCGGAAACTTCGATGGAGCCCTTGGACATGGAATTCTTCTCCGCAGTGGCACGCATGGCACGCTCCAGCACCGGGCCATCAGTAGCCCCTTTGGCTCTCGTGCTTTTGCGAAGGGCTTCCGCTGGCGGGGCCTTAGAACGTGGCGCACGGGCTACCGCTGCCCCCAGGGCTGGGATTGGGGCATCCAGCATCAGGAGTTGGCCCGAGGAAGGTGAGCCACCCATAGAGAGCGCAGGTGCTTGATGAAGGACCAGAGATGGGGTAGGTGCAGGGGGCTCCTTCGAGGACTCAGCCTCCGCCGCTTCCAGCATCAGCTTTCTAGACGGGCGATCATGGTTGCTCTTGCTCCTGCGTTCGCTGTTCCGCCTGTACTCCTGGTCCGACGCAGCAGCAGAGGGAGGAGTACTCCAGCCCACCTCCTCCCTATCAGCATCAGACAGCCTCATGGCTTTGCCAGGCGTCGGAGAGACCCTTTCCTCCGACGACGGATCGACAGGTAAGTCTAGCTGCAGGAGCGAGTCACTATCAGATGCTTCAGGAGACTTGAGCTTGGAGTGGGAAGGCAGCGACGCCTTGATGATTTGCGCCACCAGGGGGAAGATGCTTCCAGAGGGGGTCAGATTGGAGCCATACTGGCTGCGGGCAGAGTCCGGAATGGTAAGGATTGGCTCCGCGACACTTGCAGGAGGGGAGATCGACGAGGGGGGCGCGGCCTCCATCGGCACCGATTTACGAGGTCCACCCCCGCCCGCGCCCGGCGCAGAGGCGGAAGATCGCTTGTCCTTCAGGTGTTTGCCCCGCCGCCCGTCCCAGCGGTCTTCATCAGTCTCTTCGCAGTCGTCTTCCCTCTCCCCGGTGTCGTCTCCAGGCGGGAACCTCGGCGGAGCCCGAGGGGGAGAGTCTTCAGCAGCAGCGGTCTCGCGGACGATCTTGATACGGTATCCTTGCAGGTTGACGAAGAGCGTAATGTACTCTGGGAGCACGTCTCCCTTGCGGCATCCAAACGACATTCTAACCGGCGCCTCCAGGTGGTCAAGGGAAGCCTCGTCCACCGAAATTGGTCGGGCCACCTCCCGTGTGGACAGCAGCAGTCGCTCCGCCATACGCAGGGGAGGCGGCACCCCCAGCAGCTTGACCCAGACCTCGTCCAGAGTCTCAGACGCAAGCGGGTCACCCAGCGGTACGGTGACCAGGGCCTTGATTTTGCTCGACGGCAGGGTAAGTCCGCCCCCACGGATCGCAATACGGAGGCTTTCTTTGGATGGGAAGACGACGGCGAAATCCGAGGCGGAGAGCTGTCGCACCTGCCAGTTCCAGTTCTCGTCAACCAGGTCCTTGAACTCCTCTTCGACTTCTTCTTCCGAAAGGCGCCCCCCATCTAGGATGACGGTGGCCGAGTTGGAGGCCGGGCGTTGTAGCTCTTCTTCAGGTACATCAATGCAGAGGAACCCCTGGCGTCCTCCACCGAAACCTGCCCAGTAGGGAGCCAAAACCTTGGCGAAGGCGGCACACATGGCCGAGAGGTGGCCAACTTTCTTACAATTGACGCAGAAAGGCTCGTCGGTGCAGTCCGCCTGGATATGTCCTTGTTTCCCACAATTGTAACAGGTGATATGTGCTGCATCTGGGTTTGCAACAGCGGCTTCCCCTGAGCCAGTGCCATCCCCAAGATGCGGAGCAGAGGAAGGGCCTTGATGAGCACTGTGCTGACGGAGATTCCTCCGACCCGCATTCTTCCCAGAGGCACGGCCGCGAGGAGGAGGCGGAGGGGGAGGGGGGGGGCACGGGAGTCCTGCCGTGAGCGTTCCCCCTCGGAACACCACGACGAGGAGCCCGCCCGGTCGAGGTCGCGGTCGCGCTGGCGCTGCTGGCGGCGATGTTCCTCCTGTTCGCGGTCTAGCTTCTGCCGAAGGTCTTGCTCGCGGTTGCGGGAGTAGCCGCCTTGGTACTCATCATACGGGCGCTTGCCGTAGGAGGAGCGGTCTCGATCCATGGGTTCCAGGTGGGGGACAAGGGCGCCGGAGCAGGGGTCGCGGTGGGTGGAGAGGAGCTTGGCGGCGGAACGGTTGCGGCGGATGTCTCGAGCAGATGCGGGGAAGGCGAGAGTGAGATCTAGGGTTTGTGGGGGAAGCCAAAACCACTTAAGACCCGACGGAGGGTGGGTAAAATCGTCCCCAGCGGAAACCCTAGACGCGCTAGGCCGCACATCCCCACAGGAGGCTACGTGGCGAAGATCCGACGGTTCAGACGAAGGGGTAGCACGGACCAGCAGAGGAGAAGGAGGTTGGGCCGGCCCAAGCGACCCCAACCCCACCGAAGAGCGCACCTGGGCCTCCCGAGAAGGCCCCCATCCCTGGGCCGGCCCACCAGGCCCCGCGCCGCTCAGGACAGGGCTCCCCCCGCTGGGAGCAAACCCTAGAGGCGGCGGCGGCGCCTCCCTCGACTCCGGCCACCCAGGGCACGGTGGGAGCACCAAAACGTGGTCACCGACGCGGATCGACGAAGAACCCAAACCCTGGCCACCGGAACCCCCGGCGGCAGGAGAACTCCGTCCCAGATCCTGAGCGCCAGGGAGCGGTGGAAAGTGGGCAGACCCCAACGGCGGCGGCGGCGGCGTCGGAGCAGAGGGACAAGGCGCGAGGCTCCCCTCCCTTGGGGCAGCAGGCGATGGCGGCGGCGGCGACGCCCTCCCCGCCGGATCTGGCCAGAATCTCCCCAGATTCAGCGCAGAGGCTGGGGGTGGCGGCGAAGCAGCGTCGGCGACCGAAGCGCAGAGGTCCGAATCTGAGTCCTCGACCTCAGAGCAGACGGGGGAGAGGACTGCAAACCTGTTTCCTTTCCGTGCCGACGCCCGGCGACCCCCCTGGGTGCGGCCAGAGCAACGGCGGCGGCGCTCCGGGAGGGCGAGTTCCCAATCGCCTCCCGAGTCGCCAGAGCTGGCGTGGCGTTGCGTGAGACACATGTGAATTTCTGAGAGGCCACTTTGACATGTGCTGTTACTCCAGCATACTTTGCGAGGGTTAGCTGATCTTCATTGGCCAACAAAGTTAGTGTCCACTCGCTGATGCGCACTTGTAAGGGACATGAAGCATAAGTGCATAACTCACGTCGTCTAATTTATCTGCTTATTGCGAGCAAGATTGCCTCATCATAATTGTTGTAGCTCCTAAAAAAAAGAGACAGAAAACAGCCAGGTTATAGTTCAGTCGGACGGCCAGGTTGTTGTAGTTCATGCAGAAGATGGTCAGGTTTTAGTTGAGCCGGAAGACGACCATGTTTTAGTTGCGTCAGAAAATGACCAGGTTTTAGTTGAATCCGAAGACGATCAGATTTATCTTGAGGCAGAGCAGGACCTTGTACAGCGTGAGCGATTCCTTGTCATCGGCCAATAGTTTAGCAATGTTGAAACCTGCCGCAGGGCGATCAAGGATATGGCCATTGCTTTGCATTTCCAGCTTTGTATCGTGAAATCTGACCGTAGCCGATTCATTGCCAAATGCAGCACAGAAACATGTCCGTGGCGGGTGCATGCCATGAGAGTTTCAGGCTCTATTATTATTACTAGCACAACGCCCGTGCGTTGCTACGTGAAAAAAACATAAAATGCCTCCCTAGTGCATTGCCTTAAGTCCTTTTATAAGTAGAACGTTTCCAACATACAGGTGTACCCTTGAAAGGAAGTTAATTGTTACTTGGTGTAACGTTTTTCAAAATGAATTATAAGAATTTTTATGTTTATTGGATGCATATATACACATCATTGCACACAGTAGGTAGCAAAGCATGATGTTGAACAACTTTAGAAGCTTTTGACAGTACCATCTGCAATAAGCACTCTGCAGGAAAATGAAATGGGCTAGGATAATAGAGAATACGAAATCATAAAAGTGAATACTTCTCCAAGATGTAGTCCTTTTTAGGAGTACAATGTTAACGTGTACTTTTCAGTTCACTTTGCCCAACATAGGAAATAGCTGCTTGTGAATTGCATTGTAAAATTGAGAAAAAATTAGTGAGGAACCAGGATTAATTGCAACTCCACCGATCACCTACTCAGATACCTTTGACACAACATTTGGATTTATTTAAACTCGGACTGAACTGCATTGATAGAGACCAAAAAGAACCATCAGAATAGCTGAACAACAGACACAATAAGTGCAATTATTGCAGTTTTTTTAAAAGGAAGACTGATTCTACGAAACCGCATAACTGTTCCTGTCATCAAATTTTCCCTTTCTGTAACCCACGGAGCCTGCCATGAATTAACACGCATATTCAAGAGAGCGTGAAGACCAATAGAGTAAGCATTAAGATTTTCTTTTTATCCCCGAAGATGCAGAAATAAAACAAAATCTATCACTCCAATTGCAATGCTCTAGCATGGTGGAGTCACGGCAAGACCTTGGCTATTCGACTACTGAAGTACAAATCCCCCCGAACGAACAACAAGTTGGAGTTATGTTTAGTCGCAGGGGGATCTTGCCGCTGGAACGCGCCGGTGCCACATCTTTGCGCTGCACATCGGACGCCCAGTCGCCTGCGCACGTCGCCGTCGTTGTAGACGCCCAGCCGCCGATGTAGGCCGCCCTTCCCCGCCATGGAAGACAGAGAGAGGAGGGAGAAGCCCATGTGGCAGATCCGACTACTTCAACCTGACCTCTGATCTACCCGCAAAAAAAAAACCTGACCTCTGATCTCGCTCCTCTCAACCAGCACGGCCTCCCGTCTATGGAGTATTTCCATGATACGAATTTCCTCGAAGCCTATAGCGCCGGAGATTCGAGAGGATTTCTGCCGCGAGGGGGCTCGCGGCTCGCCGGGGGTTGGCCGTCGGGTGGCCTGCGCCTGGTATTCGCTTCGCCCACTTACACGGATCTGTTTTTTTCGGCAAGAGATGATATAATGGTTACTGGACTGCGGGTTGATAGATAAATTTTCTAAGGGGCCTAAATGAAAATTGCCGCGACGTACCACGGTCGCTTCCGCGTTTTATTAGTACAGATCTTCATATATCCCAAATTCAGGCATCAATTATATACGTAGATTAGTAGATAAACCGGCCTAGCTAGTGGATATGGCTCCGTTGTGGAGAACCACCACCATGGCACTAGGTTCCTGTCCGGCTACAGGCTCCGACTGTTCCCGCATGGGACGGGCCATGTCTTCTTCGTGCAGCTGCACACGCACGCACAGCATACATATTTCATTCTGCAAATTAGCCGCAACTTGCGAAGGCTTGACTTGTCACCTGATGACTGATGCTGCTCCATGGCGCAATGCTCATTCCACCAACCTTCCAAGTTAATTAGAAATACACACACAGACATGCTTCACTGTTGAACAACGATCTGCAACCATGGCTATATGCCTATATCTATATGTGTGCCGAGTGATCGAGGATGAACAGCTTAATTGGAAGCTGATTTGCTGCTCTGGCTGCATGCCGGGCTCGATCGGCGTACCGACGGATGGAAATTGCACTCTGGCTAATTTAAGCTAGCCGTCACTGGAAACCGATGGATCGTCGTCGAAGCTGTTTGGTTGTCCGGGCATGATTGTTGCGGTGCAGATGTTAATCAGTGTCCCTTTCTGCGATCATGTGCCAATGCAACAGGCAGCTCTCATCAAGCTGGCAGGTCCGGAGGCCATCGACGCGACCATGGACTCCGCTCCAAATGCAGACTAGGGGAAAAACTGCGCACATGCACCTTGAAGCCCGTCAGTTGATTACCGTGTATATGCTCTACAGCATGGTCGTACCTTCGTGCCTGGCTGGGGATGTGGCTGTTCGTGCACGCAGGGTAGGGTCGCTTGCTTGCTTGTTTCAGGTTCATGGCGCCGATTGCACGAGCAGCAGCAGAGGTGTCTGAATGAGGTGGCGCTGAGTCGCTGACGACGCGGCAGCTAGCGTGACAGTACGTTTATACGTCTGACCGACCGACCGACCGACCGAGAGAGCTAGACACTCGCTTTCGGGGCATTTATCAAGCTGCATGGACGCATATGCCGGACGGCGACGCGGTGGGGTGATCGAATCGAGCACGGACGTCGGAGCGCGGCCGCTAGCTTCTGTACGGACATCTCCAGCCGGACAACGTATTTTGAACGTTTAAATTGTTCACACGTATCCGTTTGTGTAAACACACGGACGCAAAAATATCCGTCTTTATTCGTGTTTGTTTGCGTTTGGGTTGCTTCCAGCGGCCTGACGCTTTGTTTTCTACTTGTTTTTTTCCCTCATCTCCATTGATAAACATACACTAGTAGAAAATGGAGCATCCGGCATTAATACCGGTTCCGTGCGTGGGACATCAGTACCGGTTCGTTAAGACCCTTTTATACCGGTTTGTGTTACGAACCGGTATGAAAGGGTTTGAGCCCAGTTTCCAGGCGATGGTGGGGCCAGGGCTGCACCTTTAGTACCGGTTCATGTAAGGAACCGGTACTAAAGGGTCCATGCCCTATATCAGCGCGCCGCCGAGCGCCCGAGCTCCCTGCATCTCATTTCCTTCTCATCCTCTCTCACATTTCCAAATATTTTGCACCTCTCACACTCCAATAATCTTCATTTTTCTCCACCATTTTAACAAGATTAACGGCATACATCTATCTAAGGGTTAGCAATATCATCCTTCCTTCCGGCATTTCTAATTTAGCTCATTTCTTTGGTAGTTTTAACTCGTACTATTTTTCTAGTGCAAGCAAGGTGTTCGATGAAATACCTAAGTTAGTGATTTTATTTTTTTATATGCAATTTGAGCTGAAATTATGGTATGTTTTGTAGGTTTTAATTAGTATCATCCCCGTCCTTCACATGTCGATCGCCAGCGTCGTCCCCTAGCCGGCACGGTACCACCTCGGTGAGCCCCTCTTCTTTTTTATAAAAATAATTAGTTTTATGTGATGAACTTGAATATTAATTAAGTTGGTCACTCTTATATCCACGATGTTGTGTACTTAATGATTTTTGATATACATATAAAATGCAGATGAGACGACAATGGATGTACGGTGACCGGTGCCATCCCGAGTTCATTAATGGCATGCATTATTTTCTCAACGTGGCTGAGGCAAACAGGCGGTCGAATGGTTTTATGTATTGTCCATGTAGTTCCTGTAAGAATATGAAGAATTACTCTACCTCGAAGACCCTTCACGTCCACCTGCTGGAGAACGGTTTCATGCCCAGCTATAATTGTTGGACCAAGCACGGAGAAAGAGGGGTTATATTGGAAGACAACGAAGAAGAAGAGGATAGTGACAACTATCCCTTATTCACTGAAGACGGTGATAGTAGAATGAGGGAAGACGAAGCTGAAGAAGAGCCCATTTTCGATGAGCCGATTTTTGATGACCCGGATGACGATTTGGGTCGGGCCATTCTTGATGCGAAGATGAACTGCGGAAATGAAAAGGAGAGGTTGAAGTTGGAGAAAATGTTAGAGGATCACAACAAACTGTTGTACCCAAATTGCGAAAATGGTCAGAAAAAGCTGGGTACCACGCTGGAATTGCTGCAGTGGAAGGCAGAGAATGGTACTTCTGACAAGGGATTTGAAAAGTTGCTGAAAATAATAAAGAAGATGCTTCCAGGGGAGAACGTATTGCCCTCTAGCACGTACGAAGCAAAGAAGGTTGTCTGCCCTCTAGGATTAGAGGTGCAGAAGATACATGCATGCATCAATGACCGCATCCTCTACCGCGGCGAGTACGAGAATTTGAATGCATGCCCGGTATGTAGTGCATTGAGGTATAAGATCAGGCGAGATGACCCTGGCGATGTTGAGGGCGAGTCCACCCCCAGGAAGAGGGTTCCTGCGAAGGTGATATGGTATGCTCCTATAATACCACGGTTGAAACGTTTGTTCCAGAACAAAGAGCATGCCAAGTTGTTGCGATGGCAGAAAGAGGACCGTAAGAAAGATGTGATGCTGAGACACCCCGCTGATGGGTCGCAGTGGAGAAAAATCGACAGAGAGTTCAAGTCATTTTCAGATGACGCAAGGAACTTAAGATTTGGGTCTAAGTACAGATGGCTTTAATCCTTTCGGGGAGCAGAGCTCCAGTCATAGCACCTGGCCAGTGACTCTATGTATCTATAACCTTCCTCCTTGGTTGTGCATGAAGCGGAAGTTCATTATGATGCCAGTGCTCATCCAAGGCCCGAAGCAACCCGGAAACGACATTGATGTGTACCTGAGGCCATTGGTAGCATCAAGGTCCCGTCTGGCTTCTCGTCAAATATAAAGGGAATAATAAACATGTCGGAGAAAAAGTTTCAAAACCTAAAGTCTCATGACTGCCACGTGATTATGACACAATTACTTCCGGTTGCATTGAGGGGGCTTCTGCCGGAAAATGTTCGAGTACCCATTGTGAAGCTATGTGCATTCCTCAATGCAATTTCTCAGAAGGTGATCAATCCACTTACTCTACAAAATTTACAGAAGGATGTGGTCCAATGTCTAGTCAGCTTCGAGTTGGTGTTCCCACTATCCTTCTTCAATATTTTAGGATAACGTTGCATAGAAAACAAAAATTTTCCTACCGCGAACACGCAATCCAAGCCAAGATGCAATCTAGAAGACGGTAGCAACGAGGGGATTGTCGAGTCTCACCCTTGAAGAGATTCCAAAGCCTACAAGATGAGGCTCTTGTTGCTGCGGTAGACATTCACTTGCCGCTTGCAAAAGCGCGTAGAAGATCTTGATCACGGCGACACGAACGGGCAGCACCTCCGTACTCGGTCACACGTTCGGTTGTTGATGAAGACGACGTCCACCTCCCGTTCCAGCGGGCAGCGGAAGTAGTAGCTCCTCTTGAATCTGACAGCACGACGGCGTGGTGTCGGTGGCGGTGGAGAACTCCGGCGGAGCTTCGCTAAGCGTGCGGGAGCTATGGAGGAGAGAGGGGGCGGCTAGGGTTTGGGAGGGGTTGGCCGGCCACTATAGTGGTGCGGCCAGGCTGTGGTCTTGGGGTGGCCGGCCCCCTCCCCTTGGCCCCTCATTATATAGGTGGAAGCCCCAAGTGTTGGACTACAAGTCTCCGAATAAGACCCGAACCCAAAACCTTCCATGTGATAGGGAAACCTACCCAAGGTGGGAATCCCACTTGGGATGGGATTCCCCCCTTCCATGTGGGGGGGTGGCCGGCCCCCACAGGGGAGTCCACTTGGGACTCCTCCCCCTCTAGGGTTGGCCGGCCATGGAGGTGGAGTCCCTCCGGGACTCCGCCTTCCTTGGTGGTTTCTTCCGGACTTTTCTAGAACCTTCTAGAACCTTCCATAGAACCTTCCGGATCATTTTAAATCACATAAAATGACTTCCTATATATGAATCTTATTCTCCGGACAATTCCGGGACTCCTCGTGATGTCCGGGATCTCATCCGGGACTCCGAACAAATATTCGAACTCCATTCCATATTCAAGTTCTACCATTTCAACATCCAACTTTAAGTGTGTCACCCTACGGTTCGTGAACTATGCGGACATGGTCGAGTACTCTCTCCGACCAATAACCAATAGCGGGATCTGGAGATCCATAATGGCTCCCACATATTCAACGATGACTTTAGTGATCGAATGAACCATTCACATACGATACCAATTCCCTTTGTCATGCGATATTTTACTTGTCCGAGGTTTGATCATCGGTATCACTCTATACCTTGTTCAACCTCGTCTCCTGACAAGTACTCTTTACTCATCGTGGTATGTGGTCTCTTATGAACTTATTCATATGCTTGCAAGACATTAGACGACATTCCACCGAGAGGGCCCAGAGTATATCTATCCGTCATCGGGATGGACAAATCCCACTGTTGATCCATATGCCTCAACTCATACTTTCCGGATACTTAATCCCACCTTTATAACCACCCATTTACGCAGTGGCGTTTGGTGTAATTGATACGTCTCCGACGTATCGATAATTTCTTATGTTCCATGCCACATTATTGATGTTATCTACATGTTTTATGCACACTTTATGTCATATTCGTGCATTTTCTGGAACTAACCTATTAACAAGATGCCGAAGTGCCGATTCTTTGTTTCTGCTGTTTTTGGTTTCAGAAATCCTAGTAACGAAATATTCTCGGAATTGGACGAAATCAACGCCCAGGGTCCTATTTTGCCACGAAGCTTCCAGAAGTTCGAAGAGGAGACGAAGAGGGGCCACGAGGGGGCCACACCCTAGGGCGGCGCGGCCCCCCCTTGGCCGCGCGGCCCTGTGGTGTGGGGCCCTCGTGCCGCCTCCTGACCTGCCCTTCCGCCTACTTAAAGCCTCCGTCGCGAAACCCCCTGTACCGAGAGCCACGATACGGAAAACCTTCCAGAGATGCCGCCGCCGCCGATCCCATCTCGGGGGATCCAGGAGATCGCCTCCGGCACCCTGCCGGAGAGGGGAATCATCTCCCGGAGGACTCTACGCCGCCATGGTCGCCTCCGGAGTGATGTGTGGGTAGTCTACCCCTGGACTATGGGTCCATAGCAGTAGCTAGATGGTTGTCTTCTCCCCATTGTGCTTCATTGTCGGATCTTGTGAGCTGCCTAACATGATCAAGATCATCTATCTGTAATTCTATATGTTGCGTTTGTTGGGATCCGATGAATAGAGAATACTTGTTATGTTGATTATCAAAGTTATATCTATGTGTTGTTTATGATCTTGCATGCTCTCCGTTACTAGTAGATGCTCTGGCCAAGTAGATGCTTGTAACTCCAAGAGGGAGTATTTATGCTCGATAGTGGGTTCATGCCTGCATTGATACCGGGACGATGTGAGAAAGTTCTAAGGTTGTGTTGTGCGTTGCCACTAGGGATAAAACATCGATGCTATGTCTAAGGATGTAGTTGTTGATTACATTACGCACCATACTTAATGCAATTGTCTTTGCTTTGCAACTTAATACCGGAGGGGTTCGGATGATAACCTGAAGGTGGACTTTTTAGGCATAGATGCAGTTGGATGGCGGTCTATGTACTTTGTCGTAATGCCCAATTAAATCTCACTATACTCATCATAATATGTATGTGCATGGTCATGCCCTCTTTATTTGTCAATTGCCCAACTGTAATTTGTTCACCCAACATGCTGTTTATCTTATGGGAGAGACACCTCTAGTGAACTGTGGACCCCGGTCCAATTCTCTATACTGAAATACAATCTACTGCAATACTTGTTCTACTGTTTTCTGCAAACAATCATCTTCCACACAATACGGTTAATCCTTTGTTACAGCAAGCCGGTGAGATTGACAACCTCACTGTTTCGTTGGGGCAAAGTACTTTGGTTGTGTTGTGCAGGTTCCACGTTGGCGCCGGAATCTCTGGTGTTGCGCCGCACTACATCCCGCCGCCATCAACCTTCAACGTGCTTCTTGACTCCTACTGGTTCGATTAAACCTTGGTTTCTTACTGAGGGAAACTTGTCGCTGTGCGCATCACACCTTCCTCTTGGGGTTCCCAACGGACGTGTCAACCACACGCATCAAGCAAATTTCTGGCGCCGTTGCCGGGGAGATCAAGACACGCTGCAAGGGGAGTCTCCACTTCTCAACCTCTTTACTTTGTTTTTGTCTTGCTTAGTTTTATTTACTACTTTGTTTGCTGCACTAAATCAAAATACAAAAAAATTAGTTGCTAGTTTTACTTTATTTGTTATCTTGTTCGCTATATCAAAAACACAAAAAAATTAGTTACTTGCATTACTTTATCTAGTTTGCTTTATTTATTGTTGCTAAAATGGCCAACCCTGAAAATACTAAGTTGTGTGACTTCACAACCACAAATAATAATGATTTCTTATGCACACCTATATCTCCACCTGCTACTACAGCAGAATTCTTTGAAATTAAACCTGCTTTACTGAATCTTGTTATGCGAGAGCAATTTTCTGGTGTTAGTTCTGATGATGCTGCTGCCCATCTTAATAACTTTGTTGAACTATGTGAAATGCAAAAGTATAAAGATGTAGATGGTGACATTATAAAATTAAAATTGTTCCCTTTCTCATTAAGAGGAAGAGCTAAAGATTGGTTGCTATCTCTGCCTAAGAATAGTATTGATTCATAGACTAAATGCAAGGATGCCTTTATTGGTAGATATTATCCCCCTGCTAAAATTATATCTTTGAGGAGTAGCATAATGAATTTTAAACAATTGGATACTGAACATGTTGCTCAAGCTTGGGAAAGAATGAAATCTCTGGTTAAAAATTGCCCAACCCATGGACTGACTACTTGGATGATCATCTAAACCTTTTATGCAGGGCTGAATTTTTCTTCGCGGAATTTATTGGATTCAGCTGCTGGAGGTACCTTTATGTCCATCACTCTTGGTGAAGCAACAAAGCTTCTTGATAATATGATGATCAACTACTCTGAATGGCACACGGAAAGAGCTCCACAAGGTAAGAAGGTAAATTCTATCGAAGAAACCTCTTCCTTGAGTGATAAGATTGATGCTATTATGTCTATGCTTGTGAATGATAGGACTAATATTGATCCTAATAATGTTCCGTTAGCTTCATTGGTTGCACAAGAAGAACATGTTGATGTAAACTTCATTAAAAAAAAAAATTTCAACAACAATGCTTACCGGAACAATTCTAGTAACAACTATAGGCCATATCCTTATAATAATGGCAATGGCTATGGTAATTATTATGGGAATTCTTACAACAATAATAGGAATTCACCCCCTGGACTTGAAGCCATGCTTAAAGAATTTGTTAGTACACAAACTGCTTTTAACAAATCTGTTGAACAAAAGCTTGGGAAAATTGATATACTTGCTTCTAAAGTCGATAGTCTTGCTGCTGATGTTGATCTTTTGAAATCGAAAGTTTTGCCTAATGGAAATCATCATGACAAAATTACTACTACAGCAAATGCCATCCAAGTTAGAATTAATGAGAATATAAGATTAATGGCTGAACTGCGTGCTAGGTGGGATAGAGAAGAAAATGAAAAACTAGCTAAAGAGAAGAATGTAGCTAAAGTTTGGACTATTACCACCACTAGTAATGCGAATGCTACACATGTTGCTGCACCTCCTACTAATAATAATAAAAGAATTGGTGTTAGCAATGTTTTCACTTCTAATGCAAAGCGTGAGAAACTGCTCTAAATCAAGCTAAAACTCACTAAACCGTTGTGATAAAACTGCTGAAATTTTTTCCAACATTGGGGGTGATGATCCCATTGCTTTAGATTATAATGGTTTGAATTTTGATGATTGCCACATCTCTGAAGTTATAAAGTTCTTGCAAAAACTTGCTAAAAGTCCTAATGCTAGTGCTATAAATTTGGCTTTCACGCAACATATTACAAATGCTCTCATAAAAGCTAGAGAAGAGAAACTAGAGCGCGAAGCCTCTATTCCTAGAAAGCTAGAGGATGGTTGGGAGCCCATCATTAAGATGAAGGTTAAAGATTTTGATTGTAATGCTTTATGTGATCTTGGTGCAAGTATTTCCGTTATGCCTAAGAAAATTTATAATATGCTTGATTTGCCACCGCTGAAAAATTGTTATTTGGATGTTAATCTTGCTGATCATTCTACAAAGAAACCTTTGGGGAAAGTTGATAATGTTCGCATTACCGTTAACAATAACCTTGTCCCCGTTGATTTTGTTGTCTTGGATATTGAATGCAATGCATCTTGTCCCATTATATTGGGAAGACCTTTTCTTCGAACTGTTGGTGCTATCATTGATATGAAGGAAGGTAATATAAAATATCAATTTCCTCTCAAGAAAGGTATGGAACACTTCCCTAGAAAGAGAATGAAGTTACCTTTTGATTCTATTATGAGAACAAATTATGATGTTGACACTTCATCTCTTGATAATACTTGATACACACTTTCTGCGCCTAGCTGAAAGGCGTTAAAGAAAAGCGCTTGTGGGAGACAACCCATGTTTTTACCTACAGTACTTTGTTTTTATTTTGTGTCTTGGAAGTTGTTTACACTACGGGAAAATCAGGCGCTGCCGTGCAGCCAATCTTTGCCGTGAGCTGCTGCACGGCAAAGATTTCTTTGCCGTGCGCAGCAAGAAGACCGCACGGCAACCCCAAAACGCACGGCAAAGTATGAGAGCAGCGCACGGCAAAGAAACCTAGCACGGCAAAGAAATACATGGCGCACGGCAAAGAAGTTTCTCACGGCAAAGTATGGGAGCAGCGCACGGCAAAGATTTTAGGACGGCAAAGTCCCTGCAAGCCGCACGGCAAAGAAACAGCGCACGGCAAAGGCCTGGGCACTGCCGTGTCCCGCCCCTTTGCCGTGCAGACAGATCAGTGGCACGGCAAAGGGTCCTTTGCCGTGCGCTGCTCCCTTTGCCGTGCGCCAATATACATTTTATTTGTTTTTCTAACTATTTTATTTCATCTACTACTTATATTTATTTTGTTAATTAGTTTTTCTTTTTGATGACTATTTATTACACTATGTGCAATACAAAATTAGTCTCCATGCTCATCCCCCACATATATCAGGGTTCCGGTGCTCCGGCGGCCGTCCCCCTCCTTCCCCCCCAAAACAGCGGGACGGCAGGTCTACCCCCTAGATTTCTCCGCGCGAGGTTCCACCAATATACCTTTTCATAGGTTTAGGTTTGTTTAGTCCATGGACATATGTAAAACCATGTGTGGCACCCTTTGGCACAGTCTAGCCCCCGATATACCCGCGGCGGGACACTTCAGCGTACACGTCCAGGAATCTGTTAAGTGTTATCGCCCGAAGGTGAGGAATGTCAGACCGGGGATCCATGCCATGCACCATTTGGTGAATCACACCTTGCATCACACTTTGACACATATCATAGGTCCACATGCAAGGTTTGGTGGGGTTCCGGTGCTCCGGCGGTCGTTATCCCCCTCCTCCCCCCAAAACAGCGGAACGTGTGCCCCGGCGGGTCTACCCCCTAGATTTCTCCGCGCGATGGTGCACCAATGTAACTTTTCATTCTTTTAGGTTTGTTTAGTACATATACACATGGAGAACCAAGATTGGGACCCTTTGGCACATATACCAGCCTAGAGCCATTAGCACACGATCGACGGTGTGCAGCGATCTACTTGGTTAGGGTTAGGTGTAGGGTTAGGGCTAGGGTTTAGGGGCTAGGGCTAGGGTTTAGGTTAAAGGTAAGTATTTATGGTTAGGTATAGGTTTAGGGTTTAGGGTTAGGGTTAGGGTTTATGATGCATGGTTCTGCAGCTCCGGCGTCGTGGTTTAGGGATTTAGAGGGGTTTAGGGCTCAAGCCTCCCAATTAGGGATTAGGGTATAGGCGAGCTACTTTTGCACCATTAGACCTTGCTCCACACTTTGACACATATCATAGGTCCACATGCAAGGTTTGGTGGGGTTCCGGTGCTCCGGCGGTCGTTATCCTCCTCCCCCAAAACAATGGAACGTGTGCCCCGGCGGGTCTACCCCCCTAGATTTCTCCGCGCGAGGGTGCACCAATGTAACTTTTCATTCTTTTAGGTTTGTTTAGTACATATACACATGGAGAACCAAGATTGGGACCCTTTGGCACATATACCCGCAGCTAGAGCCATTATCACACGATCGACGGTGTGCCTGATCTACTGGTTAGGGTTAGGTGTAGGGTTAGGGCTAGGGTTTAGGGGCTAGGGATAGGGTTTAGGTTAAAGGTAAGTATTTATGGTTAGGTATAGGTTTAGGGTTTAGGGTTAGGGTTAGGGTTTATGATGCATGGTTCTGCAGCTCCGGCGTCGTGGTTTAGGGATTTAGAGGGGTTTAGGGCTCGAAGCCTCCCCAGTTTAGGGTTTAGGGTTTAGGGGAGCTACTTTTGCACCATTACACCTTGCATCACACTTTGACACATATCATAGGTCCACATGCAAGGTTTGGTGGGGTTCCGGTGCTCCGGCGGTCGTTATCCCCCTCCTCCCCCCAAAATAGCGGAACGTGTGCCCCGGCGGGTCTACCCCCCTAGATTTCTCCGCGCGAGGGTGCACCAATGTAACTTTTCATTCTTTTAGGTTTGTTTAGTACATATACACATGGAGAACCAAGATTGGGACCCTTTGGCACATATACCCGCAGCTCTAGCCATTACCACACGATCGACGGTGTGCCTGATCTACTGGTTAGGGTTAGGTGTAGGGTTAGGGCTAGGGTTTAGGGGCTAGGGCTAGGGTTTAGGTTAAAGGTAAGTATTTATGGTTAGGTATAGGTTTAGGGTTTAGGGTTAGGGTTAGGGTTTATGATGCATGGTTCTGCAGCTCCGGCGTCGTGGTTTAGGGATTTAGAGGGGTTTAGGGCTCGAAGCCTCCCCAGTTTAGGGTTTAGGGTTTAGGGGAGCTACTTTTGCACCATTACACCTTGCATCACACTTTGACACATATCATAGGTCAACATGCAAGGTTTGGTGGGGTTCCGGTGCTCCGGCGGTCGTTATCCCCCTCCTCCCCCCAAAGCAATGAACGTGTGCCCCGGCGGGTCTACCCCCTAGATTTCTCCGCGCGATGGTGCACCAATGTAACTTTTCATTCTTTTAGGTTTGTTTAGTACATATACACATGGAGAACCAAGATTGGGACCCTTTGGCACATATACCCGCAGCTAGAGCCATTAGCACACGATCGACGGTGTGCCTGATCTACTGGTTAGGGTTAGGTGTAGGGTTAGGGCTAGGGTTTAGGGGCTAGGGCTAGGGTTTAGGTTAAAGGTAAGTATTTATGGTTAGGTATAGGTTTAGGGTTTAGGGTTAGGGTTAGGGTTTATGATGCATGGTTCTGCAACTCCGGCGTCGTGGTTTAGGGATTTAGAGGGGTTTAGGGCTCGAAGCCTCCCCAGTTTAGGGTTTAGGGTTTAGGGGAGCTACTTTTGCACCATTACACCTTGCTCCACACTTTGACACATATCATAGGTCCACATGCAAGGTTTGGTGGGGTTCCGGTGCTCCGGCGGTCGTTATCCCCCTCCTCCCCCCAAAACAGCGGAACGTGTGCCCCGGCGGGTCTACCCCCCTAGATTTCTCCCGCGCGAGGGTGCACCAATGTAACTTTTCATTCTTTTAGGTTTGTTTAGTACATATACACATGGAGAACCAAGATTGGGACCCTTTGGCACATATACCCGCAGCTCGAGCCATTATCACACGATCGACGGTGTGCACGATCTCTTGGTTAGGGTTAGGTGTAGGGTTAGGGCTAGGGTTTAGGGGCTAGGGCTAGGGTTTAGGTTAAAGGTAAGTATTTATGGTTAGGTATAGGTTTAGGGTTTAGGGTTAGGGTTAGGGTTTATGATGCATGGTTCTGCAGCTCCGGCGTCGTGGTTTAGGGATTTAGAGGGGTTTAGGGCTCGAAGCCTCCCCAGTTTAGGGTTTAGGGTTTAGGGGAGCTACTTTTGCACCATTACACCTTGCATCACACTTTGACACATATCATAGGTCCACATGCAAGGTTTGGTGGGGTTCCGGTGCTCGGCGGTCGTTATCCCCCTCCTCCCCCAAAACATGGGAACGTGTGCCCGGCGGGTCTACCCCCTAGATTTCTCCGCGAGGGTGCACCAATGTAACTTTTCATTCTTTTAGTTTTGTTTAGTACATATACACATGGAGAACCAAGATTCGGACCCTTTGGCACATATACCCGCAGCTCGAGCCATTATCACACGATCGACGGTGTGCCTGATCTACTGGTTAGGGTTAGGTGTAGGGTTAGGGCTAGGGTTTAGGGGCTAGGGCTAGGGTTTAGGTTAAAGGTAAGTATTTATGGTTAGGTATAGGTTTAGGGTTTAGGGTTTAGGGGAGCTACTTTTGCACCATTACACCTTGCTCCACACTTTGACACATATCATAGGTCCACATGCAAGGTTTGGTGGGGTTCCGGTGCTCCGGCGGTCGTTATCCCCCTCCTCCCCCAAAACAATGAACGTGTGCCCGGCGGGTCTACCCCCTAGATTTCTCCAGCGAGGGTGCACCAATGTAACTTTTCATTCTTTTAGGTTTGTTTAGTACATATACACATGGAGAACCAAGATTGGGACCCTTTGGCACATATACCCGCAGCTCGAGCCATTATCACACGATCGACGGTGTGCCTGATCTACTGGTTAGGGTTAGGTGTAGGGTTAGGGCTAGGGTTTAGGGGCTAGGGCTAGGGTTTAGGTTAAAGGTAAGTATTTATGGTTAGGTATAGGTTTAGGGTTTAGGGTTAGGGTTAGGGTTTATGATGCATGGTTCTGCAGCTTCGGCGTCGTGGTTTAGGGATTTAGAGGGGTTTAGGGCTCGAAGCCTCCCCAGTTTAGGGTTTAGGGTTTAGGGGAGCTACTTTTGCACCATTACACCTTGCATCACACTTTGACACATATCATAGGTCCACATGCAAGGTTTGGTGGGGTTCCGGTGATCGGCGGTCGTTATCCCCTCCTCCCCCCAAAATGAACGTGTGCCCCGGCGGGTCTACCCCCTAGATTTCTCCGCGAGGGTGCACCAATGTAACTTTTCATTCTTTTAGTTTTATTTAGTACATATACACATGGAGAACCAAGATTGGGACCCTTTGGCACATATACCCTCAGCTAGAGCCATTATCACACGATCGACGGTGTGCGTGATCTACTGGTTAGGGTTAGGTGTAGGGTTAGGGCTAGGGTTTAGGGGCTAGGGCTAGGGTTTAGGTTAAAGGTAAGTATTTATGGTTAGGTATAGGTTTAGGGTTTAGGGTTAGGGTTAGGGTTTATGATGCATGGTTACTGACTTCGGCGTCGTGGTTTAGGGATTTAGAGGGGTTTAGGGCTCGAAGCCTCCCCAGTTTAGGGTTTAGGGTTTAGGGGAGCTACTTTTGCACCATTACACCTTGCATCACACTTTGACACATATCATAGGTCCACATGCAAGGTTTGGTGGGGTTCCGGTGCTCCGGCGGTCGTTATCCCCCTCCTCCCCCCAAAACAGCGGAACGAGTGCCCGGCGGGTCTACCCCCTAGATTTCTCCGCGAGGGTGCACCAATGTAACTTTTCATTCTTTTAGGTTTGTTTAGTACATATACACATGGAGAACCAAGATTGGGACCCTTTGGCACATATACCCGCAGCTAGAGCCATTAGCACACGATCGACGGTGTGCTCGATCTCTTGGTTAGGGTTAGGTGTAGGGTTAGGGCTAGGGTTTAGGGGCTAGGGCTAGGGTTTAGGTTAAAGGTAAGTATTTATGGTTAGGTATAGGTTTAGGGTTTAGGGTTAGGGTTAGGGTTTATGATGCATGGTTCTGCAGCTCCGGCGTCGTGGTTTACGGATTTAGAGGGGTTTAGGGCTCGAAGCCTCCCCAGTTTAGGGTTTACGGTTTAGGGGAGCTACTTTTGCACCATTAGACCTTGCTCCACACTTTGACACATATCATAGGTCCACATGCAAGGTTTGGTGGGGTTCCGGTGCTCCGGCGGTCGTTATCCCCCTCCTCCCCCCAAAACAGCGGAACGTGTGCCCCGGCGGGTCTACCCCCCTAGATTTCTCCGCGCGAGGGTGCACCAATGTAACTTTTCATTCTTTTAGGTTTGTTTAGTACATATACACATGGAGAACCAAGATTGGGACCCTTTGGCACATATACCCGCAGCTCGAGCCATTATCACACGATCGACGGTGTGCACCGATCTCTTGGTTAGGGTTAGGTGTAGGGTTAGGGCTAGGGTTTAGGGGCTAGGGCTAGGGTTTAGGTTAAAGGTAAGTATTTATGGTTAGGTATAGGTTTAGGGTTAGGGTTAGGGTTTATGATGCATGGTTCTGCAGCTCCGGCGTCGTGGTTTAGGGATTTAGAGGGGTTTAGGGCTCGAAGCCTCCCCAGTTTAGGGTTTAGGGTTTAGGGGAGCTACTTTTGCACCATTACACCTTGCATCACAATTTGACACATATCATAGGTCCACATGCAAGGTTTGGTGGGGTTCCGGTGCTCGTGGTCGTTATCCCCCTCCTCCCCCCAAAACAATGAACGTGTGCCCCGGCGGGTCTACCCCCCTAGATTTCTCCGCGCGAGGGTGCACCAATGTAACTTTTAATTCTTTTAGTTTTGTTTAGTACATATACACATGGAGAACCAAGATTGGGACCCTTTGGCACATATACCCGCAGCTAGAGCCATTATCACACGATCGACGGTGTGCCTGATCTACTGGTTAGGGTTAGGTGTAGGGTTAGGGCTAGGGTTTAGGGGCTAGGGCTAGGGTTTAGGTTAAAGGTAAGTATTTATGGTTAGGTATAGGTTTAGGGTTTAGGGTTAGGGTTAGGGTTTATGATGCATGGTTCTGCAGCTCCGGCGTCGTGGTTTAGGGATTTAGAGGGGTTTAGGGCTCGAAGCCTCCCCAGTTTAGGGTTTAGGGTTTAGGGTTTAGGGGAGCTACTTTTGCACCATTACACCTTGCATCACACTTTGACACATATCATAGGTCCACATGCAAGGTTTGGTGGGGTTCCGGTGCTCCGGCGGTCGTTATCCCCCTCCTCCCCCAAAACAGCGGAACGTGTGCCCCGGCGGGTCTACCCCCCTAGATTTCTCCGCGCGAGGGTGCACCAATGTAACTTTTCATTCTTTTAGGTTTGTTTAGTACATATACACATGGAGAACCAAGATTGGGACCCTTTGGCACATATACCCGCAGCTAGAGCCATTAGCACACGATCGACGGTGTGCCTGATCTACTGGTTAGGGTTAGGTGTAGGGTTAGGGCTAGGGTTTAGGGGCTAGGGCTAGGGTTTAGGTTAAAGGGCTAGGGTTTAGGGGCTAGGGTTTAGGGTTAGGGCTAGGGTTTAGGGTTAGGGTTAGGGTTTAGGTTTGTTTAGGACATAATATATTTATGCGCAAACCTTTATTGATAAATGCACACATAAATCAACTTAAATATTTGAAATGCATGCTGAATTTTTTTGAAACTGAAAGCATGATACATACATTATTAACTAATACACATATTGAAAAAAACAGGTTTAATATAATGTAGAAATAGAAATGAATGTTGTTGATAATTAAAATGAAAAAAATAAAAAAAACCTTTGCCGTGCGCCGGCGCACGGCAAAGAAGCCTGCCGCACGGCAAAGCCCTGCCTGCGCACGGCAAAGACATGCCGCACGGCAAAGCTGCTTTGCCGCACGGCAAAGGGCGGCGCACGGCAAAGGGGCGTGGATAAGGCACCTGGTCGGCCACACATCTCCGCACTAGCACGCACACACGCCGCCGCCCACCCTCCTCCTCGCACGAGCCGAACGCCGCCGCCCTCCTCCTCCTCCCACGAGCCGAACGCCGCCGCCGCCCTCCTCCCCCGCTGTCGCCGCCTCATCCTCCTCCCCCGCCGCCGCCGCCAAAGTCCCCCGCTCCTCCTCCCGCCGCCCTCGTGAGCGCCCGCGCCGCCGACCGCCTCCCCGTGCTGCTGCTGCTCGTCCCCGCCGGCCGGCGCCCGTGCTGCTCGCCCCGCCGGCCGCCTCCCGTGCTGGTGCTGCTCGTCCCCGCCGGCCGCCTCCCGTGCTGCTCGTCCCCGCCGGCCGCCTCCCGTGCGGCTCGTCCCCGCCGGCCGCCTCCCGTGCTGCTGCTGCTCGTCCCCTCCGCCGCCGCCAGTGCTGCTGCTCGCCCCCTCCGCCCACCACCAGCCGCGGGAGCTGCGGCCGCCACCCTCCGCGGAAGCTCCGGCCACCACCCGGCCGGTATGGGGCAATTTTTTTTTTGTAAATTTCCATGTGCATGAAATAATATGCATGCTAATTAGTAGTTAGAATAAATGTGCATGAAAAATAGGGTAGTTTAGTACAAAAATTATTTTAGATATGTGATTTATGACACAATTTATTTGAAATAGTGTATTTATAATAGTGCGATTTATAGCAAAAAAATGGAAGTTAGGGCACACATTATTTTAGATATAGGATTTTGGATTGTTTTATAAAATATACCTCTTTAGAAAAGATAAGGGCCTCTAATAGATTTTCCTCGGTATGCAGGTGATGCTTCGAGGTGGACACGGGGGGCAGCGTCGCAGGGGTGTTTGACGGGGGGGCGTGGGGGGCGGCGTCCCGGATCTTCTTCGGCGATTCTCTCACGCGTCTAGGGTATAAATCTCCCTCCCACCTTTACATGTACCTAGGTTTTTTCTTTATGTCTAGATCACCAAGTCTGTCGCGATACCTAGGCGTCTCTTCCCGACCGTAAGGGTTACGCGGATAAATATGCATTAGTGGTCTCGCATATTATGAACCGTAACTCTTACGGCATTTATCGGGACAGCCGGCGGATGCGTAGTTGGGTACGTTCCCCGTGCTCTACCCTGATCCGAGACAGGATTTCGGTAGCGCCTCCCCGTTGTTCTCCGGATGCACACCCCTCTCGGCTTTTTGCCGAGACGTGTATCGGGAGAGCAGCGGGGAGGTGCTGCCGAAATTCTGTCTCGGATCGGGGTAGAGCTGGGAGAACGTACTCAATCTACGGATCCGGCGGCTGCTAGGAGCCCACCTAGTAGAGTTTCAGGTTGATGCACGCGTAAAATAAATAAATATATGATGCATTTATTTCGTATTTGATATATAAATGCTATGTTCGTCTGTTTTGTTGCCGATTAGAGGATGGATAATCGTGGCTGGATGTACGATGGCAGAATCAGTCAGTGGAACTATACTGATGAATGGGGAGAAAAGACCGAGCAGTTTGTGGATAGGGCGTTTGCCATCCCTAGCAGACCTATAAGTGTTTGGTGCCCTTGTAGTAAGTGCGCTAACCGAAAGGCACAGGACAAGGAAACTATGAGTATGCACCTGATCAAGTTTGGGTTCACACCGTCCTACAGGATTTGGACTTACTATGGAGAAAAGGCAAAGAAACGTGCTAGGAAGGAGGTGCGGCAGATTCAACCTAGGGGGGAATATGACACTGGTTTTGATAGGTGCTTAGAAAACTTGGCTAATGGTAATGTGCCTGAAAGCTCTCATGTAGAGGTGGAGACACCTCAGGATGCGGAGACAAGTGAGGACCCGGAGGAAAACACAAAGGAGTATTATGAGGCTCTGTTTGCTTCGCAGAAACCCCTACATGAAAATACAGAGGTTACCCAACTAGATGCCATCGCTCGCCTTATGGCCTTGAAGTGCCATAGGAACTTGTGCAGAGATGGGTTCGATGAACTTCTGGTCATCGTAGGCAGCCTTCTGCCGAAAGGGCACCTCTTGCCGCAAAACTTCTACTATTCGACCAAATTGCTCAGTGACCTTAAGATGTCATCTCAGCAGATACACGCTTGTCCAAAGGGATGCATGCTATTCGTGAGAGGAGCACGCTGACACAAATTATTGCATCAAATGCAATTCCTCTAGGTACTTTGAGGTAGACCGCAATGGTGATGGTCGAAGAGGCGGACCACGGTTGCCAAGAATATCCTCCGCTATCTTCCAGTTCTACCGAGGATCCAGCGGCTCTTCATGACCGAGGATACCGCCCAGCAGATGAGGTGGGCCGTGGAAGGAAACAGATACACCGACAAGATGATACATCCGTCGGATGGTACTGCATGGAAGAACTTTGTGAAGAAATTTCCACTGAAAGCAGGTGACCCGAGGAGCGTAGCGATTGCGATATCAAGCGATGGGTTCAATCCATATGGTATGTCGGCTGCAGTATACGATTGTTGGCCGGTGTTTGTTATTCCCATGAACCTCCCCACGGCGTCCGCATGAGATCGAGAGAACATGTTTGTGTCGATGATAATCCCAGGGCCCAAATACCCGGGCAAGAACATGAATGTGTACCTGGAACCGCTGGTGGATGACTTGGTTCGTGGCTGGGAAGGTCGCGGGATCCGAACATATGATGCATCAAAGAAGGAGTACTTCGATATGTATGTGTGGTACCACACGTCCCTGCATGACCTGCCGGCCACGTGCTTTGTTCTGCGGGTGGTGTACACATGGGAAGTGGCCTTGCCCACGGTGCAGAGCCGTGACTTTCTTCTCGCTAAACAAGGGAGGCAAGTATTCATGCTTTGATGAAGCTCGATGTTCCTTGAGCGGAGGCATGCATACGGGAGTGATGTAAAGACTTTCAAGAAAGGCCGTGTTGTCCGTGGCCCGAAGCCAATTCCGAAGACCTGCAAGGAAATCAATGCCTTGTTAGATTCTCTTCAGACTAGCCATGATGGGAATTGTTTCTTAGGATATGGGGAGACACACCAATGGACTCACAAGCCGTGCTTATGGAAGCTCCCTTACTTTGAGTTTCTCGAGCTCCCGCATAACATTGATGTAATGCACACCGAGAAGAATATCAGTGAAGCCATTTGGAGCACGATTGTGGACACTGAGAAGACGAAGGATAACATAAAGGCTCGAATTGATCAAGAAAGGTGGTGTGATAGGCCAGAGTTGAACATGCAGCCACCTAATGGTGCCAAAAAAACTTGGACTAAGCCACACGCTCCGTTCTGCCTCACAAAAGCCCAAAAAAGGGAGGTCTTCCAATGGATGAAGGACTCCTTGTTTTTCCCCGATGGGTTCGCAGCCAAGCTGGATGAGGGGCCTGAACATTGAAACGTTGCGAGTACAAGGACTGAAGAGTCATGACTACCACATATGGCTTGAGCGGATAATGCCGGTGATGATTCGAGGCTATGTCCCTGAGAAGACTTGGCGAGTGCTAGCGAGGTTGAGTTATTTCTTCCGCCAGATTTGTGCTAGGGAGTTAGACACTAAAGTGATTGAGAAGCTGGATGAAGAGGCACCTGTGTTGCTTTGCGATCTAGAGAAGATCTTTCCTCCAGGGTTTTTTAATCCGATGCAACACATGATCCTGCACCTCGCGGAGGAGTGCTTAAAGGGGGGCCCGAATTGGGGCCGTTGGCAGTTTGGTCCCGAGAGAGAAACACAAAAGCTTCGTCAAATGACGGCAATAAATGCAAGATCGAAGCATCCATAGCCGAGGCAGTCTGAACGTGGAGGTGGCAAACTTCACCACTAAGCACTATGATCCCAACATTCCCACAAAGCACAACCCGGTCCTCCGTTACAATGCCGCCAACAATGAAGAAGTACCCAAGCTTAGCATCTTCGTGGGGCTTGGTGGCAAGTCAAGTGGCTCGAAGCCGTACAGAACGGACCTACATGAGCGGACCTTGATCCACTCGTATGTCTTAAACACCATGGTCAAAGTGAAGCCGTACATCGAGTAAGTGCGAACCATTTAATTATTCGCAAACATTCACTCGTATGTTCGTGGCTAACTCTTCCTCTTTTCATCGGTATAGGAAATTCAAGGCTATACATTGGAAGAATACCCACAGGGAGCCTACCCCGGAAGAATCCAAGCAAATTTTCGATAAGGGAGGCGGTTTCGGTTTCAGTAGCTGGTTTTGTAATTTGGTACTATTCTATCCAAATTAGCTAGCACTTCCGACATTTATCGGTCATTTCTCGTTCTAAACTTCTTGTGCTAAACTTGTAGGCAAGAACTGACAAAGAGATGAAGTCAGAGCTAAGAAAAATTGCTAGGGGCTTTGACCATTCCGTAGAAGCGTTCAACTCCTATGACGTGAACGGGTATCGCTTCCAGACCCATCAATACACAACAAGCCGGCCCAACGCGAAGACAATAAATAGTGGGGTGGTATGTCAAGGTGATGATGGGCTCCATTACTATGGAAGAGTCGAGGGTATATACGAGCTGAATTACGGGTTTCACAAAGGGCTAAATCCCGTCGTCTTCAAATGCCATTGGTTTGACCCACGTCGTGTGAGACGGGATCCTGAAATTGGGTTGGTCGAAGTTGAAATGAACTCCGTTTATAAGGGAGAGGATGTGTACATCTTGGCAACCCAGGCCTTTCAAGTATTCTATCTCCCGTACGCATGCAGAAACCCGACAAAACGTCTACATGGATGGGATGTTGTGATGACGGTGCCTTCACGCAATAGGCCGCCCCCGCCAAACAAGGACGATTACCGCCGCGTAGACCCCTCAGCAAGGAGTGTCGAGTTTTATCAGGAAGAAGGGCTTCCCGGCCATTTCACAATCGGCTTGCCGACTATCGATGACATGGTCGTAGACGATGAACAAGAAGACGCGGGCATGGATGGAGACAATGCAGAAGATGAAGGCGAGGATGTCTGTGCCCCGGAAGACCTGAGTTTGCTCGAGGCGTTCAAAGCAGGGATTGACCTCGATGCAGATGGACCACCTCCAGGTTTCATTGATGATTATTGGTTCGCCGAGCCTGATGACGATGGGGAGACACGCGGTCCAATCACGGATGGCGACACAGGCTTTTGATCTATGTAGTAGTAATTGTGAGGCTAGCCTATTTGTAATAACTCCGTGTAATAGAGATTGTCTAGCTAGGTTATTTGTAAGAACTCCGTGCTATGTTTGAGAGAACTCTATGGTAGCTATTTGTTGCTTCCACTAATTAATTAATGTTCATCCTTTTGCATTATTTGTTGCTTTCATTAATGTTCATCTACTTATATTTCGGTTGCTTTCACTAATATTTATCTCTTTACAATATTGCGTACTAATAAACCACTCTCTTCATTTGTGTTTGCAGGTGATTGAAGCATGCCGCCAAAAAAAAGGGGTGGCGGTCTTAAAAAGAAGCTCAAGGACTTGGTAGGTGTAGGGACTTCGAGGCGGGGCCGAGCTACTACCCCCCCCTCCTAGCCCCCCTCCTGTC
This sequence comes from Lolium perenne, assembly GCF_019359855.2. Taxonomy (NCBI): domain Eukaryota; kingdom Viridiplantae; phylum Streptophyta; class Magnoliopsida; order Poales; family Poaceae; genus Lolium; species Lolium perenne. The sequence continues at coordinate 215,729,633 of NC_067249.2, forward strand.
GCTCCCACAGGGCGGCCGCGTAGGAAGAATGCGACGCGGGTACTCACTCCTAGTCCTAGCCCCCCTCCCGCAGCCGATGATGATGACGAGGAGGAGGACCAGGAGCACCACGGGGGTGGGGAGGACCAGGAGGAGGAGGTGGGTGGGGAGGACCAGGAGGAGGAGGGGGGTGGGGAGGACCAGGAGGAGGAGGGGGACGAGGAGGACCTCTCGGAGGATGAGGGGTTGGGGAACTTAGTGTTCGATCCTGATCCAAGCCTAGAGTGGTGTGAGCCGGAGGATTACCAGTACGTTCCAGCTGTGGAGAGGCTGAGGCCACGTGATAGGAAGCCATATCGGCGTGGGATAACACATTTCCCCTCGCTGAAGAGCTGGCGCTACAGGCACGTTGTTCTTGTGCCCTATGGAAGGAGGTACATGTTAATTTTTGGCATTTCGTTATCACAATTTTGTCATTATCAAAATTATTATCACATACATATTGATGTTGTCGTTTCATGGTGCAGCTCGTTCCAGTTTGAAGACCCGACGCAGAGACCGCCACGTGGGTACTCGAACATCCTTGGGGGCCTACTTAGATGGTATTTCCCTGGGATAGTCAATTTCCCTACTGGTGGCTGCGACGTAGCTTGGAGGTGGGCGCACTACAGCCTCGCGGAAGATCCTCTTGGCCGCGGCACCGCGGCGGATATGGTTGTTGCCAAATTCTGGGTACGTGACTTTTGACTTCTTACCATTCATACACTCGCCTTGGTTCACAATAATTGCACTAATGCCCCTTGTTTTACCTATGTGCATGGTTGCAGAAATACTTCAAGAGGGCCGAGGGCAAGGAGAATGCGTGCGATGATGTCCTACACCAGCTTGCAAGGAAGAGGGTGACTGGCATGCACTACGAGGCACGTATTCAATGCGTCCGCGATCGGCACGCCCGACCGCTTCGTCCACATGAGTAAGGAGGACGCTCGCGACACGCTCATGCAGCCGTGGCAGTACTTGCAGGTATTTGCATTTATGTGTTATTGATTTCTTTATCGCCATGTAGTTTATTTTACCATAATGGGTTTATCTTGTGCATGTAGAACCCTCCTCAAGACGTCGGCAACGACGATAGGTGCTTTCGTGCGATGGTCATGTGGTGGACATGCCCCCAGTACCTCAAGAAGCACGAGGAGGGCAAGGAGAAGCGGGCAGAGATGCGAGGTGGATCGCATATCCAAGGCAGCATCCCCATCTCTCTTCACCTGCAGAAGGAGGTGAGCAAATTAATGGTTCCTTCATTCTTTGAATTCATGTTATATATTTGTTAACTCCGCAAGGGTGTGTCACTTCACTCAATTACATGTTCTCTTTTGCAGGAAGTCAGGACAGGAGCGAAGCCTAACGTCTTTGCCGTGCTAAAGAAGATGAAGCAAAGGAAGACGCCTGATCCTGAGACGGGGTCCGTGTGGGTTAACCCGCAATCCGAGACCCAGTGCACGTCGTATGTCTCCAAGTTCAAGCAGAAGTACGGCGAGGAGGCCAATCCAGAGGCCGAGGACTTTGACCCTGAGGTCGCGGTGCTTGCGGGAGAAGGCTTGAAGCATGGCCGCCTATGGTTTGGTGACGGGTGCGTCGACCCAGCGAGGGTTCCCTCTCTCCGCCAGATCCGTCGTGGTCGTAAGAGCGGCCAGCCTGAGGTAGAGCCCCGGCCACGGGCTTCGGATCTAGCTGTCGAGCGGTTACGGGTATGTTCTTCCTCGGGTCTCTACATTTCCTTTACATGCTTTCCATTGAAATGTTAATGACATCGCGGCAACACAACGTAGGAGGAGATGGCAGCGAAGGAGCAGGCGGCCCAGGAGCAAAGGGCGCAGATGGAGCAGCGGTCTGCAGTACCGGCAGCAGCAGACACGTATGATGCAGCAGATGCAACAAGAGCAGCAGATGATGCAGCAGCGAGCACGTATGAGCTGGCTGATGAGCCAGACGGCTCTGTCTTCTCCACCGGGTAGTCTTCCTCCTCCACCTTACTCCCTGCCGTGGATGCCGCCACCGCCCACTCATACCCCGGGGACACCTATCACCGTCAACAACATGAACATCATCCGGAGCATGAACCTCGGTGAGTCCTCCTACGCTTGTGCCCAACCCGCTACTTGTGCTTGTTCAAGTGTTCAATATGCAAATGCAAATGTTCATTCCATCAACCTGCTTATAGATTATATGTCACAAGGCAATGACAATGAGGCCGGCGGAAGCGGAGGAGGACAAGGTTGATGGCATGGTCTTCGTGCACTCGTCGTCGTTGTAATGGATTGTTCGCACTTGTTATGGATTGTAATAATTGACATTGCTATGCATGAACTATGTGGACTCTATGTAACGGATTGTATGCATGAACTATGTGTGCTCGATGTATTTGTGGTGTTGTTGATGTGTTTGGTGATCTTATGTTGATATATATGTTATATATGCTATATTTGTGAAATGCAATATTTGAAATGCAGGGATAATTGAAAAATAGCAAAAAAATGAAAAAATCAGGCCCCTTTGCCGTGTGTGTGCACACGGCAAAGGACATTTGGTCTCTTTGCCGTGCGCACACGCACGGCAAAGGGGCCACGTGTCGCCCAACTGTGCTCCTGGGAGCTCCTGGGGGCGTGCCTGCATGGGGCTTTCCCGTGCGTGGCAGAGCAAGGCCGCACGGCAAAGCTTCGCACGGCAAAGAATTTCGGCGCATGGCAACGCTGGGCGCACGGCAAAGAATTTCGGCCCACGGCAAAGCTACGGCGCACGGCAGCGCTGGCAGCGCACGGCAAAGACGCCTCGCACGGCAGCGTTCGCAGCGCACGGCAGAGATGGCGACGCACGGCAAAGGGCTTTGCCGTGCAATCCTTGCATGCGCACGGCAAAGGTGTCTTTGCCGTCGAAGACGTTGCCGTGCAAACTTTGCCGTGCGTCCACGCACGGCAAAGCCTTTGCCGTGCGTATAGGCCTCTTTGCCGTCCAAAGGCTCGCACGGCAATGGCTTCTTTTCCCGTAGTGTTACTACTGTAGCAACCTCTCCTTATCTTAGTTTAGTGTTTTGTTGTGCCAAGTAAAGTCTTTGATAGTAAAGTAAGTACTAGATTTGGATTACTGCGCAGTTCCAGATTTCTTTGCTGTCACGAATCTGGGTCTACCTCCCTGTAGGTAGCTCAGAAAATTAAGCCAATTTACGTGCATGATCCTCAGATATGTACGCAACTTTTATTCAATTTGAGCATTTTCATTTGAGCAAGTCTGGTGGCCTAATAAAATTCGTCAATACGAACTGTTCTGTTTTGACAGATTCTGCCTTTTATTTCGCATTGCCTCTTTTGCTATGTTGGATGAATTTCTTTGATCCACTAATGTCCAGTAGCTTTATGCAATGTCCAGAAGTGTTAAGAATGATTGTGTCACCTCTGAATATGTTAATTTTTATTGTCGCTAACCCTCTAATGAGTTGTTCTAAGTTTGGTGTGGAGGAAGTTTTCAAGGATCAAGAGAGGAGTATGACGCAACATGATCAAGGAGAGTGAAAGCTCTAAGCTTGGGGATGCCCCGGTGGTTCACCCCTGCATATATCAAGAAGACTCAAGCGTCTAAGCTTGGGGATGCCCAAGGCATCCCCTTCTTCATCGACAACATTATCAGGTTCCTCCCCTGAAACTATATTTTTATTCCATCACATCTTATGTGCTTTTCTTGGAGCGTCGGTTTGTTTTTGTTTTTGTTTTGTTTGAATAAAATGGATCCTAGCATTCACTTTATGGGAGAGAGACATGCTCCGCTGTAGCATATGGACAAGTATGTCCTTAGTTTCTACTCATAGTATTCATGGCGAAGTTTCTCCTTCGTTAAATTGTTATATGGTTGGAATTGGAAAATGATACATGTAGTAATTGCTATAAATGTCTTGGGTAATGTGATACTTGGCAATTGTTGTGCCCATGTTTAAGCTCTTGCATCATATACTTTGCACCCATTAATGAAGAAATACATAGAGCATGCTAAAATTTGGTTTGCATATTTGGTTTCTCTAAGGTCTAGATAATTTCTAGTATTGAGTTTGAACAACAAGGAAGACGGTGTAGAGTCTTATAATGTTTACAATATGTCTTTTATGTGAGTTTTGCTGCACCGGTTCATCCTTGTGTTTGTTTCAAATAAGCCTTGCTAGCCTAAACCTTGTATCGAGAGGGAATACTTCTCATGCATCCAAAATACTTGAGCCAACCACTATGCCATTTGTGTCCACCATACCTACCTACTACATGGTATTTCCCGCCATTCCAAAGTAAATTGCTTGAGTGGTACCTTTAAAATTCCATCATTCACCTTTGCAATATATAGCTCATGGGACAAATAGCTTAAAAACTATTGTGGTATTGAATATGTAATTATGCACTTTATCTCTTATTAAGTTGCTTGTTGTGCGATAACCATGTTCACTGGGGACGCCATCAACTACTCTTTGTTGAATTTCATGTGAGTTGCTATGCATGTTCGTCTTGTCTGAAGTAAGAGAGATCTACCACCTTATGGTTAAGCATGCATATTGTTAGAGAAGAACATTGGGCCGCTAACTAAAGCCATGATCCATGGTGGAAGTTTCAGTTTTGGACATATATCCTCAATCTCATATGAGAAAATTATTAATTGTTGTTACATGCTTATGCATAAAAGAGGAGTCCATTATCTGTTGTCTATGTTGTCCCGGTATGGATGTCTAAGTTGAGAATAATCAATAGCGAGAAATCCAATGCGAGCTTTCTCCTTAGACCTTTGTACAGGCGGCATAGAGGTACCCCTTTGTGACACTTGGTTAAAACATGTGCATTGCGATGATCCGGTAGTCCAAGCTAATTAGGACAAGTTGCGGGCACTATTAGTACACTATGCATGAGGCTTGCAACTTATAAGATATAATTTACATGATACATATGCTTTATTACTACCGTTGACAAAATTGTTTCATGTTTTCAAAATCAAAGCTCTAGCACAAATATAGCAATCGATGCTTTTCCTCTATGGAGGACCATTCTTTTACTTTCAATATTGAGTCAGTTCACCTATTTCTCTCCACCTCAAGAAGCAAACACTTGTGTGAACTGTGCATTGATTCCTACATATTTGCTTATTGCACTTATTATATTACTCTATGTTGACAATATTCATGAGATATACATGTTACAAGTTGAAAGCAACCGCTGAAACTTAATCTTCCTTTGTGTTGCTTCAATGCTTTTACTTTGAATTATTGCTTTATGAGTTAACTCTTATGCAAGACTTATTGATGCTTGTCTTGAAGTGCTATTCATGAAAAGTCTTTGTTATATGATTCACTTGTTTACTCATGTCATATACATTGTTTTGATCGCTGCATTCACTACATATGCTTTACAAATAGTATGATCAAGGTTATGATGGCATGTCACTCCAGAAATTATCTGTGTTATCGTTTTACCTGCTCGGGACGAGCAGAACTAAGCTTGGGGATGCTGATACGTCTCCGACGTATCGATAATTTCTTATGTTCCATGCCACATTATTGATGTTATCTACAATGTTTTATGCACACTTTATGTCATATTCGTGCATTTTCTGGAACTAACCTATTAACAAGATGCCGAAGTGCCAGTTGCTGTTTTCTGTTGTTTTTGGTTTCAGAAATCCTAGTAACGAAATATTCTCGGAATTGGACGAAATCAACGCCCAGGGTCCTATTTTGCCACGAAGCTTCCAGAAGTCCGAAGAGGAGACGAAGAGGGGCCACGAGGGGGCCACACCCTAAGGCGGCGCGGCCCCCCCTTGGCCGCGCGGCCCTGTGGTGTGGGGCCCTCGTGCCGCCTCCTGACCTGCCCTTCCGCCTACTTAAAGCCTCCGTCGCGAAACCCCCTGTACCGAGAGCCACGATACGGAAAACCTTCCAGAGACGCCACCGCCGCCGATCCCATCTCGGGGGATCCAGGAGATCGCCTCCGGCACCCTGCCGGAGAGGGGAATCATCTCCCGGAGGACTCTACGCTGCCATGGTCGCCTCCGGAGTGATGTGTGAGTAGTCTACCCCTGGACTATGGGTCCATAGCAGTAGCTAGATGGTTGTCTTCTCCCCATTGTGCTTCATTGTCGGATCTTGTGAGCTGCCTAACATGATCAAGATCATCTATCTGTAATTCTATATGTTGCGTTTGTTGGGATCCGATGAATAGAGAATACTTGTTATGTTGATTATCAAAGTTATATCTATGTGTTGTTTATGATCTTGCATGCTCTCCGTTACTAGTAGATGCTCTGGCCAAGTAGATGCTTGTAACTCCAAGAGGGAGTATTTATGCTCGATAGTGGGTTCATGCCTGCATTGATACCTGGGACAGTGACAGAAAGTTCTAAGGTTGTGTTGTGCTGTTGCCACTAGGGATAAAACATTGATGTTATGTCTAAGGATGTAGTTGTTGATTACATTACGCACCATACTTAATGCAATTGTCTGTTGCTTTGCAACTTAATACTGGAGGGGGTTCGGATGATAACCTGAAGGTGGACTTTTTAGGCATAGATGCAGTTGGATGGCGGTCTATGTACTTTGTCGTAATGCCCAATTAAATCTCACTATACTCATCATAATATGTATGTGCATAGTCATGCCCTCTTTATTTGTCAATTGCCCAACTGTAATTTGTTCACCCAACATGCTATTTATCTTATGGGAGAGACACCTCTAGTGAACTGTGGACCCCGGTCCAATTCTCTATACTGAAATACAATCTACTGCAATACTTGTTCTACTGTTTTCTGCAAACAATCATCTTCCACACAATACGGTTAATCCTTTGTTACAGCAAGCCGGTGAGATTGACAACCTCACTGTTTCGTTGGGGCAAAGTACTTTGGTTGTGTTGTGCAGGTTTCACGTTGGCGCCGGAATCTCTGGTGTTGCGCCGCACTACATCCCGCCGCCATCAACCTTCAACGTGCTTCTTGACTCCTACTGGTTCGATTAAACCTTGGTTTCTTACTGAGGGAAACTTGCCGCTGTGCGCATCACACCTTCCTCTTGGGGTTCCCAACGGACGTGTCAACCACACGCATCAGTAATCAAAGTACCTTTCCGGTATAAGTGATTTACATGATCTCATGGTCATAAGGACTAGGTAACTATGTATCGAAAGCTTATAGCAAATAACTTAATGACGTGATCTTATGCTACGCTTAAATGGGTGTGTTCATTACATCATTCAAACAATGACATAACCTTGTTATTAATAACATCCAATGTTCATGATTATGAAACTAATCATCCATTAATCAACAAGCTAGTTAAGAGGCATACTAGGGACTCTTTGTTGTTTACATATCACACATGTACTAATGTTTTGGTTAATACAATTATAGCATGACATATAAACATTTATCATAAACATAAAGATATATAATAATAACCACTTTATTATTGCCTCTAGGGCATATCTCCTTCAGTCTCCCACTTGCACTAGAGTCAATAATCTAGATTACATTGTAATATACCTAACACCCATGGCATTCTGGTGTTGGTCATGCTTTGCCCTAGGGAGAGCTTTAGTCAACGGATCTGCTACATTCAGATCAGTGTGTACTTTGCAAATCTTTACTTCTCCATCTTCAATGTACTCGCGAATCGAGTGGTAACGCAGCTTGATATGCTTCAGCCTCTTGTGTGACCTTGGCTCTTGTGCATTGGCGATGGCACCCATGTTATCACAGTAGATGATTAATGGGTCCAATGCACTAGGAACCACACCGAGCTCTACAATGAACCTCTTCATCCATACCGCTTCTGATGAAGCCTCTGAAGCCGCTATGTACTCTGATTCTGTTGAAGACTTCGCCACCGTGCACTGCTTCGAGCTTGCCCGACTATCGCAGCACCATTCAATATAAACACGTACCCAGACTGTGACTTAGAGTCATCAGGATTAGTGTTCCAACTTGCATCGGTGTAACCGTTTACAACGAGCTCTTGGTCACCTCCATAACAAAGAAACATATCCTTAGTTCTTTTCAAGTACTTCAGGATATTCTTGACCGCTGTCCAGTGTTCCATTCCTGGATCACTTTGATATCTGCTAGTCAAACTAACAGCATGTGCTATATCCGGTCTAGTACATAGCATGGCATACATGATAGATCCTACTGCCGAGGCATAGGGGATATTACTCATCCTTTCTCTTTCTTCTGCCGTAGCCGGTCCTTGAGTCTTACTCAAGACCTTGCCTGGTAACATAGGTAAGAATCCTTTCTTACTTTCGTCCATTCTAAACTTCTTTAGAATCTTGTCCAGGTATGTACTCTGTGATAGCCCTATTAGGCGTCTTGATCTATCTCTATAAATCTTGATGCCTAATATATACGATGCTTCACCAAGGTCTTTCATTGAAAAACTATTATTCAAATAACCTTTTACACTGCTTAATAGTTCTATATCATTCCCGATCAATAATATGTCATCTACATATAATATCAAGAATGCTACAGAGCTCCCACTCACTTTCTTGTAAATACAGGCCTCTCCATGACACTGTATAAACCCGAAGTCTTTGATCACCTTATCAAAGCGTTGGTTCCAACTTCTTGATGCTTGCTTCAGTCCATAGATTGAACGCTGAAGTTTGATACTTTGTCAGCATTTTTAGGATCGACAAAACCTTTGGGTTGTACCATATACAACTCTTCCTCAATGTCTCCATTAAGGAACGCCGTTTTGACATCCATCTGCCAAATCTCATAATCAAAAAATGCAGCTATTGCTAACAAAATCCTCACAGATTTTAGCTTCGCTACAGGTGAGAAAGTCTCATCGTAGTCAACTCCTTGAATTTGTCGGAAACCCTTTGCGACAAGTCGAGCTTTATAGACAGTAATATTACCATCAGCATCTGTTTTTCTCTTGAAGATCCATTTATTTTCGACAGCCTTTCGGCTATCAGGTAAGTCTACTAAAGTCCATACTTTGTTATCATACATGGATCCCATTTCAGATTTCATGGCTTCTTGCCATTTGTTGGAATCTGGGCTCATCATCGCTTCTTCATACGTCGCAGGGTCCTCATCATTGTTATCCACAATCATGACATTTAGACAAGGATCATACCAATCAGGAGTGGCACGTTCCCTTGTCGATCTGCGAGCTTCAGTAGTTTCCTCGTTCGAAGTTTCATGATCATTATCATTAGCTTCCTCTGTTGCCGGTGTAGGCGGTACAGGTATAACCTCTGGTACTGCGCTACTCTGATCAACGAGTATAGATTCATCAATCTTATCGAGTTCTACTTTTCTTCCAGTCACTTCTTTAGTGAGAAATTCTTTCTCAAGAAAGGTTCCGTTCTTAGCAACAAAGATTTTGCCTTCGGATTTGTGATAGAAAGTTTACCCTATAGTTTCCTTAGGGTATCCTATGAAGACGCATTTCTCCGCTTTGGGTTCTAGCTTGTCCGGTTGTAACTTCTTTACATAGGCTTCGCAACCCCAAACTTTCAGGAACGACAGCTTAGGTTTCTTATTAAACCATAATTCATACGGTGTCGTTTCTACGGATTTTGATGGTGCTCTATTTAAAGTGAATGCGGCTGTCTCTAATGCATAACTCCAAAATGATAACGGCAAATCAGTAAGAAACATCATAGAACGAACCATATCTAAGAGAGTTCGATTACAACGTTCGGACACACCGTTTCGTTGTGGTGTTCCCGGCGGTGTCAATTGTGAAAGTATTCTGCATTTCTTTAAATGCATGCCAAACTCATAACTCAGGTATTCACCTCCACGATCAGATCGTAGAAATTTAATCTTCTTGTTACGTTGATTTTCTACTTCACTTTGGAATTCCTTAAACTTCTCGAAAGTTTCGGATTTATGTTTCATGAAATAGATATACCCATATCTACTCAGATCATCTGTGAAGGTTAGAACATAACGATAACCACCGCGCGATGCTACGCTCATTGGTCCGCACACATCGATATGTATGATTTCCAATAAGTCAGTAGCTCGCTCCATCATACCAGAAAATGGAGTCTTAGTCATTTTTCCCATTAGACATGCTTCGCTTCTATCTAGTGACTCAAAATCAAGTGATTCAAGTAAACCATCAGTATGGAGTTTCTTCATGTATTTCACTCCAATATGACCAAGACGACAGTGCCACATATAAGTAGAATTATTATTCAATTTAATTCGCTTAGCATCAATGTTATGTATATGCGTATCACTACTATCGAGATCTAACAGAAATAAGCCATTCTTTTCTGGTGCTCGACCATAAAAGATATTATTCATAAAAATAGAACAACCATTATTCTCAGACTTGAATGAATAACCGTCTTACATTAAACAAGATCCAGATATAATGTTCATTCTCAACGCAGGTACAAAATAACAATTATTTAGGCTTAAAAGTAATCCCGAAGGTAGATGTAGAGGAAGTGTGTCGACAGCGATCACATCGACTTTGGATCCGTTTCCAACGCGCATCGTCACTTCATCTTTCAGTAGTCTTCGTTTATTCTTTAGTTCCTGTTTCGAGTTACAAATATGAGCAACCGAACCAGTATCAAATACCCAGGTACTAGAACGAGAACCAGTGAGATAAACATCTATAACATGTATATTAGATATACCTTCTTTCTTCTTCTTGACAAGGCCGCTCTTCAGATCAACCAGATACTTGGAGCAATTACGCTTCCAGTGTCCCTACTCCTTGCAGTAATAGCACTCAGCATCAGGCTTAGGGCCGTTCTTAGGTTTCATAGGAGGCGTGGCAGCTTTCTTGCCACCCTTCTTGAATTTTCCCTTAGACTTGCCCTGTTTCTTGAAACTGGTGGTCTTGTTGACCATCAACACTTGGTGCTCTTTCTTGATCTCAATCTCAGCAGCTTTTAGCATGCCAAAGAGTTCAGGTAACTCCTTGTTCATGTTCTGCATATTGTAGTTCATCACAAAGTTCTTGTAACTTGGTGGCAGTGATTGAAGGACATGATTAATCCCCAGTCTGTTAGGAATCACTATTCCCAAGTCACTGAGTTTCTTCGCATGCCCGGTCATGGCGAGCATGTGCTCACTAACAGAGCTGCCTTCTTCCATCATACAGCTGAAGAAATGTTTCGATGCTTCATAGCATTCCATGGTCGCATGAGTCTCAAAAATAGCTTTCAGCTCTTTCATCAACTCATGAGGATCGTGGTGCTCAAAACGTTTTTGAAGATCGGATTCCATACTGCACAGGATGGCACACTGAACTTGAGAGTACCGAGTTTTCCGAGTCTCGTAAACAGCTTTTACTTCATCGGTTTTAGTTTCTGCAGGAGGGTCACCTAGCGGTGCATCAAGCACATATTGCAGATTTCTGCCAGAGAGGAAGATCCTCACATGACGGAACCAGTCGGTGAAGTTGCTACCGTTGCTCTTAAGTTTTTCTTTCTCTAGGAACTGGTTAAAATTGATTGGGGACGCCATCTCTACAACATATATTTGCAAAAGTTTAGACTAAGTTTATGACAAATTGAGTTCAAATTTTAATTCAACATAACTAAAAATCTAGGTGAACTCCCACTCGAAACAATATCCCTCGCATTGTCTTAGTGATCACACGAACCAAATCCACCGCACCTAAGTCCGATCATCACGAGACAAGGTGTGCTTTCAATGGCGAACACTCAAAGTGTTCATCATATCAACCATATGATTCATGCTCTACATTTCGGTATCACGTGTTCCGAGACCATGTCTGTACATGCTAGGCTTGTCAAGGCCACCTTAGTATCCGCATGTGCAAAACTGTCTTGCACCCGTTGTATGCACTTGTTGATTCTATCACACCCGATCATCACGAGATGCTTCGAAACGACAAGTCTTGGCAACGGTGCTACTAAGGATGAACACTTTATTATCTTGAGATTTTAGTGAGGGATCATCTTATAATGCTACCGTCGCGATCTAAGCAAAATAAGATGCATAAAAGGATTAACATCACATGCAGTTCATATGTGATATGATATGGCCCTTTTGTCTTTGCGCCTTTGATCTTCATCTCCAAAGCACGGACATGATCTCCATCATCTTCGGGCATGATCTCCATCATCGTCGGCGTAGCGTCAAGGTCAATGGCGCCGTCTACATGATTGTCCTCCATGTAGCAACTATTACAACTACTTTGAAATACTACTCAACATGAAATTTAAAGACAACCATAAGGCTCCTGCCGGTTGCCACAATACAATAATGATCATCTCATACATATTCATCATCACATTATGGCCATATCACATCACCAAACCCTGCAAAAACAAGTTAGACGTCTCTAATTTGGTTTGCATATTTTACGTGGTTTAGGGTTTTCGAGAGAGATCTAATCTACCTACGAACATGAACCACAACGTTGATACTAGTGTTTTCAATAGAAGAGTAAATTGAATCTTCACTATAGTAGGAGAGACAGACACCCGCAAAGCCTCTTATGCAATACTAGTTGCATGTCGAACGAGGAACAAGTCTCATGAACGCGGTCATGTAAAGTTAGTCCGAGCCGCTTCATCCCACTATGCCACAAAGATGCAAAGTACTCAAACTAAAGATAACAAGAGCATCAACGCCCACAAAACCATTGTGTTCTACTCGTGCAACCATCTATGCATAGACACTGCTCTGATACCACTGTAGGATAACATTGCATAGAAAACAAAAAATTTCCTACCGCGAACACGCAATCCAAGCCAAGATGCAATCTAGAAGACGGTAGCAACGAGGGGATTGTCGAGTCTCACCCTTGAAGAGATTCCAAAGCCTACAAGATGAGGCTCTTGTTGCTGCGGTAGACGTTCACTTGCCGCTTGCAAAAGCGCGTAGAAGATCTTGATCACGGCGCCACGAACGGGCAGCACCTCCGTACTCGGTCACACGTTCGGTTGTTGATGAAGACGACGTCCACCTCCTGTTCCAGCGGGCAGCGGAAGTAGTAGCTCCTCTTGAATCCGACAGCACGACGGCGTGGTGTCGGTGGCGGTGGAGAACTCCGGCGGAGCTTCGCTAAGCGTGCGGGAGCTATGGAGGAGAGAGGGGGCGGCTAGGGTTTGGGAGGGGGTGGCCGGCCACTATAGGGGTGCGGCCAGGCTGTGGTCTTGGGGTGGCCGGCCCCCTCCCCTTGGCCCCTCATTATATAGGTGGAAGCCCCAAGTGTTGGACTACAAGTCTCCGAATAAGACCCGAACCCAAAACCTTCCATGTGATAGGGAAACCTACCCAAGGTGGGAATCCCACTTGGGGTGGTATTCCCCCCTTCCATGTGGGGGGGTGGCCGGCCCCCATAGGGGAGTCCACTTGGGACTCCTCCCCCTCTACGGTTGGCCGGCCATGGAGGTGGAGTCCCTCAGGGACTCCGCCTTCCTTGGTGGTTTCTTCCGGACTTTTCTAGAACCTTCTAGAACCTTCCATAGAACCTTCTGGATCATTTTAAATCACATAAAATGACTTCCTATATATGAATCTTATTCTTCGGACCATTCCGGGACTCCTCGTGATGTCCGGGATCTCATCCGGGACTCCGAACAAATATTCGAACTCCATTCCATATTCAAGTTCTACCATTTCAACATCCAACTTTAAGTGTGTCACCCTACGGTTCGTGAACTATGCGGACATGGTCGAGTACTCTCTCCGACCAATAACCAATAGCGGGATCTGGAGATCCATAATGGCTCCCACATATTCAACGATGACTTTAGTGATCGAATGAACCATTCACATACGATACCAATTCCCTTTGTCACGCGATATTTTACTTGTCTGAGGTTTGATCATCGGTATCACTCTATACCTTGTTCAACCTCGTCTCCTGACAAGTACTCTTTACTCGTACTGTGGTATGTGGTCTCTTTTGAACTTATTCATATGCTTGCAAGACATTAGACGACATTCCACCGAGAGGGCCCAGAGTATATCTATCCGTCATCGGGATGGACAAATCCCACTGTTGATCCATATGCCTCAACTCATACTTTCCGGATACTTAATCCCACCTTTATAACCACCCATTTACGCAGTGGCGTTTGGTGTAATCAAAGTACCTTTCCGGTATAAGTGATTTACATGATCTCATGGTCATAAGGACTAGGTAACTATGTATCGAAAGCTTATAGCAAATAACTTAATGACGTGATCTTATGCTACGCTTAAATGGGTGTGTCCATTACATCATTCAAACAATGACATAACCTTGTTATTAATAACATCCAATGTTCATGATTATGAAACTAATCATCCATTAATCAACAAGCTAGTTAAGAGGCATACTAGGGACTCTTTGTTGTTTACATATCACACATGTACTAATGTTTCGGTTAATACAATTATAGCATGACATATAAACATTTATCATAAACATAAAGATATGTAATAATAACCACTTTATTATTGCCTCTAGGGCATATCTCCTTCAAATATTATGACACATCTCCTAGTTCACCTGGTCGAAGAGATTGGCGTTCTCGGTCCTGTATTTCTACACAACATGTTCCCCTTTGAGAGATTCATGGGAGTTTTAAAGAAGTACGTTCATAACCGTGCTAGGCCAGAAGGAAGCATCTCCAAGGGCTATGGAATAGAGGAGGTCATTGAGTTTTGTGTTGACTTTATTCCTGACCTTAAGCCGATCGGTGTTCCTGAATCGCGCTATGAGGGGAGACTGCGTGGAAAAGGCACGCTAGGAAAGAAAGCAACAACGTGTATGGATGGACATTCTTTCACTCAAGCACACTACACAGTTCTACATAATTCCATATTGGTGGCTCTGTACAAAGAGGAACACAAGGATATCTTACGCTCTAAATACCCGGAGCAATGTGAAGATTGGATTGATGGAGAACACATGAAGACTTTTGGCGGTTGGTTGCAAACACGTCTCATGAATGTCACCGATGACGAGCAGCTGTACTTGTTGGCCAAGCAACCATCTTGTACTATATCGACTTTTCAAGGGTACGAGATTAATGGGAACACCTTTTACACTTTCGCCCAAGACAAAAAGAGCACCAACCAAAACAGTGGTGTCCGCTTTGATGCAGAAGATGGCAATGGGAACAAGGTCACATATTATGGGTACATAGAGGAGATATGGGAACTTGGCTATGGACCTAATTTCAAGGTCCCTTTGTTCCGGTGCAAATGGTTCAACCTGAAAGACGGGGTAGACCCGCAGTACGGAATGACTATAGTGGATTTCAAGAATCTAGGGTACGACACCGAACCATTCGTCCTAGCCAGTGAAGTGGCTCAGGTTTTTTATGTGAAGGATTGATATGTCTCCGACGTGTCGATAATTTCTTATGTTCCATGCCACATTATTGATGATATCTACATGTTTTATGCATACTTTATGTCATATTTATGCATTTTCCGGAACTAACCTATTGACGAGATGCCGAAGTGCCAGTTCCTGTTTTCTGCTGTTTTTGATTTCAGAAATCCTAGTAAGGAAATATTCTCGGAATTGGACGAAATCAACGCCCAGAGTCTTAGGATTGCATGAAGCTTCCAGAACACCCGAGAGCCGCCAGAGAGGGGCCACAGGGGGCCCACACATGGTGGCGGCGCGGCCCAGGGGGGGCGCGCCGCCCTAGTGTCTGGTGGCCCCAGACCCCTTCTGATGTCGGCTCTTCGCCTATAAGAAGCCCCTGACCTAAGTCTTCGATACGGAAAAGCCACGGTACGAGAAACCTTCCAGAGCCGCCGCCATCGCGAAGCCAAGATCTGGGGGACAGGAGTCTCTGTTCCGGCACGCCGCCGGGACGGGGAAGTGCCCCCGGAAGGCTTCTCCATCTCCACCGCCATCTTCATCACCGCTGCTGTCTCCCATGAGGAGGGAGTAGTTCTCCATCGAGGCTAAGGGCTGTACCGGTAGCTATGTGGTTCATCTCTCTTCCTATGTACTTCAATACAATAATCTCATGAGCTGCCTTACATGATTGAGATTCTTATGATGATGCTTGTAATCTAGATGTCGTTATGCTAGTCAAGTGAATTTTACTTATGTGATCTCCGGAGACTCCTTGTCCCACGTGTGTAAAGGTGACAGTGTGTGCACCGTGTGGGTCTCTTAGGCTATATTTCACAGAATACTTATTCACTGTTATGGATAGCATAGTGAAGTGCTTATTTATATCTCTTTATGACTGCAATGTGTTTTGTATCACTATTTATCTATGTGCTACTCTAGTAATGTTATTAAAGTAGTCTACTCCTCCTGCACGGTGTAATGGTGACAGTGTGTGCATCGTGTAGTACTTGGCGTAGGTTATGATTGTAATCTCTTGTAGATTCTGAAGTTAATTATTGCTATGATAGTATTGATGTGATCTATGCCTCCTTCATAGTGTGATGGTGACAGTGTGCATGCTATGTTAGTACTTGGTGTAGTTGTGTTGATCTATCATGCACTCTAAGGTTATTTAAACATGAATATCGAATATTGTGGAGCTTGTTAACTCCGGCATTGAGGGTTCGTGTAATCCTACGCAATTAGTGGTGTTCATCATCCAACAACAGAGTGTAGAGTATATCATTTATCTGTTCTGTTATGTGATCAATGTTGAGAGTGTCCACTAGTGAAAGTATAATCCCTAGGCCTTGTTTCCAAATACTGCTATCGCTGCTTGTTTACTGTTCTACTGCATCTGTACTGCCTGTAATATCACCACCATCAACCACACGCCAGTTGTAGCATCAAGCTATTTTCTGGTGCCGTTACTACTGCTCATATATATTCATACCACCTGTATTTCACTATCTCTTCGCCGAACTAGTGCACCTATACATCTGACAAGTGTATTAGGTGTGTTGGGGACACAAGAGACTTCTTGCTTTGTGGTTGCAGGGTTGCATGAGAGGGATATCTTTGACCTCTTCCTCCCTGAGTTCGATAAACCTTGGGTGATCCACTTAAGGGAAACTTGCTGCTGTTCTATAAACCTCTGCTCTTGGAGGCCCAACACTGTCTACAAGAATAGAAGCACCCATAGACATCAAGCACTTTTCTGGCGCCGTTGCCGGGGAACGAAGGAAAGCTCCACCATTTCCTCCCTCGTCAACCACGCGCCAGTCCTGGGCAGCAAGCACTTTTCTGGCGCCGTTGCCAGGGACGAAAGGTAAAAGGTACTCACACTCCGGATCTCGGCTACTGAGCTATTTTCCGCCGTTGTAAGTACTCGAAGCTATTTCCTTTAGATCCTGCAATTGCATCTTTTTGTTTCTTGTTTACAATAGTTAGGCATAATGGAAAACAACAAAAATATGAGAGATCTTTATGAACTTTATCTTGAATTAGGACATGATGTGTTTGAAGAGAGAATAAAAAAACCCATGGAACTTTATATGCATGCTAATGGGAATGTTATTAATATGAATGCTTTGAACACTATTGTTGCTAATGCTATGGAAAATTCTAAGCTTGGGGAAGCTGGTTTTGATGAGCATGATATTTTTAGTCCCCCAAGCATTGAGGAGAAAATTTACTTTGATGATACTTTACCTCCTATTTATGATGATTATAATGATAGTGGTCTTTTGGTGCCGCCTGTTATGGAGGATAAATTTGATTATGATTACAATATGCCTCCTATATTTGATGATGAGAATAATAATGATAGCTACTTCGTTGAATTTGCTCCCACTATTACTAATAAAATTGACTATGCTTATGTTGGGAGTAGTAATTATTTTATGCATGAGACTCATGATAATAATGCTTTATGTGATAGTTATATTGTTGAGTTTGTTCATGATACTACTGGATATTATTATGAGAGAGGAAAATATGGTTGTAGAAATTTTCATGTTACTAAAACACCTCTCTATGTGCTGAAATTTTTGAAGCTACACTTGTTCTATCTTCCTATGCTTGTTACTTTGCTCTTCATGAACTTGTTTATTTACAAGATTCCTTTTCATAGGAAGCATGTTAGACTTAAATGTGTTTTGAATTTGCTTTTTGATGCTCTCTTTTGCTTCAACTCTTATTTCTTGGAGTGCATCATTAAAACTGCTGAGCCCATCTTAATGGCTATAAAGAAAGAACTTCTTGGGAGATAACCCATGTGGTTATTTTGCTACAGAACTTTGTTTTATATTTGAGTCTTGGAAGTTGTTACTACTGTAGCAACCTCTCCTTATCTTTATTTTATTGCATTGTTGTGCCAAGTAAAGTCTTTGATAGTAAGGTTCATACTAGATTTGGATTACTGCGCAGAAACAGATTTCTTGCTGTACCGAATCTGGGCCTAATTCTCTGTAAGTAACTCAGAAAATTATGCCAATTTACGTGAGTGATCCTCAGATATGTACGCAACTTTCATTCAATTTGACCATTTTCATTTGAGCAAGTCTGGTGCCTCTTAGAAATTCGTCTTTACGGACTGTTCTGTTTTGACAGATTCTGCCTTTTATTTCGCATTGCCTGTTTTGCTATGCTTGATGGATTTTTCTATTCCATTAACTTTCATTAGCTTTGTGCAATGTCCAGAAGTGTTAAGAATGATTATGTCACCTCTGAACATGTGAATTTTGATTGTGCACTAACCCTCTAATGAGTTGTTTTGAGTTTGGTGTGGAGGAAGTTTTCAAGGATCAAGAGAGGGAGATGATACAATATGATCAATGAGAGTGAAAGCTCTAAGCTTGGGGATGCCCCGGTGGTTCACCCCTGCATATTTCAAGAAGACTCAAGCGTCTAAGCTTGGGGATGCCCAAGGCATCCCCTTCTTCATCGACAACATTATCAGGTTCCTCTAGTGAAACTATATTTTTATTCCATCACATCTTATGTACTTTGCTTGGAGCGTCTGTTTGTTTTTATTTTTGTTTTTGTTTGAATAAATGCTTGTGTGGGAGAGAGACACGCTCCGCTGGTTCATATGAACACATGTGTTCTTAGCTTTTAATTTTCATGGCGAAGGTTGAAACTGCTTCGTTAAATTGTTATATGGTTGGAAACGGGAAATGCTACATGTAGTAATTGGTATGATGTCTTGAATAACTTGATACTTGGCAATTTTTGTGCTCATGTTTAAGCTCTTGCATCATATACTTTGCACCAATTAGTGAAGAAATACATAGAGCCTGCTAAAATTTGGTTTGCATAATTGGTCTCTCTAAGGTCTAGATAATTTCTAGTAAAAGTTTGAACAACAAGGAAGACGGTGTAGAGTCTTATAATGTTTACAATATGTCTTTTATGTGAGTTTTGTTGCACCGCTTCATACTTGTGTTTGTTTCAAATAACCTTGCTAGCCTAAGCCTTGTATCGAGAGGGAATACTTCTCATGCATCCAAATCCTTGAGCCAACCACTATGCCATTTGTGTCCACCATACCTACCTACTACATGGTATTTCTCCGCCATTCCAAAGTAAATTGCTTGAGTGCTACCTTTAAATAATTCAAAATTTATCACCTCTGATTTGTGTCAATGTTTTATAGCTCATGAGGAAGTATGTGGTGTTTATCTTTCAATCTTGTTGGGCAACTTTCACCAATGGACTAGTGGCTTCATCCGCTTATCCAATAATTTTGCAAAAAGAGCTGGCAATGGGATTCCCAGTCCCAAATTAATTAACCTAAATAGACACTCCTCCATGGTATGTGATTGTTGGACGGCACCCGAAGGATTCGGTTAGCCATGGCTTGAGAAAGCAAAGGTGGGGAGGAGTGTCATCATAATAAAACTAAAATAAAAAGGCACTCCTTCATGGTATGAGATTGTTGGCAGGCACCCAAGGATTCGGTTAGCCATGGTTTGTGAAAGAAAGGTTGGAAGGAGTGCCACACAAAAATAAAATAAAATGGGAGCCGCTCTTTGAAGGTTTGTCTGGCAAGGGGGTTAGAGTGCCCACTACCATTCGTTGACAACAACAAACACCTCTCAAAATTTACTTTTATGCTCTCTTTATGTTTTCAAAACCAAAGCTCTAGCACAAATATAGCAATCAATGCTTCCCTCTGCGAAGGGCCATTGTTCTACTTTTTATGTTGAGTCAGTTCGCCTATTTCTCTCCACCTCCAGAAGCAAACACTTGTGTGAACTGTGCATTGATTCCTACATACTTGCATATTGCACTTGTTATATTACTTTACATTGACACTATCCATGAGATATACATGTTATAAGTTGAAAGCAACCGCTGAAACTTAATCTTCCTTTGTGTTGCTTCAATACCTTTACTTTGATTTATTGCTTTATGAGTTAACTCTTATGCAAGACTTATTGATGCTTGTCTTGAAAGTACTATTCATGAAAAGTCTTTGCTATATGATTCATTTGTTTACTCATGTCATTTACCATTGTTTTGGATCGCTGCATTCATTACATGTGCTTACAATAGTATGATCAAGATTATGATGGCATGTCACTCCAGAAATTATCTTTGTTATCGTTTACCTGCTCGGGACGAGCAGAAACTAAGCTTGGGGATCCTGATACGTCTCCGACATATCGATAATTTCTTATGTTCCATGCCACATTATTGATGATATCTACATGTTTTATGCATACTTTATGTCATATTTATGCATTTTCCGGAACTAACCTATTGACGAGATGCCGAAGTGCCGCTTCTGTCATTGTTTTTGGTTTCAGAAATCCTAGTAAGGAAATATTCTCGGAATTGGACGAAATCAACGCCCAGAGTCTTAGGATTGCATGAAGCTTCCAGAACACCCGAGAGCCGCCAGAGAGGGGCCACAGGGGGCCCACACATGGTGGCGGCGCGGCCCAGGGGGGCGCGCCGCCCTAGTGTCTGGTGGCCCTGCACCCCTCTCCGACGCCGCCTCTTCGCCTATAAGAAGCCCCTGACCTAAGTCTTCGATACGGAAAAGCCACGGTACGAGAAACCTTCCAGAGCCGCCGCCATCGCGAAGCCAAGATCTGGGGGACAGGAGTCTCTGTTCCGGCACGCCGCCGGGACGGGGAAGTGCCCCCGGAAGGCTTCTCCATCTCCACCGCCATCTTCATCACCGCTGCTGTCTCCCATGAGGAGGGAGTAGTTCTCCATCGAGGCTAAGGGCTGTACTGGTAGCTATGTGGTTCATCTCTCTTCCTGTGTACTTCAATACAATAATCTCATGAGCTGCCTTACATGATTGAGATTCATATGATGATGATTGTAATCTAGATGTCGTTATGCTAGTCAAGTGAATTTTACTTATGTGATCTCCGGAGACTCCTTGTCCCACGTGTGTAAAGGTGACAGTGTGTGCACCGTGTGGGTCTCTTAGGCTATATTTCACAGAATACTTATTCACTGTTATGGATAGCATAGTGAAGTGCTTATTTATATCTCTTTATGATTGCAATGTGTTTTGTATCACTATTTATCTATGTGCTACTCTAGTGATGTTATTAAAGTAGTCTATTCCTCTTGCACGGTGTAATGGTGACAGTGTGTGCATCGTGTAGTACTTGGCGTAGGTTATGATTGTAATCTCTTGTAGATTATGAAGTTAATTATTGCTATGATAGTATTGATGTGATCTATGCCTCCTTCATAGTGTGATGGTGATAGTGTGCATGCTATGTTAGTACTTGGTGTAGTTGTGTTGATCTATCATGCACTCTAAGGTTATTTAAACATAAATATCGAATATTGTGGAGCTTGTTAACTCCGGCATTGAGGGTTCGTGTAATCCTACGCAATTAGTGGTGTTCATCATCCAACAAGAGAGTGTAGAGTATAGCATTTATCTGTTCTGTTATGTGATCAATGTTGAGAGTGTCCACTAGTGAAAGTATAATCCCTAGGACTTGTTTCCAAATACTGTTATCGCTGCTTGTTTACTGTTCTACTGCATCTGTACTGCCTGTAATATCACCACCATCAACCACACGCCAGTTGTAGCATCAAGCTATTTTCTGGTGCCGTTACTACTGCTCATATATATTCATACCACCTGTATTTCACTATCTCTTCGCCGAACTAGTGCACCTATACATCTGACAAGTGTATTAGGTGTGTTGGGGACACAAGAGACTTCTTGCTTTGTGGTTGCAGGGTTGCATGAGAGGGATATCTTTGACCTCTTCCTCCCTAAGTTCGATAAACCTTGGGTGATCCACTTAAGGGAAACTTGCTGCTGTTCTACAAACCTCTGCTCTTGGAGGCCCAACACTGTCTACAAGAATAGAAGCACCCGTAGACATCAAGGATATGTCTAGCAAACCGAAAAAAAGAAAAGAAAGGCAAGCGGACACATCATACGATGAGCCAAAGTGGCACATAGTTCTTTCAGGAAAAAGAAACATCGTGGGAGTAGAGGACAAGACAGACATGTCAGAAGATTATAATAAGTTTGACGATATTCCACCCTTCTAGGTAAAAATTGACCCAAGCATCATCTTAAACAATGAAGATTGTCCATGGTTGTGTCGCAGTAAGAAGAAAGGGAAACAGACGAAGAAAACTCAGAAGACTAGCTAGCTACATATAGGGATCATAACTTGTGTATCTCAATATGGAAATCACTTTTGTGTAATGATGTTACTGTATGTAAGATATTAACAATGGAGATGGTTGGCTTGTTTTACTAGTTAAGTAGCTTTCACGGGCTTGCAGGGAAATTTTTCCAAGGCGGAACTTCCGAATATGCCATATATAGGGCATGTGCACCAAGGGCATATTCGACAAGTTCCGCCACGGGAGATTTCCCAACCCTTTCCCCAACATTGTTAGAGGAGATGGAGTCTTTCACGGGCTTGCAGGGAAATTTTTCCGAGGCGGAACTTCCGAAGATGCCATAGGGCGTGTGCACCAAGGGCATCTTCGACAAGTTCCACCACGGGAGATTTCCAAACCCTTTCCCCAACATTGTTAGAGGAGATGGAGTCTTTCACGGGCTTGCAGGGAAATTTTTCCGAGGCGGAACTTCCGAAGATGCCATAGGGCGTGTGCACCAAGGGCATCTTCGACAAGTTCCGCCACGGGAGATTTCCCAACCCTTTCCTCCATCCATGGTGATGAAACTCTCCATCCATGTTGGCTTGTTGAGATGCTTCCCATGGCGTATCGATGCTCCTTTTATAGGCACGGCACCGCTTCTACTTTGTCTTCTTCTTCCTCCGATAGGGCATCGTGCGCTACATACTTTATCTCATCGAGCAGGGCGTCCTTATCCTGCCGACAGCTTTAGTACCGGTTGCACCCACCAACCGGTACTAAAGGTTACCCACGCGTCCTTATCCCACCGACAGGGCGTCGTGCGCTACATACTTTATCTCATCGAACAGGGCGTCCTTATCCTGCCGACAGCTTTAGTACCGGTTGCACCCACCAACCGGTACTAAAGGTTACCCACGCGTCATTATCCCACCGACAATTTTGTTACATGACAGAAAAACACCTTTAGTACCGGTTGCACCCACCAACCGGTACTAAAGGTTTGCCTCTGTCTTCCCGCCTATTTTCTTCCCGCGCTTTCCACCGGTTCCCGCCTCTGTCTTCCCGCCATTTTTTCACTATATATATGTAGGCTTGGCCACCATTTACATATCACATCTAGACTCATATCTGCAAACCTCATCATTCTCTCCCATGGCTTCCATCGTATCTCTAACCCCCCGGGAGGCGGAGGCGCTTTGCGCCTCGAACTACCCCTGCCCGCCGGGCTACCGCGTCCCGACCGGCTGGTTGCTAAGCGTCGGAGGCGTACCGGTCCCTCCAGTCCCTCTAGGTGTGGCGCGCGAGATGGCCATCACGAACCACTACTACTTCGAGCTCACGCCAGAGCAGCGGAGGAATCCCCAGTGGCATCCCGACTACAACCCTACTTGGGAAAGCTTCTTCATCAATCGGCGTGAGAGGGCGCTTGCCAGGCAGGAGGAGGGCGGCCCGCCTCCTTCGAACTTCAACGAGGCCGGCCGTCGGCTGTGGTGGCGCGGCCGGACTCTCCAAGGCGTCATGGCCTACCGTGGCCCCCGCCTGCGCTACCCTCAATCCCAGCCCACGCGTGCTCTCCCGCCGAGGTTCGACTACCGCGACCCCGATGCCAGCGACGATGATGACGGCGACTACGACGACTACAGTGGCGACTACTATAGGGCTAGGCACGAGTATGACTGAATGACTCCAACAGTCAAATATGGCACTGTATCTTAATTTTCAGTTTAGCTATGTACTTTTATTTCGAGTTCAATCGTAATAAAATTTTATTCCCGCCCTTTCTTTCCCGCATTTTTTCTCCCGTGCGGCATCGTGGTGGGAAAGTTTCCCGCGCGGACGGCGTCGTGGCGGGAGTAAAGAATAGAAATATAAAATATATAGAAAAGAAATAGAAAAAGAATTAGAAAATATATAGAAAAGAAATATAAAAGAAATATAAAAAAGGTTATAGAAAAGAAAACAAACGGAAAAAGTAAAAGAAATAGAAAACAAATAGAAAAGAAAAGAAATAGAAAATAAAAAGAAAAGAAAAGAAACACAAAAGAAAAGAAAAAGAAACAGAAAAGAAAGAAGAAACAGAAAAGAAAAAATAAATAGAAAAGAAATAGAAAAGAAATATAAAAAAGGATGCAGAAAAGAAATAGAAAAGAAAACAAACGGAAATAGAAAAAGAAATAGAAAATATATAAAAAAGAAAAGAAATAGAAAAGAAATATAAAAGAAAAGAAACATAAAAGAAAAGAAAAAGAAACAGAAAAGAAAAAAGAAACAAAAAAGAAAAAAGAAATAGAAAAGAAACAGCAAAAGAAAAGAAAACAGTAAAAGACAAAAAGAAAACAAAAAAAAACCCTTTGGTACCGGTTGGTACCACCAAGCGGTACGAAAGGTCTTTCGTACCGGTTGGTGGTACCAACCGGTACCAAAAGGGGTTCCCCCTCTTACACTTAGCCGCGCGGGCCAAAAATCCCCAATTCCCCTCACACCCTTCGTCACGCCGTCGCGCAGCACGCCATCGCGCCGCCGTCGGACGTCCACGCCGTCGCGCACACCACGCCGTCGCCGCCGTCCGTCGTCAGCACCACGTCGTCGCCGTTGCCGTCGTCCGCGCGCAGCACCTGCAGGTACCTCCCCTCCCTCCACCTCTCCTCCCTCCGCCTCGGCGCCGGCAGGTACTTCTCCTCCCTCCGCCTCGTCCCCGGCTCGCTGGTGCGCTGCTCCCTCCTTGTCCTGCCCCTCGCCCGCGGCCGCAGGTCCCCTGCATCGCCAAAAATGGAGTCTCGCTGGTGCGCCGCTCCCTCCGCCTCGGCGCCGGCCAGGTCACGCCCACAGTGTGTTCGACCCAATGCCTGCGGGCGCGGGCGGCGCGTTGTGGAGCGCCTCGTCGCGTTCTGGGCGAGCAGGGACTTGGCGCGTGTGGGTGGCGCACGGCCTGGGATGCGTGTGGGTGGCTGGTGGAGCTCGTGCGCTGAACGTGGGCTGGTGGGAGGATGAGGCGGCGTGGAGCGGCTCGGTGGCTTGACTGGGCGTGCGCGAGGAGCTGCTGCTGGCTCTGGGCGGGCGAGGCTGCTCGTGGAGGCGTTGAGGCGCGGGGATGCAGCAGCGTGAGCGGCCGGCGGGGGAGCATCAGGGTCGGCGCAGGAGCAGCAGGGTCGGCGCGGGAGCAGGAGGGTGGCGTGGGCGTGCTGGTGGCCCTGCGTGCGATCGAGAGCGGAAACAGCGGGAGGGCATGTGGGCTTGGTGGCGCGGTGAGCTGCTGTGCTTGGCCGGGGTAGATCGAGCGCGGGCGCGGTGGGCTTGCTGCGGGCGCTACGCGCGATGCTGTAGCTGGGCAAGTGGTGGAGCACGAGGGTGGCGCTGAGGTGGGCGGCCGGTCGGCGGTAGGGAGTGTTGCGCGCTGCGGTGGCGCTGAAGATTGCGGAGCTGGGTCGAGCGGCGGCGGCGGGTGGGGCCGAGTGGGCGCAGGTGAAGAAGATAGGTAGAGAAGAGGGTGGCGGCGGTAGGGAGGGAAGAGGAAAGGCACTAGTCTTTTGCCAATTGCTCGTTGATGGAGAGCAAAGTGCTAATAATGTGTTGTAGTATCAAGAGAAGAGACACAAAGAAGTAACTAAATCCATCATCCTTTTGTGCTCGAAAATATAGAAACGAATCCATTGAGAGAAGAGCGAGAGGAGGAGGGGGAACACCGTGTCCGTGGCCGTGGCGGTCCGTTAGGGTTTTTTTGCTTTCTTCATTTCAATTGTTATCCATCTAGCAATCTGTTATATGATCATGACATGATGAATGAAATACAATTGCTTTCTTAATTTTGTAGTGACATTGAGGTATGGAGGACGACACCTTCGTCCGAGATGAGGAGGGGGAAGAAGCGGTGCAGAAATTGATCTATGAGAGTGCCCGTGGTCCGGAACCCGATGGAGATAACAACGAGTTCCAAGACTTTCTGAATGATTTCGGCGAGGGACTTGAGTCTGAACAAATTAGAAGAGACAACGAAGTGTCCATCACAAACTCCGGGGAGGTGTATATCTATGTATCAATTAGTCTATGTTCATCCCTAGATGCATTCATTTATTTGTATTGCACTTATTAATGAATAATTTTTTCTTTTAGCCTTCTGGATCATCGAGCAAGTCTGTTAGAACAAAACGAGGCCCGACGCGGGTGCTAAAGGGCGAGGGCAGGTTAGCCCTCATGGCATTCAAGGCTAATGGTGAACCAGAGCATCCCAAAGAGTTTTGCCGCAAATTTACAAGTCAAGCCGGAGTTGTTGTTAGGGACCATGTACCGATCAGCATTCAAGAGTGGCATAAGCCAAAGAACGCGGAGAGTAGTGCTAGTTATGTCAACGACACGATGAAAATTTTTCTTTGGGACACGCTACTGACAAAGTTCAGCCTACCGGAAGACATGACGGAAGGCCAGAAGAATAAAGTCAAGGAATGGACATGGAAGAAGATGGCCATACAATTCCAGACCTGGAAGAAAAATTTATGGGACAAATATAAGAATGAAGATCCAGTATTTGATGATAATCTAGTGAAGATAAAAGATCACTGGCCCGCATTTAAGGAGTATACGCAATCGTCTACTTTTGTGTCCCGATCGAAGAAAAATACCGAAAATGCTTCAAAGAAGAAACTTCCGCATCATTTGGGGTCAGGTGGCTACAAGAGTGCCATTCCGAAGTGGACAGCGTTTGAGAATAAACTGATGAATGCAGGAATCACTCCACAGACATGGGACTGGCCCGAACGGTCTAAGTTCTGGTTGTTCGCTCATGGGGCAGGGTTGGACCCAAAGACAGGGCTGATCGTTGCGAAAGGAAAATGGAAGGAAAAAATTGAGGCAATTGTACCGAAGCTTGTAGATGCAATTGAAAAGGTCAGAAAGGGAGAGTACATTCCCGATCGAGTGAATGACGAGCTGACACTCGCTCTGGGGAACCCTGAACACGTTGGACGGGTACGAGCTCGCCCAGGTCTCACCATGAAGGAAGCGTGGCCGGACAGCGCTGACACTTATAGAAGCCGTTCGCGAAAGAAGAAGAAGGACGCCGACACATTAACGGAATTGTTAAATAGGGTGGAGGCTCTTGAGAAAAATCAGAGGCCACCTGATCAGCCACTGTTTCTACAGGATCCACAAGCCGATGCTGCCCCATCTTAGCGAAGAAGCAGTGTCGGTTCCTCGCATCTTGACGGGTGTGGAGGAAGCTACCCCGTGGATTATGTCACGGAGAAGACAGATTGCGAGCTACATATGTTATTCAGGACCGCGTCCGTTAAGGTGGCGATCGGCTATGTGTACCCAAGTGAAGATGGAGCAATGCACCATCATATGCCCATTCCACCTGGCTGTGTTCGTGTCGGGGTGGATGAAGTTGTTCCGGGTTTGGAAACAGTGGAGCTTGATATTCCTAGAGGTGAAGATGAGAGGACACTGGCCGATGTCAAGCACGGTTTCACCCTATGGCCGAAGAAGTACGTCGTCCTTTTGCAAAGGCCACCGACTCCTACACATGAGCAGCAAATGCCATCGACTCCTCCTGGTGGCAATCCTCGTGAGCAGCCAAGTCCACACCTACCTGAGAGGGACCCCAGCGTGAGTCCACCATCTCGAGATCCTCCGCGTAAGACAGCGTCCGTTAAGCGGAACGGTACGCCGCCCAGGAAGAGATCTAGAAAGGAGAAATCACAGCCACCCATTGAGAAGTTACCTTGGGAAAAAAGTGTCGAGGAAAACAGGCAAGCCGTTGAGGCCGAGGTGAAATTTTTTTTTGCACCGAAAGTGCCAGAGATACCTTTCGAGAAGACACTAGATCTGGTGAAAGTTGTGTGTACCGTTCAGAATCTATATGACCCTGTACCATCGCCGCCATCTGACTATGCGCGTTCTATTGAAAGGTCGTATGACAAGATGATCGAGGCGACAAAACCCGTTCAATCGGGTATCCGGGAGATAAAAGGGATACACCAAGTCTACCAGCTCGGACAACAACCCGTTCAATCGGTCGCCCCTCTCAAGGTGTTTGACGGGAAGCCCGTTCAAAGTTCTCGACAAGACACAACTGATTACGCCTTCGCTGAACGAGCATATCAATTTGTTCAAGGGAAAGATTTGGTCGAGAATCTCAGGAAGGTACCAACATGTATGCGTAACTTGCATTCGTGGTACCTTAATGCCTCAAAGGAAGGGATCGAGACTATCATGGTGCGAGTTAGGGAAGAGCACTACTTCCAGGAATACTGTGTGAACGTTGACTTCGGCGAACTCTTTCAGTTACACAATCTCCGGGCCCTCGACAAATCAATCATCAGTTGCTATTGTCTGTAAGTGATTTATTTATTTAATTTGAGAAGTCTTTAGCTCAGCTCGTTCATTGTCTGCAGATTATAATCTTTTGTGCGCTATATTATGCAGATCGAAGATGCTCGAATGCAAAAGGGACGAAATCACAGACATTGGGTTCATTGATCCGCACACAATGCATGTTAAAACCATAGAAGATCCCCTCTATAACAAGGATACACCGGAGACTTTGCTAAGGTTTTTGAAGCGACAACGTGACAAAAAGCTAATAATTTGGCCTTACAACTTCGAGTGAGTCTTACTGTCTTATAACACATTATATTTTGCTCATCGTATGTCAAAATTTTAACTAATGACTTATATATATATGACACTACATATTTAAACGTGCGTAGGTTTCACTTTATTCTTCTCGTCATCAATATGGAAATTGGAGAAGTTGAAGTCTTTGACTCACTAAGCAAAAAATCGGAACTATACGTGTCTTGTTATTTAATGCTCAGAAGGTAATTTTAATTCTTATCGGTTTGTTTTGTTAATTTCCTGCTATGAACTAATTGATGACTCTTTTATGCATTTTCTTTTGTCGGGCAGCGTATGGGAAACTTTCATCAAGGAAGATAAGTCCCATGAATGGACACCGAAGCTGCGATGGCGTGCGAAAGTAAGTAGTACTACCTAGGTCCACACACCTTTAATTATCATACTTGACTATTGTTTGATTGAATTATATTCTTGTAAAGAAATGCCCGCAACAACCAGAAGGGACTGATCTCTGTGGATTCTTCGTTTGCGAGTGCATCCGCAGAATTGTCAGCGAGAGAACGAATAATGAAAGAAATAAAGAGGTACAAAAACAATATTCACAAATTTGTTTTCTTATCATAAGTTGTGCTGAGTTTCAGTAATAGTTGTTTCATGTATTCATTTGTATCTTATTCTTTCATAGTTGGCAAGAAAGCGGAACAAGCTCTCAATCGATGACCGCTTCATAGCAATAGGCGAGGAATTGGCGGGATTTTTCCTTCGGGACGTCATACCACCATTCGCAGAGTACCACTATGAATGAAAATGTACATGTTACATATATAGTTGACTCGAAGAGTACCACTATGCTACATGTAATAGACATATATAGAGTACGCCTCGGAGAGTACCACTATGCATGAAGATCGATCTTCATGCATAGTGCTACTTAATTTGCGATCTTATGCAATTACATGTGTGTTATATTATATGCACCAACTTGCTATGCATCATCTTGATCTTCATGTACTACCTAAACCCAAACGCGTTCCTGGTGCATCGACGCGATATGAAACAAACCGATATCCCTAAACCCCTCCAAAAACCCTAAAACTTCAATTCTCTGCCGCGGCAGAGATTTGGGCAAGTTCCCTGCCGCGGGTGGGAACCTTTGGTACCGGTTCGTATTACCAACCGGTACCAAAGCTCCTTGGCCCTGAGCTCTCCTGGTGGCCCACGTGGAGGCCCCTTTTATACCGGTTCGTAAGCAACCGGTACGAAAGGGGGGGGGGGCCTTTAGTGCCGGATAATTTATACCGGTTGCTCAACTGGTACGAATGCCCCTCTGGAACCGGTATTGATGAGAGGTTTTCTACTAGTGATAGTTCCAAATATTACACAAACTAATACATAATTAGGAACATAGTTTTACACAAACTAATACATAATTTGGAACATGATTTACACAAACTAATACATAATTGGGAATATGGTTTACACAAATTAATGCATAGTTTGAAGCATGGTTTACACAAACTAGAACATGCAAAATGAGGAAACCTAACTAGTGTTGGTTCCGTATGTTCGCTGCCAAGAAAGAACACCCTTAGGCATACTGAATCACCTAAACTGGAAAATTCAGCTGGTAATTATAGCCCTGTTGTTCCCACTATGAGAGGACATACGGAAACCGCCACTAGTGGCTTCAATTGGCTCGTGGCCATATTCGCTGCAAAGAAATAACTCTCTAACAGTTTTAACTATCGGTGTCTGAGCCGGACTCGCCGGTGTGGTTGTATCGTCGAACACCTTGACGATCATCTCGTTGTCCCCCTCGTAGAGGAAGGTGAGCCGGCAGCCGGGCTCGAGCGCGAGGTCGCGGTCGAACTTGTACCACCCCGTATGCAGGTATATCTTGCCCTGCCCGTCGAACAAAACCTCAACATGCCACCGGCAGAAGTGGCGAGGAGGGCCAGGATCGGCAGGTTGTGCTCTTGGGTTGTTGGTTCTAGTTGGTTTAGAGGTCGCATTCTTTTGTTGTTGTTCTCTTGTGGGTGTGCTCTTGCCTCTTGGTGATCCTGTTGTTGTAGGTTTTCGCTCGATTTTCTCCTAAAAACTGAGCACCTTCTTCTTAATTAATAGATGAGACAAAGCTTTTGCCTCCGTTTCAAAAAAAGTTTTGGAGTGAAGGTATTTGTTATGGAGTAGATCTTGACACACCCCTCCTCATTTAACATCTTCTAAATCTACCAAACCCCCTAGCCGGACACACGCAGTGCTTATCCACAAATTTTATCAGTTACAAATGAGTATACATACAAATATGTTTCGGACTTCTTCTAAAAACTAAGCATTTTTTTCTTAATTAGTAAATGAGGCAAAGTTTTTGTCTCCATTTAAAAAAAGACTTGAACACCGATGGGCAACCATGGCTATATGTGTGCTGAATGGCTGATCGACCGACTGATGGAAATCGCACACTAGCTAATTTGAGCTAGCTGTCACTGGAAACCGATGGATGGTCGACGAAGCTGTTCGGTTGGTTGTCTGGGAGTCATTGTTGCCTTGCAGATGTTAATCACTGTCCCTTTCCGCGATCATGTCGGCCTCATTTCAGCTGGAATGTCCGTAGGCCATCGACGCGGCCATGGACAACGATCCAAATGCAGACCCGGAGATAAACTGCACACACCCACCCCTTGCAGTAGTCCACTTGTGGTAGACTTGCACCAGTTAATTAATTTCCCTGTATATGCTCTACAGCGCCGCCGTACTTTGGTGCCTGGCTGGGGATGGATGTGGCTGTAGGGTCGCTTACTTGTTTCAGGTTCATGGCGCTGGTGGTGGTGGCTCGATCAGCAGAGGCGATCGAGTGCGTGCGCGCATTGGTGTCTGAACGAGGTGGCGCTGACGACGCAGCACCTAGCCCGACGGACCGAGAGGCGAGAGAGCTGGACGCTCGCTTTCGGGGCATTTATCGAGCTGCATGGACGCATATGCCGGACGGCGACGTGGTAGGTGATCGAATCCAGCACGGACGTCGGAGCCCGCTCGCTGAAAGCTCAGCCGAGAAATCCGTCCGTCCGGCCTTGTACACGATGTGCATCGGAAAAGATGCTGTCGGAGGTACATTAGGACCGAGCATGAGAATTTCCTCTTGCCCTTTTTTAATCTAGGGTGCGTTTGATAGCCTGTAAATACTAAATAGTCGGTATCAGGCTGTGGGAGCAGAAAAACGGTTTTGCTTGGTGATCTGCGAGCCTCCTTCAGCATGGTCGGCACAGGTTGTAAAGCACATCTAGTCCAGGCTAGAAGAGAACATCCAAATCGGCCGTTTCTCCTGGCCAGCCTGATGCGTGCAAAACAAGAGAAATGGCATCGGAGGTCGTGCAGGCAGGGAGATGGCGGGAACTCAAAGGCGACAGCAAAAATGGGGCGGGAGAAGTTCACTCACCGACCACCGAACTTCACCTATTCTACTGTTTAGTTGTGCCGTCCTATTCTGAACATCCAAATCCGCCTATTTTCCTCCATTCGACCTCTTCCAGATTGAGATCCGCGACAATGTCGGGCGAGTTAGCTGGGTGGAGCACAACGACGGTGTGCCTGCCGGCTACACCGTTGGCCACGTCAATGGAGGTCCTACCGGTTACTCCATCAAGCGCGGCGACGCTTGTCCTGCCTACTTCTCTGTTGTCCCTGACCTCTATGATGAGTTAGTTGGATTCAGCTCTAAGAAAATTTCTAACCTTCTTGGTAGATGGTGGTAGATCTGTTTGAATTCGTGCTAGGCTAAGGTACATCTATGTCAACTAGTGGTAGATGTCGGTAGATATGTGTTAGGTTTGTTGGTTCTTATTGTAGCAATGATGGATTTATGCTAGGTATGTTCGCTCGTGGTGAAGTAATTGTAGATTTGTGACTTTTGTAGGACTTAGTGTAGGATAATTTTTGGTAGATGTGGGTAGAATGAGTGCTCGTTATTTATAGCCATACCATGCTTAGTGTTTCATCGATAATTGTAAAACAACATTGTGGAGATGCATGTTCCCAATGAGCCGGAGAAAGCAGTTCCGATTCAGGCCATTCCATAGTTTTCAGTTCCAATGGTGTGACACTCTTTTGTGTCGTTGTTCGTCCTGAACCAGCTCTGCGAGCTGGTAAAGAAAGGAGTCAGGTCTGGGTTTGATCAGAACTTCGGGAAAGTGCATCTACAACGTGTCTGCAATGATGTTCTTGAGTTGACAAGGAAGGTGTCTCCCCAACTATGGTTTACAAATTACAACCATATGCGAAAGTGGGAGAGTAGGCGGTTTTCCTGAACATGATTAAAGATGTGGAAGGAGATGTCTGCTGTGATCATACCACAACCTTTCGGACGAGCAATGAAAAGTTGGAGGAACTACTTCAGGTTCTAATGCTTGCTATTGTAATGTTGTTTTACTCATTCCTTATGAGCATGAACATGTCTGTTCTATGTGCTTGACTGACACTTATTTTTTCCATCTTAGAAACACCTGAGAGATCAGGACCTTCTCACCATGCCCGTGGTGAACTATGCTCAAATGAAGATCATTTTCACGCATGCATATGTTCCCTAAAGAATTTGAGAAATTCCTACTTGCTCATGTCTATTAACCACTTAACTGTTAACAAGACCGACTCCGCGAGCTACGCTGCGATGAAACCACACGAGAGGAGGGACTGGCTGAAGACCTGGCTTCGCAAGCATTATATTTAGTGATTCTACTATCCTACTCGGTACTTTGTAGTGATCCTTTAACTTGGTGCTTGCGCTCTTTTGAAGAACAGCTAGTATATTTTAGGAGGTGCTGATATATCGCCTCCATTAGCTAGGATTGGAAGAAACTTATGGCTAAGTCATAGGTGGTATATATGTTGTTACTTTAACTGGTCCGGCATCGTTAGCTAGGTATTTCTGATGAACTATTGCTTTTGAAGATGATGAAGTGGTGCTTTTGATGTCCATCGTGGTCTTGATCATGTACTTGTTGATGATGATGAAATGTTGCTTTTTCATGATCATATTTAGCATTGTCTAGTATTGATTTACTATCATGTGCTTGCTTTTTAATTGTTGCTATGTATGGTTATAGTGGTAATGTCACCTACTTGAAAGAAGTGGTTACCAGAGGGTCGGATGCACCCAAATATATAAGTTTGCATTACACAAGTCAAAAATGCTTCCACGCAAGCCACCAAACGGGCAACACAAAGTGGTCCAACTCATGTTTCACAAGCTACCAAACGGGTTGCAGAACATGGTCTACTACTTGTATTTACTCAGCACTGCCTAGTTGGGCCGCAAAAAGGTTGCAGTCTACCAAACGCGCCCCTAGCGGCACAGGGAAGGGACGTCAATGTAGGGGTAACGCCCCCTGTAGCCGTGCTTGGACGTCCATCAGTACCATCACGCGCGCCTGATCTGCATCCGACTCCTCGTTCTCATCAACACCCGGATTTTTAAGTCCAGGTGCCTATTATGCCATACATCGCAATCCCAGGAATATTGTTGTTACGAGACATAAGACATAACAGCTGAATATCATAAGTCATCATCTATTACATACCATAGTCGTCTTACAAATAGAGATCACATGATCCAATATTACACACATAGTTGATCTCTTGATCAACGGACACAAAGTTCATAGTTTCATAGCGGAAGCGTAAATAGAAGGGACTCTCTAGTCCACAGGCCAACGTCTGACGTCAGAAGATTCCCTAGTTGTCGTAGGCGTCCTGCTGGTCGTCGTCTTGATAGTTCTGCTCTTCTTCATAGTCTGGCCATTTGAATAGCCAGGGACACAGCCGTGAGTACTTTAAAGTACTCGCAAACTAATACTAATGTAAGTACTAACAATTCTAGTAAGGGGTGCTAAGCTCTAGTTTATTTTGCATAAAGCCAATTTTAGTTCACAAACATTTTAGTAAACAACTCTTCATGTGCTAACTTAACTCAAGTGGGAACATTAGTGTCATTCCCACAACTCTGTT
This sequence comes from Lolium perenne, assembly GCF_019359855.2. NCBI lineage: Eukaryota > Viridiplantae > Streptophyta > Magnoliopsida > Poales > Poaceae > Lolium > Lolium perenne. The sequence continues at coordinate 215,764,662 of NC_067249.2, forward strand.
GTGATTCGAAGTCAAAGTCACCTTTCCAATTCAAATTCACAAGTCACCACTCACCATTCATAGTTTTTAGAAAAGTTCTGATGACGGAACAGTATGGCCTTTCCAACTGTCCATGACCGCGGACGCGGCTATTCGAATAGGTTTAACTCTGCAGAGGTTGTACACTTGTGCCACAACAATTGCAATAGCTCGTCAGGGGTAACTGGCCCTGATTTATCGTACGCGGTACGCGAACTACCAATCCTAACCTTTCATTTACATACCCTAGTATAGGCACCTCTCCCCATGAGCTTGGCCTCCCGGTGATAGCCAACTGTTATCCCGGGAACTGCACAGGGCTTGGCCGTACAATTCACCTCAGTTCACGTCATTTCACTTTCAACGGAGGCAGCCTCGGCATAACCCCTATGACGCTTGTTCAGAGGGAACCCATACTAAGACACCTAAATTTCCAGCTAAGCCTTACTCAGATTCAGGTATTGTGGGGGTACTTGTAAAAATTGGAATGGTATCGCATCCGAACCCAACCATCAGTTTTTGTAAAGTTCACCAAGTCATTCACAGATCATATTCACCTTCAAAATCTTTCAAATAGAATGACTCATCATTCCAAGGTTTTCAAAGTCATTTCATTTCACAAGTTCACAACTAAGGTAGTCACTTTTAATTTAGCACTACATCTAGGTATGAGGGGTGCTAAGTACTTTGCTTTGCTTCTAGGCTAACCTTGATACTCTGGTACTAATCAAGTGAATCATAAATCAGAAGTACTTTGATAAAACAAAGTAAATAAAGCTTGTAAAGTAAAACTGGGAAATAGGATCATAAGCATAAAGTAAATGGGGTAATGTCTTGCTCATGGTGAGCTTTGCACTTTGCAAGAGTATTATCTTGCCTTGGTTGGGGAATTGGTCAAAGTGGTCTTCTTCTCCTTGGAAGTAGACCTCCTCCTCTTCTTGATACTCCTTGGTACTAGCGTCTAAAATACGAATACGGGGTATACAATCATCATACCAAACTTACATACTAAACTAAGCACACACAAAATTTACACAACTTAAACTAGCATCACACACTACTATTAAGTGGGTGGATGTGTTCCTTTCTTATTTTAAGAAAAATAATTTCCTCTCATACTAACTTAGGTGTTACTTTCAATTACTTAGAGAAATAATTTCCTCTCATTATCTTATTAAGATTTAATTTCTCTCATGAACAATATATGACCTAGGTTGACCAAAGTCAACCTCTTCATACTCATCATTTAAGAAAATGATTTAAATGAGGTTACATACCTCATGCAATTTAATACTAACATGGTAGTGATTTAATGTCACCAAATAACTCAATATGATATTTTATAGACCATGGTCACTACCTCATGTTGAATTACTTGAGAACAAGATTTAAATGAGAGGAAAACTTCTCATATGATTTAACACATAGTTGTAACTAAGTTAAAAACTACTATTGAGGTGATTTAATATCATCAACAATTCATATGAGACGTATATGACCAGAGTTTCTACCTCATTTTGAATTGTTCATGACAAGATTTAAGTGAGAGAAAAACTCCCCTATGATTTATTAATAGTTTTGGACAATATCTTTGACTAGAAATAGCCATATAGTCCTTTAATTAATCTAGGCCATGATCATTTAAAGTAAGCATGGTATATTTTTGCATAAACAATTAGTACAAGTGTAATGTGATTTATAGGAGTTGGAATTAACTTAAAATCATTTGTGGTTGATTTTTAATAATTATTCTAAGGCAGAAAAGTCCCTGTCTTGTTTATTTTTCTACTTTAATTCTACAAAATATATGGGTTTGAATCAAATGGCATGGTGTAGAGAAAACTCTAAGCTTTCCAAATATATAAAATTTGTAAAATTTTACCAAGTAGGTTTGGAGTTATTCAATTTTAAACACAGCATCAGTTTGCAATTTTAACTGAAAAAGAAATAACGAAATTTGAAATTAAACTGGGGGCGGGAAACGAAGTGGGCTGGCCCAGCTGCTGCCCGGGCCTGGCGTACATGGCGCATGCACGTCGGGCACGTGCGGAGCGCGCAGATCGTCGGATGACGATCCGACGGCGCTGGGCCGTCGTCTTCCTCCCGAACCAGGGATCTTGCGGGGGCCATAACTTTCACCTCGGGGCTCGGATTAAGGCGGGGTTGGTTGCGTTGGAAAGCTCTTTCCAAGGGCTTCAAAGTGGTATAGGTGTTGGAGGCTAGGGTGGCGAAAGTTTGGGCGGCTTTGAGGGTGGCCGCCGGGTGCACGCCGGCAAGGTTTGGAGCCGTGGAGAGGCAAGGAGGGAGGAGGAGAGGCTCTAGGAGGGAGAGGAGGATGTTTCTAGGTGTGGTGGTGCCGTCCAAGGCGAGCGGAGGGGTTTATATAGCGTCCAGGGGCGGGAACGCGGCGTGGAGGCCATGGCGGGCGACGTCACGGTTCCGGCGCGTGCGCAGGCACGGGAGCGTGTCGGGCGGGCTGCTGTCGTCCAGGGGAGCGCGTGGGAGAAGGGAAAGGGCGAGAGGGGGCCTGGGTCGACGGCGCTCGTCGATGCACTGGCGCGTCCAGAGCGTGTCTGGCGCGCGTCGGGCGCGTTCTGGGCGCGTCGGGGCACGACCCGTTCCCAGCGTTGCCGTATCCCTCTCCGACCAGGGCTAGTACTGGCATGCCCAGTAGGGCAAGGGAGTGCTGGGAGACAAGGTTGGCATGGCTAGCAAGGTAGGGAGACTAGGGTGGCATAGGTGTGCATGTATGGCTGGCATGGCATGGTTTGTGCCAAAATAGTGCAATGACAGGGTTGAAAAGGGGGCACTAGGGCATGGGGAGGCTAGGGAGGTGTTGCAGGGGACCAAGGGGAGACAAGGGTTGGGCCAACACTATTGCAAATAGTGTAAATTGATTTGGTGTGATATTGCTCACAAGGTGTTTGTAAAAATGGCCGAAAGAAAAATGTTTTCAAATTTTGGAAATATTTTTGGGGGATTGCATTCATATATCATTTGAAGTAGAAAGGTGGTGGTGGTGGTTAATTTGGTGAAAGTTTGCAAGATTTCAAATTGGGGTGAATCTTCTCTTTATTTTAATGTCTCTACTTGTCTCCTTTATTCTGGTCAACCTAGGCAGAGTCAACCCTGATGGTCAACATCAAACTTGTTCATCTTGATGAGGTCTTGGATGACATGGCAAGAGTTGCTCAAGGTTGGTTTAGGAAAAGTCCAAACCAGGGGTGCAAAGTGGGTAACATTTTATAAAGGGATTTCTATTTTCGTGCCCTCGGGTCCTTAGTTGTACTCAGTTTTTCCCAGCTCCTTAGTTTTTCCTCAGTTTTCCCCAAGCCCTTGTCTGAACCCGCAGAAGGAGCTCGGACGGAAGGAATCCATTAAGTTGACCATTCCGTGCTAACGAGTGGGGTCGTGTCGTTTGTGGGGTCGCGTCGTGTGGGACCGCGTCGTGTGGGGCTGGTAGGAAGGGACCGCGTGGGACAGGACGAGACCATGTTTGTGGGGCCGTAGCGTGTGGAGCCGTGTGGGTCCGGGACGGGAGCACGAGTGGTTTCTGTCTCTTTCGCCCAGATTAGCAGTTTTCAATGTACCTTTTTCCTCTCTCTCGCTCGATCTCATTCATATTTGATAGCCCAAATTGGTAGCAAATCTAGAGCAGCTTGTCCTTCTGTTTTTTAACGCCATTCATTTCTTTATGCCTTCGTTTTTACCCAATCAGGTAGGAAATCTAGGGCACAAATCCAGAGAGAAAATATAGGATAAGCTGCATACAGCAACCAACATAGCATAGATATATTCAGGACAGATCCAAAAGTAGTACCGATAGATCCAACATAAGCTACATTTTACATGAATTTAAGCTGCTCTACAGATAGAGCAGTCACATACAGAGAGTGCAGTAGGCACGTTCAACGCCTCCAGGTAGCGTGTGTGACTCGCTTGGAGGTTGCGCAGGTGAATCCCAAGTGCTTTGTGTTTGGCCATGTACGCATGCACGTTCACGGTCCTTCCAACTCGAGCGCCCCAACTGCCACTGGATTCAGCATGGGTCACCAGGGAGTTGAAGTCGGTGGCGCGGAGCTTCCAGGTTCAGAAGGGGCACTTGTAAATGCCTCGAGCAAAGGGGCCATCGTAATGACCGGACTGCTGCCTCCTGAGGACGTGACGAGTCTTGGTGTGGAAGGACTCGTCGTCGCTGTCGACGTCGCTGCTCTGCACCTGTCACGTAGCACCAAAGATCGTGCAAAAAAAACGGAGTCAATTGCAACGATGATGGAACAGAGAGTGAACAAAAAATCATGCATGATAATATGGGCTCGAAAAAAGAGGTAGCCTCGGTTACATTGGACACACTTATATCCAGGATTTGAGTCGCAAACCAAAGATCATGCACAACAAATTTGTACGCACCAATTGTTTATCGACCAAACTCCTGAATCAATTTATGCCCAAATATTCATCATCATCGGCACAAATCTTAAACAAAAGCAAATCACAAACACTAATAACGCAAGATCTAACACAAAAGGATCGAACTAGGAACAGACGAACAGTAATAACGCAAGATCTAACACAAAAGGATTGAACTAGGAACAGATTTAACCGTAATAACGCTAGATCTAACACAAAATGATTGAAATGAGATAAGAACAAGGGAACAAAGGGTTACCTCCGGCTCGTTGTCGACGATGCTGGTGTCGTAGGGGTTCTCCGGCGCGTCGTATTGCATCGGTTCGTACGGGTCCCAAGCGACGGGGATCGGACGGTGGCGGCGGCGATGCGCCGGCTGCTACGTTGGAAGCAGCGACAGGCCTGGACGGGGGCGGCGGCCGATCCGCCGGCTGCTACGTTGGAAGCAGGACAGGGGCTCGGACGGGGGTGGCGGCCGATCCGCCGGCTGCGCTACGTTGGAAGCAGCGACAGGGCCTGGACGGGGCGGCGGCCGATGCGCCGGCTGCTACGTTGGAAGCAGCGACAGGGGCCTGGACGGGGCGGCGGCTGATGTGCCGACAATGGGCATCTCATTCTTCTCCATCGCCGGCGGTTTTCTTCGGGGTTTTTCTTCGGTTGTGGAGAAGATGATGGGACAGAGAGGCGGTTGCGGTGAGCCGGTGAGAACGTGCGTCGAGGGAGAGAAAGAGGGGCTCTATAAAGACGAAGGTGGCGTGTACCGCAACACGCGTCCGCTATGCACGGCTGCAGCGTGCACCGCTACACGAGTCTAACCCGGGGACGGTGGGTGTACGCAGTTCTAACCTCAGGCCTTATACAGAAATTTTATCTCGTACTCGTTTTCCCCTCGAGGACTTAGACCGGCAAGTGCAATATACTCAGTTTTACCCTCAAGTAGCTGGTCAACAGAGAGTCAACAAATGAGATTAACATAGCTAATTGAGTCATTTCATGCGCAAAAAATCCAAAAAAATAAAAACATAGTGGCAACTACTCATGGAGTCTTCCTACGCAACCTGCCACCTAGAAAACCTTAACAAACATATATAAATCAAGTTTTACCACAAATTGCCACTTCTCAGAATCACTAGCGTAGCTATGAAGATGATTGGTTTTCCACCCAAACCCCTTTGCAAAACATCTTTCCCAAAACATAGTTTGTCTAAATGATGCCATAATTGTCACACTCGTGTATATTTGAATTGCAAATAATTTGATGTAGCCCAATATGAATTATATTGTACAAAACACACATTTTTCATTTTGTAATTCTTTTGTTTGAATCCCTTAGTCTATTTACTATTTATGTGCCCTTGGATTCTTAGTACTACTCAGTTTTGCCCTCAAGTACTGTCACAAATGCTCTGAGAAGCCCAAACTTATCCTGATTGGTTGAGCCGTTGTCACACGGATCGACTCCACGAACCGTTGATCCACTGATCTAACGGGCAGTATACCCCTATCCGTCTCTTCGTGGCAACCTCTCTCTCTCTCTCTCTCTTCGTGGCCACCCCTCTCTCTCTGTCGGTGGAGAATGCCCACCCCTCTATTTATGTGCAATAACGAGTTTGCCACTTAATATAGTTTGGGATATAGTATTGGTATAAACATGAGGCATACATATTTGCGGATTTCGGTGATTGCATTATTTGTCACCCCTCTAACAATTATCAACTATCTTTAGCTGTCCTTTTCTTTTAGGGAATATAGTTTGGGATATAGTATTGGTATTTTGAAACGGCCTAAAAGTGGTATAATTTTGTTATAAACATGAGGCATACATATTTGTGGATTTCGGTGATTGCTATCAACTATCTTTAGCTATCCTTTTCTTTTAGGGAATATAGTTTGGGATATAGTATTGGTATTTTGAAACGGCCTAAAAGTGGTATAATTTTGTTATAAACATGAGGCATACATATTTGCGGATTTCGGTGATTGCATTATTTGTCACCCCTCTAACAATTATCAACTATCTTTAGCTGTCCTTTTCTTTTAGGGAATATAGTTTGGGATATTGTATTGGTATTTTGAAGGGACCCTATTTTGAAAGGGATCCCATTTTGAAACGGCCTAAAAGTGGTATAATTTTGTTATAAACATGAGGCATACATATTTGCGGATTTCGGTGATTGCATTATTTTTCACCCCTCTAACAATTATCAACTATCTTTAGCTGTCCTTTTCTTTTATGGAATATAGTTTGGGATATGGTATTGGTATTTTGAAACGGCCTAAAAGTGGTATAATTTTGGTATAAACACGAGGCATACATATTTGCGGATTTCGGTGATTGCATTATTTGTCACCCCTCTAACAATTATCAACTATCTTTAGCTTTCCTTTTCTTTTAGGGAATATAGTTGGTAATTTCGGTGAATGCACACACTAACTTTGAAAACAACTACAAGTACATGTAACTGAATAATGGATTTGTAAGGTATCCCTTGTAACAACTTCTAGCGCCTGGTGAGCAATGATAAGAATCCGATCGTAATTATACAACAAAAAAAACCAGCCATCAGGTTAGCTTGCTTCTTCAACTCGATCACCGCCTTAATCGCTTGTTCATTTTCTTCAGTTCTCCCTTCACTTCCACCAGTTCTGCATTGGGAGCATTAGGCATAATCGGAACGGCTCCTCTCTCCGCCGCATTCTCTACAGCAAGTCCCCCCCCTCCCAAATTGCGCCCCCAATAGCGCCAATTGATTCCTGCAACTGAAGCCTCTGAACGTACACATCGATCCACTCGAAATGCCTGCATTTCTTCAAGATCTGAAAACAACAACGTGAACCCTAAATCCCAAATTCGAGGGAATAACAAGAAAATCGAGAGTAAACAGAGAAATTGGAGCGAGATCTAACCTTATCCCCCTCTCTATATGGCAAGCTCTCGCATGCAACGAACTCACGTCCACGGTTGCCGTTCTCGTCCGTCTTACAGATCGACCGCTTCAGAGGCTCCTGGCGTGGGCAGTCAGGGCATCTTGTCAAAGGCACGGGTCCATACTGCGGCCATGAAGAACGGGAGGTCGAAGAGAAACTAGACATCACCCGCCTACCGGAGAAGGGCTGCCGCTGGCGGAGAAGAAGAACAATGGGGCGCGGAGAAAGAAAGGGGAAGCAATGGCACGGGCACGGGCGCGGGGCTGGCTCGGGCTCCCATTTTGCAACGGTCACCTGGGTAAGCTGTGGGTCCGGCGCGCTAACGTGGACAAGTTGTGGGTCCCACGATGATCTGGATAAGTGGAGACGTGTCCACTGCGGGGCACCAACAGCGGCCCCACTTGCCAGCACCAACCAACGTCAACTAAACGGGATTCCTTCCGTCCGAGCTCTTTCTGCGGGTTACAGACAAGGGTTTGGGGAAAACTGAGGAAAAACTAAGGAGGTGGGGAAAACTGAGTACAACTAAGGACCCGAGGGCACGAAAATAGAAATCCCTTTTATAAATGGGCAAAGTGACCATTAACTTATGTGAGTTGAATTTGCATTTTTCTTTGATTTGATTCTGGTTTCTTTGATGCATTTGTGTTTGTTATTGATCTATAAGTGTTTTACAACCAATGGCACAAGCCAAAGTGGCCTTGGTTGAAGATTTGCAAAAATGGCTAAATGTGTATGTGAGTGAAAATGGGATTTTCTCCATATTTGTTTTCTCTCTTTTTGATTTGATTTTTCTTGACTCCAAAGTGATTCTTACTAGTTTAGGAACATTTCCCAACCATTGAAAACATTCCTAAAGGTCTAGTTCAAAGATTTGCAAAATTGGCCATAACACATGAGAGGTGACATGTCAATTTTTCTTATTCTTGTAATGTGCTCCCCTTGCTTCACTTGGGCAAGGTTGAGGGTCAATTTGGGGTTAGATTAGGTTTAGAGATGGTTTTACACCATTTGGTCAAAGTAGAAGTGCATAGGACAAGAATTGGTGAAAATGGCTATGTGTCACATATGCCTCTATGCATATGTGGCATTTGATTTTTAATTTGACTAGGCTTGACCCAATTGCTGTTGTTGAGTGTTGAAATGGTATATAGGAGTGATCCAACCATTCAGTACAAGTCTTAGGGTCAAGATCCTCAATTTCACAAATTTGATATTTTGCTCTCATATGCCTCTATGGCATTATTACTTTCTTTTTAAAATCTTTTGTTTCACTTTGGATTGGGTTTGAGAAGTACTAGATAGGGTTTATGAAGGTTTTCCAATCCTCTAAATAAAGTAGAAAGGCCTAGAGTAAAGTTTTACAAAAATAGCCATAGGCACATATGCCTCTATGCATATGTTTGATTTTATTTTGTTTCACACTTGAATTGGTTGGTAAGTGCTTTGTTGAGTGTGTTGAGGTATTTCAATTCATCTACTCAAGGTAGACAAGGCAAAGCTCATCATTTTCAACAAGTATCCATAGGCTTGCATATGCCTTTTTCTTAAATAAGATTTTATTTTATTTTTCAAAGATTGATGACAAGAGGAATGAGGTTTAGGGTTTAGTAAGTTTTGCAAGGGTTCACCACCATTTTAGCAAAGTAAGAAAAGTAGAGTTCAAAACCTCCATATTAGGACTATATGCTCACATATGTCTTTTCCTTTATTTTAGTTTTCTCAAAATAGATCCAAAGTAGATTTGAGAGGGTTAGGGTTTTTCTTATTTGATTTCTTTCTCTTTTATTTTATTTGGTTTGTGATCTTCACTTGATCACTTTAGGGTTTTAGGTTTTATCACATAAGCATAATAACACTCATCATGGCCAAAAGCACAAGTAAAAGGTATGAGCACTAAGCATAGCACTCTATTTAAGAAAAGTTTTTGTTGGTTCTCATTTTTGGAAAAAGGAAATTCATTTTCTCTTTGTTTTGAAATTTGGGGTGTTACAAACCCTTCCCCCTTAAACAAATCTCGTCCCAAGATTTTAAGAAAAGTTAGGTTCCTAAGAGAGATTGGGCGATATGATTTAACAGGAAAACATACTTAGCATGTTCTGAGGTGCTTCTTGAGCTTCGGTGGCAGTCATGTTGTAGTAGCGGCCGTTGTTGTTCTGGTTCTTTCTTGCGGCAAAGCGGCGTTGGTTCTGAGCAGGTGCAGCGGTGTTGCCGGCAATCTTGGCGAGTCTCTTGGGGCACTCATTGGAGTAATGCCCAACCACTCCACACTCATAACAAGTGATGGTGGCCTTGTCCTTGTTGGCGACGGGGATGGCGTTGCTTCCAGTCCTAGGGCCAGTGTTGCTGTTGTTTCCGTTGTTGTTGTTGTTGTTGTTGTTGCCCCCGGGCTTCGGGGGTCCTCCTTGGTTGTTGGTGTAGTTTGGGCGCTAATTCCGAGCAGGGGGCTTGTTGTATTTTGGAGTATATCCTCCAGATGAGTTGTTGCGGTACTTCTGGGTATTGCTGGACCCATGCTGGTTCATCATCCGGCGTTTGCGGTTCTCGTTGGCTTGGTGAAGCTTGCCCTCCATCTGAATGGCAGAGTCCACCAGGACTTCTAGGTCAGTAAAGGGAATGTTGACCAGTACAGTCTGCATCTCATCGTGGAGTCCGTTCAGAAATCTCTCCTTCCTCTTCTCATTGGTGTCGGTCTCGTCCGGGGCGTACCTTGACAGAGTAAGAAATCTGTCGCGGTATTCTACCACGGACATTCTGCCTTGCTTGAGTTCGCGGAACTCATCTCTCATCATCTTGATCAGTCCTTGGGGCACATGGTACTTGCTAAACTTGAGCTTGAAATCCTCCCAAGTCATGAACTGACCTCCGTTCATGGCACGGGTGCTTGTCCACCAAGCGCGGGCTGGTCCGGCAAGATAGTGGGTTGCAAACAAGACCTTCTCATTGGCTTCCACTCCAGCTACTTCCAAGTTGTTCTCCATTGTATGGAGTCATTCATCGGCATCGAGGGGCTCTTCGGTCTTGTTGAAGATAGGTGGGTTGGTGTTCTGAAAGTTCTTTAGTTTTGACCCAGGGTGGTCGTGGTTTCCATGGCCGTTGTTGTTCTGAGAAATCTGCTGCAGTGCAGCAATGTTGGCCTGGCGTTCAGCTCTCTCGGCTTCTCGGTCTGCCATCATCATCTCTAGCATCTGCATCATGGCGTCCTGGGTGGCGCTGCGGGTTGGTGGGGCCATCTGAGTATCGGAGTAGATGATAAGATAAGAGGGAAATTTCTACGGTTTGTTTGAATTAAAGTTCACAAGTTCAAAACTTGAAATTTGAGTAGTGTTGAGGGGGTAAAAACCAACAACACTTTTTCATTCATACCGAACATCACACATTACAAATCTAACACACCGTTGGTTTGAAGAACCATTCATTCGCTCTACGATACAAGGGGATCCTGATACAACTCACACCTACTTAAGTGCTGGGGTGATACTACTCTTCCGGGTGGATTCTTCGTCTTCACGGGTGATGTGCTTGGCGAGAGGCGAGGGCGTTGTCCAAATCCCTGCGGGTTTTGTACAGCCTGAAGTCCTGGTGTGCTACATAGGGGTTCATCTCCGTGTGTGGGGGCATGGTCATCGATCGTCCCATGGAGTCATGTCTTGGGTAGTAGATGAAGCGAGTGTTCTTGATCTTGTTCTCATTTTGTCCACACAGACGGGAAATTGCTTCTTGCATAGCTCTGACTAGTCCTTCCTTCCAAGTGTTTCCCGTTACAGAAATCCAGATGGTTTCCCATACCGGGGCTCCAAGCTTTCTTCGTAGATCAAGAGGAAACTTCCCACCGAGGTGTTTCTCCGGAGTGGTTGTTGAGGGGTATTCCGAAGAACTCGGGATACGGGTGTCCTAGATATTCCACTAGTTGCTTCAAATCCTTTTCGAACCTTAGGTCGCCTCCGGGACCAAGCTGATAGAACTCCCATTGGTACTCCATCTGTGAGCAATTAGGATAAGTAAGTTAAAGAAGTAGTCAAGTGTGCAAAGTTTTAGGTAGTTCTACAAGGAAAAATTGGGGCATGAATTTCTCATTTTTGAAAAAGATCTCAAGGATGAGAGGGAGAATAAGTTTTTCCAAGTATTCACTTCTTTGGTTTTGAAACTAAGTTTTTCAGACGTCCATTCTAACTAGGGTCTCCTAAGGTCAAACAATGGCTCTGATACCAACTTGTCAACACCCGGATTTTTAAGTCCAGGTGCCTATTATGCCATACATCGCAATCCCAGGAATATTGTTGTTGCGAGACATAACAGTTGAATATCATAAGTCATCATCCATTACATACCATAGTCGTCTTACAAATAGAGATCACATGATCCAATATTACACACATAGTTGATCTCTTGATCAACGGACACAAAGTTCATAGTTTCATAGCGGAAGCATAAATAGAAGGGACTCTCTAGTCCACAGGCCAACGTGTGACGTCAGAAGATTCCCTAGTTGTCGTAGGCGTCCTGCTGGTCGTCGTCTTGATAGTTCTGCTCTTCTTCATAGTCTGGCCATTTGAATAGCCAGGGACACAGCCGTGAGTACTTTAAAGTACTCGCAAACTAATACTAATGTAAGTACTAACAATTCTAGTAAGGGGTGCTAAGCTCTAGTTTATTTTGCATAAAGCCAATTTTAGTTCACAAACATTTTAGTAAACAACTCTTCATGTGCTAACTAACTCAAGTGGGAACATTAGTGTCATTCCCACAACTCTGTTGTGATTCAAAGTCAAAGTCACCTTTCCAATTCAAATTCACAAGTCACCACTCACCATTCATAGTTTTTAGAAAAGTTCTGATGACGGAACAGTATGGCCTTTCCAACTGTCCATGACCGCGGACGCGGCTATTCGAATAGGTTTAACTCTGCAGAGGTTGTACACTTGTGCCACAACAATTGCAATAGCTCGTCAGGGGTAACTGGCCCTGATTTATCGTACGCAGTACGCGAACTACCAATCCTAACCTTTCATTTACATACCCTAGTATAGGCACCTCTCCCCATGAGCTTGGCCTCCCGGTGACATCCAACTGTTATCCCGGGAACTGCACAGGGCTTGGCCGTACAATTCACCTCAGTTCACGTCATTTCACTTTCAACGGAGGCAGCCTCGGCATAACCCCTATGACGCTTGTTCAGAGGGAACCCATACTAAGACACCTAAATTTCCAGCTAAGCCTTACCCAGATTCAGGTATTGTGGGGGTACTTGTAAAAACTGGAATGCTATCGCATCCGAACCCAACCATCAGTTTTTGTAAAGTTCACCAAGTCATTCACAGATCATATTCACCTTCAAAATCTTTCAAATAGAATGACTCATCATTCCAAGGTTTTCAAAGTCATTTCATTTCACAAGTTCACAACTAAGGTAGTCACTTTTAATTTAGCACTAGCATCTAGGTATGAGGGGTGCTAAGTACTTTGCTTTCCTTCTAGGCTAACCTTGTTACTCTGGTACTAATCCAATACTAATCAAGTGAATCATAAATCAGAAGTACTTTGATAAAACAAAGTAAATAAAGCTTGTAAAGTAAAACTGGGAAATAGGATCATAAGCATAAAGTAAATGGGGTAATGCCTTGCTCATGGTGAACTTTGCACTTTGCAAGAGTATTATCTTGCCTGTGTTGGGGAATTGGTCAAAGTGGTCTTCTTCTCCTTGGAAGTAGACCTCCTCCTCTTCCTGATACTCTTTGGTACTAGCGTCTAAAATACGAATACGGGGTATACAATCATCATACCAAACTTACATACTAAACTAAGCACACACAAAATTTACACAACTTAAACTAGCATCACACACTACTATTAAGTGGGTGGATGTGTTCCTTTCTTATTTTAAGAAAAATAATTTCCATTCATACTAACTTAGGTGTTACTTTCAATTACTTAGAGAAATAATTTCCTCTCATTATCTTATTAAGATTTAATTTCTCTCATGAACAATATATGACCTAGGTTGACCAAAGTCAACCTCTTCATACTCATCATTTAAGAAAATGATTTAAATGAGGTTACATACCTCATGCAATTTAATACTAACATGGTAGTGATTTAATGTCACCAAATAACTCAATATGATATTTTATAGACCATGGTCACTACCTCATGTTGAATTACTTGAGAACAAGATTTAAATGAGAGGAAAACTTCTCATATGATTTAACACATAGTTGTAACTAAGTTAAAAACTACTATTGAGGTGATTTAATATCATCAACAATTCATATGAGACCTATATGACCAGAGTCTCTACCTCATTTTGAATTGTTCATGACAAGATTTAAGTGAGAGAAAAACTCCCCTATGATTTATTAATAGTTTTGGACAATATCTTTGACTAGAAATAGCCATATAGTCCTTTAATTAATCTAGGCCATGATCATTTAAAGTAAGTGTTATCACCAGATTTTGGACAAATCAGGAGGTGGGCCGTAAGGGAGATGGGCTTGGAAGATTACACGTAGAAGATCTCTGAAACGGCCTTGCACGGAGAGTTTGGGCTAGATTGCCCGTGTATCTTTAATTATGGTAGATTGTATCTTAGATTAAAAGTTAGAGTTTGTATCGTGCACGGTGGGGATTGTTCCCACGTTAGAAAGTCCCCTGGACTATAAATATGTATCTAGGGTTTATGAAATAAACAACAACCAACGTTCAACCAACAAATCAATCTCGGCGCATCGCCAACTCCTTCGTCTCGAGGGTTTCTACCGGTAAGCAACATGCTGCCTAGATCGCATCTTGCGATCTAGGCAGCACAAGCTCCACGTTGTTCATGCGTTGCTCGTCATCGAAGCCTTTTGATGGCGAGCAACGTAGTTATCATAGATGTGTTAGGGTTAGCATAGTTCTTCGCGTAGCATGCTATCGTAGTGCAACCCTTGCATGTCTAGCCGCCCTCACACCTATCTTAGGTGTGGGGGCGGCACCCCGCTTGATCATTATTTAGTAGATCTGATCCGTTACGGTTGCTCCTTGTTCATCAAGGATTAGTTTAATATCTGCAATAGTTAGGCCTTACAAGGGGCTGGAGGATCCAGCGGCACGTAGGGTGTCGTTCGCTAGTCCTAGACAGGATGTTCCGGGGATCAACCTCGTGTTGGTTTTTAGGCCTTGTCTAGGATCGGCTTACGATCACCGTGCGTGGCCGCGAGGCCCAATCCTGAGTAGGATGATCCGATTATGCGGTGAAAACCCTAAATCGTCGTAGATCTCATTAGCTTTATCTTGATCAAGCAGGACCACCATATATTCGTGCACCCCGTACGAATCATGGGTGGATCGGCTCCTTGAGCCGATTCACAGGATAACCTGAGAGCCGATCGAGGCTCGTATTTAATGTTTACGTGTATGCCATGCAGGAAACTAAGCGAGGCATCTCCATCACCTTCCTGACCAGGTATAGGTCAGGTGGCACGCCCTTGCATCAGCATCGGACGTGTGACCAGAAGGCTTTGCGGGCCGTCGCTCGGAGGGACCTCGGCCAGCCGCAGCCCTAGGTTGTTCCCGGCTCTACGGTGTTGCCCGTCGCTGCCCGCCGGTGGGTTTCGGACGTCAACACATTCTGGCACGCCCGGTGGGACAAGCTTCTACATCAACCACATCGCCATCTACATCTGAGATGGCGAACGGCACGCCAGTCGCGTACGAGGATCTGACCGATGAGCTCAAGAAGAAGTATGACGAGATCAAAGTCATCCTCGAGGCCGACCTCATCGGCTCTTTCCACAGAACCCGTTCACATGGCATCAGGTGGAAGGGGTTCTCGCCTAATGGTGCACTAGATGGGATAGACCTCTCTGCCCCGTCGGAGGAACGCACCAGGTCCCTGCGCAGAGATCAACTACTTGGTGGCTCACTCGCTACACCGCCACTCTGAGAACCTGGTAAACACGTTGGAGCGTGTCGCTCTTCGCGTGATCCAGGAGATCATGAGGCACCAGTACTCGCCGTCAGGACCAGCTCTCGGGACGCATCAAGGAGAGTTGCCACTCCAGTCCCGTCCACCGCTGCCATTTGCGTTGGCAGCACCAGAGGTGCCGGCTTCACCGGCATTCGTCGTCTACAAGATCGGTGGTGACCCTAGTGACTACCAGTTCTTGCCTGAGGCGCCTAAGGAGATCCCTCACGGGTACACATGCACGTATGTGCCAGATTGTAGTAACTGGGCACTCACAAACCAGGCCACAACATCAGGGACTTCTGGGAAAACAGGAGGGACGTCAGCAACAGATCTTGAGAAGCAGACGTGGCTAACTAAGTACGCCACCCCGACGAACCTCCAGAGCTCAGCTCCTGCAGTTGGCTCAGAGCTGGAAAAGCAAACATGGCTGGCTAAGTACGCCATCCCGACGAATATTCAGAGTTCAACTCCTGCAGCCAGCACAGCGGATCAGATCAGTACCATACTGAGAGACCAGTTCGGCATGGTGCCGAAAAGGAGGGCAATCGGCTATTCCAAGCCGTACCCCGACGACTACGAGATGATCCCGCTACCACCTAAATATCGGCTCCCTGATTTCTCCAAATTCAGTGGATCAGATGGTTCCAGCTCCATCGAGCACGTGGGCCGATATTTGGCACAACTAGGACCGGCTTCAGTGTCGGATCAACTACGTGTGAGGCTCTTCTCACAGTCCCTCACGGGATCGGCTTTCGGGTGGTACACCTCGCTACCACCAGACTCCATCCGGACTTGGAAGCAGTTGGAAGAATAGTTCCATATGCGGTACCATTCAGAGGCTTCCGAGTCCGGCATTGCCGATCTAGCACAACTACGTCAGAAGCGTGGAGAAACTGTGACAGAATACATCCAGCGCTTCAGGAATCTTAGGAACCGATGTTATTCGGTTCGTATAACTGAAAAGGAAGCAGTCGAGTTGGCAGTAGCGGGCCTCGCAACACCGCTCAAGTACATGGCCTCCTGCGTACTACCCTCATCGGGCGCACATGGTTCGTAAACTGCCAAGATATGAACAGCGCCACCGGACTGTACTCAGACAAATTCAAGCGTGCAGTAGTCCTGGTCGATGCGAGGAAGACGAAGTTTCGCGGAGATCAAGAGGTAGCAAGGCTGAATGGACTCGGGGAGGAACCCCGTGTCCCGCAAATGGGTAAAGCCACCAGGCCCGCCCGGGGTTTGATTTTGACGTGACCAAAACTGAGCAAATCTTCGACCTCCTGCTCAAGGAGAAGCAGTTGACGATTCCCGAAGGTCTCAAATTCCCCACGGTGCAAGAGCTGAACGGAAAGCCATACTGCAAATGGCATAACTCGCTCTCCCATGCCACCAACGACTGCAGGGTATGGCGTCAGCACATCCAAGCGGCGATAGAAAAAGGGCGTCTGATTTTCAACCAGTACGCCATGAAGGTCGACACCCAGCCCTTCCCCGCCGTTAACATGGTGGAATGCACTTACCCTGAAGGTTGCCAGCCAGGATCCTCGTTCAGCATCAACATGGTAGGACCTGGGAAACACTCTGGCAAAGATGGAGACGAGGGCAGCTGCTCTCGTAGCAAGGACACAGAGGAGGCCGCTCCACGCGATCGGCTCCGTCATGATGGCAAGCGCTACGTCACAGAGGGAGAAGTGAAGAACATGAGATATCAGCGACCCCTCTCTGATCACCTCCTCAACAAGTATGTGAGTCAGTATGACCAACGCCGACGGTCCAGCTATGATGATGAAGGAGATCGTCTGGCTAGAGAAGCCAGAAGATATCGTCGGCATGATCGCGATGAGGAGGAGCACGAGCGCCGTGCCATAGAAAAATCAAGGGAGCAAGACGACAACGACAGGCACTGGGACTGCCCCTTCTTCAGACACTGCTGGGATTCAGGAATGAGCCGATTGCCCACAATCGGCAATTGCCCAGAATGCAACCAGAAGAAGAAGGAGGCAGCCAACGTGTCTGTGTTCAAGCGCCTAGGGCCTCTCCCGCCACAAAGCAAACGCGCTGAGTCACCTCGTTGGGCAGATCTCGAGGATTCAGAAGATGAGGGAGAAGAAGAAGAAGACAGGTACCACCGGCCAAGGTGGTGCCCTGATGGACTCAGCCATTCACAAAAGCGCAGGGTTCAGCGATTGCGCGGTCTGGAGGAAGCCGAAAGGTTATACTTGCATACGCTAAGGAAGGCACGACCTGATCTGGCTGCGAAAGTTCAGCGAACCCTGGACGAAGAGGGTCGTCCATGGAAAATGGAGTGGCGTCCCAAGCAAAGGAAAGCCGATGATGAATCATCGGCTGGTACAAACATGGTGCTCGTCCTTCCGACGGAGCTTAGTGCTCCACGATTATACGGTGCACTCAAGGTGGACGACAGCAAGCGCATCAACATGATAAAGTCAGAGGTTGGGTTGGTTCTGTCCAGCCTGACCGAGTAGCAAGAACAAACCAATGAGCAAACGTGGCGAGGCTGATCCTTGTGATCGGCCCCAAAAAATTATGAAGGGGCATTACAGAACCTTCAGTCAGCGCTTCAATCGATGTGGAGGCCGATTCCAGCAATCGGCCAAAATTATCTTCACCACATGTTCTGCTTGTGCTCGACGTCGATATACTGGGCAGCGGCCACGTCGGCGGATGAAAGTCAACACGAATCCTCGCGGAGCCGACGTGCAAGTACAGTGCCCTGACTAACCACAAAGCCGATATCTGCAGTCACCTGGCAGATTCGGCTCGGGGGGCATATAGTCAGATGAACATGTGCAGATAAACATGTGTAAACATGTGTGCAGTGAAACACTGGGAGCCGATTAGGAAAAATCGGCCAGTAAAATTTTTTTTACAGCCGATGCAAGGGCATCGACTTTAGAATTAAGACCCTAAGGTGATGGAGGCCTAAGGTGATGGTCGACCCTACGTGTGAACAACCAACGTTGGAAGCCGATGCGCAGCCATCGACTCTAGTACAGTTACACAAGACCAAGACCTACTGGCTATGTGCTCAAGGTTCACATCAACATCGACGTTCAGTGGAATAAAGCTGATCAACGATCTGTGCATCCTCGCCGGCATTCTCGCCTTGATTAAGGCTCGGGGGGCAGCTAACTTGGTAGATGTTCTGTTTTGGGAACTGATTGGAGTCGCATCGACTGACCCTGTATCGTGATCTTCTCTGAAAGCAGTTCAGGTGTTGCAAAAGAAAACTGCTAAAGCTACGGAGAGGAACCGGAAAAGGAGGCCGTCGGCTTTACAGGCTTTGGACCGACCTGTCGCTGCAAGAAAAGAAAAGGGACTGGATTCTCAAAATAGCCAATGAGTAGTCATCGGCTAAGGGATTGCGAAAAATTATGGTCAGATATCAAGTCGCAGCCTAAATTTGAGAAGTGCTTGACTGACGGGCTAATCGACATGTGAGTCCGGCTTTACGGGCGTCCAAAGGAGAAGGAATCCGATACGTTGCTATCGGTCTTGGTATGATAGGCGGAAGGAAGGAAATTGGATTAATTGAAAGAAAAATTGGAAGAACAATTTTCATTAATTCAAAGGAGCAGCTTTACAAGAAAGAGCCGATGGCTCTCAAAAGATGGGTCTGATGCCTAGTGCACTGCTACTGCTAGTCCTACTCTACTAGTCGTCGCTGTCCTCATCATCGCCGTCGTCGATGTCGTCGGCGCTGCTCCCGGGAAGCTCCTCGTCGCTGCTGCCCCAGCCTTTGGCCGGAGCTTCGTCTTCCTCGTCATCATCATCATCCTCGCTGTCCGCCCAAGAGCGGAAGCGCTTCGTCGGCGGGTACCCGATGGAGGAGGAAGATTCATCTTCCTCCTCTTCCTCCTCGTCATCATCATCGTCTTCGCTGTCTGCCCAAACGCGGAGTCGCTTTGCCGGCAGAAGCTTAGCGGGGGAAGAGGGATCTCCCTCCTCCTTCTCTTCTTCTTCCTCTACTTCTTCTTCTTCCTCCTTCCCGTCGGAGGAAGTGGGTTTCACCCGGGGATGGAGGTCGTCTTCGCCTTCGCTTGTCGGCTTCCTTTCGGCGAGGTATTTATGGTCCTCCTTCCCGTCGATCAGAGGCAGTTTGCCGTCTGACGCATGGTCGGACTTTCGCTCCGGCCCGCTCAAGGCTGGGGACTGGAGGGAAGGGCCGGAGGAGGTTGAAGAGGAGGAAGACATTGCTACAGGGGAGGAGGGTTTTTTGGTGCCGATAGCTAGGACAGAGGAAGGGGATAAAGAGGGCTAATCGATCGGCACAGTTAAATAATGAGAAGTCTGGTGGAAATTTAATGCCATTGCAGTTTCCGAGGAAGTGATGCCAAAGCTATCGAATTTTGCAGAGAAGCTGGAAAGACAAGGCATCATGATGAGAATACTGCAACAGGTCTGCTCTGCCACGACATGACCCTTCGAAGGAAAAACAGAGTGGTTTTGAAATTATCATTGCCAAAACCAGGGGGGCATGTGTTATCACCAGATTTTGGACAAATCAGGAGGTGGGCCGTAAGGGAGATGGGCTTGGAATATTACACGTAGAAGATCTCTGAAACGGCCTTGCACGGAGAGTTTGGGCTAGATTGCCCGTGTATCTTTAATTATGGTAGATTGTATCTTAGATTAAAAGTTAGAGTTTGTATCGTGCACGGTGGGGATTGTTCCCACGTTAGAAAGTCCCCTGGACTATAAATATGTATCTAGGGTTTACGGAATAAACAACAACCAACGTTCAACCAACAAATCAATCTCGGCGCATCGCCAACTCCTTCGTCTCGAGGGTTTCTACCGGTAAGCAACATGCTGCCTAGATCGCATCTTGCGATCTAGGCAGCACAAGCTCCACGTTGTTCATGCGTTGCTCGTACTGAAGCCTTTTTGATGGCGAGCAACGTAGTTATCATAGATGTGTTAGGGTTAGCATAGTTCTTCGCGTAGCATGCTATCGTAGTGCAACCCTTGCATGTCTAGCCGCCCTCACACCTATCTTAGGTGTGGGGGCGGCACCCCGCTTGATCATTATTTAGTAGATCTGATCCGTTACGGTTGCTCCTTGTTCATCAAGGATTAGTTTAATATCTGCAATAGTTAGGCCTTACAAGGGGCTGGAGGATCCAGCGGCACGTAGGGTGTCGTTCGCTAGTCCTAGACAGGATGTTCCGGGGATCAACCTCGTGTTGGTTTTTAGGCCTTGTCTAGGATCGGCTTACGATCACCGTGCGTGGCCGCGAGGCCCAATCCTGAGTAGGATGATCCGATTATGCGGTGAAAACCCTAAATCGTCATAGATCTCATTAGCTTTATCTTGATCAAGCAGGACCACCATATATTCGTGCACCCCGTACGAATCATGGGTGGATCGGCTCCTTGAGCCGATTCACAGGATAACCTGAGAGCCGATCGAGGCTCGTATTTAATGTTTACGTGTATGCCATGCAGGAAACTAAGCGAGGCATCTCCATCACCTTCCTGACCAGGTATAGGTCAGGTGGCACGCCCTTGCATCAGCATCGGACGTGTGACCAGAAGGCTTTGCGGGCCGTCGCTCGGAGGGACCTCGGCCAGCCACAGCCCTAGGTTGTTCCCGGCTCTACGGTGTTGCCCGTCGCTGCCCGCCGGTGGGTTTCGGACGTCAACAGTAAGAATGGTATATTTTTGCATAAACAATTAGTACAAGTGTAATGTGATTTATAGGACTTGGAATTAACTTAAAATCATTTGTGGTTGATTTTTAATAATTATTCTAAGGCAGAAAAGTCCTTGTCTTGTTTATTTTTCTACTTTAATTCTACAACATATATGGGTTTGAATCAAATGGCATGGTGTAGAGAAAACTCTAAGCTTTCGAAATATATAAAATTTGTAAAATTTGACCAAGTAGATTTGGAGTTATTCAATTTTAAACACAGCATCAGTTTGCAATTTTAACTGAAAAAGAAATAACGAAATTTGAAATTAAACTGGGGGCGGGAAACGAAGTGGGCCGGCCCAGCTGCTGCCCGGGCCTGGCGTGCATGGCGCATGCACGTCGGGCACGCGCGGAGCGCGCAGATCGTCGGATGACGATCCGACGGCGCTGGGCCGTAGTCTTCCTCCCGAACCAGGGATCTTGCGGGGGCCATAACTTTCACCTCGGGGCTCGGATTAAGGCGGGGTTGGTTGCGTTGGAAAGCTCTTTCCAAGGGCTTCAAAGTGGTATAGGTTTTGGAGGCTAGGGTGGCGAAAGTTTGGGCGGCTTTGAAGGTGGCCGCCGGGTGCACGCCGGCAAGGTTTGGAGCCGTGGAGAGGCAAGGAGGGAGGAGGAGAGGCTCTAGGAGGGAGAGGAGGATGTTCCTAGGTGTGGTGGTGCCATCCAAGGCGAGCGGAGGGGTTTATATAGCGTCCAGGGGCGGGAACGCGGCGTGGAGGCCATGGCGGGCGACGTCACGGTTTCGGCGCGTGCGCAGGCACGGGAGCGTGTCGGGCGGGCTGCAGTCGTCCAGGGGAGCGCGTGGGAGAAGGGAAAGGGCGAGAGGGGGCCTGGGTCGATGGCGCTCGTCGACGCACTGGCGCGTCCAGAGCGTGTCTGGCGCGCGTCGGGCGCGTTCTGGGCGCGTCGGGGCACGACCCGTTCCCGGCATTGCCGTATCCCTCTCCGACCAGGGCTAGTACTGGCATGCCCAGTAGGGCAAGGGAGTGCTGGGAGACAAGGTTGGCATGGCTAGCAAGGTAGGGAGACTAGGGTGGCATCGGTGTGCATGTATGGCCGGCATGGCATGGTTTGTGCCAAAATAGTGCAATGACAGGGTTGAAAAGGGGGCACTAGGGCATGGGGAGGCTAGGGAGGTGTTGCAGGGGACCAAGGGGAGACAAGGGTTGGGCCAACACTATTGCGAATAGTGTAAATTGATTTGGTGTGATATTGCTCACAAGGTGTTTGTAAAAATGGCCGAAAGAAAAATGTTTTCAAATTTTGGAAATATTTTTGGGGGATTGCATTCATATATCATTTGAAGTAGAAAGGTGGTGGTGGTGGTTAATTTGGTGCAAGTTTGCAAGATTTCAAATTGGGGTGAATCTTCTCTTTATTTCAATGTCTCTACTTGTCTCCTTTATTCTGGTCAACCTAGGCAGAGTCAACCCTGATGGTCAACATCAAACTTGTTCATCTTGATGAGGTCTTGGATGACATGGCAAGAGTTGGTCAAGGTTGGTTTAGGAAAAGTCCAAACCAGGGGTGCAAAGTGGGTAACATTTTATAAATGGGCAAAGTGACCATTAACTTATGTGAGTTGAACTTGCATTTTTCTTTGATTTGATTCTGGTTTCTTTGATGCATTTGTGTTTGTTATTGATCTATAAGTGTTTTACAACCAATGGCACAAGCCAAAGTGGCCTTGGTTGAAGATTTGCAAAAATGGCTAAATGTGTATGTGAGTGAAAATGGGATTTTCTCCCTATTTGTTTTCTCTCTTTTTGATTTGATTTTTCTTGACTCCAAAGTGATTCTTACTAGTTTAGGAACATTTCCCAACCATTGAAAACATTCCTAAAGGTCTAGTTCAAAGATTTGCAAAATTGGCCATAACACATGAGAGGTGACATGTCAATTTTTCTTATTCTTGTAATGTGCTCCCCTTGCTTCACTTGGGCAAGGTTGAGGGTCAATTTGGGGTTAGATTAGGTTTAGAGATGGTTTCACACCATTTGGTCAAAGTAGAAGTGCATAGGACAAGAATTGGTGAAAATGGCTATGTGTCACATATGCCTCTATGCATATGTGGCATTTGATTTTTAATTTGACTAGGCTTGACCCAATTGATGTTGTTGAGTGTTGAAATGGTATATAGGAGTGATCCAACCATTCACTACAAGTCTTAGGGTCAAGATCCTCAATTTCACAAATTTGATATTTTGCTCTCATATGCCTCTATGGCATTATTACTTTCTTTTTAAAATCTTTTGTTTCACTTTGGATTGGGTTTGAGAAGTACTAGATAGGGTTTATGAAGGTTTTCCAATCCTCTAAATAAAGTAGAAAGGCCTAGGGTAAAGTTTTACAAAAATAGCCATAGGCACATATGCCTCTATGCATATGTTTGATTTTATTTTGTTTCACACTTGAATTGGTTGGTAAGTGCTTTGTTGAGTGTGTTGAGGTATTTCAATTCATCTACTCAAGGTAGACAAGGCAAAGCTCATCATTTTCAACAAGTATCCATAGGCTTGCATATGCCTTTTTCTTAAATAAGATCTTTTCTTTTTATTTTATTTTGCAAAGATTGATGACAAGAGGGATGAGGTTTAGGGTTTAGTAAGTTTTGCAAGGGTTCACCACCATTTTAGCAAAGTAAGAAAAGTAGAGTTCAAAACCTCCATATTAGGACTATATGCTCACATATGTCTTTTCCTTTATTTTAGTTTTCTCAAAATAGATCCAAAGTAGATTTGAGAGGGTTAGGGTTTTTCTTATTTGATTTCTTTCTCTTTTATTTTATTTGGTTTGTGATCTTCACTTCATCACTTTAGGGTTTTAGGGTTTTATCACATAAGAATAATAACACTCATCATGGCCAAAAGCACAAGTAAAAGGTATGAGCACTAAGCATAGCACTCTATTTAAGAAAAGTTTTTGTTGGTTCTCATTTTTGGAAAAAGGAAATTCATTTTCTCTTTGTTTTGAAATTTGGGGTGTTACACAAGTCCTCGAGCAAAGTATCATGTCTTCTCTCCCATCCGCTCGACGAACGGACCATACCGCTCCTCGCGGATCTCATCGGTGGTGTACGCGGCAATCTCCTCTACCTCAAATGCCTTCGTTATGGTGATTGCAGATGCGTCGCCCTCGTCTAGGAAGCGTTCATGTTGGTGCCACATCTGGGAGATATGGGCCAAGGTGGCATTGCAATCTACCAGGGGAGTTTTTGTTGTCTGCTAGGGTTTTTTCTCACCCAAGTGGCAACGACCCAATTCTAGTCACGGCCGACACGCGGGAATTGAGTTTGTCGTGCGGCAAACGACGGGACATGTGCTGGAGCCGAACTGCTGCGTGGAAACTTATCGCGCAGTTAATCGCCATGGTGTCCATGAGGTGAGAAAAAAAAGTCTAGCCGCTGGGTATGCCTAGACCCAAACGGACAAAGGCTCAGCACACTGGTGGAAAAAGGGCCTTTGGTCGCGGTTCGCAACTGCCATTAGTCGCGGTTGCGCAACCGCGACCAAAGTAGCGCGACTAAAGGCCCCCCCCCCTTTAGTCGCGGTTCCTTACGAACCGCGACTAAAGGCCCGTCCACGTGGGCGCCAGGCGGCCGTCCGGGCGGAGGACCTTTAGTCGCGGTTCTTCTGGCCAACCGCGACTAAAGGCCGCCGCAGGTTTAGGGTTTTAGGCCCCCCCTAAACCTGCCCCCCCCCCCTAAACATATTTTCTGTTTAATTTGTATATTGTTTTATTTCTTTTGTGCTTTATTGTAATTTTGAAGGAGTTTCACATATTCTACGGTACTACATATATACATGCATATGAATGTACAATTTCAAACAAATTTGAAATTAGAACCAAAAAGAATTCAAGAGGAATATACAATATATATTCAATATCATCGGATGACCATATACAAGTTTGAACAAGTTTCCATACATAATTTAATGCATGTATAGTTCTACGTCGTCGCAATGGTGTTCTCCTTTAGGATGGAGGACTTCCCTCCTGAACCATCCAGCTAGTTCCTCTTGAAGTGGTCGGAAGCGAGCTTCTGGACTAAGCATCGACCGGAGGTTATTCCTCTGAGCATTGAGATCACTCGGAACGCGCTCAGAGGTGTATCTCCGGATCATCTCACAGACATAGTATCCACACAGATTGGTTCCCGGTGGCTGCATATCGCTACCATTCTTAGCCTTTGACCGCATAAAATTTAGCTCTTTCTTGAATTCACCGACCTTTGTATCTGCGAACCGTCTCCAAACCCTACGAGGCAAAGAAAATTAAATGAACAAGAGAGTTATTAGTTAATTACTTGAAGCTTAATTAGGAAATGAACGAAATAGGCCGATCGATATAGAGCGCAAATGAATGAAAACAATTACTTTTGAATCATTTGTCTCATGTCGGCCCACTCCGCCTTATCCATATCCAGAGAGTCGTGGATGAGACATTCTGATTTGTCAACTTTAATTACTAGCAGAATCCAGTGAAACCTGCGGACACGATACATGCACAGTACGTCATGCATAACTCATCAATTAGCCGGCCACATACCATGCATGGAGTAAACAAAAGAGAATGTGCTCAAGACATAAACACTCACCCAAAATGGTAAGGAAATAGAATATCACTTTTGAGTTCCTGCTTATCAAGAAACCGCCACAGGTCTTTCTCCACGTCGGTGGGGTGATGCTTTAACGTATATCCATTAACGATGTGTGGGTCAATGAACCCAACATCATGGATGCTCCTTACTCTGCATTCCTTAATCTTCAATCTGCATGTATAATAGCGGACACAACAATATAGTTAGGATATATATATATATATAGTGCAGGCAATATGAACGAGATGGGGTAGAAATAAATCACTTACAGAACGTAGCAACTGATGATAGATTTGTCGAGCTCGCGCAGATTGAAAAGCTGGAACAATTCACTCAGATGAATTTGTACACAGTATTGTTTGAAGTGATGCTCATATCCAACTTCCGCATAAATATAATCTTTGGCGTTTTTATGTTTTATGTAACCCTTGTACCAGTTCAGCTGACCTTTCATTTGTGGAGGTAGATCCTCTTCCTGCGCAGGCTCGACGAGAGGCCCATTCTTCACATATGTAAGTACTACCTGCTTCATTGGCGCCTCATCAAGGCCTAACAGTTCACGAAGAGTAATACCTAAGTTGGCCGCTTGTTCTCTGGCACTCGTTACAGTCAATCCCTGTGCTGCCGCAGCTTCTATGATTTCGGGGGCATCCGGACCGGCGGCTGTCACTATAAGCGGGGCAATCGATTGTTTACTTTGTTCCCCGAGCTGGGCAACAACTCGTTTCTCGCTTTGTGCACTTTGTAATTGAAGGAGGTGGTTGCTACTTCCAATTGAAGATCGTCGTTTATCGACGTTTCTTCGGCATCATCCTGCTGACGGCGCCCTTCATCTTCACCCTCAAGGTTCAGATAAGAAGAGATATCATCTTCTTCTTGCCTGGTCGGCACATATAGAATATCGCCTTTTATGATGCCGAACATATGGTCTTCAAGGTCCGGATCATAGTTGTCCAGAATCGGGTCAGCTCTATCGTCCGCCATATGTCAGTCCTGAAAACATGTAGTCAAAACAAATTAATTAAGTGAAGAAGGGGGGCGGTGGCGGTGGCGAAAGGGGGGCGGTGGAGAAAGGGTGGCGGTGGCGAAAGGGGTGGCGGTGGCGAAAGTATTAAAAGAATCTAGGCATTTTGACAAACTCAAATAAATTTTGTAGTCAAATAAACTTAGAGATACCGCGGGAACAAATTTTAAGTTACAAATTTGAAGTAACAAATTTTAAGTTATACAAATTTTAAGTTACAAATTTTAGTGAGGCGGCGCGGCAGAGATCGACGAGGCGGCGCGGCAGAGATCGACGAGGCGGCGCGGCAGAGATCGACGGCGCGTGTGCGCATGCGGTGAGAGAGAGCGAGGCCGGCGCGTGCGCGGTGAGAGAGAGAGGGCCAGCCGGCGGCGCGGGAAGGGGAGAGGAGGAGGGCGGCGAGGAGCACGGACGCGCGGTGAGAGAGAGACCGGCGCGGTCTTTTTGATGTTTGTAACTAAGTTTTTTTGTTACACTTTAATTATACACTTTAATAATTAAGTTAATTATAATTTAATTAAGTTACCATTTTAATTAAAAAACTTAGTTACAAATTTACAATTTAAAGTATAGATATAGATATACAATTTAATTAAGTTACCATTTTAATTAAAAAACTTTTACAAATTTACAATTTAAAGTATATATATAGATATAGATTTACCACTTTAATTAATTAGTTACAAATTTAAACTTTAATTAGTTACAACTTAATTAGTTAAACTTAATTAGTTATAATTAAATTAATTAATTTTTAGTTAAAAAAAAGAAAATCTGGCCGGCCGGGCCATGGCCGGGCCGCCTCTCTCTGCTGCTCTCCTCCGCGGCAGAGACGACATACGGCCGGCGGCGCGCGCCCACGGGCCGACCGACGGCGAGCGGCGCGCGGGGACGGAGCGGCGCGCGCGGCGCGGCAGTGGCGGCGGCGGCTACACACGGCGACGGCCGACGCGCGAGCGGCGCTATAGCCGGCGGTGGCGCGCGAAGGAGCAGGGCGGCCGGGGCGGCGGCGGAGGAGCAGGCGGCGCGCGGCAGAGACGTACGGGCGGAGGAGCAGGGCGGCGCGCGGAGGAGCAGGGCGACAACGACGGCCGGCGAGGGTTCGGGCGCGGAGGAGCAGGACGACGGCGTTCGGGCGCGGCGGCGACGAGAGCGGAATCGACGAGGGAGAAGAAGCGCGCGGCGGTTCGCGCCGCGCCAAGATTTATAGCACCCCCTTTAGTCGCGGTTGGGAGGCGACCCGCGACTAAAGGGTACCCTTTAGTCGCGGTTGGCCTCCCCAACCGCGATTAAAGGGTATTTCGGCGGGTTTTGAGTTCCCGCGCGCAGCCACCTTTAGTCGCGGTTGGCCTGGCCAACCGGGACTAAAGGTATTTTTGAAAATACTTTTCTTTTTCAAAATCAGAAAAATCAGAAAAATAAAACTAATTCAATTCAAATTCCTAAAAATACAAATAATATATCAAAAAAATCAGAAAAATAAAACTAATTCAATTCAAATTCTTAAAAATACAAATAATATATCAAAAAATTCAGAAAAAGAAAACTAATTCAATTCAAATTCTTAAAAATACAAATAATATATCAAAAAAATCAGAAAAATAATATATCAAAAAATTTCTTCCCGCCTCTTTCTTCCCGCCACTTTCTTCCCGCCACTTTCTTCCCGCCTCTTTCTTCCTGCCACTTTCTTCCCGCCACTTTCTTCCCGCCTCTTTCTTCCCGCCTCCTGTCTTCCCGCTCCCATTTTTCCCGCCATTTGTCACTACATATAGGTAGCCCGGTTTGGCCAGCATTATCACATCTCTACAATCTCTCATCACTCTCTCATGGCTTCCACCGCACCCACTCTAACCTACCAGCAGGTGGAGGAGCTTTGCGCCTCGAACTACCCTTGCCCACCGGGCTACCGCGTCCCTGCCGGCTGAACCACTACTACCTCGACCTCACGCCGGAGCAGCGGATGAATCCCCGCTGGCATCCCGATAACCAGCATACTTGGGACGCCTTCTTCATCAATCGGCGTGAGAGGGCGCTCGCCAGGTATGAGGAGGACGGTCTGCCTCCTGGAAACTTCCACGAGGCCGGCCGTCAGCTATGGTGGTACGGCCGGACTCTGCAGAGCGTCATGGACTACATCACGGCCGGCGATATCCCCCGCCTGCGCTACCCTCAGTTCGAGCCACGAGCGCCGCCCGACGACAGCGACGACAGCAGCGACGACGACGCCGGCAACTTAGAAGGCGACGACTACCAGTACAACGGCAGCGGCTATGAAGACTACGAGTATGCATATTATACGCCTAGGCAGGAGTATGACTAAATCACTCCAAATTTCATGTATGCAGGAGTATGACTTAGTCACTCCAAATTTCCTGTATGCAGGAGTATGACTTAGTCACTCCAAATTTCATGTATGCAGGAGTATGACTTAGTCACTCCAAATTTCCTGTATGCAGGAGTATGACTGAATCACTCCAAATTTCATGTATCATCAGTGCTATCTCGAGTCAATTGAATCATTCGAAAATGGACACCAAACACATCACGGGTAATATAATTCACATGATTCATTCAACAAAGTTTGGTACAATAAATTATTACACATCATTTCTTCCCTTGTGTCCCTGCTTGCTTACGATTGTGCCGTATCCATGGAGCATCTTCATCATTTAACTTAATGCTTGGGTCGGTGTTCACTTTGAAGGGCGGAATTTCAGCAAACATATTATAATCTTCTGACATGTCTGTCTTGTCCTCCACTCCCACGATGTTTCTTTTCCCTGAAAGAACAATGTGGCGCTTTGGATCATCGCATGATGTACTGATTGTTTTCTTATCTTTCCGTTTCCTCGGTTTGCTACTCATGTCCTTCACATAGAAAACCTGAGCAACATCTTTCGCTAGGACGAATGGTTCGTCAAGGTAACCAAGATTGTTGAAATCCACCATTGTCATTCCGTATTGCTGGTCCACCTTTACCCCACCTCCTGTTAGCTTGAACCATTTGCACCGGAACAAAGGGACCCTAAAGGAGGGTCCATAGTCAAGTTCCCATATCTCCTCTATGTAACCATAATATGTGACCTTTTGCCCATTCTCGGTTGCTGCATCAAAGCGGACACCACTGTTTTGGTTGGTGCTCTTTTTATCTTGGGCGATCGTGTAAAATGTATTCCCATTTATCTCGTACCCTTGGAAAGTCGTTATAGTCGAAGATGGTGTCTTGGCCAACATGTACAACTGATCTACAACATGATCGTCACTCATTAAATGTTTTCTCAACCAACTGCCGAAAGTCTCCATGTGGGCCTTCCTAATCCAAGATTCAAAGCTTCCTGTGGTTGTCCGAGCGTAAAATATTCTTGTGTTTCTCAAAGTACGGAGCCACCAAGCTGGAATTGGTCGAACCGTGTGGTGTGCTTCACGTGAGAATGGCCGTCCATACATATCGTTGATTTCCTTCCGATCGTGCCTTTTCCACTTAGTCTCCCCTCGTGCCGCGATCGAGGAAGACCAATCGGCTTAAGGTCAGGAACAAAGTCAACACAAAACTCAATTACCTCCTCATTTCCATAGCCCTTGGCGATGCTTCCTTCTGGCCTAGCACGGTTACGAACATATTTCTTTAATATTCCCATGAACCTCTCGAAGGGGAACATATTGTGTAGAAATACAGGACCGAGAATGGAAATCTCATCGACTAGGTGAACCAGGAGGTGCTCATAATATTGAAGAAGGATGGCGGGAACACCAACTCGAAACTAACAAGACATTGGATCACATCGTTCAGAACCGTGGTAGAACTTCTGGATTGATTACCTTCTCGAGAGATTGCATTGAGGAATGCACATAGCTTCACAATGGCTACTCGAACATTTTCCTACAGAGCCCCTCAAAGCAATCAAGCAATTGCGTCATAATCACGTGGCAATCGTGAGACTTCGTGTTTTGGAACTTTTTCTCCGCCATGTTTATTATTCCCTTTATATTGGACGAGAATCCCGACGGGACCTTCATACCGCTCGTGCATTCAAAAAAGATGACCTTCTCTTCTTTGGTCGTAGCGTAGCCGGCACGACCTTGAAACCGTTCGGATGCCGATCATCGTGGTCTTTCAAACTTTGCCGGTCCCGCCGTGCTTCCTTTGTATCATTTGACTTCCCATACACGCCCAAGAAGCTTAGGATGTTCACGCAAATATTCTTCGTAACGTGCATCACGTCGATTGCGTAGCGGACTTCTAGGACTTTCCAATATTCTAGCTCCTGAATATAGAATTCTTCGTGCAAATGGCAGCGTGCCCGACAGCTCCCATCCGAACTAAATGTCCGCCAGGACCCTTTCCAAAGATGACTTTCAAATCCTTGACCATATCAAATACCTCAGCACCAAGCAGTGTTCCGCAGGCTTCGGCCGGTGATCTGCCTTGCCGTTGTAATGCTTGCCTTTCTTTCTTCATCGGATGACCTTTCGGAAGAAATCGACGATGCCCAAGGTACACGTTCTTCTTACAATTTGGCAAATGTACACTTTCAGCCTCATGTAAGCGGTGCGTGCATGCATTGTATCCCTTATTTGACAGTCCCGAAAGGTTACTAAGAGCAGGCCAATCGTTGATGGTTACGAAAAGCAACGCTCGTAGGTCAAATTCCTCTTCTTTGTGCTCATCCCACACACGGACACCAGGTCTGCCCCACAGCTGTAAAAGTTCATCAACTAATGGCCTTAGGTACACATCGATGTTGTTGCCGGGTTGCTTCGGACCTTGGATGAGCACTGGCATCATAATGAACTTCCGCTTCATGCACAACCAAGGAGGAAGGTTGTAGATGCATAGAGTCACGGGCTGTACTATGGCTGGAGCTCTGCTCGCCAAAAGGATTCATGCCATCCGTACTTAGACCAAATCTTATGTTCCTTGCGTCAGCTGCAAAATCTTTGAACTCTCTGTCGATCTTTCTCCATTGCGTTCCATCTGCGGGGTGTCTTAACTCCCCGTCCGACTTACGGTCCTCTTTGTGCCATCGCAACAACTTGGCATGCTCTTTGTTCCTGAACAGACGTTTCAACCGTGGTATTATAGGAGCATACCACATCACCTTGGCGGGAACCCTCTTCCTGGGTTTCTGGCCCTCAACATCGTCACCAGGGTCATCGCCTCTGATCTTATAACGCAATGCGGTGCATACCGGCATTCATTCAAATTCTCGTATTCACCGCGGTAGAGGATGCAGCTTGTTGATGCATGCATGTATCTTCGTAACCTCTAAACCTAGAGGGCGGACAACCTTCTTTGCTTCGTACGCATCGCGGGCAACTCGTTATTCTTTGGAAACATATTCTTCAACATTTTCAGCAAGTTTTCAAATGCCGAGTCAGCTACACCTGCCTGTGTCTTCCATTTCAGCAAATCCAGTGTGCAGCCCAGCTTTTTCAGACCATCATCGCATCCGGGGTACAGCGCCTTCCTGTGATCCTCTAACATGCGATCCAAATTCTCCCTCTCCTTTTCAGTTTTGCAGCATCTCCGTGCATCAGCAATGGTCCGACCAAGATCATCAACGGGATCATCACGTGCCTCTTCTTCACCTTCCCCTTCACCTTCCCCTTCACCTTCAGCATCCTCCATGAAAGTATCACCGAAATGAGCAAGATAGCTTTCATCGATGAAATCATCCCCTTCTTCATCTTCTTCCATTATAACCCCTCTTTCTCCATGCTTGGTCCAACAATTATAGCTTGGCATGAAACCGTGCCGAAGCAGGTGCATGTGAACATCTCTTGAGGAAGAGTAACCCTTCTGATTCTTACAGCTAACACATGGACAGATAACAAAACCCCCCTGCTTGTTCGCATTAGCCACTACGAGGAAATCTTTCAAACCCGTACTGAACTCGCCGGAGAGTCGGTTACCGTACATCCATTGTCGATTCATCTGCATTATTATAATATAAAATATATAATTAACCATCATGCATTTGTTAAACTAACTAGCTACAAACAATATAAATTAAACAATGAACTACACACATGCATATTTTATCAATGACACATCAAAGGTTCAAGTTGCTAACCGCGATCGAGGAGGAAAAAATAAATGAGAAAGCTCAAGTGTGGCTCCAACACTTCATATCATGTTTGTTTCATGCTCTTGGGGCATTTCATCAAACACCTTATGTGCATAAGAGGAACCAAAAGCAAACCTAACACCCACTTGTGAAGTTTGTGAAGAGAATGGCTCCAAATGGCTAAGTGTTGGCTGCTGGATGGGTATATATAGGGGAGGGGCTTTAGTCCCGGTTGGCCAGGCCAACCGCGACTAAAGGCCACCTTTAGTCGCGGTTGGCCAGGCCAACCGCGACTAAAGCCCCCCACGTGCACCAGCTGGCCACCGAGCGCCCTGGGCCCAGGCCTTTGGTCGCGGTTCGCCTCCCGAACCTCGACTAAAGGTCCCATTAGTCGCGGTTCCTATAGCTTCGCGACTTATGGGGCTGGACGGAAGCCTGTTTTTCTACCAGTGGCATGCCTAATTTTTCTATCCGCATCTACTTTTAGGTGAAAATGCCCTAAATTTGCGTAACATGGATAGTCCCTAGTCTTTGTCACCGGGAATGCAATTTGAGGTGATTATTTTACCATTAAAATTTCCATCCTACTGCTAGCTTTTGAATAGTCTAATCGGAACAGAAATACCTCTTTACTTCAAGAATTTGAGCACGGAAAATGATTCCTTATCTTCGGAGGCTCCGTCGCTCTGTGCCTCCGGATCGCGCGGTCGTACGATTCGGTTTTACGGGGCGGACCACATCGCGCCACGTCACACCGTTGGACCCAACGACCGCTTTCTTCTCCCCACAGCTTCCTTATCCAGTTCCCATCGCTTTCTTCTCCCCACCGCTTGTCGTCTGCGCATCACCAGTCACCATCTCTCTCCCACAAATCCCTCTCCCTCTCCGTTGGCTCTCTCTCCTGTGAGGCCCATCAAGAGGGTGGCAAACTCCATCAGGTTTGGGAGTGTGCAGGGCTACAGAGTGGCCACGCGCGTCGCCGGATTCTGCAAGGGCGCTGGCGGCGGTGCTCAAGTGGTGGGAGGCGTAGCTCCCATGGGCGGCCGGGCCTGCTCCCATGCTTGGCCGTCGATGCTTCCACCACGGGCTGCCGGACCTGCTCCCGCGACCGGCGGTGACCTGCTTCCAACGGGCGGTCGTCGATGCTCCCAAGGTCCGGCGGAGATGCTCCCACGGGTGGCGTGCGCTGCTCCCACAGCCTGACAGAGATGCTCCCATGGGAGACGGGCGGTGCTTCCACGGCCGGCCGGCGCTGCTTCCATGGCCCGGCGAAGATGCTTCCACGGGCGGCCGGTGCTGTTTCCACGGCATGGCGGAGATGCTCCCACGAGCGTCGGGTGGTGCTCCCACGGCCGTTCGGCGCTGCTCCCACCGGCGACGGACGATGCTCCCATGGGCAGCCGACGATGCTCCCACCGTCCGTCGGTGGTGCTCCCATGGGCGGCCCAAGATCTTCCATCGTTCGTTGGTGGCGATGCGCTGGGGATGCTGCAAATGTGCGGCGGCGCAGCTATCTGAGGTGTGCGGTGCTGCTACATAAGGCCGCCGATGTTGCTGCAAGGGTGGACGGCGGTGCTGCTGCACCAGCGACATCACGTCGGGGTTCTCCGACGACGGAGGAGCAACACCGTCATTGTCAGCATCGCCTTCATGCCGCAAGCCCGTCCTGGAGCACCGTCCCAGTGCTGGAAGCCTATTGTTGCAGTGCTTCAGGCTCGCCGACGTCGGCGCCGCCTGCGTGCTGCAAGTCCACCGCCGGGCGTCGCCGCCTCCGTGTTGCAAGTCCACTGTCGGGCGTCGCCGCCTGTGCTACAAGGGGAGCAACGGTGCTGCGATGAGCGTCTTCTCCGGCGACGGCGTAGGCAGCGGTGCGTGTAGGGGGATGCGGTGTTGCTGCGGGAAGAACGCCGGCGGCGAGCTGCAAGCCGAAGTAGCAGTGACCGGTGCTGCATCATACTGCCAGCGAGGGCTTGCACCATGGCTTCGAAGCATAACACCGAGTAGGCAGTTTTCAGGGATGTGGGTACTTTTTTCCGTCGTTTGCTCTGTTCGTGGGGTGGTCCTGGAGGACACGTGTCATGAGCTGGAGTCAGAGGCTCAGAGGAAAATATCCTCTGGAGGATTATCAGTACTACCCTTTGAGCACGCTAGCTGTTCACCGCCTCCTCTGCCGACTGCAAATACCACTGGGCTGGGCATGCACGATTGAGCTAGCCATGGTACCGACCCTGCAGCCTGGGGCCACGGGACGTCAATGCACCTAGAGCAAAGGTGTAGGAGTAATAACTAGACGATTTTTCGTACGGGTTCAAATTTGCATGGCTGTGTCTGCACGGTAACTTGGTCGGCGGCGAAACGAAGGCAGCGAGAGTAGCAGAGGAGGCCAAGAGTCCATATGGGCCCAACAACAGAGCTACCCACCATTGTTGGGTAGGCCGGCAGCCGGGAAGCTCCGGGTCCAGCCCCACGTGTCGGTGTCGCTGATCCTTCTCCAGGCGGGGGACCCCCGTCGAGGTCATGTCCGTGGTGGTCCATGCTCATGGGCTCTCGCCCTAGCTAGCTCCGCCACCCGTTTGATCTCCTCCAAACTCCAACCACGGGAATGCGCCGTCGCTGGCCTCCGCGCCGCTGTCAATTCTGGCGCGCCAGACAGCGGTGCCGGCGAAGGCGAGCTCCTGCACTGGCGCTACGCGAGCGTCGCCGTCGGCTTGTGATGCTTCGCTGCGTGATGTACTGATGTGGTGTTGTATTACTGTGCAGGTGTGGGGGCGCCATGAGCATGACAGCAAGGGGAGAGGCATGGGGGAGGAGTGGCGGGCCGCGGCTGCGATCGATCGAGGCCTCCGCCAATGAGCTTCCAGCGAGTGATGGAGAGCGTAGCGACGGTAGCCGGTGTCGCGGAGCGCGGCATTGTCGTCCATGGAGGAACCCGTCGACGTTGGAACTGCTCCGCTATGCTCGGCTGTACGTATTGCGATCGGGACATGGATTGGCGACATGGTAACAGAGGATCCACTGATCGCCAAGACCGGATCGTGTGTCCACGTCAGCGCAATCGAGCATGTCTAGCAGACGACGGAGGGTGCACGCCGAGGCTGCTTGGCCGGGCTCGAAAAGAGTTTGGTCCCGCCCGTGGAGCGGAAGCTGCCACACGGAGGTGCCCGCTGCTTGAGCCTGCCGGCCCGGCTCGGGCGGAAGGTGACACGGGGAAACGGGCATATGGCAGCATGGCGCGCCGTGACATGTCGCTAGTAGGAGAACAGGGCCGTCCAATCACTCAACGCCGCCGGTGGTCTCATTCTACGATCATCCATTAGATGCCCGATCGAGCAAGCAAATCATTGTAGGAACTGCAAGTGCAGAAGCCACACCGCCAATAACTCCTAACTGATTTTTTTTACTGTAAAACGCTGACAGCCGTAAGCGTGGACAAGTACGCGGCGACACGGCGCGGCACCATCGCCCCGACGAGAGCCATGGACATCGAACAGCGCATGGCTCGTCCCCACGCGCCGGTGGTATGATCGGCGCATATACCTTTTAACGAAAGGGGGACGACTGCCGCCGAGCAGCACAGGAGGCAGCGGCTCGTGCGCGCGCGCGCCGTACAGAGCGAAAGCCTCGTGTTGCCAACTGAAAACATAGCCGTGCCGGCTCGTGCCCCGTGATGAACTGAGACGCATCCGCCATGCTTTCGAAAAAAAGCCGCATCCGCCATGTCAAGTGCCTCATGAAACGCGTCCGAAACAGCCAAGAGTGACAAGTAGCGATGCGTACCATCTGGCTTATCCTCTTGCTCCGCGATCTAGTACATATTCTCTGTTTTGCGATCGATCTTCGCGCGGCTATGATGGACGCCCGTCACGGGCAGCCCATCTGTCCGTGTTCCTCCGGCGAGGCGCACACCATCATGAGCGCCCTGATAGCGGCCGCTCACGTACCACGGTTCTTCCCTTACGCCGATCGGTCCGTGGCCTGTGCGTGTGCTTCTCTGCTCGACGCGTTCCCTTTGTCCCTCCCGATCCAAGTCTCGCTCCTCTCGTGTCTGGAATCTCTGGATCACCCGGGCAATCCAGTGCGTCCGACGAAAGTTTGGCTAGTCAGATCGATCCACCAGCTTTGTCACAACCATTCGCGTCTAGGTTAACTTGTTAAGAGCACCCTAGCCGCATCTTTTAAACGCTGTTCACGCCCCGACTGAGCGTCGGCGTTCCTCAATTGGTGATTTAAAATAGAATTGTTTTTATTAAAATTCATTGAAACTAGTCGATGTCATTTAAATTTTGTTAAATTTTACAGTTTTGAATCAAAATTTTATAAACTAAAAAAATACAACTAATCGCAGCATGTGCTGGGGCGCCATAACCACTTCGTGTCTACGGGATCCTCCTGCTATTTGACGGCCGCGCTGCTGCTCGTGCTTACTCCAGCACCGCCATGACTCCCACCGCCTCCTCCTCCACCGTGGTGGCGGTTGTCGCTTGGGCCTGCTGCGCTTGTCTATTCACCGGCCGTAAGGTCGATGAGCCTGTCGAGATCACTGGCCAACCAGGCAATGCCGATCGAGAGTGGCGCCTCGCATGCATGTCGGTCGTTCATCGAGTTGGTCATGGCCTGAAGCAGACATGCCCCCTCCCCCTTAGGGTCACCGGTGTTGCACATCGCCTCCACCTCGCACGCGTACTCCTCCTTCTCCAACCACTTCTAGGCGGCGATGGCTTGTTGAGTAGTAATGTGTCCGCTTGTGGTGGTGGTTCGCGGTGATAGCTCATGCTTCACGGGGCAGAAGCGTCGGTGACCGCGAGGCGGAGATGGTTCACACCCCTCGAGGATCACAATGCCGCTTGTGCGACAATGGCCCTTAAGAGGAGATGTCGACTCCTCTTTTGGGAAGATGAAAGTTAGCGTGCGCGGCATCGAGGTGGAAGAGTGCGGCACCGATGAGGACAGACGGGAGGAGGAGCCAACGGAACCCATCCTTCTCGGAGCCCACCTCTATTGCCCCTGTCGACGAAGGAGACGAGGGGCGATGGGGTGTGTGCAGGCGCTCACCGCTGTCCGCGTTAGGGTACCATCACCGCGTCGAGTGTGCGGCCGGGCGCGCCCACCAGTACACTCGTCCACGCTTGTTCTGCTGCGCCGGCCTGGTTGAGCCGGTGAATTGTCAGATCTTGCTCTCCCGCTCCGCGTCGAAGAAGGCGAGCCAGTGCTTCGTGTTGGCAATGTCCAAGAGCGGTGATTCTCATTGCGTCGGCGACAAGTTCTCGTGGTGAGCGGTGACTTCTCGCCACCTCTGCGAGGTACTCGGCTTTAGGAGCAGCGGGATGCACATGCCACGGTCGCTTAGTCTCCACCCTATCAGCAGAGACATGTCCGGCGGGGCGAGGTATTGGTTCTCAAGAGAGCCCATGCCTCGTCGATGGTGAGGTTGCCCAAGCCAAACCCGTTCTCCGCCATGCCTCCCTCGCATTGGTTCTCTGTTGCGTCTTCACGTCGATCTCTGGGCTCCAGGTTGCGGTGATTCTGTGGGCTAGGGTTTGGGTGGCGGTGAGGGGAGTGAGGAGAAGCCGCGCTGCGGCCAAGGTTATTTTTCACCTGGTACTTGAACACATGCTAAATGGGTCACATTTGTGGATTAGATGCCGAGCCATCATTTACCGGGATCAGGTCGTGAATACTTAAGTCATGCTAGACTAAATAATTACTCGAGGAAACGTGGTTGCACGGAGCGTAGCATGCCGCGAGCTGGCCTTGTGGTCACCCAGGACTTTTCGTACACGAGCAAAGCACAAACCAAACATCTTTCCGGGACAGTGCACAGAGGGCTTGTTGCCGCCCCATATGGGTCCCCGAACTCACCAAAAGTTAGTTAAAGTGAGGCTAAATTTCCTTGTCCTTTATATTCGAGCATTAGCTAGCATTGATCTCCGCGCACCCAGCCCCGCGCCGCCGCCGGTCGTCCCCGCCTCCGTCCCCGTTCCCCTCCTCTCTCCCGGCCCTCGTTGTCGCTCCCCGCGGGCGACAGGAGGGCCCCCAGACCCTAGCGCCCCCTCGACCCCCTCCTCCGGCCTCCCCGTTCGCCGCCGTCGGCACAGGCCGTCCGGCAAAGCCCCGGCGGTGCCGGCGGCGGCGGGCATGCTCCTACCCGCGCGAGGCGGGCGACGCGGGGTCGCCCGGTGGCCGGCGGCGGTGCGCTCCGGCAAGCGTGGTTCCGGCGGCGGCGGCGCTCCTCCCGGTGGCGGCGGCGTTGGGTGACATGGTGGCGACGGCGCGGCCCCCTTGGCGGCGGGCGGCAGGTGGTCGGCGGCGGCGAGGGCGGCGCAGCCTCGACCCGCATCCGGGCCTGTCGGGGCCCCATCCGGGCTTGGGCGGGCCCGGTCCGGCATCCCGAGGCCTGCTCCCGGCGGCTGGTGGAGCGTTTCCTGCTGAGGGTGGCTAGGACGGCGGCACGTGGACTGCAGCGCGGCCACGGGAGCTTCACGAGCTCGGCGGGCTCGGCCGGGCCAGAGGGGCCTGGTTTGCTCCTATAGCTACGTCCGGTCTGTCACCGCAGCTGGCGGTGGAGGTTGCGCCCTCCCGCGTGGCTGCTGCCCAGGCTCTCCTCGGCTCGGGGTGTTTCCGATCGGTTTCGTCGGTCTTCGTCAGTGGGTCACGGTGAGACGGCGGTGGTGGTTGCGTGACCGTGGTGGCGCGAGTTGGTGGGCGGCAAGGTTGGCGGCGCATGACGGAGTGTCCGGGACCGTGGGACTTTGGGGGACGGGAGAATTCCTTGTCGGCGGCCGACACCGACGCGGTGACGCTCGCGGGCGCCACCATTCCTTCTTGAGGGGCGTCGGGGTTTCCCCTTCCCACTTCCCTTCCGCATACCGGGGGAAACCCTAGGCTTGTCCGGGCAGCAGCGTCGTCATCGTCGCATCCCTTCTTGAAGGTGCTGCCTTGGTATGCGGCGCTTCGGAGGGCTAAGCTCGTGGTGGGAATCTTCCGGAGGGCGCAGCGGTTGCGGATCATCAGCGTTTTCGTCGATCCGACTTTGTCATCCTCTCTTTCTTTTTTCTTCTTCTTGTGTTTTCTTCTGGGTTTTGTTGTGCTGTTTGCCCCAGCGGTGGTCTCTATCTTGTATCAGTTCGGTGCTATATTAATATAGCGGGGCGAAAGCCTATTTCGAGGAGCTAGCATTGATCGGATGCACTGAACTGGGTTTTTTTTTTTAACAGGAAAGGTCCGAGAGCTGCATTAAGTCAACACGGTTACAGACCAAATTACAACAACGGCCTCGAAAGAACAAGAAATAACGGACCAACCCTTTGATTTTGCATACAGGACCCTAACGTAGAAACTGAAAACGCGATCAGGTCCTGGTCGTCGCCGGAGAACGCGCTCCGCCATCGACTGCCTTCCACGCCGCCGGGGAACAAGCCACTTGGGGCGCGGACGGCCAGTACTGTCGACGACGAGCCAGAGAAAAGCCTCCCTGTGGAGGAAGATCTCCTGGAGAAGGGCCGCCCTTCGGCCGTATGATGCAGGGGCAGGGCCATGACCCCGGCAGAAGTCCCCTCTGATGAACTTCCCAGGAAGAACACCACCCCAACGGCGGTGTTGATGAAGCAGGCGCAGCTCCAAAGAACTTGTGACACCGCCACCAGTGCGGGGAAGCAACAACACCATCGCTGTCCTCACCCTCGCCGCCACGGCCGATCGAGAGGAACAACTTTGGTGTGCTACCTCCACACCAGAAGCAGCAGGGATAAGACCTCCAAGAAGCAGACACGTTGGTGACGACGCGGCTGAGCTCCTCCTCGCCTCCACGGCCGGCCAGGAGCTCCTCCACAACGTTGTTCGCCGGCGTGCACGCGCTTTCCCCCTCGCCTCCAAGGCTGGCCAGGAAAAGACGCCACCCACCGTAGTCGCGCTGTAGCAGATGGTACACCGCCACTCTTTTATTAAAGGGAGCGTCAGTCCTCTTCTCCGCTCTCTCCTCCGACCACAGGAGAAGAAGAGGAAGCAAGAGGGACCCTAAATCAGCTGGGATCCAGGCGGCCAGATCTCTTCCACCGCTCCCACTACCGGGCATCAAGCCCCCTACCGGCATACAACCACTAAACCTACCTACTCTATCTTCTCCGGCGCCTCCCCTCCACCCATCTCTACCGGGGCGCCGGTGAGATCGGCTTTGGTTCGGCCCGGCTCCTTCGAAGGAGCTCTCAGATACTGGAGCTAGGAGAGAGAAAGGAAAGGGAGAAATGAGCGGTCCTTAGTGTCAACGAACTGGGGTTTAACGGTCAAATGTTCTTTGCTGAAAGAAGATTTCGCATCCATGAGATTAATTGGATGTTTTGACCACACTACTAGAGAGTATAGACTCGTATATATTGTCAAAAAGGTATTTGGAGAACAGTAAGAATAAGCCCAATAAGGGGCACCCTACTTGGCATCGAACAAATTCTCAATTTCCACCTGAGAAAAAAAAAAAGCTTGCATCGCTTCGCAAAAAGGAGAAAAGACGCACGTGGAATAGCGCCAGGCCACTCTCTGTCTCCCCACATCCTTGAGCTCTGTTGTCAAATCTTCGCGACACAAATACCACGATGCATAACGCATCCGGAAAAAATGAGCACCTATGCGTCCAAAAATGGGTTGAATATATGTTATCTTTCGACTCTTTTTGATCATCCTATCTATGTTGTTTAATTAGCAAACATATTAGGCTATGTGTTGCTGAATTTAATTGGCCACCAAAGCTCAAGGTACTCTTCCTAATGCATAATTGTGAGAAAGCTAGTTCGAGGGCACAATATCAATCCGATAGTATGAAGAATAGCACGAAACTAATTGTTATATACATATTTAGCTTTATGGATGCAAGGCCTCACCAAAACTAGAAGACCGCATTCCGAAATCTGCTGTTAATTTGACTTCTGGATGTCGGTGATTGTGGTATACCTCTCAGTGATATCACCTCATGGATACGTTCGAAAAACAAACTATATTGACTCCATCACCTTGTACGGATCTCTAAGCTTGAGGAGGATCCTAGTGTATTCATGTAACCACGCGTAGGACATCCTTGCGCGGCTATCCTAAGGACAAATGGTGTGAAAGGTTATTGTATATTTGTACGGAACATTTTTACTTTCATACATCTATTAGGGTACAGCTTCGAGCAGATAAACTTTAACGTAAAATCTTCATTAATGTCTTGTAAAATAACCATATATCATTATTATGGATATGCTAAACAGAAGCCTATTTCATCATGAAAATTAAATCAATTTTAAAATTATAGTGTAAAAGAATCTCTAAGCGGAAAATATGTTTGAAACTAAGGAAATCATTAATGGATTAGTTTGTGCCACTTTGATGTACTATAGTGGGTTTATACGCGAACAGTTGGGTGTATTTTAGTATCTGAAAAGATGTCGCAAATTAGAAGTTTTGCAAATATCCAAATAGAAGTTTGTCGAATAGATTGCCTACATTTCTTGTACAAAAGAGAATATTACAAAGAGAAATAGGTGTATCCATGAAGTTTGGTGATATTGAAATGCATGATATGTGAGGTTCCTAAATGTTTTAGACTAACCTATGGGGATTTGCAACAAAGTTCATTTTTGTTGGTTTTTAATGTTGCCGAAAAACTTACATCATCGGTGACGGTATTAACCCATTGACATAGAGGCATTCACATCAAAACCAGGCTCGTGGCATTTTTCGGTTGACGATGAGTTTTTGACACGTTTCCATAGCGTCGCTCTGGACTAGTGTTAGGAAGTAACCCTAGCTATAAGGAAAACTACATGTAACCAAACAACTAGCAATTAGCGGAAATGAAAATTTCAGGCAACCAAACATCTGGGACTTTGCTTCTGCTGTGATGAAGAGGAAAAAGAATATTAAAAACTAAACTAGTGGAAGAACATGAATTAGAGGTTACATCCCCCACGCAGCTTAGCCAGATCACCAAAATCGGTGCGAACAATCAAATTGTCTCTAAGCTTTGGATTCAATCCGAGCTTGTTCTACACAGTTGAAAAAGGAAAATTGCAATTGAAATGTCGCGGTTAAATAAAAAACATAAGTGAGAAGAAAACTTTGTTGAAGGATGCAGATGAAAACCCAAGGCAAATT
The DNA here is from genome assembly GCF_019359855.2 of Lolium perenne. Classification (NCBI taxonomy): domain Eukaryota; kingdom Viridiplantae; phylum Streptophyta; class Magnoliopsida; order Poales; family Poaceae; genus Lolium; species Lolium perenne. Next base: position 215,807,502 of record NC_067249.2, read on the forward strand.
TGAAAGGACGCAACTCAGAAGCAAATACACAAACTGAGAATAAAAATGCAGCCGAGGAAACTGTTTGCTAGATTTTTACAGGGTAAACATGTACTTGCTAGATAAACCCTTGTGGATAACTGCAGAGTTATGAATGTTTCAGACTTCTTGGATCAACCGGCTTGCTATAACAGACAAGTTGAGCCATGCTTCTCCAGAGTTACAATGTTTCAGATTTCTTATGTTAAAGGGGCTTTCAAAACACCGTTACATATGCAAAATTTATTGCACCCTTGTTTTAAGCAAGATGCATGGTATTGGCCCAAGATTTATGTTAGGCAGTGTTTGGATGCACAGAATTCAACTCTGAATTCAATTGGCAATGGAAAACCAAATCAACGATTTCAATGGAATACCATAAAACCTGTTTGGATGCGCATGGTATTCGTTTGCAGAATCAAAAGATCAATGGAATTCTAAAACCTGTTTGGATGCACATTGTGTGGAATCAAACGATTCCATTTTTCTTTTCTCCTTTTATTTCCCTATTCTCTTTCCAAAAGGCAAATCGGCCGCAGTGAGGCGGGGAAGAAGGGGGCCAGGGGCGGCGGCAAGGCCTGCAGGCAGGGAGCGGCGGGTGGCGGCGGCGAGGCCTGCAGGCAGGCAGCGGCGGGTGGCGGCGGCGAGGCCCGGAGGTAGGCGGCAGCGGCGAGGCCTACAGCAGCAATGGGCGGGTGGCGGCGGCGAGGCCCGGGAGGTAGGCGGCGAGGCTCGCATGCAGCACGGCGGGTGGCGGCGGCGAGGACTAGAGGCAAAGCGGCGGCGGCGAGGCCTGCAGAAGGCGGCGGGTGGCCCGGTGGCGGCGGCGAGGCCTAGAGGTGCAGCGGCGGCGCCTCGCAGCAGTGCAGCGGCGGCAGCCCGAGGCCGGGGACGGGGAGGGCGAGGCTGGCCTGGGCCGGCGACGGTGGCGGCGGCGAGGCTCGGAGGCGTGCGGCGGCGGCGGAGGGGCCCTGCTCCGGCTCGCCGGCCCGACGCCCGCTCCGGCTCCATGGGAGGGAAGGAGGAGCAGGAGGGGACTCGCGGGGACGAGGGGTGCAGGCAATTCCGAGCAATACAGAGCTCTAGACCTCTGAATTGAAGGGGCCAAAAAATACACATGCGGGTGGGGGGCTCGGAATTGAGCCCGAATTCCACAGCCCAATTCCAAGCGCAACCAAACAGCGGAATTGGCCTTTTTGACCTCAATTCCAATTCCGAGCCCCAATTCCGTGCAACCAAACACAGCATAGGGTACAGCAAGCATGGTTGGTCACTAGCAGAGACTAGGCTACCGATTAGCAGCAGAGGGCAGCGAAAAGGAAGAAGGAAGAGGGTAATGGGGGGCACAAGGACCCCCAACAAGGCGCTTAATGCGACAGCAACGTAGAGGGCCCTGCGTGTCGCCGGATATGCTCCACCGGTCCACATCAAATCCCACATTAGCGCATGATGCCCTCCACCGAACGTTGGCCCCGCCGTATTTCCTTTCACGATTATCACCAAGTACTTGTCCGGAATGGGCTAATCGACGACCAATTAGCAAGTAAAGTACACGTTTGCTATCGAGTGCTTATCAAAAGAGGGTCCTGTACCTCGCCATCATCAGTCTTACATTGAACTGGAGCTAAGTCGTTATGCTTGGATGGTTAGTGGAGGTAACTGTATCTTTGCCCGTCCATGATTACGAATGGAACCGCCGCTAATAGTATTGTTTCTTGGTGCCTTCTCCACGTCTGCGGCTTAAGTCGTTCGGGCACTAATTGCCCGCGCTGAACTGCAGCCGGCACGTCGTATCATATCAAATCAGTGGCCACTGATGAGTGATTGAGAGGCCGGCCTCGCCCATGCGTTCTTGTGGCCTCAGCTTGATCGAGCACACCGGCAGGGCATGCCAGCTCTTCATCACTGTTCTAACGATTTGGCGCCGAGCGGAAACACAGTGTGAGCCACATACAGATACAGTACGCTAAGCAGAAGGAGATCAAGAAACATGTATGTGTGATCCAAGCAGTGAGATGAATTCCATCCCAGCCGCCATCAGATTCAGACCAATGAAACTGAAGAAACCATGAAACTCACGTCAGCAATATCAAGTTATGAGAAGGGCATCCATTTTACAAGAGGGGTCAGCGTAATCAACCAAAAACTCGCAAACCCCGCTTGAGAACCCGACCCGAATGCCGTGCGTGTTCCCCTCCAGCTCCCCAAGCTTCGGTGGCCCTTTTGAGTGTTGTTTGACTCGCGCGCCATTGTCGTCCTACCTAGCTTCTAGCGCCACCTTGTTTGCTGCTCTAGAGAGGGAGGAAAGGGGGAAAAAAATGAAGAGCCCTCTTGTCGCAAGCAGCTCTAGGATCCTCCCCCTCTGCCGCTCGCGATGGATCTTTACATGGTGATCGACCCGACGGCGACGATCACAGCCCGAGCAGGATGTAGTAGGCGAGCGTGATGGGCAGGGCGATGAGCATGCCGAATATGACCCTGCAACCCAAACGGAAATGCTCAGTCAGTCATACATACAGGAGCTAAATTTGGGGGAGAATCTGGCTGGATCGGAGCTGCCTCCTTGTCGGTGTCGGTGGCCGGGTACGGGAGAGACAGAACTTACGCAGTGCTGAGGATGGCAGGGTGCACGTTGTACTCCTTGGCGAAGACGAAGGGGACAATGCCCTGCGGCAGCGCTGCCTGCTCGGTCGCCGAACAAGAACCCAGCCCCGCCGGAGCCGGAGAGGAAAAGGTTAGAAAGACATACAACAGAGAAAGGTGAAAGCTTTTGCGCGCAAAAGCAGGGCACGAGCGGGGTTTGCGAAAAGAAGGGACACGGGCACGCCAGGGCTTTTTCCGGTGTTGATCATCCTTCTCCCTGCCGCTTTTTACGCCTCCCAAAGCAGAGCAAAGCAAGTACCTGGACGATGGCGACGTGCAGGAGCGTGCCGCGGAGGCCCACGGCGAAGGAGGCGGCGGTCATGACCGCCGGCCCGGCGAGGAACCGCACCGCCATGGCGTACGTCGCCACCTTGTTCCCGCACGCGATGATCCGCGGCTGCAGCGCCATGAACAGACCTGCACGCACGTCGAATCAGCCACGGAGTGCTACTACTGTTGGATAGGACGACGGACGAGACGGGACGACTGGCTGCTGGGAATGGCAGTACTAGCAGGAATGGAAAGAAGCGAAGCATGCGAGGAATACCGACCGAGGCTGAACATGGCCATTCCGAGCCCTGCATCCGACAGGATGGAGATGGACTTGACCACTATCGCCGGCATCTCGATGTTCCACCTGTGGCAATGAGACAATCCAACGACGACTACAGTTAGTTACAGGTTCGTGTTCTTCCGGCGGTGTTACTAGCAGGATTGCACGGACCTGAAGCAGACGAGCGACCAGATGAGGCCGATGAGGCTGGAGTAGGTGTTGGGGTTGCGGATAAGCTTGCGCCACACCATGATGAGGATCAGCCGCGTCATCACGCTCGTCGGCGGCATCGCCGTCGGCCCCGCGCCCATCGCGTTGCCCCCGGGGTCCGCCGTCATCGCCTTCTCGTCGCCGGCCTCCGCGTCCCTGTCGTGCAGCGCCGCGCCGCGGTTCCCGAAGCTGAAGTCGTCGCGCTCGACGTAGTCCTCCCTGCTGTCCTTGGCTCCTTCCACTGCGCCCCGGGAAGAGAAGAGAATAACAAAAACAAACAGAGCGTCAATTGCCAGTCCACGGAATTAGCGCCGGCTAGCTCCCGGAATTCACGCTCAGGATTAGATTGCGGGTACCTTTGCGGGGAGACTTAGCGGCCGCGCCGTCGTTGTAGTCTGGCGCGCCGCCGCCGAAGACGTCGGACACGGGGGACGCGCTGGAGCTCCAGACGAACATGTGGAGGTCCTCGCCCTTGGCCTGCCCGTTGGTGGCCGCCGCCGCCGCCTTCCTGGGCCCCTTAGGCGCGGCCGCCACCGCCGGGTTGGGCGCGGGGTACGACGCGGGGATCTGGTGCTGCTGGTGCTTGGCCTTGTCGTCCTCGTAGTTGGACGGGCGGGGCGTGGCGCCGGTGCGGAGGCCGAAGGCGTCGGCGGCGCCGAAGTTGGAGCTGCGGCCGACCATGGAGTAGAAATCCGTGTGGTTGAAGCTTGAGCCCCTCGGCGTGGGGTTCCGCGACGACTGCAGCGAGTAGATCTCGGCGTTGGTGAGGTTGGACGGGCGCGGCGTGGTGCTGGAGAACCCCATGGACCGGCGCGAGTAGATGTCCGACCGTGACGCGCTGGAGCGGCGCACGGTGACGTGAATCTTCCCGTCGTCCTTCACCTCGGCCTCCGTCTCGATGGCGTTGCTCCGCCCGTCGAGCGACATGACGTCCGGGTCGACGACGATGGAGGCTATCGCGCCGGCCGTGTCAGGGAACTGCTCGGTGATGAGCATGCGGGCGCCGCGGTACTCGAACATGAAGAGCATGAGGGTGTACCAGATGATGCACTGGAGCACGACGATCTGGACCATGAGGGAGCCGGAGAAGTCGCCGTACATGCCCTTGAGCAGCGGGATGCCCATGACGAGCGTGTTGGGCAGCGTGGAGAGGGAGAAGAGCGTGATGGTCCACTCGAGGGAGCCGGAGCGGGAGAGGTGGCTCCAGGCGGTGAGCATGGCGAGCATCATGAGCTTCTGCAGCGTGTCGGCGGCGATGAAGCGCAGGTTCATGGTGTAGGGGTCGTTGGTGGAGATGAAGTGGAAGGAGAGGAGCGGCACGGCGAAGAGCGCCACGAAGCGGTTGATCCCGGAGCACTGGTCCGGGGTGAAGATGTGCCACCACTTGACGGAGCCGTAGGCGAGGATCATGGCGACGTACAGCGGCACCATGGCCGTCATCACGTGGTAGAAGTCCGCGCCCGTGATCATCTTGCCGGCGTTGCGCTGTTCGACCTCTGTTTTTCAGTCTGAGCTGGTGGCGTTCAGCTCGGCGCTGGCCGTGCGCGCGCGCTCCCCCGCTGAGTCTTTACAGCGGAGCTGAGCCAGTGAGGAGGAAGAAGAGGAGCATTTGGTGGGCGGTGAGTGTGAGTGTGGGGGAGTGTTTTATTTAGGCGAGATGGCAGCTTTGGTTGGACCATCCCTTGTTCCCTTGCTTTTATCCCACGCCGCGCGCGCGCGCTCTGGCATCCCAGACGGCGAGTGAGTTGGTGACAATGGCATTTCGTCGAGCAGATGCAGTGCATGCGCCGAGCGATTCTTTTATGGCGTATGGTATGGGGACGACACGTACACATACGATACGCTAGACAGGGCACGGGACGGATGTACGCTGCCTGTACCGCGACATGTATCGACGGACGGACAAGAGGATCCAGGTTTTGGTCGGTTCTATGGATTGTGTGTGTTTGTCTGTGTGATGGCTGATGCGCTGCACGATGAGGTTTAAATACTAGCGCTAGGCGTGTATCCATACGGCGAGCGGTGTACGCTCGATATATAGACAGTACTTATACTTTGTCCCATTTATGGACAGTATCCGTACTTTGTGCTGCATGAGATACCCTTAAGAGCATCTCTACTCGTCTCTTCGACGAGGCTCCGATGAGGTTTTCGAGTGATGTTTTTTTCATCTGAACGGCGAAATTCAGCCAGTCGCGTTCCCGGTTCCTTGTATTTGTCCGGATTTGGCCCTTCATCCATCTGGCAAGGCCATGCCATCCCCGGTCCCCCGGGGAGTTATCGGGGAGTTCGGACGAGTGAAAAGCGGGGAAGGGCCCGATCTGTCAGCGACTGGACACACGAACCCCAACACCACCTCGCTCAAAATCCCCCCACCCCTCGTATCTCTCTCGCCGCCGGCACCACCCCGCCGGCTTGTTGCCCAGATTCCGTCGTCCCTCCTTCCCACATGCCTATATTCCGCCGTCTTTCGACGACGGTCTATCTGCCTGCTCCTCCGCCTGCCTATTTTTCGACGACGGCCTACTCCTCGTCGTTCGCGTCTCGGCTAGCCTCGGGTGTTCGTCCATTTGCCTCGCCGGCCATGGACTCGGACGAAGAGGAGGAGCAGATGTTCATCGAGCTTATGCGAGAAGAGATGGCAGCCGCCGACCAAGACGAGGAGCACATGATGATACTCGGTTGCTTATCAAGCTTGTACGCTGGGGTGGCAATTGGTCGACGTGGTGGGTCGGCACCAGGTCGCCAGAAGTGCAAGCCGAGACAGCGAATTCGAGACTCTACAATGCATCAACAGCTGCAAGATGATCTGGTGGAGCACATATGGACGCTCCGACGCCAATGCCGACGCCAACTAGTCTGTCTTTATTAATTTGTTTCAAAACTTGTGAAATTGTGTGCTTCATTTGTTTCAGCACTTGTTAAACATTGTACTGATTTTCGCCGAATTTGTTTCAGCAATTTTCTGAATCTTATTTGCCAAACTTGTTAAATTTTATGTCGAATTTATTTAAAATATGTCAAATGACCGAGGTTGGGGGTGTCCTGCCGGGGGACGGCTGGAACTTCGGCGCTCCCCTGGCCAAATTTCCCTCCAATCTGAAGGAAAATTTCGTCGGATTTGGACGTGGGGAGCGCCAACGAGTGGAGATGCTCAAACAGGGATGAGCAAAACAAATTATAAAAGCATCTCCTCCGGAAGCCTTTATATAGACCTAATCCAATGTCACATTCCCTAAAAATTTACAATACATGTGCGTAATACACTCAACGTGTAAGAGTTTGTCCAACAGACTCCGTTCACAAAAGAATATTTCAGCTTAATAAAAATAAAAATGTAACTAGACCTTTTTACCGTGCAGAAAATGAAAAAGACATCTATTTATTGACAAATACACTATTACAAATCGTACCCTCTGATAGATGTAAAGCCAAGCTAATAGCTTTCGTGCCAAGAGCCAAGGGGCCGACGGCACAAGCTTCCGCTGTATGGAAAGGGATACCCGCACCAGCGGCCACTATTTTTTTTAAACTCAAAACGGAATTAGCAAACTTCAGTCGAAATTAAGATGTTTTGCAAATTTAGAACAAAAAATTAAACTGATCCCTATTCTTCCACCTTGGAGTCGACGCTGAAGATGACAACTTCCGTAGCAGACCGCTTAAACGCTTCGTGTCGAGCGATGGTGATGACGTCCTCGACGGTGCGGCCGGGCACTAACCTAATCTCAACTCGGGGATGTTCTTCTTCGGTGGTGGATTCTCGTCGGTGAAGCGGTTTAGCACCGCTTCTAGATTTTTACAAAAACAATGTCGGCTACTACTCCGTTTTCGTGTACTGCACTACCATATGTCCATCCACATCGCGTGCTTCCGCTTGCGGTAGAAGATCTCTTCCGTAGTGGCACAGGGAGCCTAGCCAATTGGCACCGTCACTTTTGGCGACGCGAGGATGCCGTATTTGGCGAGCTGGTGGATGCGTGCTAGTCCATGGCGATGGTGGGAGGGGGGAAAGAGGGCGATGGCGCAGTAGTCTAGATGATGTGGTGGTGCGGGAGGGGATAAATAGGGAGGTTGTTCGCGCTATGCACGCGGTGATGCCATTACTCCTGCATACCAAAAGTTGATTTGTCAGCCGTCCTGGGAATCGATACGGCCACCGTGGGCGTGTGTGTTGACCCGCTTGGCTCAGAAGCAATGACTAGGGCTGCCAAGCGAGACCGGGAGAGGTCGTGGAGGTGCTATTAGTGTTATCGATGGAGATGCTCTTAATACTTAATACTAGTGCTAGGCGTGTATCCATAAGGCGAGCGGTGTAGGTTTGACATATGGATAGCACCCGTAGTTTGTGTAATTTATTTATTTTTCAAAAAATCACCGATTTATTAACGATCATCAATTGTAGTACAAATAAGCTAAAAGGTACTCCTCTCCATTTGCCTAATTTTGATAAATCTAAACATCATTTTATGAATAGAAGTAGTAATAAAAATTAATAAATAAATACTCGGATCACCTAGCTATGACTGTAGAAATTGCTCCCATGCTCTGTGTGCTGCAATAGATCGATCCTATTCGCATAGATGAGCAAAAGTGCCAACAAATTATATAAGACGATCAGACGAACGGTAATAATCCAACAATTAGATGTGAAATTCTGCGATTTTTTCAGCCAGGTGATTCTTTGTTAGGGGTCCCTATTCTTTGTATACCTCGATCCACAGACCAGTCGCAGTCATGCTATAATTGCTTTCATAAAAATTAACGGAGTTTTAAACTGGAACGTCTTTAAAAAAATCCCAGGAGGCATAGATCTAGATTGGTTCCATTCGGCCAGGATTCCAGGCGTGGTTACGTTAGTCAATTACGGGAAATTGGTGTGAAGGCTGGTTTTCGTAGACCGTACGTACGCTGGGAAGCGAAAGAAACGGACTCGTATGGTTTGTATGGGGGACGGCAGTGACGTGTCTGCACCCTGTCCCTCGCTTTCCGCCATCTATCTATCCGTAACGGAATCGGGAAAGTGACGCCCGAAATTGCCACAAATGAGGTGAAACTAGATCGAGCAAGAATCTGGAAGCTAGGCTCCTAGGCTCCTAGGCTGCGCCCGTAGCAGTGAATATTCCTGATACGGCATCTCGCGCGGCAGGAGTCAGTCCGGACCGTATCTTTCACCCCTGTCAGTGTCTCTGCGTTGATGTGGCGCCGCACAAGTCAAAGAGCGCTCGAGTGGCAGGTCACCCGTGTAAAATTGTATTACCAGTGCTCTAGTGTTTTTTTTTTACGAAAATTACAGCTTTCATGATGTCCTACTCTATGTTGCACAAACTACTATTTGGATGGATTTTTTAGTTTTCATCGTGTGCTGGTGTAATCTGTTGCGGCATTCACTATTTAGTCATCTAATCAGCTACCTAGCTACAGTAAATCAACTAATGTCAAAAAAATTATAGAACCTTTGGAAAATCATAAAAGCTGATTATTCATCCAAAAAATGTTTTTTGGATGCACATTAGGATGTAATGGACAAATTTTATATAAAGACATCAATGGTTACTCAAAAAATTAGTCCATATAGGTTAATAAATAAATTGCCTGTGACTAACTAAATTGAGCATCGAAAAATAATTGTCCAATTTTTTTCATCGATTCTCTTTAGTGGGTTACCACTATTTGTTTTAGACATTAGCATAAAAATAATTTATAGTACAAAATTGATGATATACATTATGGTGTCTATTACATTCTATCCATAATAATACTCCCACGTTCACCAATATAGGATGTTTTAGCAAGCTAATTTAGGTAGCTAAAATGCCTTATATTAGTGAATCGAGGAAGTAATATTTTAGACAAATAGCTATTTATTATAAATATTATACTTTTTAAATTTGTGTACTACATTAATTGGAGCATTGACATGTGAAATTCACTAGTATATTTCTATCAATATAGCCAAATAGTTGATTGCATGATTAAGCGGTGAAACATGCAACAAATTAGATGACCACAAGATGGAGTCTGGAAAAATATCCTACCCCAAGTGAAGTACTCCCTTCATTTACTAATATAAAATGTTTTAAATTTTGGAGAATGCATCTATTTTAATATACATCTTGTTTACTTTTTAATGCATAGATTCACTCGGTATGAGTATGATATGTGTTTAGCTTATTTTAAAATATCTAAAACATCTTATATTTATGAACGGAGGAAGGTGCAGCACAAGCTGCGATCTCCTCCGTTTTTTTTTTTTTGTATGATGGCCCATAAGTTTAGCTTATCCGCAAGATCCTACCCCATGTGATACGCGATTCTTTAAGCTGGAATGTCTGGAAATACGATTCACTTTATATTGTCGAGGGACGACCAAGGCCATACACGTGACGGGAGGAAAAAAACAGAGGTCCAAAGCGACAAACTCGCCACAAACTACTCCCGTTCTTCGTCGGTTTCCGCGCGTCGAACGGCGAGCACGACCATAGTTTAACAGCGCTAGCAGATCGTGAAAGCCGGGAACATCACAGTGGCGAGTAAAAAAAGGACAAGACAGAAAGGAGAGGTTTTCTGGCCACGCACTCTGTAGCTTGGCAGGAGGCCGCTGCACCTGCATATTCCCGACCCGGGCGTGCACCAGTACCACCCAGCCATCATAGTCCTGCTGTACTAGCAGTCTACCACAGCAAATATGAATGGATAGTTCAGGTACGTAAAACCAGTTTTACTAAGTGCATTTTGCATTTTCATTCATCTTTGAGGTAATTACACCGGCAGTACATAAACTTGTTCAGCATGTGCTGCATGTGCAGTCTAATACAACAACTTGCAAATTGTGTTTCTGCAATATAAATTAGTCCTAATGCGGGTTCAAATTTGTACATAGATGCTCGGGGCCGACACCTGTCCTACAATCCTACTACACTGTCAAGTGCCATGCGCCGGCAATTAATATTTTTTTTTACAGAAAACCCCCGTGTTTCTTGTAGTTTGTGGAAAAGGTCATAGTTAGTGTATGCGCGTCATTTCCCAAATTGATCCGACAAAACCCTAACCCTAGCGGCCTAACGAGCGATGTGATGGTGGGACTGGGACGACAAGCGCTAGGGGCTATAGTGTCGCGGTATGGGGTCGAAAGCAAGGGTGACAACGATGGCAAGCGGAAGCGTCGTGTGGGTGGTGTGCTCGGCATAGGGAGCAACAACAACGGCTTCGACCGCAATGTCCATTGCAACGATAAGGAAAAAAGGTGATTAGTGTGGCCTACTAAAATCCTATAATTTTGAACCGATTTTAATGCACAAACGATGCATAATTGATTTTGTTGTCATTTTTCCCAATTTTCTGATGGTGAAGCATTCGAGGGAAGATTCGAAGCAAATTTGGTGCAATTGGGTTGCGACTGTGTCGGGAAAAATCAGTACATGAGTAGGAGGATTGTTTGGGAGATTTCAAATGGGTGTGATTTTGAGACTATGGAGTGAGAGAATACTACATAAGGCACTAAGGCAGAGTAGAGATATAGTGATAGAAAAGATGGATTTTTCTATAATGTTTGGTATGTGCATTGTGTATTCTGTGTTTTCTCTTTTTGCTAGATGATTTGTGTGGCTCCTGAATTGTATTGTAAGCCAACAATATGTTGAATGAAATTTAGCAATATGTCACATTGTGTTGGTGGAATTTAGTGAGTATGAACGAACAAATAATGATTTATTCAATGATTTTTTTTACTCTCTTAAATTCAGTAACAAATTATGGGAACATTTAGTGAATATGAATGAATAATTATTGATTTTTTCTGATTTCACACACTTAAAATTTGATAAAACTATAAGATAATATGATCACAACCTCCAGGCCCACCATATAAACCATGTTTTCCACTTGATTCCTTGGCCCCACTATGTGATCTGGATTCTGGGGAATTGTATGTTACCAACATCAAGAAGTGGACAATGTCGGTGTTATGGAACCCAGGGTACCATGTTACACCGCCTGTTGGGCCCTCGCGGCGGCCCAAGAACAGAGGACAAGGAGCCCCGCTCGGAGAGACAGAAGGTCTCCGCGAGGGGGAGGCACTTCGCGAAGTACCCTTGGCGAGAGTTCCAGGACTTCACCGTTTACAGGCTACCCAAAGGCCTCGCGGAGCTTCCTTCCACGAGGGGAATCACATCAGATACCATTCAAGATACCTCCATGGGTCAGTCGCGTAGGGAAAGGAGCGGTGGCACCAGCCATGATGTACCCAGAAGATAAGAGAAGGTCCGAGTTTGCCAGCATAAAGTGAGTTGGTTGTTGCCTCCTTTCGAAAAAGGTTTGGGATGGATGGTGCCAGTACAGTAGAGTGTCGACATCCTCCCCCGGTGGACCTAGTCTGTTGGGATGGCTATGGGTTTGCTTAGGGACAGCTGCCCTCCTCCTTGGGTTGCTCTGTGGTTACCCTCTCTACCAAGTTTCCTTGGAGAGGAGGGCTAGCTCCACTATAAAAGAAGAGGCAGCTGCCCAGTAGAGAGGAGGCCAATTCGATTTGCTTTAGATGCTCTCTAGATACCATCGTCTTCTACCTAGAGAAGATCCCACCAAGATCTGATGAAGAGCTCCTCCACAGGTTGTCACATCATACTCCTCTCGGAGCAAGATCAATACCACTCCAAGGTAGGACATAGGAGTTTTACCTCACCATTAGGGCCCTGAACCTCGGTAACTCCATCTCTCTCTCTCTCTCTCTCTCTCTCTCTCTCTCTCTCTCTCTAGCTTGCCATTTTTTTGCTACTACGGCGTCCCCATGTCCATGTTGAGCTTGGAGCGTTGCTTCTAGCCCCATGTGGTCTAATAACCTTAAGGGTCTCACCGAGGTACCCGCGTTCCTTTCGGAACCGAACCCCCGACAGAAAATATTAGCATATTGTAGTAGGAATTAAAGACATTATAGAAGAATAGCAAGTTAGAATATATTTCCCATGAATTTTCTTATTATGGTTTGCCTTCCACAAACTGAACCATGCATTGTCACGCGTGCCCTTGTAATGAATCTGGCCCCATTCTCTCCCTTCCACGTGTTTTTCTTAGACCCCATTACCCTAGTGTATAGAGTATAGATGCACAATGATGACCCACAAGTATAGGGGATCGCAGCAGTCTTCGAGGGTAGTATAACCCAATTTATTGATTCGACACAAGGGGAGACAAAGAATACTTGGAAGCCTTAACAGCGGAGTTGTCAATTCAGCTGCACCTGGAAACAGACTTGCTCGCAAGAGTTTATCAGTAGTAACAGTTTTATAGCAGTAGCAGTAGTAAAATAACAGCAGCAGAGTAACAAAGACAGCAGTAGTAATTATAGTAAACAGCAGGATTAAAATACTGTAGGCACAGGGATGGATAACGGGCGTTGCATGGATGAGAGAAACTCATGTAACAATCATAGCAGGGCATTTGCAGATAATAATAAAACGGTGTCGAAGTACAAAGCAATCAATAGGCATGTGTTCCAATTATAGTCGTACGTGCTCGCAATGAGAAACTTGCACAACATCTTTTGTCCTACCAGCCGGTGGCAGCCGGGCCTCAAGGGAAACTACTGGATATTAAGGTACTCCTTTTAATAGAGTACCGGAGCAAAGCATTAACACTCCGTGAACACATGTGATCCTCACGTCACTACCATCCCCTCCGGTTGTCCCGATTTCTGTCACTTCGGGGCCATTGGTTCCGGACAGCGACATGTGTATACAACTTGCAGGTAAGATCATAAACAATGAATATCATGATGAAACAATAACATGTTCAGATCTGAGATCATGGCACTCGGGCCCTAGTGACAAGCATTAAGCATAACAAGTTGCAACAATATCATCAAAGTACCAATTACGGACACTAGGCACTATGCCCTAACAATCTAACACTATTACATGACCAATCTCATCCAATCCCTACCATCCCCTTCAGCCTACAGCGGGGAATTACTCACACATGGATGGGGGAAACATTGCTGGTTGATGGAGAGGCGTTGGTGGTGATGGCGGTGATGATCTCCTCCAATTCCCCGTCCCGGGGGAGTGCCAGAACGGAGACTTCTGGCTCCTGCGGCGGAGTTTCGCGATGTGGCGGCGTTCTGGAGGGTTTCTGGCGACTTCGACTTCTCTCCGTGCGTTTTTAGGTCGAGGCCGATAAATAGTCCAAAGGAGGGCGTCGGAGGCCGACCGAGTGGGCCACACCACCAGGCCGCGCAGGCCCCCCCTTGGCCGCGCCGCCAGGTGGTGTGGGGCCCTCGGGCCTCCACCTTACTTCTCCTTCTGGCTCCGTCAGTATTCTGGGAAAATAGGGCCTTCTGCATAAATTCCGAGGATTTTCCCGAAAGTTGGATTTCTGCACAAAAACGAGACACCAGAACAGTTCTGCTGAAAACAGCGTTAGTCCGCGTTAGTTGCATCCAAAATACACAAATTAGAGGCAAAATAATAGCAAAAGTGTTCGGGAAAGTAGATACGTTTTGGACGTATCAACTCCCCCCAAGCTTAGCTTATTGCTTGTCCTCAAGCAATTCAGTTAACAACTGAGCGATAAAAGAGCTTTCACGAACACATTTGCTCATATGATGTATATATTCTCATGCTATGGCTAATACTTAAGCAGTTCATAATGAAATACATGCAAATAAGATCATCTAACAGCTATATCAATCATGGAGAGGTACCAACAATTAATAATAAGCATCATGAATCATGTACATAAGCAGGATTGCAATGTTCATAAGAGAATATGATAAAGTGGTATCCCGCTTGCCTGTATTTGAATAGCAAAACATAAATGCTCAGGCACCTCTGAGGTTCATAGAAAGACTAGAAATAGATATTGTCAAAGATAAAAGCATCAAAGTTATACCTCAATCAATAATATTTTGAGACAAGCATATTATACTAAGAATGACAGTTGTGCTCTCAAGATAGTGCTCAAAGAAAGGATGGAGACACAACATAAAAGTAAAAGATTGACCCTTCGCAGAGGGAAGCAGGGATTAACATGCGCTAGAGCTTTTCATTTTTAAAGCAGGAGTAAAATTATTTTGAGAGGTGTTTGTTGTTGTCAACGAATGGTAATGGGTACACTAACTACCTTGCCAACCGGACTTTCAAGAGCGGCTCCCATGAATTATTTGCATATTTATGTGGCACTCCTTCCAGCCTTTCTTACACAAACCATGGCTAACCGAATCCTCGGGTGCCTGCCAACAATCACATACCATGAAGGAGTGCCCTTTTTATTTTAGTTTTATTATGATGACACTCCCCCCAACCTTTGCTTACACAAGCCATGGCTAACCGAATCCTTCGGGTGCCGTCCATCAATCACAAACCATGGAGGAGTGTCTATTTAAGTTAATTAATTTGGGACTGGGAATCCCATTGCCAGCTCTTTTTGCAAAATTATTGGATAAGCGGATGTGCCACTAGTCCATATGAGAGTCCGTCAAAAGTAAATGACAAGGTTGAAAGCTAAACACCACATACTTCCTCATGAGCTATGAAACATAAACACAAATTGAGAAGCATTTTTAAGGTTTTAAAGGTAGCGCATGAGAATTTACTTGGAATGGTTTGAAATGACATGCATAGGTATATATGGTGGACACTTTGGAACAACTTGGTTTTCAGGTGTTTGGAAGCACGAGCAGCGTTCCCGCTCAGTACAAGTGAAGGCTAGCAATAGACTGGGGAGCGACAAATCAAGAGAGCAATAACTGTCATAATCATGCTTGCGGCAACATAAATTAACGGAGGCATAAAAGTGATACAAGAACTCTGAAACAATGTGAATCATCGAGGCTTAATTGACTTTTGTTCAGTCATATGCATGCGTGAGCATGTGCCAAGTCGATATAAATGAATTATTCAGAGGAGGATACCACAATGCCATACTTACTTATGAATAAAACAATGCAAGCAAACATCCATGACATGCTACTCATATTAATAAATTGGAGCTAAACATGAGAGATCATGAACTACTAGACTTTCTCAAATGACATATACCTCACATGAACCAACTAAGCATGCTCACATGGATGAGTATATGTACAAAAATGAAAACAAATAGAGTTCATACCAGCCTCTCACCACAATCCAATTGTCGTAGATCGTCATTATTGCCTTTCACTTGTGTAGCTTGGATAATATAAGATGAAAACCACGCTCCAGCCACCGAAGACCATTGAACTCAAAATGAACTTTACAAACCAAAGAAGAACAGCAAATATTTTTGGTGTTTTCGAATTGGAAACGAGAACAAAGAAAACAAACAAACAAAGCAAAATCTTTTTGGGTTTTCTTGTAGCAAACTAGTAATAGCAAATAAAGCAAAATAAATGCAAGAAACCAAAACAAACAAATGATGAAGAGAAACAACAGAAATATTTTTGGTCTTTTTGTGTTTTGGGAAAGAAACAAAGCAAAAACAAGAAGATGAAAACTAAAAGAAACATAGAAAAGCAAGATGACAGAAATCTGCCAAAACTTGACAGCAGTACAGAAATCGATTTTTACAAAAATCTTCCTTTGCTCAGCTCGAAAAGTGTTCAACTAATGAAAGTTAGATAATAACCTGGGGAACATGCACAAAAATTGGCTTCGCAAAATAACGTTCTGACTGTTTTTGAGAATTTTTATGGTGACAGCCCAGAATCTGTTTTCAATCAGCACTTCCCCAAATATCATCTTCCTCTCGTTAGAAAACCACTCAAACAAACTAAACAAGTATATACAAGTATCCAGCAATCATAATATGCAAAGAATGAGTGATGCCGGTATACCTCCCCCCAAGCTTAGGCTTTTGACTCTTCTCGATCACATTGTATCGCCCTTCTCTCTTAACCCTTGAAAACTTTTGCCACACCAAACTTCTCATAAACTTTATTAGAGGGGTTAGTACTCAAAAACTTTAATCCACTTTAGTCCTGTAGTGACACATTGCAAGATCTCAATAAAACATTAGCTACATCTCTCCACGTCTAGAAAGCCTTACTTAAAGTCCACAAGAGCCAATGCAAAAAACAGAGACAGAATCTGCCAAAACAGGACAGCCAGTAAAGACGATTTTTTTCGAGGTATTTCCGTTGCTCAAATCAGAAAACTCAAAACTAATGAAAGTTGCATACATATCTGAGGATCACACGTGAAGTTTTACAGAATTTTTAGATTCTTCTATAGAGAGAAAAACTCAAATTCGTGACAGCTAAAAATCCATTTCTGCGCAGAAATCCAAATCTAGCATCAACTTTCTATTAGAGACTTTACTTGGCACAATAATGCAATAAAGTAAAGATACAAAGGTATTTCTACAGCGAGTAAAACAAGTGAAGGAAGAAAGAGATGTTGTTTAACCCTCTATGCATATAAAAAGTATTTGTTAACAAGGTTGATCAAGTCTTGCCACCAAATAAATTTTACATAACATATGAAGAAATAAACCTCAAATCAATCATATTACCTTGTATTGGATTGATATGGATCCAATTATGAGAGTTTGATATTCTTCTTTAGGCTCATATATAGGACAATCAATAGTTCCAATTTTGATAGTTCTCACATTGGAGATAGTATTAACTCCACATGCTTTCTCAATCCTCTTGGGAAAATAAACGGTATGTTCCTTATCATCAACATTGAAAGTAACCTTCCCTTTGTTGCAATCAATAACAGCCCCTGCGGTGTTAAGAAAAGGTCTCCCAAGAATAATAGACATATTATCATCTTCAGGCATTTCCAACACAACAAAATCAGTTAATATCAAGCAGTTAGTAGTAACTTGAACAGGAACATCCTCACATATACCAACAGGAATAGCAGTAGATTTATCAGCCATTTGCAAAGATATATCAGTAGGTATCAACTTATCTAAATAAAGTCTCTTATAAAGAGAAAAAGGCATAACACTAACACCGGCTCCCAAGTCACATAGAGCAGTTTTAACATAATTATTCTTAATAGAACAAGGAATAGTAGGTATACCTGGGTTGCCCAACTTCTTTGGAACTTTGCCATTGAAAGAGTAATTAGCAAGCATGGTGGAAATTTCCTCATTGGGGATTTTCCTTTTGTTAGTAACAATATCTTTCATATACTTTGAATAAGGAGGCAATTTAATAGCATCAGTCAAAGGTATTTGCAAGAATAAAGGTTTCATCCAATCACAAAATTTATTATAGTGTTCTTCTTCCTTTGATTTTAGTTTCTTAGTAGGAAAAGGCATTGGCTTTTGCACCCAAGGTTCTCTTTTATTACCATGTTTCTTAGCAATAAAATCTTCTTTAGTATACTTTTTATTTTTAGCATGCTTTTCAGGTTCAGTTTCAACTTCTTCTTTATCAGAAGCGTCATTCTTATCATTGTCTTTATCATTATCATGTTCATTACCACTTTCAGTTTCAGCATCAGAAATAGAAATACTATTAGGATCATCAACAGGTTCAGAGGATTCTACAACATTTTTATGTTTCTTCTTCTTTTTCTTAGAAAGAGCACTAGGTTCAATTCGTTGAGAATCTTGTTCAATTCTTTTGGGATGCCCTTCAGGATATAGAGGATCCTGGGTAGAGACACCGCCTCTAGTTGTTACTTCATAAGCATGTTTCTTTTTAGAATTATTTTTTAACAAATCATTTTGCACTTTAGTGAGTTGATCAATTTGAGTTTGAACCATTTGAAAATGTTTAACAAGCATATTAACATCATTGGAGGTTCTCTCCACAATATCATGCAAATTGCTAATAGCTTGAGAATTTTCCATTAGATGATTCTCTACTCTCATATTAAAATTTTCTTGCTTAACAATATAATTATCAAACTCATCTAAGCATTGAGCAGGAGGTTTTGAATACGGAATATCTTCCCTAGTAAAGCGTTGAAGGGAGTTTACCTCAATCATGGTTGAAGGGGGAATTGTCTCACATATATCTTCTATGGGAGGTAGATTCTTCACATCTTCGGATTTAATACCTTTCTCCTTGAGAGACTTCTTAGCTTCCCTCATATCTTCATCATTCAATTTAATTAAACCCCTCTTCTTCAATATTGGCGTTGGAGTTGGTTCAGGTGTAGTCCAATCATCATAATTCCGGCTTATTTTAGCCAATAATTCTTCAGCTTCGTCTGGAGTTCTTTTCCTGAAAACACAACCAGCACAACTATCCAAATATGCTCTACATGCAATGGTTAGTCCACTATAAAATATATCAAGTAGATCATTCTTTTCTAAATCATGTCCAGGTTGAGCTCTGATAAGAGAACAAAATCTTGTCCAAGCCTCAGGCAATTTCTCTTCATCTCCCTGGTCAAACCTATAAATTTTCTGTAAAGCAATATGTTCAGCACTAGCAGGAAAGTATTTTCGAAAGAAAACATCACGCAAATCAGTTGGATTTTTAATAGAACCAGGAGGCAAATTATTATACCAAGTTTTAGCATCATCCTTTAATGAGAAAGGAAAAATTTTAACGACAAAGTAAGTACGCATCTTGTCATCATCAGAAAATAAGCTACTCATAGAAGAAAGTTCAATCATATGTTCTACAGCACTTTCTTTTTCAGTACCACAAAAGGGTGTTTTCTCTACAATAGCTATATGAGATAGATCAAGAGAAAAATCATAATCTTTATCCTTAATGCATATAGGAGATGTGGCAAATTCAGGATCAGGAGATAACTTATGTCTAACAGTATATTGTGCGAGAAACTTTTTAATTTTTCTTGCATCAGTAGTAGAATTGCATCTATTAATAAAATCATCATTAAGCTCCACATAATCCTCATCAGGATCATCACTAGAGTAATCAAGTTCAGGTGAACTAACAGGTGTAGTAGCATTAGGAGTTTCGGCATTTTCAATTTGTCTAGACCTAGCAATTGTAGCATCTAGAAAGGATCCCAATGAACCACTATCATCAAGCACAGCAGAAACATTATCAATATTATAAGAGTTTTCAGATTCAGCAGAAGTACCAGCAAGTGAAGCTTGCGGCGGTGAAACAAGTGTTGGAGATATGCCCAAGAGGCAATAATAAAAGTGGTTATTATGTATCTTTATGTTTATGATAAATGTTTATATACCATGCTATAATTGTATTAACTGAAACATTGATACATGTGTGATATGTAAACAACAAAGAGTCCCTAGTATGGCTCTTAACTAGCTTGTTGATTAATGGATGATTAGTTTCATAATCATGAACATTGGATGTTATTAATAACAAGGTTATATCATTGTATGAATGATGTAATGGACACACCCAATTAAGCGTAGCATAAGATCTCGTCATTAAGTTATTTGCTATAAGCTTTCGATACATAGTTACCTAGTCCTTATGACCATGAGATCATGTAAATCACTTATACCGGAAAGGTACTTTGATTACATCAAACGCCACTGCGTAAATGGGTGGTTATAAAGGTGGGATTAAGTATCCAGAAAGTATGAGTTGAGGCATATGGATCAACAGTGGGATTTGTCCATCCCGATGACGGATAGATATACTCTGGGCCCTCTCGGTGGAATGTCGTCTAATGTCTTGCAAGCATATGAATAAGTTCATAAGAGACCACATACCACGGTACGAGTAAAGAGTACTTGTCAGGAGACGAGGTTGAACAAGGTATAGAGTGATACCGAAGATCAAACCTCGGACAAGTAAAATATCGCGTGACAAAGGGAATTGGTATCGTATGTGAATGGTTCATTCGATCACTAAAGTCATCGTTGAATATGTGGGAGCCATTATGGATCTCCAGATCCCGCTATTGGTTATTGGTCGGAGTGAGTACTCAACCATGTCCGCATAGTTCGCGAACCGTAGGGTGACACACTTAAAGTTGGATGTTGAAATGGTAGAACTTGAATATGGAATGGAGTTCGAATATTTGTTCGGAGTCCCGGATGAGATCCCGGACATCACGAGGAGTTTCGGAATGGTCCGGAGAATAAGATTCATATATAGGATGTCATTTTATGTGAATAAAATTGACGCGGAAGGTTCTATGGAAGGTTCTAGAAGGTTCTAGAAAGTCCGGAAGAAACCACCAAGGAAGGTGGAGTCCACATGGGACTCCACCTCCATGGCCGGCCAGCCCTAGTGGGGGAGGATTCCCAAGTGGACTCCCCCTTAGGGGGCCGGCCACCCCCCCATATGGGAGGTGGAAATCCCACCTCTAGTGGGAGTCCTAGCTTGGCTAGGTTTCCCCACCATATGGAAGGTTTTTGGTTCGGGTCTTATTCGAAGACTTGGAGACCAACTCTTGGGGATCCACCTATATAATGAGGGGCCAAGGGGAGGGGGCCGGCCACCCCAAGACCACAGCCTGGCCGACCCCCTTAGAGTGGCCGGCCACCCCCTCCCAAACCCTAGCCACCCCGCTCCTCCAATTCCCGCACGCTTAGCGAAGCTCCGCCGGATTTCTCCACCACCACCAACACCACGCCGTCGTGCTGTCGGATTCAAGAGGAGCTACTACTTCCGCTGCCCGCTGGAACGGGGAGGTGGACGTCGTCTTCATCAACAACCGAACGTGTGACCGAGTACGGAGGTGCTGCCCGTTCGTGGCGCCGGAACCGATCGTGATCAAGATCTTCTACGCGCTTTTGCAAGCGGCAAGTGTACATCTACCGCAGCAACAAGAGCCTCATCTTGTAGGCTTTGGAATCTCTTCAAGGGTGAGACTCGATAATCCCCTCGTTGCTACCGTCTTCTAGATTAAATCTTGGCTTGGATTTCGTGTTCGCGGTAGGAAATTTTTTGTTTTCTATGCAACGTTATCCTACAGTGGTATCAGAGCCGTGTCTATGCATAGATGGTTGCACGAGTAGAACACAATGGTTTGTGGGCGTTGATGCTCTTGTTATCTTTAGTTTGAGTACTTTGCATCTTTGTGGCATAGTGGGATGAAGCGGCTCGGACTAACTTTACATGACCGCGTTCATGAGACTTGTTCCTCGTTCGACATGCAACTTGTATTGCATAAGAGGCTTTGCGGGTGTCTGTCTCTCCTACTATAGTGAAGATTCAATTTACTCTTCTATTGACAACATTAGTATCAACGTTGTGGTTCATGTTCGTAGGTAGATTAGATCTCTCTCGAAAACCCTAAACCACGTAAAATATGCAAACCAAATTAGAGACGTCTAACTTGTTTTTGCAGGGTTTGGTGATGTGATATGGCCATGATATGATGATGAATATGTATGAGATGATCATTATTGTATTGTGGCAACCGGCAGGAGCCTTATGGTTGTCTTTAAATTTCATGTTGAGTAGTATTTCAAAGTAGTTGTAATAGTTGCTACATGGAGAACAATCATGAAGACGGCGCCATTGACCTTGACGCTACGCCGACGATGATGGAGATCATGCCCGAAGATGATGGAGATCATGTCCGTGCTTTGGAGATGAAGATCAAAGGCGCAAAGACAAAAGGGCCATATCATATCACATATGAACTGCATGTGATGTTAATCCTTTTATGCATCTTATTTTGCTTAGATCGCGACGGTAGCATTATAAGATGATCCCTCACTAAAATCTCAAGATAATAAAGTGTTCATCCTTAGTAGCACCGTTGCCAAGACTTGTCGTTTCGAAGCATCTCGTGATGATCGGGTGTGATAGAATCAACAAGTGCATACAACGGGTGCAAGACAGTTTTGCACATGCGGATACTAAGGTGGCCTTGACGAGCCTAGCATGTACAGACATGGTCTCGGAACACGTGATACCGAAAGGTAGAGCATGAATCATATGGATGATATGATGAACACTTTGAGTGTTCGCCATTGAAATCACAACTTGTCTCGTGATGATTGGGCTTAGGTGCGGTGGATTTGGTTTGTGTGATCACTAAGACAATGCGAGGGATATTGTTTTGAGTGGGAGTTCAACTAGACTTTTAATTATGTTGAATTAAAATTTGAACTCAATTTGTCATAAACTTAGTCTAAACTATTGCAAATATATGTTGTAGATATGGCGTCCCCAATCAATTTTAACCAGTTCCTAGAGAAAGAAAAGCTTAAGAGCAACGGTAGCAACTTCACCGACTGGTTCCGTCATGTGAGGATCTTCCTCTCTGGCGGAAATCTGCAATATGTGCTTGATGCACCGCTAGGTGACCCTCCAGCAGAAACAGAAACCGATGAAGTAAAGAATGTTTACGCGGCTCGGAAAACTCGGTACTCTCAAGTTCAGTGTGCCATCCTATGCGATGCTGAATCCGATCTTCAAAAACGTTTTGAGCACCACGATCCTCATGAGTTGATGAAAGAGTTAAAGACTATTTTTGAAACTCATGCGGCCGTGGAATGCTATGAAGCATCGAAACAATTTTTCAGCTGCATGATGGAAGAAGGTAGCTCCGTTAGTGAGCACATGCTCGCCATGACCGGGCATGCAAAGAAACTCAGTGACTTGGAAATAGTTATTCCTAATAGACTGGGGATTAATCGTATCCTTCAATCACTGCCACCTAGTTACAAGAACTTTGTGATGAACTACAATATGCAGAACATGAACAAAGAGTTACCTGAACTCTTTGCCATGCTTAAAGCTGCTGAGATTGAAATCAAGAAAGAGCACCAAGTGTTGATGGTCAACAAGACCACCAGTTTCAAGAAACAGGGCAAGTCTAAGGGAAAATTCAAGAAGGGTGGCATGAAAGCTGCCACACCTCCTATGAAACCTAAGAACGGCCCTAAGCCTGATGCTGAGTGCTATTACTGCAAGGAGAAGGGACACTGGAAGCGTAATTGCTCCAAGTATTTGGCGGATCTGAAGAGCGGCCTTGTCAAGAAGAAGAAAGAAGGTATATCTGATATACATGTTATAGATGTTTATCTCACTAGTTCTCGTTCTAGTACACGGGTATTTGATACCGGTTCGGTTGCTCATATTTGTAACTCGAAACAGGAACTAAAGAATAAACGAAGACTACTGAAAGATGAAGTGACGATGCGCGTTGGAAATGGATCCAAAGTCGATGTGATCGCTGTCGGCACACTTCCTCTACATCTACCTTCGGGATTAGTTTTAAGCCTAAATAATTGTTATTTTGTACCCACGTTGAGCATGAACATTATATCTGGATCTTGTTTAATGCAAGACGGTTATTCATTCAAGTATGAGAATAATGGTTGTTCTATTTTTATGAATAATATCTTTTATGGTCGAGCACCTGAAAAGAATGGCTTATTTCTGTTAGATCTCAATAGTAGTAATACACATATACATAACATTGATGCTAAGCGAATTAAATTGAATGATAATTCTACTTATATGTGGCACTGTCGTCTTGGTCATATTGGAGTGAAACGCATGAAGAAACTCCATACTGATGGATTACTTGAATCACTTGACTTTGAGTCACTTGATAGATGCGAAGCATGTCTAATGGGAAAAATGACTAAGACTCCATTTTCTGGTATGATGGAGCGAGCTACTGACTTATTGGAAATCATACATACCGATGTGTGCGGACCAATGAGCGTAGCATCGCGCGGTGGTTATCGTTATGTTCTAACCTTCACAGATGATCTGAGTAGATATGGGTATATCTATTTCATGAAACATAAATCCGAAACTTTCGAGAAGTTTAAGGAATTCCAAAGTGAAGTAGAAAATCAACGTAACAAGAAGATCAAATTTCTACGATCTAATCGTGGAGGTGAATATCTGAGTTATGAGTTTGGCATGCATTTAAAGAAATGCGGAATACTTTCACAATTGACTCCGCCGGGAACGCCTCAACGAAACGGTGTGTCCGAACGTCGTAATCGAACTCTCTTAGATATGGTTCGTTCTATGATGTCTCTTACTGATTTGCCGTTATCATTTTGGAGTTATGCATTAGAGACAGCCGCATTCACTTTAAATAGAGCACCATCAAAATCCGTTGAAACGACACCGTATGAATTATGGTTTAATAAGAAACCTAAGCTGTCGTTTCTAAAAGTTTGGGGTTGCGAAGCCTATGTAAAGAAGTTACAACCGGACAAGCTAGAACCCAAAGCGGAGAAATGCGTCTTCATAGGATACCCTAAGGAAACTATAGGGTACACTTTCTATCACAGATCCGAAGGAAAAATCTTTGTTGCTAAGAACGGAACCTTTCTTGAGAAAGAATTTCTCACTAAAGAAGTGACTGGAAGAAAAGTAGAACTCGATGAGATTGATGAATCTATACTCGTTGATCAGAGTAGCGCAAAGATCTGGAAGTTGTACCTGTACCGCCTACACCGGCAACAGAGGAAGCTAATGATAATGATCATGAAACTTCGAACGAGGAAACTACTGAACCTCGCAGATCGACAAGGGAACGTGCCACTCCTGATTGGTATGATCCTTGTCTAAATGTCATGATTGTAGATAACAATGATGAGGACCCTGCAACGTATGAAGAAGCGATGATGAGCCCAGATTCCAACAAATGGCAAGAAGCCATGAAATCCGAAATGGGATCCATGTATGATAACAAAGTATGGACTTTGGTAGACTTACCTGATAGCCGAAAGGCTGTCGAGAATAAATGGATTTTCAAGAGAAAAACAGATGCTGATGGTAATATTACTGTCTATAAAGCTCGACTTGTCGCAAAGGGTTTCCGACAAATTCAAGGAGTTGACTACGATGAGATTTTCTCACCTGTAGCGAAGCTAAAGTCTGTGAGGATTTTGTTAGCAATAGCTGCATTTTTCGATTATGAGATTTGGCAGATGGATGTCAAAACAGCGTTCCTTAATGGAGACATTGAGGAAGAGTTGTATATGGTACAACCCAAAGGTTTTGTCGATCCTAAAAATGCTGACAAAGTATGCAAACTTCAGCGTTCAATCTATGGACTGAAGCAAGCATCAAGAAGTTGGAACCGACGTTTTGATAAGGTGATCAAAGACTTCGGGTTTATACGATGTCATGGAGAGGCTCGTATTTACAAGAAAGTGAGTGGGAGCTCTGTAGCATTCCTGATATTATATGTAGATGACATATTATTGATCGGGAATGATATAGAACTATTAAGCAGTGTTAAAGGTTATTTGAATAATAGTTTTTTAATGAAAGACCTTGGTTAAGCATCGTATATATTAGGCATCAAGATTTATAGAGATAGATCAAGACGCCTAATAGGGCTATCACAGAGTACATACCTGGACAAGATTCTAAAGAAGTTTAGAATGGACGAAAGTAAGAAAGGATTCTTGCCTATGTTACCAGGCAAGGTCTTGAGTAAGACTCAAGGTCCGGCTACGGCAGAAGAAAGAGAAAGGATGAGTCAGATCCCCTATGCCTCGGCAGTAGGCTCTATCATGTATGCCATGCTATGTACTAGACCGGATATATCACATGCTGTTAGTTTGACTAGCAGATATCAAAGTGATCCAGGAATGGAACACTGGACAGCGGTCAAGAATATCCTGAAGTACTTGAAAAGAACTAAGGATATGTTTCTTTGTTATGGAGGTGACCAAGAGCTCGTTGTAACAAGTTACACCGATGCAAGTTGGAACACTGATCCTGATGACTCTAAGTCACAGTCTGGGTACGTGTTTATATTGAATGGTGCTACAGTAAGCTGGGCAAGCTCGAAGCAGTGCACGGTGGCGAAGTCTTCAACAGAATCAGAGTACATAGCGGCTTCAGAGGCTTCATCGTAAGCGGTATGGATGAAGAGGTTCATTGTAGAGCTCGGTGTGGTTCCTAGTGCATTGGACCCATTAATCATTTACTGTGATAACATGGGTGCCATCGCCAATGCACAAGAGCCAAGGTCACACAAGAGGCTGAAGCATATCAAGCTGCGTTACCACTCGATTCGCGAGTACATCGAAGATGGAGAAGTAAAGATTTGCAAAGTACACACTGATCTGAATGTAGCAGATCCGTTGACTAAAGCTCTCCCTAGGGCAAAGCATGACCAACACCAGAATGCCATGGGTGTTAGGTATCTTACAATGTAATCTAGATTATTGACTCTAGTGCAAGTGGGAGACTGTTGGAGATATGCCCAAGAGGCAATAATAAAAGTGGTTATTATGGATCTTTATGTTTATGATAAATGTTTATATACCATGCTATAATTGTATTAACTGAAACATTGATACATGTGTGATATGTAAACAACAAAGAGTCCCTAGTATGCCTCTTAACTAGCTTGTTGATTAATGGATGATTAGTTTCATAATCATGAACATTGGATGTTATTAATAACAAGGTTATATCATTGTATGAATGATGTAATGGACACACCCAATTAAGCGTAGCATAAGATCTCGTCATTAAGTTATTTGCTATAAGCTTTCGATACATAGTTACCTAGTCCTTATGACCATGAGATCATGTAAATCACTTATACCGGAAAGGTACTTTGATTACATCAAACGCCACTGCGTAAATGGGTGGTTATAAAGGTGAGATTAAGTATCCGGAAAGTATGAGTTGAGGCATATGGATCAACAGTGGGATTTGTCCATCCCGATGACGGATAGATATACTCTGGGCCCTCTCGGTGGAATGTCGTCTAATGTCTTGCAAGCATATGAATAAGTTCATAAGAGACCACATACCACAGTACGAGTAAAGAGTACTTGTCAGGAGACGAGGTTGAACAAGGTATAGAGTGATACCGAAGATCAAACCTCGGACAAGTAAAATATCGCGTGACAAAGGGAATTGGTATCGTATGTGAATGGTTCATTCGATCACTAAAGTCATCGTTGAATATGTGGGAGCCATTATGGATCTCCAGATCCCGCTATTGGTTATTGGTCGGAGTGAGTACTCAACCATGTCCGCATAGTTCGCGAACCGTAGGGTGACACACTTAAAGTTGGATGTTGAAATGGTAGAACTTGAATATGGAATGGAGTTCGAATATTTGTTCGGAGTCCCGGATGAGATCCCGGACATCACGAGGAGTTCCGGAATGGTCCGGAGAATAAGATTCATATATAGGATGTCATTTTATGTGAATAAAATTGACGCGGAAGGTTCTATGGAAGGTTCTAGAAAAGTCCGGAAGAAACCACCAAGGAAGGTGGAGTCCACATGGGACTCCACCTCCATGGCCGGCCAGCCCTAGTGGGGGAGGAGTCCCAAGTGGACTCCCCCTTAGGGGGCCGGCCACCCCCCCATATGGGAGGTGGAAATCCCACCTCTAGTGGGAGTCCTAGCTTGGCTAGGTTTCCCCACCATATGGAAGGTTTTTGGTTCGGGTCTTATTCGAAGACTTGGAGACCAACTCTTGGGGATCCACCTATATAATGAGGGGCCAAGGGGAGGGGGCCGGCCACCCCAAGACCACAGCCTGGCCGACCCCCTTAGAGTGGCCGGCCACCCCCTCCCAAACCCTAGCCGCCCCGCTCCTCCAATTCCCGCACGCTTAGCGAAGCTCCGCCGGATTTCTCCACCACCACCAACACCACGCCGTCGTGCTGTCGGATTCAAGAGGAGCTACTACTTCCGCTGCCCGCTGGAACGGGGAGGTGGACGTCGTCTTCATCAACAACCGAACGTGTGACCGAGTACGGAGGTGCTGCCCGTTCGTGGCGCCGGAACCGATCGTGATCAAGATCTTCTACGCGCTTTTGCAAGCGGCAAGTGTACATCTACCGCAGCAACAAGAGCCTCATCTTGTAGGCTTTGGAATCTCTTCAAGGGTGAGACTCGATAATCCCCTCGTTGCTACCGTCTTCTAGATTGCATCTTGGCTTGGATTTCGTGTTCGCGGTAGGAAAATTTTTGTTTTCTATGCAACGTTATCCTACAACAAGTTGACTTATCACAGATGGTGAATCAAGAGCAGCAGAGGTACTCAGAGTTGTACCTTTTCTCGTAGTGGATGGTAATATGGCGACTTTAGGATCGCGAGTTTTACCCATGATGGAGAATTTGCAGCGAACAATATCAATCCAAGTGAACTTCCAAATAAAGCTATGCTCCCCGGCAACGGCGCCAGAAAACAGTCTTGATGACCCACAAGTACAGGGGATCGCAGCAGTCTTCGAGGGTAGTATAACCCAATTTATTGATTCGACACAAGGGGAGACAAAGAATACTTGGAAGCCTTAACAGCGGAGTTGTCAATTCAGCTGCACCTGGAAACAGACTTGCTCGCAAGAGTTTATCAGTAGTAACAGTTTTATAGCAGTAGCAGTAGTAAAATAACAGTAGCAGAGTAACAAAGACAGCAGTAGTAATTATAGTAAACAGCAGGATTAAAATACTGTAGGCACAGGGATGGATAACGGGGGTTGCATGGATGAGAGAAACTCATGTAACAATCATAGCAGGGCATTTGCATATAATAATAAAACGGTGTCGAAGTACAAAGCAATCAATAGGCATGTGTTCCAATTATAGTCGTACGTGCTCGCAATGAGAAACTTGCACAACATCTTTTGTCCTACCAGCCGGTGGCAGCCGGGCCTCAAGGGAAACTACTGGATATTAAGGTACTCCTTTTAATAGAGTACCGGAGCAAAGCATTAACACTCCGTGAACACATGTGATCCTCACGTCACTACCATCCCCTCCGGTTGTCCCGATTTCTGTCACTTCGGGGCCATTGGTTCCGGACAGCGACATGTGTATACAACTTGCAGGTAAGATCATAAACAATGAATATCATGATGAAACAATAACATGTTCAGATCTGAGATCATGGCACTCGGGCCCTAGTGACAAGCATTAAGCATAACAAGTTGCAACAATATCATCAAAGTACCAATTACGGACACTAGGCACTATGCCCTAACAATCTAACACTATTACATGACCAATCTCATCCAATCCCTACCATCCCCTTCAGCCTACAGCGGGGGAATTACTCACACATGGATGGGGGAAACATTGCTGGTTGATGGAGAGGCGTTGGTGGTGATGGAGGTGATGATCTCCTCCAATTCCCCGTCCCGGGGGAGTGCCAGAACGGAGACTTCTGGCTCCTGCGGCGGAGTTTCGCGATGTGGCGGCGTTCTGGAGGGTTTCTGGCGACTTCGACTTCTCTCCGTGCGTTTTTAGGTCGAGGCCGATAAATAGTCCAAAGGAGGGCGTCGGAGGCCGACCGAGTGGGCCACACCACCAGGCCGCGCGGGCCCCCCTTGGCCGCGCCGCCAGGTGGTGTGGGGCCCTCGGGCCTCCACCTTACTTCTCCTTTTGGCTCCGTCAGTATTCTGGGAAAATAGGGCCTTCTGCATAAATTCTGAGGATTTTCCCGAAAGTTGGATTTCTGCACAAAAACGAGAAACCCTGCTGAAAACAGCGTTAGTCCGCGTTAGTTGCATCCAAAATACACAAATTAGAGGCAAAATAATAGCAAAAGTATTCGGGAAAGTAGATACGTTTTGGACGTATCACACAACCACACCATCCATTTTCTCTGAGTTAACATTTTATCTCAAAAGGCATCATGATGTAGGCATAAGCCCTTTTAATATGGTTCTATGATGTAGAAGCTATTTACCATGAGATATAAGTCAATCGTTTGTGACCTACAACATGGTATTGCATGATGAAAATGTATGAATGTCATCTGCCACCGTCTGCAATAGCAGGTTCTAACTATCGAATCCACATTCTATATCATGAAACAAACCTCTATTGACACACTTAACACGAATATTAGCTAAAGAATTATGTGACTTTATGAATATTCTTCTAAATATTTGACAAAGTAGTTATAGGCCAGCTCTCACATTCTTCCGACTTTGTCACAATCTGATGCAAAATTTTGTAGAAAATAGTCTCTAGCTAGCATGGATAATGGAGACACTTCCCTAGCCTATAGAATGTAGCTTCACAATTTAATGATAACGATAATTTCTCACCATATAATAGGCAAACGATAAGTGAGTATAAGGTATGCATGTAAATTGCCTCTTTAACACTTCAGAGTGATTACAGAGGCTGGGGCTTGATGTCTCCGTTTCGAACAAAGGAAGTGAATATCCATTGTAATTTTCAGTACAAACATGAGAAATCTCTTTACAAGTCGTTAGAAATAGGATAAGTAATATATCTTGTGCATTTCACTCGTCATTGTGAAGGAAGCGGTGTCTCCGAAATTCAAATCATCTTTTAGGACTTCTTTAATTTATATGATAGGAAAATTATAGGAATATATAAGACACATGATTAACTTGTCATGCATACTTGAATCCTATTGAAAGGTGAAGTGTTTTTTATTGTACGGAGTAGCAATTTTTTTTTTCATTCTGTATATGATTTCCTCTATAGAATTTTCACACCAAAATTATTATGGCATTAATTTCTGTGAGACATGTTCCTATGAATCAAAAAGCTAGCTTGTGTATGAAGTTTTTCATATGATCGAAATTCTACACAATTCCTACGGAGATCCTATCAATTAAAGAAGCGCTTATTGTGTGTCCTCTACCTCAATTAACCCTCGTTGCAATTGGATAGATGCACATGTTGGACAAATTTTTTTTTTACAGGAGCTGGAAAAGTATTTGTACCGTTGGTGCATGTTGTTGATCGGTTCCTCTCGACTGGTTAACCCGGTAACAGAGGGGGGAAAGGACGACGGGCGATGCTAAAGCGTGCTCCTAAACTAGCCACAAAAGCTGCCCGCCGTGTCAGAAGTTTTCAGCAGATACCGTGATTAAAAATCGCAGCAGCAAGGCCTTTTATCCTGTCCCTTGCCTGCCGCATGGGAATAACTTTGAACTAATTCCAAGCGCCTGGACCACAATCCATGTGATGTGGCCGTACAACAAAGATGTTGGGACATACACATCTTATCAGTTTCGGGTACCATTAATCGGCTGTAAGCCCTACTTAACCCAGCTAATGAAATGCTAGGTGCAGTACTGACAGGCATTTTAGTACTAACTAGACTGGCCATCGATGTGGTGTAAAGCGTCCGAGTTTGCGCGCGCGGCGCACCCCATATGAGCGCCACCATGGATGAAATGGGTTTAAAAATGGCCTGAAATAGGTAGAGCTTGCAGGAGAAAGGCTACGTCGTAGGCCATTTGTTTAGGAGATGGCGAGTAGATTAGTACAGGTAATCAGTACTGATAGTAGTTCAGATTCCAAATGTTATCTATCTTCGCAGCTGAGATTATGGGAACAGTTCAGATGAGTTGCCGTAGGCGCGCGGCTAGTGCTAGGCTCGGCATAGTGCCCCGTTGATCCATGAAACGGGGGATTTTGCTGGCGAGCCAGGTGAAATCCCTCCATGATTACCTCCCGTCTAAATCCAATCCGAGCATGTTTCCCGGAAGGAAATCATTCTTATGCACACCCGCGACGACGCGAGATAAAATTAAAGAAGAACCTGCTCGTCGCGCCTGGCCCGTGAATCGTGATGCTCTAGCTAGGTAGGTCGTTGCTGCTATGGAGTAGCAATCCAGTTGCAAGTCTAGCGATTCTCTGATGGAGTCCTGTGGGTTTTAATCGATTCGCTGACCGCTGGCGTGCTCGTGGCCGTTCTGCAGAGGATCCGGGTACAGTACCGCGGTACGTGGAGCCTGGGCTACCCGGCCATGCGTAGGCCATAGGGAGCAGGGCGCAGCGGTGGATCCGGGGCGGGCAAGCGTCCACGAGCAAGTCAACTGTGCCATCCCACCGGTTATCGTAAAGAAGAGGGAGAAGAAAACTGTTCCGTTCCGCCGTTTTCCTGGCTCCAATTGCGCGACATGACATGAATAGGAGATTGTCAGCACTTGCTAGGATTCGATTTGAATTGGTACATAGGTTCTCTTCGCTCGATGGCGAAGGGGAATTCAGATGGAGTAACTGGAGATATCGATTACAAGCCATGGCCTCTGCCGTTTCCTAATCGCCAACTATTACAGAAGCTTCCATCGCTATATATAGTTTCCGTCGCGGTATCTCGGGTTGGGCCGTCTTGCTCGCCTGTCTGGATACGCCTGGTCCAGATGGGCCTTCACTTGTTGGGCTTCAGCTGGTGTAGTAGAGGTGGAGGTAACATTCCCCCTTCCTTGATTACCGGCTTGACCCCAAGCCGGTGCATGAGGAAATCTCTGCTGTAGCTCCTCCAGGTCTTCCCAAGTCGCCATTGACTCCGGTTGTGAAGACCAATGAATGAGTCCTTGAGCAATGGAACGGTCACCTCGAGGACGCAGACGACGCTGCAGTACATGGAGAGGAAACTGCAAGATATCATCAGGAGAAGGAAGTGTAGCAGGAACCTGATAATTCTGACCCAACGCCTTTTTGAGCTGCGAAACATGGACCACTGGATGGATACGGCTGCCCTCCGGAAGCTTCAGCTGATAAGCAACCTCCCCCACACGAGACAGCACTTGATAAGGACCATAGAATTTGAACAGAAGTTTGTGGTTAGCACGAGGAGCAATGGAGGATTGTATATAAGGCTGCAGTTTCAGGAAAACCATATCACCAACTTCAAATGTGCGTTCACTGCGCTTCTTGTCTGCTTGACGTTTCATTCTTTGACGGACCCGCTCCAAATGCTGCTTCAGTAAACGAGTCATCAAATCACGCTCTGCCAACCAAGCGTCTAGGTCTGGAATAGGGCATGTATCATCCACTGACAAGCCCAATTGACGAGGAGACCTGTTGTACAGTACTTCGAATGGAGACTTCCCCAGAGCAGAATGGAGACTCGTGTTGTACCAATACTCGGAGAGGGGCAACCACTGCAGCCACTTTGAAGGACAAGCATGGCAGAAGCACCTCAAGTACGCTTCCAAACATTGGTTGACTCGTTCTGTCTGACCGTCAGTTTGTGGATGATACGACGAGCTCATTCTCAGGAATGTGCCCGAACGACGAAATAACTCCTTCCAAAAGGCACTTGTGAAAATACGATCTCGGTCAGATATAATGGACTCTGGCATACCATGCAACTTGTGGATATTGTCCATGAATGCTGCAGCTACTGTCGAAGCCGTGAATGGATGGGACAAAGGAATGAAGTGAGCATAACGAGAGAACTTGTCGACCACTACCAAGATGCAATTGTACCTGCCTGATCGAGGAAGCCCTTCAATGAAGTCTAAGCTGATCATTTGAAAGGCTTCATCTGGTACTGGCAGTGGTTGAAGCAACCCTGGATACTTGGCTCTGTCTGGTTTGGCTTTTTGACATATAACACATTCAGCAACCAGTTTCTTGACAGATGCTTTCATTCCTTTCCAGAAGAACAACTGTTTGACGCGGCGCAGGGTAACAGGGATACCAGAATGACCACCAGCTGGGCTTGCATGCAACGCAAGGACTATCTTCTCCTGTAACTCTGAAACTGCTGGTAGCCAGATACGATCCTTGTATCTAATGACACCTTTGTGAAGTGTATAACCTGGTTCAGATGATGGAGACATTGCCAGGTTACGAAGCAACTCCACTGCTCGAGGATCAGACTGATAAGCTAACTCGAGTTCCTCCATCCATACAGGTTGACTTGAAGAAATTGCAAGCACATTACTGAGATCTTCATGAGGACGACGAGACAAAGCATCAGCCACACGGTTCTCGCTACCTTTCCTGTAGGTGATACGGAATTGAAGTCCCAAGAGTTTAGTGAAAACTTTCTGCTGCCACGGTGTATGCAAACGCTGCTCAGATATACTAGCCAGACTGCTGTGGTCTGTGCGAATCAAGAACTCTGCATGCTGTAAGTAACAACGCCACTTCTTGACAGCCAGAAGGATTGCGAGATACTCTTTTTCATATGTAGATAAGCCACGGGTGCAAGGACCCAGAGGTTTGCTGACAAAGGCTATTGGATGGTCACCTTGCATAAGCACAGCTCCAATTCCATTGTCTGAAGCATCAGTTTCGACCACGAATTCCTTGGAGAAATCAGGAAGAGCGAGCACTGGTGCCGACACCAAAGCATCCTTCAAGGCTTGGAAGGAAGCTTGTGTCTCGCAAGTCCATACAAATGGAGTATTCTTGCGAAGCAGATTTGACAAGGGTCGACTGAGAGCGCCATAATTCCTGACGAATTTGCGATAATAACCAGATAAACCCAGGAAACCCCTCAATTGCTTCAGATCAGTCGGAACAGGCCAGTCCTTGACATCTCTAATTTTAGAATCATCAGTGGACACTCCTGCACTGCTGATAACATGCCCCAGATAATTTATAGACCTCTGAGCAAACTCACACTTGGATGCTTTCACACGCCATTTCTGTTCTGATAGTAAGGATAACACTTGCTCCAGGTGAATCAAATGATCTTCATATGACGAGCTATAGACAAGAATATCATCAAAAAACACTAGAGCTGACTTCCGGAGGACTGGGAATAATGTCTTGTTCATGGCATTCTGAAAGGTTGCCGGTGCTCCAGTCAAGCCAAATGCCATAACTAAGAATTCAAAGTGACCATGATGAGTATGAAAAGCTGTCTTGTGTTCCTCACCGGGTGCCAAACGAATTTGATGATAACCCGCCCTCAAATCCAATTTGGAAAACCAGCTTGCTCCATGGAGTTCATCCAACAATTCATCTATTACTGGCAGCGGGTAACGAGTTTTGACAGTAAGCGCATTCAGACGCCTGTAGTCCACACACGGCCTCCAAGACAAATCTTTCTTCTTGACCATGATTAGTGGTGAGGCAAAAGCACTTGTACTCGGACGAATCACCCCTGATTCCAGCATTTCAGCTATGTGCTTCTCAATCTCCGTTTTCAACTCAGGAGAATGCCGATACGGCCTGCTGTGAACTGGTGTAGCCCCTGGTAGCAAATGGATATGATGGTCAGACCCACGACGAGGCGGTAACTCTGTCGGAGTTGCAAATAACTCAGAGAATTTATTCAGCAACTCTTGCACAGCAGCAGGAACCTCAGAAAGCATCTCAGGCTGTAACAGAAATAGTGCATACCATTGACAAGAAAATTTGTCCGGCAATTTTCCTTGCAAAAACACATGCTCACCAAGTCTGTCAAACGACATCCATTTGCCTTGCCAATCTACATGCATCGGGCCCAAGGTTGTGAGCCAATCCATACCCAGAATTCCATCATAACATTTGAGAGGAAGAACCTTGAATGCAGAGTGGAATTGGAATCCATTATGAGACCAAGGACAATCAGGAACAATCTCAGCACTGCGAAGAATACCACCACCAGCCACCTTAACTGAGCAAGCACGAGGAGCTGGTTGGCAACTGGGCAAGCTATGAGCCAGTTCTTCATTCAGAAACGAGTGTGTGCTGCCAGAGTCGATCAAGAAAACCACATTACTGCCTTGGACTGTGCAATGTAACTGAATAGCATTGACAGGCTCAGCTTGAGATGAATCAGCTGACAGTAGTAGCATCAGGTTGCCTGTATCATCTTCTTCATCATCAGAAGCTGGGGCACTCTCTGCATAGAAGAACTCAAGCATCTCTTGTACCACATGTAATTGTACTGACGCCTTGCACTGGTGACCACGAGCCCATTTCTCCCCACAAGTGAAACACAATCCCTTGGCACGCCTATAAGACTTGAGAGCTGCCAACTTATCTTCCACTGCATTCTGGGCTGCGCGCGAGCACTCAGGAGCATCAACAGCAACGGCAGGAGGCGGCAACAGAGCTGGAAAACGCTGCTGTTGATGTTGTATACGTCTTGGCTGATGAAGAGGTTGAGGCGTGTTCAAGACAGTCGTTCCATCGCCAATCTCTTCCTGCAAGGAGGCAAGCAAATACGCAGTATCCAAATCGCTTGGTCTCTGAATAGCAACTAGAACTCGAATGGAAGGTTTCAAGCCATCTAGGAAACGAGTAGTGTAGTGCAAGGGATCTGGACTGGTTTCATAAGCAGATAACTGATCTACAAGCTCGGCAAACTGCTCTATATAGTCATCGACTGTTCCTGTTTGAAACAGACGATAGAGGCGGCGAATCAACGTTTGGTGCTGATTACGCCCAAAACGCTGAAGCACCATGGAACAAAACTCCTCCCAGCTGACAGAGACTATCTTCGACTGAACTGCCTGCAACCAACGTGCGGCAGCGCCCTCAAACTGCATCGCAGCCACGGAAATCCAGAGAGCGGGATCCGTGTCGAACATGACAAAATAATCCTCACACCTCGACTGCCACAGCTTCGGATTCTCGCCCGTGAAATGAGGAAAATCCATGAACGGAAGTCTACCACTACCAGGAGATGAAGAGCTGCGGTTCCTATTGAACAGGTTCACGGCAGGGTTTGCGGAGCTTTCTCGGTTACCTCTTGCCGGAGGAGGAACATACAGCGCCACGGCTGGTCGTTCCATCCCCCGTGTGGATGTAGCAGAGCGGAGCCCTCCTGGGCCGGATTCGGCAGCACGTGGCGTCTGTTGAGGCGGAGGCGCGTCGGTGGAGACGTTTGCCGAATCCACGTTGTTCCTCAGATCTGCGAGCTCCTGGCGAATCTCCTGCTCGGCCCCATCCGTGTACATTCGCATGTCCTTGATCGCGGCGGTGACCGAGCTCTGGATGGCGGTCTCGATGGTGGCGACGAGGCGGGCCTCGAGTTCCGTAGCGGATCCCGCCGCCTCCTTCCGTAGCGCCTCGTAGATCACCTTCCCCTCCTCCGAGAGGTTCTCCATGGCCTCGCGGTGGCGCCGCTCTTGAGCCGCCCGTAGGCGAGTGTGGTGGGGATTTTGGATCTCCAGGGCCTGGATCTAGGGCTCTGATACCAGATTTGTCAGCACTTGCTAGGATTCGATTTGAATTGGTACATAGGTTCTCTTCGCTCGATGGCGAAGGGGAATTCAGATGGAGTAACTGGAGATATCGATTACAAGCCACGGCCTCTGCCGTTTCCTAATCGCCAACTATTACAGAAGCTTCCATCGCTATATATAGTTTCCGTCGCGGTATCTCGGGTTGGGCCGTCTTGCTCGCCTGTCTGGATACGCCTGGTCCAGATGGGCCTTCACTTGTTGGGCTTCAGCTGGTGTAGTAGAGGTGGAGGTAACAGAGATCTGGCGGTCATGGGCTAAGCTGTGGCGTGCGGCCGTTTCCGATGAACACGAGAACAATAATCAGCTCTACTGTATCTGCGTAGCGTCGTATCGTATCGTCTCGCTGACGATGATAGCTGCGCTCCGTAGATGTCCAACGTCGCCGTCGCCGTCGCCGTAGCATAGGTAGAGCAGCATCTCGCTCGCGCGCCCATGCCGGCGGCCGTCCACGCGCGCGACCCCAACGAAGGAAAAACGTGGGAGGTTCGTCGGAGGAGGAGGAGGAAATGGAGCACCCTCGCCCGCAGGAGAGGCCCATGTGCGAGGGAGCTGGCCCAGGAGCGCCACTGCCAGCAGCCCACCACTGCGAGCGGCGCCTCGCCTCTGGTCCCTTCCGCCGCATCATCTCCGGACACACGATGATCGAACCCGGCCGACGCGGCTGGCCCCTCGCCGGCGAGGTGTGGCGATCGCGCACCACAGTGCACGAACATGCATGGGAGTCCTGGTAACTTTGCTCCATCATCCATCCGCATAATCGAGCAATCAAGGCCCTGTCTGCGGTTTCCCGTGGCACTCGCATGTGCGATGTGCCGCTGCCGATACCCTCCATCGTCATTCATCGCTAATCCGTGTTAGCCGACGCGCGGATCTGGCCGGCCGGTCAACACTCGTGCGTTCCGTTCCATCGCTACCACGGCCGGGACCATCTCCATCCGTGCTCGTGCACCGCATGTTCTTCAGAAGAAGATGAGTTCTGCAAACCTGGCGCCGTGTTCCGGTAGCCGGCCTAGCAAGCAGGGTCCCAACCGCGGACGGGAAGCGGCAATGGTGGTGGCGTGTTTCTCAAGCCTGGGTTCCAACAGTTGCTCCTGCGTCCTGCCGTACTACCACTGTTTGTCGCCCCACGTTTGCAGATCTGGCTGCGACCCTACGCTGCATAAAACCAAGCATCTTTCCTCCCAAGGCCAGACGGCGCCGATACCGGAACTCCATCCCATGATCGACCGTCCTCCGCGTATCGACGGCGCGCGCTTTCCAGCCCGGCCGTCCCCGCCGTGACCATCGCTTTTAGTTTCCGGCACGTGCCGGGTCCAGTGTGGTGTATATACACTGCTGATCGATCAAGGAAGCAGGCGTTCGCTACCGGAGGATAGGATTTCATGGGGGCGCAATGACACGGCATGTACGTTGCATACACGGATCACTATACTTACCCGCTTCAAGTTTATGCAAAACGTCCCTCGGTTAAAGCAGAGCAGTGACTTCGAGATCTGAGAATATATAGCTGGCGACCCGTGAGCTTCTTCCAAGTACCGGAATCGGGTCCAAGGACGCCGAGTTTAGCCGCAGGAATAATACGACACTGTCAACGCGCTCTAGAATTCTAGGTGATGAAAGGGCGGATCCAGGACAATTTTTGAGAGGGGGCAAAAATATGATAAGTGGTGCAAATAATATTTTTAAGTGGGGACAAATCAGTTTTTAGCTTGCAAAGCATATTACAATGTAAATGAAAATTGAGTGAGGGCAGCAGCCCCCCTTGACTATAGGCTGGATCCGGCCTTGGGTGATGACATAGTATAGCAAATAAAAACTTCTACAAGATTTTTCTGGGTCTATTGTTGATGTTAATGACATCTTATAGAGCCTTTGGGACAACATGGTAAGGAGGATTTTGTCGCATGGAGGTTTAGTAAGAACGGATTCTTCTCGGTCCGTTCAGCTTGTCCTATGCAGTGGGAATCACAGTTTGGGAGTGTTGATGAGTAAATACCCTATATTGGTATGGAATGCATACTACAAGTTAAAATTAAAATATTTGCTTGGAATTTCTGCATTCTATTCTCCCCCTACTTATGCTCCTTTGGCATACCGGCATGCGATCACAAATAGTTAATGCCCCGTTGTGTGCTGGTGCATGTGAAGACGTAAAATACACCTTGTTTCTCTGTGGAGGAGAAAAGGAATTTGGAAGAAAAATGAAACTATAGAGGCTAGTAGAACAAGACTATGCTATAGATCGAGCTTGAAGTGTTGTCTTTGAATATCTTATACCAGGGAAACTGAATCAACCTACAGATAATAAGATAGAAGATATAAGGTAGCTAATTATGACTACGGCGTGGTACATACGGTGGATCATACGCCAAAAGGTTCATGGTGTGCCGCTTCAAACCTTGATACAATCAATAATGTTGATCAATATCTTTGTTGCGAATTTTGTTCGTGCCGCAAATCTGAATGATAAAAAAGAACGGTAGAAGCTGGACAAAGTCGAAGGAGGGTTATATTACAAGAAATGTTGATGCATGATTTTTTTCTTGATCAGAGGAAAGCTTCAAATGGATTTGTTACCCGAGATGATAGAGCGAGCTTTATTACGAAATATATTTAAATTTTGACAAATATACATCTAAATTTTGATAAACCATAGACATGTTTCATGGGAAGGAAGGAGTACGCGTGGTTAGCTAACTTAATATCGAATGAAACATATAATAAAAATTGATTTTTCATAATTCAGTTATAAATCACCATAGCTTCTCCTAACGTTATCAGGTTATGTCATTTTGAATAATCCTTACCTTTT
Organism: Lolium perenne; assembly: GCF_019359855.2. Lineage (NCBI taxonomy): Eukaryota > Viridiplantae > Streptophyta > Magnoliopsida > Poales > Poaceae > Lolium > Lolium perenne. Next base: position 215,847,446 of record NC_067249.2, read on the forward strand.
TTATTTAGGGGTTTATTATAGCTATTTTTATACGGGCAACGGTCCATGGCCCGCAAGTGCATGACTAATATTTTAATGCTCAGTGAGCAGCAAATGACCACTATCAACTAGGTCTACCTCAACCCATACCACAGAATTCCAGTCCATGGAAGCAAGGACATCATGGAATGGAAGATATAATGTACTACATGGTTGTCCATTCGCAAGCCAAAAGAGTTTGAGGAAATGCTAGCCCACCGCTCTATGCGGGGAGAAACTCGTCATCGCCCGATGATACGTCTCAAACGTATCTATAATTTCTTATGTTCCATGCTACTTTAATGATGATACACACATGTTTTATACACACTTTATGTCATATTTATGCATTTTCCGCCACTAACCTATTAACAAGATGCCGAAGAGCCAGCTGATGTTTTCTGTTGTTTTTGGTTTCAGAAATCCTACAAAGGAAATATTTTAGGAATTGTACGAAATCAACGCCCAGGGTCTTATTTTTCCACGAAGCTTCCAGAAGTCCGAAAGGGAAACGAAGTGGGGCGACGAGGTGACGCCACGCCAGGGCCGCGCGGCCAGGGCTTGGGCCACGCCGCCCTAGTGTGTGGGTCCCTCGTGACGCCCCCTGACCTACCCTTCCGCCTACATATATCCTTCGTCGCGAATATCCCAGTACCGAGAGCCACGATACGGAAAACCTTCCAGAGACGCCGCCGCCACCAATCCCATCTCGGGGGATTCAGGAGATCGCCTCCGGTACCCTGCCGGAGAGGGGAATCATCTCCCGGTGGACTCTTCACCGCCATGGTCGCCTCCGGAGTGATGTGTGAGTAGTTCACCCATGGACTATGGGTCCATAGCAGTAGCTAGATGGTTGTCTTCTCCTGATTGTGCTATCATTGTTAGATCTTGTGAGCTGCCTAACATGATCAAGATCATCTATTTGTAATGCTACTGTTGGAGATATGCCCAAGAGGCAATAATAAAATAGTTATTATAATATATCTTTGTGTTTATGATAATGTTTACATACCATGCTATAATTGTATTAACCGAAACATTGATACATGTGTGTTATGTGAACAACAAGGAGTCCCTAGTAAGTCTCTTGTATAACTAGCTTGTTGATTAATAGATGATCATAGTTTCATGATCATGAACATTGGATGTTATTAATAACAAGGTTATGTCATTATGTGAATGATGTAATGGACACACCCAATTAAGCGTAGCATAAGATCACGTCATTAAGTTTTTTGCTATAAGCTTTCGATACATAGTTACCTAGTCCTTCGACCATGAGATCATGTAAATCACTTATACCGGAAGGGTACTTTGATTACATCAAACGCCACTGCGTAAATGGGTGGTTATAAAGGTGGGATTAAGTATTCGGAAAGTATGAGTTGAGGCATATGGATCAAGAGTGAGATTTGTCCATCCCGATGACGGATAGATATACTCTAGGCCCTCTCGGTGGAATGTCGTCTGATTAGCTTGCAAGCATGTGACTTGGTCACAAGAGATGACATGCCATGGTACGAGTAAAGAGTACTTGTCGGAAACGAGGTTGAACTAGGTATGGAGATACCGATGATCAAACCTCGTACAAGTAAAGTATCGTGCGACAAAGGGAATCGGTATCGTATGTTAATGGTTCTTTCGATCACATTGTTCATCGTTCAATATGTAGGAGTCATTACGGATCTCCAGGTCCCGCTGATGACTATTGATCGGAGAGGCGTCTCGATCATGTCTGCACATTCTCGAACCTTAGGGTGACACACTTAAGGTTGCGTTGTTTCTAGGGGTAGTTTCGGGATTAAAGAAATAGTTTTGGAGAGTTACGGAATTGTTCCAGGAAGATGATTAATAATTTATTTATTAATTGAATTAGTAAATATTAATATATATTTATTTAGTAGAAATAAATATAAGACTAAAAGTAGTCTATAAGATATTTTGCTAATATGTTAATTAAGTAACACGTATAAGCAAACTATTGAGAAAAAAAACGGGAAAGGAAAAAAAAAGGTGGCCGGGCAAAGCCGGCCAACACTTACCCAGGTAGGCCAGCCTTGGCACTCAATCGTGCAAGGGCGCAGGTCTTGGACCTGCCATGTGCATATGTGCACGGCAAGAGATGCAAGGTAATACGATTGCCTTATGGATTCTTCCGATCGGCCGATTCAAGATTGGATCGAATTTCTTTTGCGTGGCTTGCTCGTTTTGGCTGATTGGAAACCGCCTCGGCTGCCTATAAAACGAGAGGACGGGACGCGCAAGAAAATAGTAGATTTTTCTCGCCGCTCTCGTTTGCTCCGTTTGCTCCTCCTTTTTGCCTAGTTTCTTCTGCCCAACGCAAATAGGCGAAGCCCTGTCCGCGCAAACTCTCCATCACCACCACGCCGTCGTGCTGCTGGACTAGATCCCATCTACCACATCTCCCAGCTTGCTGGAACAAGGAGGAGGTGTCTTCATCAATACCGAACGTGTGACCGAGTACGGAGGTACTGCCCGATTGTGGCACCGTCAAGATCTTCTACGCGCTTTTGAAAGCGGCAAGTGATCGTCTACCGCAGCAACGAGAGCCTCCTCTTGTAGGCTTTGGAAATCTTCAAGGGTTAGTCTCGTTCATCCCTCGCTGCTCCCATCTTCTAGATTGCATCTTGGTTTGGATTGCGTTCTCGCGGTAAGAATTTTTTTGTTTTCTATGCTACGAATCCCATCAGTGGTATCAGAGCCAGGTCTATGCATAGATGGTTGCACGAGTAGAACACAATTGTTTTGTGGGCGTTGATGCTTTGTTGTCTTTAGTTCGAGTACTTTGCATCTTTGTGGCATGGTGGGATGAAGCGGCTCGGGCTAACTTTACATGACCGCGTTCATGAGACTTGCTCCACGTTCGACATGCAACTTGTATTGCATAAGTGGCTTTGCGGATGTCTGTCTCTCCCACCATAGTGAAGATTCAATTTACTCTTTCTATTGACAACACTAGTATCACCGTTGTGGTTCATGTTCGTAGGTAGATTGGATCTTACTCGAAAACCCTAAACCACGTAAAATATGCAAACCAAATTAGAGACGTCTAACTTGTTTTTGCAGGGTTTGGTGATGTGATATGGCCATGATGTGATGATGAATATGTATGAGATGATCATTTTTGTATTGTGGCAACCGGCAGGAGCCTTATGGTTGTCTTTATATTTCATGTTGAGTAGTATTTCAAAATAGTTGTAATAGTTGCTACATGAGGTGAACAACCATGAAGACGGCGCCATGGACCTTGACGCTACGTCGACGATGATGGAGATCATGCCCATTGATGATGGAGATCATGTCCGTGCTTTGGAGATGAAGATCGAAGACGCAAAGACTAAAGGGCCATATCATATCACATATGAATTGCATGTGATGTTAATCCTTTATGCATCTTATTTTGCTTAGAACGCGACGGTAGCATTATAAGATGATCCCTCACATTAATATCAAGATAATAAAGTGTTCTCCCCTCGTATGCACCGTTGATATAGTTCGTCGTTTCGAAGCATCTCGTGATGATCGGATGTGATAGACTCAACGTTCACATACAACGGGTGTAAGCCATGTTGCACATGCGGAATACTTGGGTTTGCTTGACGAGCCTAGCATGTAAAGACATGGCCTCGGGACAACGGAAACCAAAAGGTTGAACACGAGTCATATGGATGATATGATCAACATGTTGATGTTCACCATTGAAGCTACATCACCTCACGTGGTGATCGGTTTTGGTGTAGTGGATTTGGATCGTGTACCACTTAACAACTATGAGGGATGTTGTATTAAGTGGGAGTTCATTAGTAATTAGATTAAAACATGAACTAATTATCATGAACATAGTGTGAGTAGTATTTTGAATTAATTTTGTAGTATTGGCATCCGTTTTCTACCATGCGCTAGTCTTGTTATTGAGATAGAAATACTGTTAAGTCTGACAAGAAACTTTACGGACTGGTACCGTATTGTTAAAGAATCAAGAAATGATTAAGTGCTATTGCAAACTTTTAGTAAACCTCACATTGTTGATTCAAAGAGCTATGGTTTCAATTAGTACCTAAAGTCATCTTGTCTCCGTGAAACTTGAAGTTCAAATCTGTTTGAAAAGTAAGGAGCTGAAAATTTTGTTTTCAGAAATAAGTGAAGTATAAGATATATGTGTTATCTAAGACCTTGTTGCAAGGTGATAGAATATAATTTGGTGAGACTACATAAACTCATAAGTTTTATGGGAATGTATGAAGGTTGAAGACGCCAGGCGTCCCAATCCTCCAACTATTGGGGCACTAACGATATTCGCATATCCATGAAGTGATCGTCCTTAGTATGCACCATTGCTAAGACTCGTAGTTTCGAAACATCACGTGATGATCGGGTGTTATAGATTCTACGTGTGCATACAATGGGTGCAAGCCAGATTTGCACATGCGAATACTGAGGTTAAACTTTACGAGCCTAGCATGTACAGACATGGTCTCGGAAAAGTTGTCACGATATGATGGATAAAATTATGAGTGAAATTGTTCATCATATTACAAAGTTACTAATAGTGAAATCTGAAACACTTGTCATATGATGATCAACTTCAAAGTAAGAACCTCAAGGTTATTGGTATTTGACCAACAAACCTAGAAGTTATTAAAAGGTGAAGTGTTTTCTGAGAATGGGGAAAACTAAAAGAGAAACTACAAATGATTTTTGGCAGAAAGAAAGAAAAAGACTAGAAAGTCTAGCTCAGGTGTATATAAATGATATACATGTTATGAATGTATTCCTAGTTTGGTCACATAATAAAATTCTTGGGTATTTGTAGCAGATTGGTTGGTATGAGATGTCATACAAAACAAAGCAATACAAGAATACAATGGCCTAAGTGACTGACAAGGAATATGATAGAAATGCACGCCCGGAACAAAAATAAAGTGTTATTATGTTCATCGTTAGCATTCTATCTAGCCCTTAGAATTTATAACAAAGAACTTAATAAATGTTATTTTGCTCTGGCCAAATGAAAACAATGAGTTGTTCAAATTATGACATTACTCCATGTACGATGGATAAGTTATTATAAATCTTAATGGTGAAACACACACACATAATACTGACGCTAAAATGCCATAAGGCAAATGATTTGAATTCCACTTATTTGTGGAACCGCCATTTAGGTCATGTTGGAAAGGAACGCATGAAGAAACTCCATGCAAATGGATTATTGGAGTCATTTGATTTTTGAATCATTTGGCGCTTGCAAATCTCTTCTAAAAAGAATGAATGAAGTACCGTTCATAGGCCAAGATTTGAACGGGCAACTAACTTAGTGGAAACATACATGATGATGTATATGGTTCACTGGACATAGTTGTGTGCGGGAGATTCTTCTACTTCATGAAAACTTCAAAACAATGAATTGAGTATATATATGTGGATATATTCGATAAGGAAGAAGTTTGAAACATTTGAATGGATTCAAATAAATTTCAGCATGAAGTGGAAATCATCATAATAGAAAAGTCAAATATCAATGATTGGATCATAGTGGAAATATTTGAATTACTAGTTTTAACGAACATCTAAGAGAGTTATGAAATTGTTCTACAACTCACGTTTCTTGGAGTATCATAGTGATGATGGAGTATCCGAGAGATGTATCCAAACCTTGTTGGGTCAATGATGAGATAAAATATTGATGCCATTATATTTTTGTGGATTATGCTTTAGATACTACCATTTTTACACTAAATAGAGCATCATCATGATCCGTTGAAATGACACCATACAAGTTATGGCATGGGTATAAACCCTAATAGTCCTTTCTTTAAGTTTTGGTCTAAGAGTTTACAACCAAAATCGGATGATTGTCTTTGTTGGTTATCCCAAAGAATTGATATGGAATTCTTTCCACTATGAAGTAAAAGACAAAAGTGTTTGTTAATGTTACTTGCTTATTTCCAAGAAATTATTTTCTAGCGAAGTATTTGAGTGGGAGGACAATAGAACTTGATAAGGTTTATGAACCTGAGCATAATGATCAGAGTAGCGCAGCATCGGAAATTGGTTCCGGAAGCGACCACGACGATCATGGCTCCCATGACTACAAAGTGTTTTAGCCATGGAGATCGAAGTACTTATTGAACCTTGTAGGTATGGTTTACTTTGTCATCAAATAAATGATTTGTGGACAAAGGATTGATTTTGAACAATGATAAACCAACTACAAACAAAGAAGTTATGATGGGCCCTGACTCCGTTAAAATGGCTATACGCCATGAAATCTAAGATAGATGAATACTTTTTGAAAGTAAATGGATCTATAAAATTGTTGGACTTGGATGTAATATCCTTGAAGAAGTTCGACTTGTTGAAAAGCTGTTTACGACAAAGTTCAAAGAGTTGAATGCGATAAGATTAGATCTTCCGTAGCAATGCTTATAGTCTATGTGGATTATTCTAGTAATCGCTACATATTTATTTTATGAGATATGCTAGTAGGATGGAAAAATACATTACTTAACAGAAGTGTGTATTAAAGGTGTATACAAGATACAACCAAGAGTTTTGCTAGTCCGTGAAATACTAGATAGGTATACGAACTTCAATTGGATGAAGTGAGTATCGCGGAGTTGGAATCTTCACCGGATGAAATAGTCAAAAGAGTTTTTGATTTCATCAGAGACGATGAAGAGACTTGCATTTGCAAGAAATTAAGTGGGAGCGCTGAGACATATTTATAATACTTGTGTAGATGACATATAGTTGGTTATAAATGATGTAATTATATACTTGATTAAAAAGGTTTCATTGAGAATTAACTTAATGAAAGGATAAAGACTGAAACATATTTAGTATTAAGATCTATGAAGATAGATTGAAACACATAATAAGTTTAAGTCAAAGTACATAGAATGGATATTGAAGTAGTTCAATATAGAAATATTAAGAAGGTGTTCTTTTCATGCGAAGGTTTAACAAGACTTGAGTGTAATTGACACTCAATGAGTAAAAACACATGAGTGATTTTAGATCACGAATAATATGTACAAAATCAGATGTCCTATACTCTAAAGAGTTAGGAGCATATACCAGAATGATTCATGTGATGATCATTGGACAAACAAGTAAGAATATCCCTGTGTACTTTAGAAGAACCAAGGATACATATATAGTTTTATATGGGGTAATGACAAACAAATCGTTGTAAGGTATTGCACCGATATTTGTTTGGTCACATATAAAAATGAAATTCAAATCTCAATTAGACTAAGTGTTGTTTAAAAGTTAGCACAATGCTATATTTAGAAGAGTTCTAAATATTGTGACGGATTCTACAAATGAAGGCATAGTATGTCATTGTTTTGACAATGACTGAGGATGTTTACGTCGAAGAGTTCTTGGAGAACTTGGTGTAGTTCCGATAGTGTCAAAACTTTGAAGCTATATTGTGTGTGACAATATTAGTGACATATTTCAGACCGCGGAATAAGGTTCCACCAGAAGACCAAACATATTTAATGCTGACTCATTTGGAAAATGGGTGATGCGTTAAAACGCAAATGAATTGCAAAATACATACGTTTCTGAGCATGTCAGATCCGTTGACTAAAACCTCTCCCATGAGCAAAACATGATAAAGCACCGGAAGGCCAAGGTGTTATATCTTTATAAATGTAAACTAGATTATTGACTCTAGTGCAAGTGGGAGACTGTTGGAGATATTCCCAAGAGGCAATAATAAAATAGTTATTATAATATATCTTTGTATTTATGATAATGTTTACATACCATGCTATAATTGTATTAACCGAAACATTGTAACATGTGTGTTATGTGAACAACAAGGAGTCCCTAGTAAGCCTCTTGTATAACTAGCTTGTTGATTAATAGATGATCATAGTTTCATGATCATGAACATTGGATGTTATTAATAACAAGGTTATGTCATTATGTGAATGATGTAATAGACACACCCAATTAAGCGTAGCATAAGATCACGTCATTAAGTTTTTTGCTATAAGCTTTCGATACATAGTTACCTAGTCCTTCGACCATGAGATCATGTAAATCACTTATACCGGAAGGGTACTTTGATTACATCAAATGCCACTGCGTAAATGGGTGGTTATAAAGGTGGGATTAAGTATTCGGAAAGTATGAGTTGAGGCATATGGATCAAGAGTGGGATTTGTCCATCCCGATGACGGATAGATATACTCTGGGCCCTCTTGGTGGAATGTCGTCTGCTTAGCTTGCAAGCATGTGACTTGGTCACAAGGGATGACATGCCATGGTACGAGTAAAAAGTACTTGTCGGAAACAAGGTTGAACTAGGTATGGAGATACCGATGATCAAACCTCGGACAAGTAAAGTATCGTGCGACAAAGGGAATCGGTATCGTATGTTAATGGTTCTTTCGATCACATTGTTCATCGTTCAATATGTAGGATTCATTACGGATCTCCAGGTCCCGCTGATGACTATTGATCGGAGAGGCGTCTCGGTCATGTCTGCACATTCTCGAATCGTAGGGTGACACATTTAAGGTTGCGTTGTTGCTAGGGGTAGTTTCGGGATTAAAGAAATAGTTTTGGAGAGTTACGGAATTGTTCCAGGAAGATGATTAATAATTTATTAATTAATTGAATTAGTAAATATTAATATATATATATTTAGTAGAAATAAATATAAGACTAAAAGTAGTCTATAAGATATCTTGCTAATATGTTAATTAAGTAACACCTATAAGCAAACTATTAAGAAAAAAAAGGGAAATGAAAAAAAAGGGTGGCCGGGCTAAGCCGGCCAACACTTACTCAGGTAGGCCAGCCTTGGCACTCAATCGTGCAAGGGCGCAGGTCTTGGACCTGCCATGTGCATGTGTGCACGGCAAGAGATGCAAGGTAATACGATTGCCTTATGGATTCTTCCGATCGGCCGATTCAAGATTGGATCCAATTTCTTTTGCGTGGCATGCTCGTTTTGGCTGATTGGAAACCGCCTCGGCTGCCTATAAAACGAGAGGACGGGACGCGCAGGAAAATAGTTGATTTTTCTCGCCGCTCTCGTTTGCTCCGTTTGCTCCTCCTTTTTGCCTAGTTTCTTCCGCCTAACGCAAATAGGCGAAGCCCTGTCCGCGCAAACTCTCCATCACCACCACGCCGTCGTGCTACTGGACTAGATCTCATCTACCACATCTTCCCGCTTGCTGGAACAAGGAGGAGGTGTCTTCATCAACACCGAACGTGTGACCGAGTACGGAGGTGCTGCCCGATTGTGGCACCGTCAAGATCTTCTACGCGCTTTTGAAAGCGACAAGTGATCGTCTACCGCAGCAACGAGAGCCTCCTCTTGTAGGCTTTGGAAATCTTCAAGGGTTAGTCTCATTCATCCCCTCGTTGCTCCCATCTTCTAGATTGCATCTTGGCTTGGATTGCGTTCTCGCGGTAGGAAATTTTTTGTTTTCTATGCTACGAATCCCATCAGCTACATGTTGCGTTTGTTGGGATCCAATGAATATGGAATACTATATTATGTTGATTATCAATCTATCATATATGTGTTGTTTATGATCTTGCATGCTCTCCGTTGCTAGTAGAGGCTCTGGCCAAGTCGTTACTTGTAACTCCAAGAGGGACTATTTATGCTCGATAGTGGGTTCATGCCTCCATTAAATCTAGGACAGTGACAGAAAGTTCTAAGGTTGTGGATGTGCTGTTGCCACTAGGGATAAAACATCAATGCTTTGTCTAAGGATATTTGTGTTGATTACATTACGCATCATACTTAATGCAATTGTCTGTTGTTGCAGCTTAATATTGGAAGGGGTGCGGACGCTAACCCGAAGGTGGACTTTTTAGGCATATATGCATGCTGGATAGCGGTCTATGTACTTTGTCGTAATGCCCAATTGAATTTCACACTACTCATCATAATATGTATGTGCATTGTCATGCCATCTTTATTTGTCAATTGCCCAACTGTAATTTGTTCACCCAACATGCTATTTCTTATTGGAGAGACACCACTAGTGAATTATGGACCTCGGTCCATTCTTTACATCAAATACAATCTATTGTAATACTTGTTCTTACTGTTCTCTGCAAACATCATCATCCACACTATACATCTAATCCTTTGTTACAGCAAGCTGGTGAGATTGAAAACCTCACTGTTACGTTGGGGCAAAGTATCTTGGTTGTATTGTGCAGGTTCCACGTTGGCGCCGGAATCCCTGGTGTTGCGCCGCACTACACTCCGCCACCATCAACGTTCAACGTGCTTCTTAACTCCTACTGGTTCGATAAACCTTGGTTTCTTACTGAGGGAAACTTACTGCTGTACGCATCACACCTTCCACTTGGGGCTCCCAACGGACGCGTGCTGTACGCATGTCAAGCTAAATTTCTGGCGCCGTTGCCGGGGAGATCAAGACACGCTGCAAGGGGAGTCTCCACTTCCAATCTCTTTACTTTGTTTTTGTCTTGATTTAATTTTTATTTACTACTTTGTTTGCTGCATTATATCAAAATACAAAAAAATTAGTTACTTGCTTTACTTTATTTACTATCTTGTTTGCGTTCTCCATATTAAAAACACAAAAAAATTAGTTACTTGCATTTATTTTATCTAGTTTGCTTTATTTACTACTACTAAAATGGGTACTCCTGAAAATACTAAGTTGTGTGACTTCACAAGCACAAATAATAATGATTTCCTATGCACACCTATTGCTCCACCTGCTACTACAGCAGAATTTTTTGAAATTAAACCTGCTTTACTGAATCTTGTTATGAGAGAGCAATTTTCTGGTGTTAGTTCTGATGATGCTGCTGCCCATCTTAATAATTTTGTTGAACTATGTGAAATGCAAAAGTATAAGGATGTAGATGGTGACATTATAAAATTAAAATTGTTTCCTATCTCATTAAGAGGAAGAGCTAAAGATTGGTTGCTATCTTTGCCTAAGAATAGTATTGATTCATGGACTAAATGTAAGGATGCTTTCATTGGTAGATATTATCCTCCTGCTAGCCTAAGGATGCTTTCATTGGTAGATATTATCCTCCTGCTAAAATTATATCTTTGAGAAGTAGCATAATGAATTTTAAGCAATTGGATAATGAGCATGTTGCCCAAGCATGGGAAAGAATGAAATCTTTGGTTAAAAATTGCCCAACCCATGGACTGACTACTTGGATGATCATCCAAACCTTTTATGCAGGATTGAATTTTTCTTCACGGAACCTATTGGATTCAGCTGCTGGAGGTACTTTTATGTCCATCACTCTAGGTGCCGCAACAAAGCTTCTTGATAATATGATGATTAATTACTCTGAATGGCACACGGAAAGAGCTCCACAAGGTAAGAAGGTAAATTCTGTTGAAGAAACCTCTTCCTTGAGTGATAAGATTGATGCTATTATGTCTATGCTTGTGAATGGTAGGACTAATGTTAATCCTAAGAATGTTCCGTTAGCTTCATTGGTTGCTCAAGAAGAACATGTTGATGTGAACTTCATTAAAAATAATAATTTCAACAACAATGCTTATCGGAACAATTCTAGTTACAACTATAGGCCATATCCTTATAATAATGGTAACGGTTATGGTAATTCTTATGGGAATTCTTACAACAATAATAGGAATTCACCCCCTGGACTTGAAGCCATGCTTAAAGAATTTATTAGTACACAAACTGCTTTTAACAAATCTGTTGAAGAAAAGCTTGGAAAAATTGATATACTTGCTTCTAAAGTCGATAATCTTGCTGCTGATGTTGATCTTTTGAAATCGAAAGTTATGCCTAATGAAAATATAGATATTAAGTCATTTGCTACAGCAAATGCCATCCAAGTTAGAATTAATGAGAATATAAGATTGATGGCTGAATTGCGTGCTAGGTGGGAAAAAGAAGAAAATGCTAAAGAGAATAATATAGCTAAAGTTTGGACTATTACCACCACTAGTAATGAAAATGCTTCACATGTTGCTACACCTCCTACTATCAATAGTAAAATAATTGGTGTTGGCAATGTTTCCACTCCTAATGCAAAGCTTGCAAAACTGCCTGAAACTGCTAAAACTGCTGAAACTACTTGTGATAAAACTGCTGAAATTTTTTCCAATGTTGTGGACAATGATCCCATTGCTTTAGATCATAATGGTTTAGATTTTGATGATTGTCACATCTCTGAAGTTATAAAGTTCTTACAAAAACTTGCTAAAAGTCCCAATGCTAGTGCTATAAATTTGGCCTTTACAAAACATATTACAAATGCTCTCATAAAAGCTAGAGAAGAGAAACTAAATCGTGAAACTTCTATTCCTAGGAAGTTAGAAGATGGTTGGGAGCCCATCATTAAGATGAAGGTCAATGATTTTGATTGTAATGCTTTATGTGATCTTGGTGCAAGTATTTCCGTTATGCCTAGAAAAATCTATAATATGCTTGACTTGCCACCATTGAAAAATTGTTATTTTGATGTTAATCTTGCTGATAATTCTACAAATAAACCTTTGGGGAGGATTGATAATGTTCGCATTATGGTTAACAATAACCTTGTCCCCGTTGATTTTGTTGTGTTGGATATTGAATGCAATGCATCATGTCCCATTATATTGGGAAGACCTTTTCTTCGAACTGTTGGTGCTATTATTGATATGAAGGAAGGCAATATTAAATATCAATTTCCTCTCAAGAAAGGTATGGAACACTTCCCTAGAAAGAGAATGAAGTTACCTTTTGATTCTATCATTAGAACAAATTATGATGTTGATGCTTCATCTCTTGATAATACTTGATTCACACTTTCTGCGCCTAGCTGAAAGGCGTTAAAGAAAAGCGCTTATGGGAGACAACCCATGATTTTACTTCTGCACTTTTATTTTATATTTGAGTCTTGGAAGTTGTTACTACTGTAGCAACCTCTCCTTATCTTTATTTTATTGCATTGTTGTGCCAAGTAAAGTCTTTGATAGTAAGGTTCATACTAGATTTGGATTACTGCGGAGAAACAGATTTCTTGCTGTCACTAATTTGAGTAGTATTCTCTATAGGTAACTCAGAAAAATCTGCCAATTTACGTGAGTAATCCTCAGATATGTACGCAACTTTCATTCAATTTGAGCATTTTCATTTGAGCAAGTCTGGTGCACTGATAACCCACAAGTATAGGGGATCGCAACAGTCTTCGAGGGAAGTAAAACCCAAATTTATTGATTCGACACAAGGGGAGGTAAAGAATACTTATAAGCCTTAACAACTGAGTTGTCAATTCAGCTGCACCTGGAAAAGCACTAGCAACAGGGGTGATGTGAAAGCAGCAGTAATATGAGAGCAATAGTAACAAGAATACAGCAGCGATAGCAAGAACACAGGAGCAATGGCACCAGAAAATAGTTGATACTACTTCCAATGACATATAGAACGAGTATATGATGATGAGAGATGGACCGGGGTTCCCAGCGATCTACACTAGTGGTAACTCTCCAATAACAAGTGACAAGTGTTGGGTGAACAAATTACAGTTGGGCAATTGATAGGATTGAAATAGCATTAAGACAGAACATCAAGATTATTAATCATGTTGGCATGTTTTCCATATATAGTCATACGTGCTCGCAATGAGAAACTTGTACGACATCTTTTGTCCTACCAGCCGGTGGCAGCCGGGCCTCAAGGGAATCTACTGGCTATTAAGGTACTCCTTTTAATAGAGCACCGGAGCAAAGCATTAACACTTGGTGAAAACATGTGATCCTCATATCACAGCCTTCCCCTCCGGTTGTCCCAATTTTTGTCACTTTGGGGCCTCGGGTTCCGGACAGCAATATGTGCAAACAACTTGTAGATACAATCTAAGCAATAATTATAGAGCTTAAATCTAAGATCATGCCACTCGGGCCCTAGTGACAAGCATTAAACACAACAAGATTGCAGCAACAATAACTTCACAAACTTTATAGATAGACTAATCATAATGTATCATCCATCGGATCCCAACAAACACAACACCGATTACATCAGATGGATCTCAATCATGTAAGGCAGCTCATGAGATCATTGTATTGAAGTACATGGGAGAGAGAGTACCAACTACCTACTGCTAGAACCCGTAGTCCATGGGGGAACTACTCACGGAGCATGATGGAGGCGATGGCGTTGATGGAGATGGCTTCCGGTGGCACTTCCCCGTCCCGGCAGGGCGCCGGAACAGAGAGTTCTGTCCCCCGAATTGGAGTTTCGCGATGGCGGCGGCTCTGGAAGGTTTCTCGTCAATTCGTATCGCGTTTTTAGGTCGAAAGGGCTTATATAGGCGAACAGGCGGCGCAGGAGGGCGCCTGGGGCCTCCTCCCCATAGGCCAGCGCGGCCAGGGTGGAGCCCGCGCGGCCCTGGCGTGTGGTGGCCCCCTGGCCCGCCTCCGACTCTCCTTCAGTGTTCTGGGGTCTTCCGGGAAAAATAAGATACTGGGTCTTTGTTTCGTCGAATTCCGAGAATATTGCCCGGACAGCCTTTCTGGAACCAAAAACAGCAGAAAACAGGAAGTGGCACTGTGGCATCTTGTTAATAGGTTAGTTCCGGAAAATGCATAAAAACATTATAAAGTGTGAGCAAAACATGTAGGTATTTTCATAAAACAAGCATGGAACATAAGAAATTATCGATACGTTGGAGACGTATCAGCATCCCCAAGCTTAGTTCCTACTCGTCCCGAGTAGGTAAACGATAACAAAGATAATTTCTGAAGTGACATGCTACCAACATAATCTTGATCCACTAATGATGTAAAGCATATGAACTGAGATCAAATCACTCAAAGCAAATGTCTATATTGATATAAGAGATGATAATGCAAGAGTTAAACAAGCTAGAAGTTTTCATGAACTATTGCTTTAAAGACATGAAACCGTACAAAGTTCATTAAAGATGTGTTAAGTATTCAGCGTAGAAGTTCTATCCTTCATTCCAAGCATCAAGTAAATTTTCACAACATAAGAAGGATTCAGTCAAGTAAACATAAACATGAACGTCATGAATCCACTGTTTCAAAGTCTACTCAACCGGTGAGCGCAAGCATTTGGTATTAGCACCAGGATGTTATGGCATGAAGAACGTTAATGGGGGTTTGGAAGGCCAAATGGAAGAAAGGCTTGCAAAGCTATAAGTGACCATTAGACAAGAGGAAGTCTTATGATCGAAGCTATGCAAGGAGTAGTGATTGCAATGCAACGGATGCACATAGAGCTATATGTGTATGAAAGCTCCCCAATGGAACTAGTGGGGGTGCATCCAACTTGGTTGCTCATGAAGACCTAGAGCACTTTTGAGGAGGCTCATCATTGGAATATACAACCCAAGTTCTATAGTGTAAATTCCCCACATAGTTATACTAGTAAACATGAAAACTCTCTCATATGGAGTGTAGGTGCTAAGCACAAGTGATGACTATGAGTATGCAGGTGCTAAAACATGAGCACAAGTGTGGATAAAAGATAGTAATGCTGCCCCCTTTTTCTTTATTCTCTTTTTTTTCTTTTTCTTTTCTATTTTCTTTTCTTTCTTTTCTTTTTCTCTTTTTGATGGCCTCCATGGCTCTTTTCACTTTTAGGGGCAACATCCTAATATGACAACACACTTTTTGGTACAAATAACTCATAATGAATGAAATATGATGTATGAAACTGTATGCCTCCGCCAGTGTAGCAGGATGTGCAATGATCTAGCGTAACATGGGTAAACCACATATCAGCTGTATATGATCACGCAAAGCAATATATAAATAATGAATGACAACATGGCATGTAATGTAAAATGGAAGTTGCATGGCAATATATCTCGGAACAGCTATGGAAATGCTGTGGTAGGTAGGTATGGTGGCTGTTTTGAGGAGATGTTTGGGCTTATGTGTAGGAGAACAAGAGAAAGTTCTCCCACGTGTTTGGATGTACTGGCGAAGTATGCACAATTCTCAATATGAGCAAAAGGCAATGCACAGCACCGAAGAGGCTAGCAAATTTGGATGGTGGAAGTGCCAAAAACCGTAGCTTAACATTAGTCAAAAAGAACTCACAAGCTTATTGCAAACAACTAGCAGGTTCAACATTAAGAGCATGATTAAAATTTTACTCCAAGGTGGGCCGTTCACGGTGGCACAAGTACCCCGCTAGCTCCCTCGACCTTCAGCACAACTTAGTTATTACGATGAACTCTCAGACATGGAAAGCTATTTACATAGGCATCCCCAATGGGCCTGCCAAAGATAGTACCCGGGGTTTACTGAAGGTCCACGACTCGAAGAATAAGAAGAATCGGAAGCCCAAGTTGATATTAAGGAAAGCTAGAGTTGTATTAGGAGATGATATTTGTAATCTTGCGGGATGAGTTGGAAACCCTCCCGGACTCTGTAACTTGTACAATACGAATCCCTCGACTCCACCTCCTATATAAGGGGGAGTCGAGGGACGAAGAAAGCATCGAATCATTGTCTCTCAAACCCTAGTTTTCATAATCGTCGAGTACTTTTCGGCTGAAACCTTCGAGATCTACTTGCCCTCTACTTCCAACTAAACCCTAGTCTACAACCCGTAGGCATTGACAAGTTAATCCCTTGTCAGCTAACAAGTCCAACTACACCTTCAACTATTTAAATAGAGTTTGTAGTATGGCACAAGCTTAAAGACAACAATCCACTACTAATTTTAACTTATTTATCCAGCAAGCCTTACCATCTAAATACCTCAAAACGTTTGCAAAGAATCAAGTTATCAAAGCTCAATGATCTACAAGATTATGCAAGTGTTTCATTATACCACTACCACATGTAGCATTTTCTGTTTCCAACCTTCGCCATGAACATTAAAAGTAAAGCTAAGAACACTAGTGTTCATATGAAAAAGCGGAGCGTGTATCTCTCCCAAACAAGGATGGCTAGGATCCGAATTTATTCAAACACAAACAAAAATAAAAGCACACAGACGCTCCAAGTAAAGCACATAAGATGTGACCGAATACAAATATAGTTTCAATAGAAGAAACCTGATAAATTGTTGATGAAGAAGGGGATGCCTTGGGCATCCCCAAGCTTAGATGCTTGAGTCTTCTTGAAATATGCAGAGACGAACCACGGGGGCATCCCCAAGCTTTGACTTTTCACTCTTCTTGATCATATATCATCCTCCTCTCTTGACCCTTGAAAACTTCCTTCACACCAAACTTCTCATAAACTTCGTTAGAGGGGTTAGTACTCGAAAAAACTTTAATCCACCTTAGTCCTGTAGTGACACATTGCAAGAACTCAATAAAACATTAGCTACAGCTCTCCACGTGTACAAAAGCCTTGCTTAAAGTCCACAAGAGACAATGCAAAAAACAGAGACAGAATCTGCCAAAACAGAACAGCCAGTAAAGACGAATTTTTAAGAGGTACTTACGTTACTCAAATCAGAAAAGTCAAAACTAATAAAAGTTGCGTACATATCTGAGGAACACGCATGTAAATTGGCAGATTTTTCTGAGTTACCTACAGAGAACCCAGCCCAAATTCGTGACAGATAGAAATCTGTTTCTGCGCAGAAATCCAAATCTAGTATCAACCTTCTATTAGAGACTTCACTTGGCACAACAATGCAATAAAATAAAGATAAGGAGAGGTTGCTATAGTAGTAACAACTTCCAAGACACAACAAAACAGTATCAAAATAAAGACATGGGTTATCTCCCAAGAAGTGCTTTCTTTATAGCCATTAAGATGGGCTCAGCAATTTTAATGATGCACTCGCAAGAAATAAGAGTTGAAGCAAAAGAGAGCATCGAAAGGCAAACTCAAAACACATTTAAGTCTAACCCACTTCCTATGCATAGGAATCTTGTACACAAATAAATTCATGAAGAACAAAGTGACAAGCATAAGAAGATGAAACAAGAGTAACTTCAAAAGTTTCAGCATATAGAGAGGTGTTTTAGTACCATGCAAATTTCTACAACCATATTTTCCTCTCTCATAATAATTTTCAGTAGCTTCATGAATAAACTCAACAATATAACTATCACATGCAGCATACTTTTCATGATTCACAAACACATAATTTTTATCAAGCTCAAAAATAATGGGATTAAAACTTTCAAACCCACTTTTATCAATAATATAACATGATGATTGATCAATCTCAAGAGATATGGGACTCATAGATAAAGTCAAGACTTCTCCAATCCCATTTTAATTAGTAGTACAATTAATATTATCAAGTAACATAGGACCATCATCTAGAGCTTTATCATAAACATTTGCTACGCAAAACTCTTTAGTACCATGCATTTCGACATCAGGCACAAACAAAGCATTATCATAAGATTTATCAAAGTAGCATGGATTATCATAGATAACAATAGCATAATTATTCTCACAAGTTTTACTCATAGGTAATATTTCAAGAGAATCCACAGGAACATAACATTCAACCTCTTTCGGTAAGCATGGAGGACAATCAAATAGTGTAAGAGATAAAGAGTTACTCTCATTAGAAGGTTGGCATGGGTAGCTAATCCATTATTCCTCCTTTTGTTCATCACTCTCCTCTTCTTTTTCATCCAATGAGCTTTCAGATTCATCAATTTACTCCTCTTTTTCATCCAATGAGCTTTCAGGTTCATCAATTTCTTCTTCCACGGGTTCCTACAAATTGTGAGTGCATTCTTGTGCATTAATGAGTCTCTCTTTATAATCAATGATATAAGGATTATCACTGTAGCTTTCTATGCAAAAATTAAGGATAGAAGAGACATAATCTTTAAGGTCCTTACAAACAACACAAGTTTTATAATTTTTAGCTATGAAGGATTCTATCTCAGAGGCTCCCATAAACAAAACAAATTGTTGTACCTCTTCGAACCCAAGATGAATATAGTTATTCCAATTATAGTTCTTAATTAAAACTTCTTCACTAAAGCCACATTGAAATTTAAGATGTTTAGTATCCTCTTTAGAGCAACAATTTATATCATGGCGTTTAAGCAAGATTTTAGCAATTGTATTCAATTTTTCTATCACAGCACTCATGACTTTACCCGTTCTTGATTCTCTATAATTATTATATAATTCAATAAGCTCCAACATGGTTATGCGTTCTTCCATAACAACAGTTTTTAATTTTTCGATTTTTCAAATTTTTATGGATTTTTGGGTATATGAGAAAAATAAAACAAGACAAAAAGAAACTAAGCAAAAGTAAACTAAGAAAAATAATACTAGACAAAAATAAACTAAGCACAAATAAACTACAAAAGTAAACTAAGCAAGACAAAACAAAATAAAACAAAATAAAACAGAGAGAGAGGTAGAGTGTACTCCCCAGGTGAACTTATGAGTAGAGCTATGCCTCCCCGGCAATGGCGCCAGAAAATAGTCTTGATAACCCACAAGTATAGGGGATCGCAACAGTCTTAGAGGAAAGTAAAACCCAAATTTATTGATTCGACACAAGGGGAGGTAAAGAATACTTATAAGCCTTAACAACTGAGTTGTCAATTCAGCTGCACCTGGAAAAGCACTAGTAACAGGGGTGATGTGAAAGCAGCAGTAATATGAGAGCAATAGTAACAGTAACACAACAAATAGTGATAACACAGGAGCAATGGCACCAGAAAATAGTTGATACTACTTCCAATGACATATAGAACGAGTATATGATGATGAGAGATGGACCGGGGTTCCCAACGATCTACACTAGTGGTAACTCTCCAATAACAAGTGACAAGTGTTGGGTGAACAAATTACAGTTGGGAAATTGATAGGTTGAAATAGCATTAAGACATAACATCAAGATTATTAATCATGTAGGCATGTTTTCCATATATAGTCATACGTGCTCGCAATGAGAAACTTGTACAACATCTTTTGTCCTACCAATGAGGAGGCAAGGCCTCAAGGGAATCTACTGGCTATTAAGGTACTCCTTTTAATAGAGCACCGGAGCAAAGCATTAACACTTGGTGAAAACATGTGATCCTCATATCACAGCCTTCCCCTCCGGTTGTCCCAATTTCTGTCACTTTGGGGCCTCGGGTTCCGGACAGCAATGTGTGCAAACAACTTGTAGATACAATCTAAGCAATAATTATAGAGCTTAAATCTAAGATCATGCCACTCGGGTCCTAGTGACAAGCATTAAACACAACAAGATTGCAGCAACAATAACTTCACAAACTTTATAGATAGACTAATCATAATGTATCATCCATCAGATCCCAACAAACACAACACCGATTACATCAGATGGATCTCAATCATGTAAGGCAGCTCATGAGATCATTGTATTGAAGTACATGGGAGAGAGAGTACCAACTAGCTACTGCTAGAACCCGTAGTCCATGGGGGAACTACTCACAGAGCATGATGGAGGCGATGGCGTTGATGGAGATGGCTTCCGGGGGCACTTCCCCGTCCCGGCAGGGTGCCGGAACAGAGAGTTCTATCCCCCGAATTGGAGTTTCGCGATGGCGGCGGCTCTGGAAGGTTTCTCGTCAATTCGTATCGCGTTTTTAGGTCGAAAGGGCTTATATAGGCGAACAGGCGGCGCAGGAGGGCGCCTGGGGCCTCCTCCCCATAGGCCGGCGCGGCCAGGGTGGAGCCCGCGCGGCCCTGGCGTGTGGTGGCCCCCTGGCCCGCCTCCGACTCTCCTTCGGTGTTCTGGGGTCTTCCGGGAAAAATAAGATACTGGGTCTTTGTTTCGTCGAATTCCGAGAATATTGCCCGAACAGCCTTTCTGGAACCAAAAACAGCAGAAAATAGGAACTGGCACTGTGGCATCTTGTTAATAGGTTAGTTCCGGAAAACGCATAAAAACATTATAAAGTGTGAGCAAAACATGTAGGTATTGTCATAAAACAAGCATGGGACATAAGAAATTATCGATACGTTGGAGACGTATCATGCACCTAAAAAATTCGTCTTTACGGACTGTTCTGTTTTGACAGATTCTGCCTTTTATTTCGCATTGCCTGTTTTACTATGTTTGATGGATTTCTTTATTCCATTAACTTTCAGTAGCTTTGTGCAATGTCCAGAAGTGTTAAGAATGATTATGTCACCTCTGAACATGTGAATTTTTGATTATGCACTAACCCTCTAATGAGTTTGTTTTGATTTTGGTGTGAAGAAAGTTTTCAAGGATCAAGAGAGGAGGATGATACAATATGATCAAGGAGAGTGAAAGCTCTAAGCTTGGGGATGCCCCCGGTGGTTCATCCCTGCATATCTCAAGAAGACTCAAGCATCTAAGCTTGGGGATGCCCAAGGCATCCCCTTCTTCATCGACAACATTAGGTTCCTCTAGTGAAACTATATTTTTATTCCGTCACATCTTATGTGCTTTACTTGGAGCGTCTGTTTGTTTTTGTTTTTGATTTTGTTTTGTTTGAATAAAATTGGATCCTAGCATTCATTGTGTGGGAGAGAGACACGCTCCGTTGTTGCATATGAACATATATGTTCTTAGCTTTATTCTTGATGTTCATGGTGAAGGTTGAAACTGCTTCGTTAATTGTTATATGGTTGGAAACAGAAAATGCTACATGTGGTAATTGGTATAATGTCTTGAATAATTTGATACTTGGCAATTGTTGTGCTCATATAGATCATGTTTAAGCTCTTGCATCATATACTTTGCACCTATTAGTGAAGAAATACATAGAGCTTGCTAAAATTTGGTTTGCATGATTGGTCTCTCTAGGGTCTAGATATTTTCTAGTAAGGGTTTGAACAACAAGAAAGACAGTGTAGAGTCTTATAATGTTTGCAATATGTTCTTATGTGAGTTTTGCTGTACCGGTTCATACTTGTGTTTTCTTCAAATAACCTTGCTAGCCTAAGCCTTGTATTGAGAGGGATTACTTCTCGTGCATCCAAAATCCTTGAGCCAAAAACTACGCCATTTGTGTCCACCATACCTACTTACTACATGGTATTTCTCTGCCATTCCAAAGTAAATTGCTTGAGTGCTACCTTTAAATTTCTATCCTTTGTCTTTGCAATATATAGCTCATGGGAAAAATAGCTTAAAAACTATTGTGGTATTGAATATGTACTTATGTATCTTATTTCTTATTAAGTTGCTTGTTGAGCGATAACCATGTTTCCTGGGGACGCCATCAACTATCTTTGTTGAATATCATGTGAGTTGCTATGTGATACGTCTCCGACGTATCGATAATTTCT
This sequence comes from Lolium perenne, assembly GCF_019359855.2. Lineage (NCBI taxonomy): Eukaryota > Viridiplantae > Streptophyta > Magnoliopsida > Poales > Poaceae > Lolium > Lolium perenne. Next base: position 215,869,692 of record NC_067249.2, read on the forward strand.
TATGTTCCATGCCACATTATTGATGATATCTACATGTTTTATGCATACTTTATGTCATATTTATGCATTTTCTGGAACTAACCTATTAACAAGATGCCGAAGAGCCAGTTGCTGTTTTCTGCTGTTTTTGGTTTCAGAACTCCTAGTAAGGAAATATTCTCGGAATTGGACGAAATCAACGCCCAGGGGCCTATTTTCACACGAAGCTTCCAGAAGACCGGAGAGCTAACGAAGTGGGGCCACGAGGCGGCCAGATGATAGGGCGGCGCGGCCCAAGCCCTGGCCACGCCGACCTATCATGTGGGCCCCTCGTGACGCCCCCTGACCTGCCCTTCCGCCTACAAATAGCCTTCATCGCGAAACCCCCAGTACCGAGAGCCACAATACGGAAAACCTTCCAGAGACGCCGCCGCCAATCCCATCTCGGGGGATTCAGGAGATCGCCTCCGGCACCCTGCCGGAGAGGGGATTCATCTCCCGGAGGACTCTACACCGCCATGGTCGCCTCCGGAGTGATGAGTGAGTAGTCTACCCCTGGACTATGGGTCCATAGCAGTAGCTAGATGGTTGTCTTCTCCTAATTATGCTTCATTGTCGGATCTTGTGAGCTGCCGAACATGATCAAGATCATCTATCTGTAATGCTATATGTTGCGTTTGTTGGGACCCGATGGATAGAGAATACTATGTTATGTTGATTATCAATTTATATCTATGTGTTGTTTATGAGCTTGCATGCTCTCCATTATTAGTAGAGGCTCTGGCCAAGTTTTTGCTAGTAACTCCAAGAGGGGGTATTTATGCTCGATAGTGGGTTCATGTCTCTGTGAATCTGGGGGAGTGACAGAAACCTCTAAGGTTATGGATGTACTGTTGCCACTAGGGATAAAACATTGATGCTATGTCCGAGGATGTAGTTATTGATTACATTACGCACCATACTTAATGCAATTGTCTGTTGTTTTCAACTTAATACTGGAAGGGGTTCGGATGATAACCTGAAGGTGGACTTTTTAGGCATAGATGCATGCTGGATAGCGGTCTATGTACTTTGTCGTAATGCCCAATTAAATCTCACAATACTCATCATATCATGTATGTGCATGGTCATGCCCTCTCTATTTGTCAATTGCCCAACTGTAATTTGTTCACCCAACATGCTATTTATCTTATGGGAGAGACACCTCTAGTGAACTGTGGACCCCGGTTCTATTCTTTACATCTGAAATACAATCTACTGCAATTGTTCTATTGTTCTCTGCAAACAATCATCATCCACACTATACATCTAATCCTTTGTTACAGCAAGCCGGTGAGATTGACAACCTCACTGTTTCGTTGGGGCAAAGTACTTTGGTTGTGTTGTGCAGGTTCCACGTTGGCGCCGGAATCCCTGGTGTTGCGCCGCACTACATCTCGCCGCCATCAACCTTCAACGTGCTTCTTGGCTCCTACTGGTTCGATAAACCTTGGTTTCATACTGAGGGAAAACTTGCCGATGTACGCATCACACCTTCCTCTTGGGGTTCCCAACGGACGCGTGTTGTACGCATATCAAGCTCTTTTTCTGGCGGCGTTGCCGGGGACGTGAAGGAAATTACACCACAGAGATTTCTATCTCCCACGTCAACTGCACGCCAGCAGCTCTTTTTCTGGCGCCGTTGCCGGGGAGATCAAGACACGCTACAAGGGGAGTCTCCACATCCCAATCTCTTTACTTTGTTTTTGTCTTGCTTTACTTTATTTACTACTTTGTTTGTTGCACTAAAACAAAACACAAAAAAATTAGTTGCTAGTTTTACTTTACTTGCTATCTTGTTTGCTATATCAAAAACACAAAAAAATTAGTTACTTGCATTTACTTTATCTAGTTTGCTTTATTTACTATTGCTAAAATGGGTACTCCTGAAAATACTAAGTTGTGTGACTTCACAACCACAAATAATAATGATTTCTTATGCACACCTATTGCTCCACCTGCTACTACAGCAGAATTCTTTGAAATTAAACCTGCTTTACTAAATCTTGTTATGCGAGAGCAATTTTCTGGTGTTAGTTCTGATGATGCTGCTGCCCATCTCAATAATTTTGTTGAACTATGTGAAATGCAAAAGTATAAAGATGTAGATGGTGACATTATAAAATTAAAATTGTCCCCTTTCTCATTAAGAGGAAGAGCTAAAGATTGGTTACTATCTCTGCCTAAGAATAGTATTGATTCATGGACTAAATGCAAGGATGCTTTTATTGGTAGATATTATCCCCCTGCTAAAATTATATCTTTGAGAAGTAGCATAATGAATTTTAAACAATTGGATACTGAGCATGTTGCACAAGCATGGGAAAGAATGAAATCTTTGGTTAAAAATTGCCCAACCCATGGACTGACTACTTGGATGATCATCCAAACCTTTTATGCAGGACTGAATTTTTCTTCGCGGAACCTATTGGATTCAGCTGCTGGAGGTACCTTTATGTCCATCACTCTTGGTGAAGCAACAAAGCTTCTCAATAATATGATGATCAATTACTCTGAATGGCACACGGAAAGAGCTCCACAAGGTAAGAAGGTAAATTCTGTCGAAGAAACCTCTTCCTTGAGTGATAAGATTGATGCTATTATGTCTATGCTTGTGAATGATAGGACTAATGTTGATCCTAATAATGTTCCATTAGCTTCATTGGTTGCCCAAGAAGAACATGATGATGTAAACTACATTAAAAATAATAATTTCAACAACAATGCTTACCGGAACAATTCTAGTAACAACTATAGGCCATATCCTTATAATAATGGCAACGGCTATGGTAATTCTTATGGAAATTCTTACAACAATAATAGGAATTCACCCCCTGGACTTGAAGCTATGCTTAAAGAATTTATTAGTACACAAACTGCTTTTAACAAATCTGTTGAAGAAAAGCTTGGGAAAATTGATATACTTGCTTCTAAAGTCGATAGTCTTGCTGCTGATGTTGATATTTTGAAATCGAAAGTTATGCCTCATGAAAATCATAATAATAAGATTGTTACTACAGCAAATGCCATCCAAGTTAGAATTAATGAGAATATAAGATTGATGGCCGAATTGCGTGCTAGGTGGGAAAGAGAAGAAAATGAAAAAGAAGATAATATAGCTAAAGTTTGGACTATTACCACCACTAGTAATGCTAATGCTACACATGTTGCTGCACCTCCTACTATTAATGGTAAAAGAATTGGTGTTAGCAATGTTTCCACTTCTAATGCAAAGCGCGGAAAACTGCCTGAAATCGTAAAATCATTAAATCATTAAATCGCTTGTGATAAAGCTGCTGAAATTTTTTCCAACATTGGGGATGATGATCCCATTGCTTTAGATTATAATGGTTTGAATTTTGATGATTGCCACATCTCTGAAGTTATAAAGTTCTTACAAAAACTTGCTAAGAGTCCTAATGCTAGTGCTATAAATTTGGCTTTCACGAAACATATTACAAATGCTCTCATAAAAGCTAGAGAAGAGAAACTAGAACGCGAAGCTTCTATTCCTAGGAAGCTCGAAGATGGTTGGGATCCCATCATTAAGATGAAGGTCAATGATTTTGATTGTAATACTTTATGTGATCTTGGTGCAAGTATTTCTGTTATGCCTAAGAAAATCTATAGTATGCTTGACTTGCCACCATTGAAAAATTGTTATTTGGATGTTAATCTTGCCGATCATTCTACAAAGAAACCTTTGAGTAAAGTTGATAATGTTCGCATTACCGTTAACAATAACCTTGTCCCCGTTGATTTTGTTGTCTTGGATATTGAATGCAATGCATCTTGTCCCATTATATTGGGAAGACCTTTTCTTCGAACTGTTGGTGCTATCATTGATATGAAGGAAGGTAATATTAAATATCAATTTCCTCTCAAGAAAGGTATGGAACACTTCCCTAGAAAGAGAATGAAGTTACCTTTTGATTCTATTATTAGAACAAATTATGATGTTTACACTTCGTCTCTTGATAATACTTGATATACACTTTCTGTGCCTAGCTGAAAGGCGTTAAAGAAAAGCGCTTATGGGAGACAACCCATGTTTTTACTACAGTACCTTTATTTTATATTTGAGTCTTGGAAGTTGTTTACTACTGTAGCAACCTCTCCTTATCTTAGTTTTGTGCATTGTTGTGCCAAGTAAAGTCATTGATAGTAAGGTTCATACTAGATTTGGATTACTGCACAGAAACAGATTTCTTTGCTGTCACGAATCTGGGTAAAATTCTCTGTAGGTAACTCAGAAAATTATGCCAATTTACGTGAGTGATCCTCAGATATGTACGCAACTTTCATTCAATTTGAGAATTTTCATTTGAGCAAGTCTGGTGCCTCAATAAAATTCGTATTTACGAACTGTTCTGTTTTGACAGATTCTGCCTTTTATTTCGCATTGCCTGTTTTGATATGTTCGATGGATTTTTCGATTCCATTGACTTTCAGTAGCTTTGTGCAATGTCCAGAAGTGTTAAGAATGATTATGTCATCTCTGAACATGTATATTTTGATTGTGCACTAACCCTCTAATGAGTTGTTTTGAGTTTGGTGTGGAGGAAGTTTTCAAGGATCAAGAGAGGGAGATGATACAACATGATCAAGGAGAGTGAAAGCTCTAAGCTTAGGGATGCCCCGGTGGTTCACCCCTGCATATATCAAGAAGATCAAGCGTCTAAGCTTGGGGATGCCCAAGGCATCCCCTTCTTCATCGACAACATTATCAGGTTCCTCCCCTGAAACTATATTTTTATTCCGTCACATCTTATGTGCTTTGCTTGGAGCGTCGGTTTGTTTTTGTTTTTGTTTTGTTTGAATAAAATGGATCCTAGCATTCATTCTGTGGGAGAGAGACACGCTCCGCTGTTGCATATGGACAAGTATGTCCTTAGGCTTTACTCATAATATTCATGGTGAAAGTTTCTTCTTCGTTAAATTGTTGTATGGTTGGAAACGGGAAATGTTGCATGTGGTAGTGTATAATAAAATACTTGTAGAACATTGAGCTTCGATAACTTGATTCTTTGAAAATGTTTTGAGGTATTTAGATGGTAAGGCTTGCTGGATAAATGAGTTAAAATTAGTAGTGGATTGTTGTCTTTAAGCTTGTGCCGTACTACAAACTCTATTTAAATAGTTGAAGGTGTAGTTGGACTTGATAGCTTTCCATGTCTGAGAGTTCATCGTAATAACTAAGTTGTGCTGAAGGTCGAGGGAGCTAGCGGGGTACTTGTGCCACCGTGAACGGCCCTCCTTGGAGTAAATTTTAATCATGCTCTTAATGATGAACCTGCTAGTTGTTTCCAATAAGCTTGTGAGTTCTTTTTGACTAATGTTAAGCTACGGTTTTTGGCACTTCCACCATCCAAATTTGCTAGCCTCTTCGGTACTGTGCATTGCCTTTTGCTCACATTGAGAATTGTGCATACTTCGCCGGTACATCCAAACCCGTGGGAGGACTTTCTCTTGTTCTCCTACACATAAGCCCATACATCTCCTCAAAACAGCCACCATACCTACCTACCACAACATTTCCATAGCTGTTCCGAGATATATTGCCATGCAACATCCATTTTACATTACATGCCATGTTGTCATTTATTATTTATATATTGCTTTGCATGATCATACACAGCTGATGTGTGGTCTACCCATGTTACGCTAGATCATTGCACATCCTGCTACACTGGCAGAGGCATATAGTTTCATACATCATGTTTCATTCATTATGAGTTATTTGTACCAAAAAGTGTGTTGTCATATTAGGATGTTGCCCCTAAAAATGAAAAGAGCCGTGGAGGCCATCAAAAATAAAAATAAAGAAAGAAAAAATGAAAAGAAAGAAAAAAAGAAAAAAAAAGAAAAAAAAAAGAGAAGAGAAAAAAAGGAGAATAAAGAAAAAAGGGGGCAGCATTACTATATTTTATCCACACTTGTGCTCATGTTTTAGCACCCGCATTATTCATAGTCATCATTTGTGCTCATGTTTAGCACCTACACTTCATATGAGAGAGTTTTCATGTTTTACTAGTATAAGTATGTGGGGAATTTACACTATAGAACTTGAGTTGTATATTCCAATGATGAGCCTCCTCAAAAGTGCTCTAGGTCTTCGTGAGCAACCAAGTTGGATGCACCCCCACTAGTTCCATTGGAGATCTTTCATACACATATAGCTCTATGTGCATCCGTTGCATGGCAATCACTACTCCTTGCATAGCTTCGATCATAAGGCTTCCTCTTGTCTAATGGTCATTTACAGCTTTGCAAGCCTTTCTTCCATTTGGCCTTCCAAACCCCCATTAACGTTCTTTATGCCATAACATCCTGGTGCTAATACCAAATGCTTGCGCTCACCGGTTGAGTAGACTTCGAAACAGTTGATTCATGACGTTCATGTTTATGTTTACTTGACTGAATCCTTCTTATGTTGTGAAAATTTACTTGATGCTTGGAATGAAGGATAGAACTTCTACGCTGAATACTTAACACATCCTTAATGAACTTTGTACGGTTTCATGTCTTTAAAGCAATAGTTCATGAAAACTTCTAGCTTGTTTAACTCTTGCATTATCATCTCTTATATCAATATAGATACTTGCTTTGAATGATTTGATCTCACCTCATGTGCTTTACAATAGTATGATCTAGGTTATGATGGCATGTCACTCCAGAAATTATCTTTGTTATCGTGTTTACCTACTCGGGACGAGCAGAAACTAAGCTTGGGGATGCTGATACGTCTCCGACGTATCGATAATTTCTTATGTTCCATGCCACATTATTGATGATATCTACATGTTTTATGCATACTTTATGTCATATTTATGCATTTTCTGGAACTAACGTATTAACAAGATGCCGAAGAGCCAGTTGCTGTTTTCTGCTGTTTTTGGTTTCAGAAATCCTAGTAAGGAAATATTCTCGGAATTGGACGAAATCAACGCCCAGGGGCCTATTTTCACACGAAGCTTCCAGAAGACCAGAGAGCTAACGAAGTGGGGCCACGAGGCGGCCAGATGATAGGGCGGCGCGGCCCAAGCCCTGGCCGCGCCGACCTATCATGTGGGCCCCTCGTGACGCCCCTGACCTGCCCTTCCGCCTACAAATAGCCTTCGTCGCGAAACCCCCAGTACCAAGAGCCACGATACGGAAAACCTTCCAGAGACGCCGCCGCCGCCAATCCCATCTCGGGGGATTCAGGAGATCGCCTCCGGCACCCTGCCGGAGAGGGGATTCATCTCCCAGAGGACTCTACACCGCCATGGTCGCCTCCGGAGTGATGAGTGAGTAGTCTACCCCTGGACTATGGGTCCATAGCAGTAGCTAGATGGTTGTCTTCTCCTAATTATGTTTCATTGTCGGATCTTGTGAGCTGCCGAACATGATCAAGATCATCTATCTGTAATGCTATATGTTGCGTTTGTTGGGACCCGATGGATAGAGAATACTATGTTATGTTGATTATCAATTTATATCTATGTGTTGTTTATGATCTTGCATGCTCTCCGTTATTAGTAGAGGCTCTGGCCAAGTTTTTGCTAGTAACTCCAAGAGGGGGTATTTATGCTCGATAGTGGGTTCATATCTCCGTGAATCTGGGGGAGTGACAGAAACCTCTAAGGTTATGGATGTACTGTTGCCACTAGGGATAAAACATTGATGCTATGTCCGAGGATGTAGTTATTGATTACATTACGCACCATACTTAATGCAATTGTCTGTTGTTTTCAACTTAATACTGGAAGGGGTTCGGATGATAACCTGAAGGTGGACTTTTTAGGCATAGATGCATGCTGGATAGCGGTCTATGTACTTTGTCGTAATGCCCAATTAAATCTCACAATACTCATCATATCATGTATGTGCATGGTCATGCCCTCTCTATTTGTCAATTGCCCAACTGTAATTTGTTCACCCAACATGCTATTTATCTTATGGGAGAGACACCTCTAGTGAACTGTGGACCCCGGTCCTATTCTTTACATCTGAAATACAATCTACTGCAATTGTTCTACTGTTCTCTGCAAACAATCATCATCCACACTATACATCTAATCCTTTGTTACAGCAAGCCGGTGAGATTGACAACCTCACTGTTTCGTTGGGGCAAAGTACTTTGGTTGTGTTGTGCAGGTTCCACGTTGGCGCCGGAATCCCTGGTGTTGCGCCGCACTACATCTCGCCGCCATCAACCTTCAACGTGCTTCTTGGCTCCTACTGGTTCGATAAACCTTGGTTTCATACTGAGGGAAAACTTGCCGCTGTACGCATCACACCTTCCTCTTGGGGTTCCCAACGGACGCGTGCTGTACGCGTATCACTATGCATGTTCGTCTTGTCTGAAGTAAGGGTGATTTATCATGAGTTGAATGGTTTGAGTATGCATATTGTTAGAGAAGAACATTAGGCCGCTAACTAAAGCCATGATCCATGGTGGAAGTTTCAGTTTGGACAACAATCCTCAATCTCTTATGAGAATATTATTTGTTGTTGAATGCTTATGCATTAAAGAGGAGTCCATTATCTGTTGTCTATGTTGTCCCGATATGGATTTCTAAGTTGAGAATAATCAAAAGCGAGAAATCCAATGCGAGCTTTCTCCTTAGACCTTTGTACAGGCGGCATAGAGGTACCCCTTTGTGACAGTTGGTTAAAACATATGTTATGCAATGATAATCCATGTAAACCCAAGCTAATTAGGTTGAGTCAGTTTACCTATTTCCTTCCATCTTAGAAGCAAACACTTGTGTTAACTGTGCATTGATTCTTACATACTTGCATATTTGCATTCATCATATTACTTTGTATTGACAATTATCCATGAGATATACATGTTACAAGTTGAAAGCAATTGCTGAAACTTAAATCTTCCTTTGTGTTGCTTCAATGCCTTTACTTTGAATTTATTGCTTTATGAGTTAACTCTTATGCAAGACTTATTGATGCTTGTCTTGAAAGTACTATTCATGAAAAGTCTTTGCTATATGGTTCAGTTGTTTAACCATTGTCTTTACCATTGCTTCGAATCGCTGCATTCATTACATATGCTTACAATAGTATTGATCAAGATTATGATAGCATGTCACTTCAGAAATTATCTTTGTTATCGTTTACCTACTCGGGGACGAGTAGGAACTAAGCTTGGGGATGCTTGATACGTCTCAAACGTATCTATAATTTCTTATGTTCCATGCTAATTTATTGATGATACACACATGTTTTATACACACTTTATGTCATATTTATGCATTTTCCGGCACTAACCTATTAACAAGATGCCGAAGAGCCAGTTGCTATTTTCTGCTGTTTTTGGTTTCAGAAATCCTACAAAGGAAATATTTTCGGAATTGGACGAAATCAACACCCATGGTCTTATTTTTCCACGAAGCTTCCAGAAGTCCGAAAGGGAAACGAAGTGGGGCGACGAGGCGACGCCACGCCAGGGCCGCGCGGCCAGGGCCTGGGCCGCGCCGCCCTAGTGTGTGGGTCCCTCGTGACGCCCCCTGACCTACCCTTCCGCCTACATATAGCCTTCGTCGCGAATATCCCAGTACCGAGAGCCACGATACGGAAAACTTTTCAAAGACGCCACCGCCGCCAATCCCATCTCGGGGGATTCAGGAGATCGCCTCCGGCACCCTGCCGGAGAGGGGAATCATCTCCCGGAGGACTCTTCACCGCCATGGTCGCCTCCGGAGTGATGTGTGAGTAGTTCACCCCTGGACTATGGGTCCATAGCAGTAGCTAGATGGTTGTCTTCTCCTGATTGTGCTATCATTGTTAGATCTTGTGAGCTGCCTAACATGATCAAGATCATCTATTTGTAATGCTACATGTTGCGTTTGTTGGGATCCGATGAATATGGAATACTATGTTATGTTGATTATCAATCTATCATATATGTGTTGTTTATGATCTTGTATGCTCTCCGTTGCTAGTAGAGGCTCTGGCCAAGTCGTTACTTGTAACCCCAAGAGGG